>NC_135235.1:354902331-355580104 GCF_051348905.1 Ranitomeya variabilis
CGTAAATCAGGGGAGATGGCAGAAAGAATCACCCCCTCATTGAGAATACCAGCCGGCTCAAGGACTCCCGGAGAATCAGGCAAAAAACTCCTAGAAAGGGCATCAGCCTTCACATTCTTAGATCCCGGAAGATACGAGACCACAAAATCAAAACGGGAGAAAAACAGAGACCATCGAGCTTGTCTAGGATTCAACCGCTTGGCAGACTCGAGGTAAATCAAATTCTTATGGTCGGTCAAGAACACAACGCGATGCTTAGCTCCCTCAAGCCAATGTCGCCACTCCTCAAATGCCCACTTCATAGCCAACAATTCCCGATTGCCGACATCATAATTACGCTCAGCAGGCAAAAACTTTCTGGAGAAGAAAGCACACAGTTTCATCAAAGAGCCATCAGAACTTCTCTGAGACAAAACGGCCCCTGCCCCAATCTCAGAAGTGTCAACCTCAACCAGAAAAGGGAGAAAAACATCTGGCTGACGCAGCACAGGGGCAGAAGTAAAACGACGTTTAAGCTCTTGAAAGGCCTCCACAGCCGCAGAGGACCAATTCACCACATCAGCACCTTTCTTCGTCAAATCGGTCAGAGGTTTAACCACACTAGAAACATTAGCAATGAAGCGGCGATAAAAATGAGCAAAGCCCAAAAATTTCTGAAGGCTCTTCACAGATGTGGGTTGAGTCCAATCATGAATGGCCTGGACCTTAACAGGGTCCATTTCAATAGCCGAGGGAGAAAAAATGAAACCCAAAAAAGAAACCTTCTGAACTCCAAAAAGGCACTTAGACCCCTTCACAAACAATGCATTAGCACAAAGGATCTGAAATACCATCCTGACCTGCTTCACATGAGACTCCCAATCATCGGAAAAAAACAAAATATCATCCAAATATACAATCATGAATTTATCCAGATAATCCCGGAAAATATCATGCATAAAGGACTGAAACACAGATGGGGCATTAGAGAGCCCAAAAGGCATCACAAGATATTCAAAATGGCCTTCGGGCGTATTAAATGCTGTTTTCCATTCATCACCCTGTTTAATACGAACAAGATTATACGCTCCTCGAAGGTCGATCTTGATAAACCAGCTAGCCCCCTTAATCCGAGCAAACAAATCAGAAAGCAAAGGTAAAGGGTACTGGAATTTGACCGTGATCTTATTGAGAAGGCGATAATCTATACAGGGCCTCAAGGAGCCATCCTTCTTGGCAACAAAAAAGAACCCCGCTCCCAACGGTGACGAAGACGGGCGAATATGCCCCTTCTCTAAGGACTCCTTTACATAACTCCGCATAGCGGCATGCTCTGGTACAGACAGATTGAAGAGTTGACCCTTAGGGAACTTACAGCCAGGAATCAAGTTAATAGCACAATCACAGTCCCTATGAGGAGGTAGGGAACTGGACTTGGGCTCATCAAATATATCCTGGAAATCCGACAAAAACTCAGGAACTTCAGAAGATGGGGAAGAGGAAATTGATATCAAAGGAATATCACAATGCATCCCTTGGCAACCCCAACTAGTCACAGACATAGATCTCCAATCCAGCACCGGATTATGTAGCTGTAACCATGGAAAACCCAGCACAACAACATCATGCAAATTATGCAACACCAAAAAGCGAATACCTTCCTGATGTGCTGGAGCCATGTACATGGTCAACTGTGTCCAGTACTGAGGTTTATTCTTGGCCAATGGCGTGGCATCTATCCCCCTCAAGGGAATAGGGCTCTGCAAAGGCTCCAAGGAAAAACCACAGCGTTTGGCAAATTCTAAGTCCATTAAGTTCAGGGCAGCGCCACAATCCACAAATGCCATTACAGAAAAGGACGACAATGAGCAAATCAGGGTAACAGACAAGAGAAATTTAGGCTGTACAGTACTAATGGCAACAGGCCTAGGGACCCTCTTAGTACGCTTCGGGCAATCAGAAATAGCATGAGTAGAGTCACCACAGTAAAAACACAGCCCATTCTGACGTCTGAATTCCTGCCGTTCTGCTCTAGTCAAAATCCTATCACATTGCATAGGCTCAGGACTCAGCCCAGAGGACACCGCCATATGGTGCACCACCTTACGCTCGCACAGGTGCCAATCAATCTGAATGGCCAGAGACATTGATTCGTTCAAACCAGCAGGTGTGGGGAACCCCACCATAACATCCTTAAGGGCTTCAGAAAGACTCTTTCTGAAAATAGCTGCTAGGGCATTCTCATTCCATTTTGTGAGCACAGACCACTTTCTAAATTCCTGGCAGTATACTTCTGCTGCTTCCTGACCCTGACACAGCCAGCAAGATTTTTTCTGCCTGATCCACAGAATTAGGCTCGTCATACAGCAGTCCGAGTGCTTGAAAAAATGTGTCCACATTGAGCAATGCCGGATTCCCTGGCTCAAGGGGAATGCTCAATCCTGCGGGTCTCCACGCAGCAGAGAAATAACAATCTTCACCTGCTGAATGGGGTCACCAGAGGAACAGGGTTTCAGAGCAAAAAACTATCTGCAATTATTTTTAAAGTTCAGAAATTTAGATCTATCCCCAGAAAACAAATCAGGAATAGGAATTATAGGCTCTAAAACCAGAGTCTGAACAACATAATCTTGGATACTCTGTACCCTTGCAGCGAGATGATCGACACGCGAGGACAGACCCTGAACCTCCATATCAGCACCAGAATCCTGAACCACCCAAAGATTAAGGGGAAAAAAAAGACAAAACAAGCTGCAAAGGAAAAAAAAAATGGCTCAGAATTTTCTTTTCCCTCTTTTGAGATGCATTCAACACATTGTGGGCCAGCTGTACTGTTATGACTTGGTGGTTAAGGAGAAGCACGGATATGACCTGGTGGGTAAAAGGAATCCCTAGACACCTCGTCACAGCCTAAGAACTAACTACCCCTAAAGATGGAAACAGAAAACTATCTTGCCTCAGAGAAATTCCCAAAAGGAAAGATAGCCCCCCACAAATATTAACTGTGAGTAGAGAGGGAAATGACATACACAGAGATGAAAACAGATTTTAGCAATGAGGCCAATTTCTAATCTAGATAGACAGAAATAGAAAAGGACACTGTGCGGTCAGTATTAAAAACTAAAAATCCACGCAAAGTTTACAAAAATGATCTCCACACCGACTCACGGTGTGGAGGGGCAAATCTGCTTCCCCAGAGCTTCCAGCTAGCCTGCATAATTCATAATGACAAGCTGGTCAAAAAGAAACATAACTTACACTGAGCAGTAAAGTCTAAAGCAAATGGACAACCAAGGAACTAGCAAGAACATATCTTATGCTGAAATGGACAGGCCATCAGAGAAATCCAAGGAGAGATCTGAATCCAACCCAGAGAACATTGGCAGCTGGCATGGACTACAGACCAGAGCCAAGTTAAATAGCAAGACCAGGCGAGCCGATTAGTGAAAGCAGCTGCTGCGGCTAAACTCAAGGAGCAGCAGTTCCACTCGAAACCACCAGAGGGAGCCCAAGGGCAGAACTCACAAAAGTACCATTCATAACCACAGGAGGGAGCCAAAGAATGGAATTCACAACAAGCTGCCTACAGAAGAATGGGCACAATAACTGACCCCAGGGCTGAGAGGCAAAGCTCTGGAGGAGTTTGCTGCCCTCCCTCAAGAACAAGATGGTGACTATGAGGCCATCAAACAGGCCCTGATAACAAAGTACCAGCTTACACCAAAGTTTTACCGTAGAAAGTTCCGGAACCTCCAACGTGGCCCACAGAACAGTTACAGCGATGTGGCGCATGGACTCGGGACCCACTTGACCAGTGAACCCAAGGACTGTCAGTGACCACCTTTGCACAGCTGCAAGACCTGATGATCAAAGATCAGTTCTTATATCTTTGCCCAGCTGAGGTGCGACAGTTCGTGATGGACCGAGAACCCAAAGATTTGACGAAAGCAGCACAGACTGCTGATGCCTACGAGGTCAACCGTAAATTGTAAGTGCGGAAGCCAGTCACCGGCAGCTGGAGAGGGGGTCAGCCTGCAACCAACGCCACTGCCCCTGCCAGCCAACACAACAGAGGCCTTGTCCCTGTTGCCAACAGCACCAGACCTACCACCGACCGCCAGTGTTTTTCCTGCAAAAAGACTGGTCATATCAGTGTCTACTGTCCAGCGAAACTGAAGAACCCCCCAGCCAAGGCCCCAGGGCCTAGCACAGCAGTTGTTTTGGTGGCTGGGAGGGTGTGTGACAACGTACAGCACATCACCGTGGGAGGCCATGTCGCTACAGGCCTCAAAGACACCGGGGCTAAACGGACTCTCATCCGACCCAATCTGGCAGCCCCTGAAGAGATTACTCTGGGGGAAACCCTAACTGTCACCGGGATTGGGGGCATCAGCTGTCCCTTGCTAATGGCCCAGGTTTATATAGATTGGGGAGCGGGGTGAAAGAAGTAGGGCTGTCTGATAACTTGCCCACTGATGTTTTGTTGGGGACTAATTTTGGGAGGATGGTTGCATACTACGTTCCTGATACCCCTCCACAATCTGCTAATAAGGGTAACGTTAACCCTGATGATGATGGGAAATCACATGTGTTACCTGACCATGCTTTATCTAGTATTGATGCATCTATTACCCATTTTTTACCTAGGTATGTTGCTGGAAATGATGTAACTGTGCCAACTGAGCCTGATAACCATTTTTCTGCAAAAGTTGATGTGTCCATAGGTACAGGAGTGCTCAGCTACGTCGCTCTGCAGAGTGAGACGGCTGATGAACCCCTAGCAGAGGAAGTGTTGGTACTACAGGAAATGGGGAGATGCATGGGAACCGTGAGGAAGGTGATGGCATGCAATTGACTAGTGCCACTGAGCAAGATAACTGGCCCATAAATAGCAGTGCTCCTGGAATGTTAGGGGTGGATGGGGAGCTAGTACCCATAGCAACGCCGGCTGATGGGTCTGTGGAAATCCCCGGGGAGACAGCCTACATAGCTGCTGTCACCCGTAGTCAGAGTGCCCGTAACGCAGTTAACGTTCTGCCTTCTGGCCCCTCCGCAGTCACAGGCGCAACTGAACCAGAGATGGACCCAGAGCAGGTCCCAGAGGGTTCCTGTCGGGAAGGGACTCTGACGTCGCTTCTGGCTTCCTCTAGCCATTAGTTTCAGGCCGCTCTGCACACAGATACGAGCCTGGAGAATTTGAGGTACCTCGCCGAGACGCCCACCTCTCCATGACTGATAAGGAGAGGGTGTTCGGGGAACGAGGGAGGTTGTACCGGGAGACAGTACCCGGAAAATCGCAAAAGGAGTGGTTGAGGGAAAGACAGCTGGTCGTCCTGCAGCAATTCCAGTGTAACAGGCCAGATTAACCCCCCACCCAGAATATACCCGGGGTTAAAGTGGCCTAGGCCAGATTATACCCCGGGGTATAAATTGGACTAGTCCAGTTTATACCCCTCTGGGCCATATTATACCCCAGGTAAATTCTGGCCTAGCCCAAACTATACCCCGGGGTATAAATTGGACTAGTCCAGTTTATACCCCTCTGGGCCATATTATACCCCAGGTAAATTCTGCCCTAGCCCGAACTATACCCCGGGGGTACAAATTGGACTAGTCCAGATTACACCCCTCCAGGTCAGAATATACCCCAGCTGCGGTAGATCAGATTTTTCAGCCTTTTGAGAACCATTGAGTGATATAATCAATAATGGAGCCCCAGGCAGCAAACAGGGCCCCAGGCAGCGCACAGGGCCCAAGGCAGCGCACAATGCCCCAGGCAGCACACAGGGGCCTCAGGCAGCAAACGGGGCCCCTGGCACAACACAGGGCCCCAGGCAACACACAGGGCTCCAGGCAGCACAGAAGGGCACCAGGAAGAGCACAGGGGCCCCAGGCAGCACAGAGGGGCCCCAGGAAGAGCACAGGAACCCCAGGAAGTGCACGGGGCCCCAGGCAGCGCACAGGGGCCCAAGGCAGCACACAGGGCCCCAGGCAGCACACAGGGGCCACAGGAAGAGCACAGGGTCCTCAGGCAGAACAGAGGGGCCCCAGGAAGAGAACAGGGGCCACAGGAAGTGCACGTGGCCCCAGGCAGCGCACAGGGCAACAGGCAGCACAGAGGGGCCCCCCGGCAGCACAGAGGGGCACCAGGCAGCACAGAGGGGCCCCAGGAAGAGCACAGGGGCCACAGGAAGTGCACGGGGCCCCAGGCAGCACACAGAGCCCCAGGCAGCACACAGGGACCCCAGGCAGCACACAGGGGCACCAGGCAGAACACAGGGGCACCAGGCAGAACACAGGGGCACCAGGCAGGACACAGGGGCCCCAAACAGCGCACGGTGCCCCAGGCAGCCCACAGGGGCCCCAGGCAGCCCACATGGCAACAGGCAGCACAGAGGCGTCCCAGGCAGCACAAAGGGGCCCAAGGTAGCACACAGAGCCCCAGGCAGAACAGAGGAGCCCCAGGAAGAGCAGAGGTCCCAGGCAGCGCACAGGGCACCAGGTAGCGCACAGGGGCCCAAGGGAGCACACAGGACCCCAGGCAGCACAGATGGGCCCCAGGAAGAGCACATGGGCCCCAGGAAGAGCACAGGGGCCCCAGGCAGCGCACAGGGAAACAGGCAGCACAGAGGGGCACCAGGCAGCACAGAGGGGCCCCAGGAAGAGCACAGGGGCCACAGGAAGTGCACGAGGCCCCAAACAGCGTACGGGGCCCAGGCAGCGCACAGGACCCCAGGCAGCCCACAGGGACTCCAGGCAGCCCATGGGGCCCCAGGCAGCACACAGGGCTCCAGGCAGCCCACAGGGGGTCCCAGATAGCACACAGGGGCAGAGACATTGAGCAAAGGGGTAAGATATAGACAGAGCATATGTCCCCTGTGCGCTATCTGGGACCCACTGTGCGCTATCTGGGACCCACTGTACGCTGTCTGGGACCCTGCTCTTGAGTATATCACTCAATCCTGTAAGGCTAGTTTCACATTTGCGTACAGCTGTGCGCATGTGTACGCTCTCAGTGAAGCCTTTACCACTGCTGTGCCCCACCAGCTAAGCTCCACCCACGTTCTTTTGACAGTGCTGCAACCTGCAGCGAAGGCAATAAGTTGGATTTTCTTGCGTTCACCGAATCGTCAAAACAACGCATGTGGAAACAAACACAAACAACCGCAGGGCCTGCATACCCAATGATAAAGATAGGGTACGCAGGCCGCATGCGTACCTGGGTGGAGCTTTACTGGCGGGTGCAGCAGTGGGCGGGGCTTCACTAAGAACGTACACAGCCATGCACAAATGTGAAACTGGCCTAAGATGTCTAGGGCCCCTGTGCGATGTCTGGGGCCCCTGTGCGATATCTGGGGCCCCTGTGCGATGTATGGGGCCCCTGTGCGATGTCTGGGGCCCCATTCTTGAGTACATCACTCAATGTTTCTCATAAGCGTGAAACATCTGATCTTTAATATGCTTTAATCTTTAATATACTCAAGAACAAGGCCACAGACATCACACAGGGGGTCTCAAACAGCGCACATGGGATACCAGACAGCGCACTGTCTCTTCCCCCCTTGCAAACTGTTACTTCTCCCTCCCTTGTGCACCGTCTCTGCCCCCCTGTGCGTGGCTTGGGGCCCTGTGTGCTGCCTGGGTCCCCATTCACTGTCTCTTCCCCCTTGCACACAGTCTCTTCCCCCTCCCTTGTGCACTGTCTCTGCCACTCCGTGTGCTGCCTGGGGCCCCACGTGCTGCCTGGGGCCCCTGTGTGCTGCCTGGGACCTCGTGTGTTGCCTGGGGCCCCGTGTGCTGCCTGGGGCCCCTGTGTGCTGCCTGGGACCTCGTGTGCTGCCTGGGGCCCTGTGTGCTGCCTGGGGCCCCTGTGTGCTGCATGGGGCCCTGTGTTCTGTCTGGGGCCCTGTGCCCTGCCTGGGGCCCTGTACGTTGCCTGGGGCCCTTGTGCGCTGCCTTGGGCTCCTTTGCACTGAATGGAGCCCTGTGCGCTGCCTGGCGCCCCGTGCGCTGTCTGGAGCCCTGAGGGCTGCATGGGCCCTGTGGGTTGCCTGAGGCCCCTGTGGGCTGCCTGGGGTCCTGTGGGCGGAAAACGATTTCAGCTGTCGCCGCTCTAGAACTTGATAGACATATCTTATCCCCCTGGCCTGCCATTCTGGTAAACATCCCATTGCCATAAACTCCGGTAAATTGTTATTAAACCACAGCGGGGAGAATCTGGTAAGACAGGTGACTCCACGAATTTGTCTAACTCTTCCCCATAATTTATATATCAGGAATAGCATAGGATAGATTTTCCCAAGTGCCCCCAGAGACCCATCTTCCAAGCACTGTACCGGAGGACATCTTGTTGTCACACTCTCTATCAGCTGTTGTACCACACTGGAAGACGCCTCATGCTCCCAGCACTTTAAATGCTGGCACTGAGCCACCAGGAAGTACATTTCAG
Organism: Ranitomeya variabilis; assembly: GCF_051348905.1. Classification (NCBI taxonomy): domain Eukaryota; kingdom Metazoa; phylum Chordata; class Amphibia; order Anura; family Dendrobatidae; genus Ranitomeya; species Ranitomeya variabilis. The sequence goes on from NC_135235.1 coordinate 354,910,760, forward strand.
GGTTAATATACCAAACATAGGCTGCTCTACAGCCTGAAGGTCAAAAAATATCAATATAGAACCATCAAGAGTAACCTTATATATCTTATTGATAACAGAGATAAAATGCTAAATTTATGTATCTTAATCTTAAAACCATGAAACGGCCACAAACAGTTATTCACAAAACATATCATACAACCGTGCACTCTAGATATCCCCTGCAATATTAGTCCTATATCAATTACTACCTGTCAGTGGAGGTTGGCACCCTAAATAATAATACGAGATTGGCGCCCCCACTCACCGTCGGCTGGCCCTATATCTCCTGGAATGAGTCCTAATTAACGTGTCTCATATGGGCCAACAGCTATACTTGACAGGAAAATATAAATAGACTTGAGCAAAATGAGAATGGCTTAGTTTGAACAGGGTGCAGTACACGGACAAAGACAATAGTGCAAAAACAAAAAAAGTGCATGTGAAAACAAACAATTCTAACTCACACTGTCCCTTGCTGATATTCACCTGCCTACCTGTGGGGGTTGGCACCCTACTTGTCAGCAGATATGGCGCCCCCACTCAGCGGTGGCTGACCCTGGTTCACCCTATTGATATATATTGTTAACCTAATGGGTTAACTGAGTGATAGCCATGTCTATAGCTGATAATTAAAGGCAATATGAAAAGTATCAATCCTCAGCTCTATATATATGCATCTACATATCATGGCCTCCTGATGATCCGTTGAGGTGAAACGCGTAGAGGCGTATAAACCATCATCTCTTGATAAATATAATGTTTCTTACTCACTATTGTCATGCCTTGCATTTGTGTGTTTCTTTCAGCTGGTAATCAGAGCTGAGGATTGATACTTTTCATATTGCCTTTAATTATCAGCTCTAGACATGGCTATCACTCAGTTAACCCATTAGGTTAACAGTATATATCAATAGGGTGAACCAGGGTCAGCCACCGCTGAGTGGGGGCGCCATATCTGCTGACAAGTAGGGTGCCAACCCCCACAGGTAGGCAGGTGAATATCAGCAAGGGACAGTGTGAGTTAGAATTGTTTGTTTTCACATGCACTTTTTTTGTTTTTGCACTATTGTCTTTGTCCGTGTACTGCACCCTGTTCAAACTAAGCCATTCTCATTTTGCTCAAGTCTATTTATATTTTCCTGTCAAGTATAGCTGTTGGCCCGTATGAGACACGTTAATTAGGACTCATTCCAGGAGATATAGGGCCAGCCGACGGTGAGTGGGGGCGCCAATCTCGTATTATTTAGGGTGCCAACCTCCACTGACAGGTAGTAATTGATATAGGACTAATATTGCAGGGGATATCTAGAGTGCACGGTTGTATGATATGTTTTGTGAATAACTGTTTGTGGCTGTTTCATGGTTTTAAGATTAAGATAAATAAATTTAGCATTTTATCTCTGTTATCAAAAAAATATATAAGGTTACTCTACATTTCAGGGTTAGGCAAAGCCAAACCTCCTACATCCTTAGGTCTCTGAAGCGTCTCCAACCTAATACGGGGATGCCGCTTCCCCCACACCAAATTCCTAAATAAGGAGTTAATCAGCTTAAATTTGCCACGTGGTATTCAAAGGTGAGTTATGGAGAACATACATTATCCTAGGCATGAGAATCATTTTAATAAGGTTGACTCGACCCACCACTGACAAGTGCAATTTAGACCATGCCCCTACTTTTGCCTTAAGAACCCCCAACACGGGAGTCAAATTCTTATGCAAGTTATCTGAAATTCGCAGAGAGATTCATATCCCCAAATATTTGAATTGATCAGCCACTTCAAGTCTGCCTCCCTCCACAACATCTCCCATCTCATCCCCTACGTCATCTACCTTAAACAGAGTTGATTTATTCAAATTTATCCTCAACCCCGACAATGCTCCAAATCTTTCGATAAGCCAAATAGCATTTCCCAATGAAATATGTGGATCGCTCAGGAACAGCAGTATGTCGTCCGAGTATAACGCTATCTTTTTTTCAATTGACCCATACTTAAACCCAGATACTTCAGCAGACTGCCTAATTTTGGCAGCCAACGGCTCAAGAGCCAAAGTAAACAGGAGAGGGGAGAGTGGACACCCCTGTCTCGTTCCTCTATGCAACTTAATCGTACTAGAAAACTTTCCATTCACCCTAACTCTAGCCACTGGCTGCACATACAGCAGTTTGACCCAGGACATAAATTGTGGACCAAAACCCAAACAGTGTAACACATGCCACAAATACCCCCATTCTATACTGTCGAAAGCCTTATGGGCATCAAAGGATGCAATAACTCTCTGGCCACAGTTATCAGTACCCAGCTGTACATTCATAAAAAGCCTTTTTTAAGTTAATTGCCGTAGACCTGTCGGGCATAAAGCCTGACTGATCCGGTTGCATTAATTTAGAGATAACACCTGACAGTCTGGTTGCCAACACCCTTGCCAGAAGCTTAACCTCTGTTGTAAGCAAAAAATTGGTCTGTATGACTCAGGATATCATAAGTCTTTATCCTCCTTCGGGTGTACCACTATTATGGCTTATCTCATGGAGGCTGGCAGGATTCCCCTACTCAACCTCCTCCAAGACCACTCTTAATCTGGGCATCGACACTTCCTCCATATCTTTGTTAATTTCGGCTGGTAGTCCATCTGCTCTTGGCGCCTTACCCCTTGACATTGACCTTAATGTGCAGCTCAATTCCTCATCCGTAATAGGTGCCTCCAAACTTTCCCTGTCATCCCCACTTAGGCAACTCAAGCCCCCCTAAAAAAGCCCCAGTGTCTCCCAATGTATCCACCCACGAGGAGTACAAATCCACATATAAGTCCGTAAGGACCTCCAAGATCTTTGAAGTCTCCAGCACCTTCGCACCGTTTGCTGAAACCAATGAATGCACAAATGATGTACTCCTCTGAGCAGAGGCCACCAGCGACAGTATATGACCCACCGCCTCCCCCTCCTGATAAAAAGCTAGTCTCTGAAACTCTTTCTTTCTCTCCGCCCTCTCCAAAAGAATTTGATGCATTACATTCTGAGCTTCTTTTAACCATTTCCCAGCCTCAGGGGTACCCAGAGCAATCATTTCATCCTCCGCTACTTTCAGCCTCTCACTTGCCGTTCTTTCCGCCTGTTTTGCCCACCGCTTATATCTACTAATATATCTAAACAGTAATCCCATCAGATACGCTTTCATAGTCTCCCAAATAGTGGGCATATCAGCACTCCCATCATTAAACTAAAAAAAACTCATATCTCCCACTGTATGTTGACTATATCAATACTCCACAACCAGTTAGGGTGAATTTTCCTATCTCCCCTGCACCCGGCCCGCGCCCCCATCGGATTATGATCCGAAAATGCCCGTGACATGTATCTTATGTTTCTCACCATTGTATCTAACATTTCATTTCCAAGAGCCATATCTATTCTAGATAAGGTATCATGGGCTGGTGAGTAGCAAGAATACCCCCTCTCCCCAACATTTTGCACCCACCACAGATCAATCATGCCAATTTCCTGAATATATGTATCAAACATAGTTGTATGACCTTGAGACCTATTCTGTAAGTTTTTGTTCCTATCCCAGAAGTCATCACATATATTATTGAGGTCTCCAATGATTAGAAGTGGTATCGGGTCCTCTCACCCCACCAGCTCCAACACTTCTCTAATTTTCTTACTGGAATAGGGAGGTGGAATATACATAGCCACTACACACAGCAGCACCCCAAGCAATTTACATTTCACCACCACATATTGATCATGCGCATCGACATACACCCTCATCTCCTCAAATCGCACCCCCCCCCCCCCGCAGGAATCAGTACTGACACTCCCCTTGAGTAGGTAAAGAAAGTAGAGTGATACGCTTTCTGTATCCAGCGCCTAGACAAGACATCAACCCTCTCACACACTAAAAGTATTTCAAGCAGATATCAATGAGGCCCTTTGATTACGAGCATACTGTAAAACCAAACTTTGAACTCCCATCCCTACCCTACCCCCAACTAAAGCTTTTTCCTCTCATTGAGAGTGGGGCTCCTCTGCCCATTAGGGACACTCTCCCTTGGGTTACTTTCTCCTTCCCCCTCTCGCCACCATTAAGGTCACAACTCTTAAATTTAAGAGGGGACTGGATACCTTTCTGGAAAAGTATAATGTTACAGGGTATATACACTAGATTCCTTGATAGGGCGTTGATCCAGGGAATTAGTCTGATTGCCGTATGTGGAGTCAGGAAGGAATTTTTTTCCCCAATGTGGAGCTTACTCTTTGCCACATGGGTTTTTTTTTTGCCTTCCTCTGGATCAACATGTTGGGGCATGTTAGGTTAGGCTATGGGTTGAACTAGATGGACTAAAAGTCTTCCTTCAACCTTAAAAACTATGTAACTATGTAACTCTTAATTCATCTAAAACATTTCAAAACATAGAGCAAAGTAAAGAGGTATAATACACATTCGCAGAACACCTTTTTCTAAAGCACTCCTCTGCCCTCCATATTATCTATTGCAGCATTGTCTGGCCAAAGAACCAGAATGGCTAAACTCAACTCTTTCATAATTGAAAAGAATACAAGCAGTAAACAAGTATGCAATTAACCCAATTCTCCTCTTTTAAAGAGAAACCAATATCCCATATCCATATCTCAATGAGTTCTCAGACTCCTTTAGCTTGTACTTTCTTAGCATTAATATCAATCCACTGAGTAGCGTCCTCTGGTGTCAGGAATAACTGAACTCTATTAAAAGCCACCACTCTTAGTCTTGCCGGAAAAAAAAAAAACAAAAAAAAAAAAACATGGAGTATTGCACCCCCAACTCTCTCAGACGTCTCTTGACACCAATAAACTGCATTCTCTGCTTCTGGACCGCAGCGGAGTAATCCGGATAAATGGCACTTCTATGTCCTCCAACCGAGATATCCTCCATTCCTCTTGCCTTTCTAAGAATAAGGTCTCTGTCTCTATAGTTTAATATCTTGGCCAACATGGCACGGGGATTAGCTCTGGGGGGAGAGGGCTGCGGTGGAACCATGTGAGCTCTATCAACTACAAAAACTTTTGTCAGAGCCTCGACCAGTTTTCAATATATTCAGTAAGATTTTTCCCCTCAGATTTTTCAGGCAGAGCAACTATTTGGAGGTTATTTCTTCTGGATCTATTTTTCAGATCCTCATTTTTTGCAGCCAGTTCTGATATCTTTAAAGCAAATGTTTTCTCTGTCTTTTGCAACTTTGCAACATGATCCTCTGCAATGCTCACCCTCTCTTCCACCTCTCTCATGTGGTTGTCCATTTTCTGTATGGCAGCCTTTATCTGTACAATTTCCCCTTTAACCTCCTTTATCTGAAGGGTCAAGTCATTTAGGGACTGATTACATGAGGAAAAAAGTATAAATACATCCTTTAGGGTCAGCTCCCCTCCTGCTGCTGCTGTAATGCCACCGTCTCCCTCCCCCTTCTGCACCTCAGCCTTTCCTTCTGCAGTCGTTTCTTCATCCTCCTCCCCTTCAGACCTATCTTCAGCAGACAGCTTAGCTTCCTCTACATCTTCCACCTGGGCAAACTTTCCCAATTTAGCAGCAGCCTCCAAGCGTCTCTGACATGCAGCGTTAGCCTTATAAGCTTCTTCCCTGGCCGTGGCGCCATCTTGGAATGCACCAGCCTCTCCAGCCCCCGCATCTTTCAGCCATCTCTGGGTCATTTTCTTCCTCCACCAGTCCTCCCCGCCATGCTCCAGCGCTCCTGAAACCTTCAGCCAGCAGATATATCACACTTTAAAGCAGACAGCGGCGTCTGCACAGGATTAGAGCAATAATGGCAGCGGGAGCTCTCTCCTATGCGACCGCTCACATGGCCAGCTAGGACATGCCCGTGCGTCTTGTCTCTTATGCAGTTAGGCCACGCCACCCAGGGGCCAATTTCTCCTGTTACCCTTGGGAAAATATAAAACTGGAGACTAAAAAATCAAATCATTTTTGTGGGAAAAAAAGGATTTTTAATTTTCATGGCTCATGAAACACTTGGGGGTTCAAAGTTCTCATGACACATCTAGATAAGTTCCTTAGGTCAACATTTCCATTTTTTTCTCAAACAATCGTGAGTAATATCAAATAAATTTTACCACTATCATGAAGTACTATATGTCAGGAGAAAAGAATGTCAGAATCACCAGGATCCGTTGAAGCGTACCAGAGTTATAACCCCGTAAAGGGACAGTGGACATAATTGTAAAAATTGGCCTGGTCACATGCAAACCAGCCTTGGGGGTAAAGGGGTTAATAAAACTTCTCGAATGTGGTTTTGAGTACCTTGAGTGGTGAAGTATTTAGAACGGTGTCACCTTTGGGTATCTTCTATCATATAGACCTCTCAAAGGGACTTCAAATGTTATGTGGTCAATAAAAAATGTTTTTTTTTAATTTTGTTATTTAAATGTGAAATTGCTGGTCAACTTTTAACCCTTATTTAATAAAAAAAAAAATGTTGGTTCCAAAATTGTGCTGATGTAAAGTAGACATGTGGGAAATGTTACATGTTAAGCATTTTGTGTGACATATCTCTAAGGCTGGGTTCACATTGCGTTAATGGCAATCCGCTAACGGCATCCGTTACATAGCGGCACTAACGCTATGTAACAGATGCGTTAGCGCACCCATTGACTGCCATTATGTAGCGCATCGCTAACACATGGCATAATTGGCATGCGTTAGCGATGTGCCGTCATTCCGTGACGGACCCTCAGACGCGGTCTGCATCGTTTTTGTGTCTGTCACCACTAGCACAGATGATGCATCTGCGCTAGCGCGATCGTATAACGCAATCTTTTTCATCACTTGCATTAACACAGTGCGTTTAACGCATGCGTTGTACGGACTGCACTAACGCAATGTGAACCTAGCCTAATTTAAGTGAATGAAAATTCAAAGTTAGAAAATTGCAAAATTGGTCAGAATTGTAAAAATTGGCCTGGTCATTAACGTGCAAACAATCTTAGCGGTAGAAGGGGTAAATATGTTGGGTACCCATTGTATCAGTTCATGCAGCTTGATGTTCTGCAAACATTACAGGGCAAAATATGTAGGTATGGAAAAATGCCTGAATAAGAGCTGCAAACTATAACAGGGGGATGTGCCTCTGTTTCCAGAGAGACTCTACATGACAGCAGCCAAGGAGTCATGGTACCAACTGGAGGAATACAGAGGTATTTGGAAAGCCTTTAACAAATACCTGTGTGAATTGGTGTGAGTTGCTGAATTGGGAGTAGCTATATTCACAAGGGGTTAACTTAGGGTGGGGGCTCATAATTAAGGGGTTATAAGGGGCAGCTGTTTGGGACTCAAGTCCTTTTTGGTAGAGCATTGAACAGCAAGGTGGATTGTTGCTGGGGGGAAAAAAAAATCTTGTAGGCTAGTTTCACATTAGCGTTTAAATCTGCAGCGTTTAAAACGCATCCACAAGTGGTGGAAAAAAACGCATATAAACGCGTACAAACGCGGCATTTTTTAGACACATGCGTTGTCGCATGCGGTTAAAAAAACGCCGCGTTTGTACGCGTTTATATGCGTTTTTTCCTGCGTTTGCGTTTTTGGTGCTTATGATGAGAAATTTCACAAGAGAAAAATCAAGATAGCCAGACACCGCCAATGGGACTACAGAGGGCGTGCATTATGGGATCTCTATATATAGACCCTAGGGCTACTGAAATTTTAACAGTTTGCTACTGTATCCTGTGTCATGATGGATCTTTGCATGGAGAGCTTTTATTTCAACCTGGATTTCAGCTTCAAAATGTTTCTTGCCTGTGCTTTTGCTTGGGAGCAAGACAGAAATCGCAAAAGATGAAGAAGAAGACAACGTAGGCATTTTTGGAGTCACCCCATTATTGAAATACGTGAGAGCCGTGGAGCCTATCACATGCTCTATGCCGAGCTTAATGCCAACCCGGAGAAATTCCAGGAATACACCAGGATGTCTCAAGACTCGTTCCGGGATTTGCTTTCTCGTGTCCAAGGAGCCATACGGCAACATCTCCGTAGAGCGATTCTACCGGAGGAACGTCTGCTGTTTACATTAAGGTACATTCAAAATCTAAACCAATGACAGTCCAAATTTAGTGTTTTCTGACATGTATTTATTGGCTATCTTCCTTTCTTTCTTTAGTGTAACCACACCATAAAAAGAATAGATTGTAATGTTTTTTTGTGTGTGTTTTTCTTCCAGATTTCTGGCAACCGGAGAGAGTTGATCATCCCTCCACTTCCAATACCGGCTTGGAATATCCACCCTGTCCGGAATAGTTGCGGACACCTGTCGGGCTTTGTGGAATGTACTCCGGGATGAGTTTATACCCCTACCCACCTTGGACATGTGGCTTGAAATTGCGAAAAAATTCTGGAGTGTGTGTGATTTCCCCAACTGTTTAGGAGCGGTGGATGGAAAGCATATTCGCATTATCAAACCAGCCAGAACAGGATCGGAGTACTTAAATTACAAAAAATATTTTTCTGTTGTGCTCATGGCAATAGCCGATGTGAACTGTCGCTTCATCGCCGTGGACATTGGAGTTTTTGGCCGTGGCAACGATTCCCAGACTTTCAAGAACTCGGATATGGGACGCCGTGTGTATGGCAAAAATTTTAATTTCCCCCCACCACAACCTCTCCCCAACACTCAAGGTCCACCGATGCCATTTGTTATGGTTGGGGATGAGGCCTTTCAGATGTGTGAAAACCTACTGAAGCCCTATTCCAGTCGGGACTTGAACCACACTAGAAGGATCTTTAACTACAGACTGACCAGGGCCCGAAGAACAGTAGCGTGTACCTTTGGCATTCTGGTCGCTAAATGGTGCATTCTTGCATCAGCCATTAATCTAAAAGTGGAAACAGTCGACGAGGTGGTCAAAGCCTGTGTGGTTATGCACAATTATATAATGGTTAAGGAGCAACCCAACATTGAACTGGATGAACCAGTTGCACACCCACTGCCCGATTTCCAGCATCATCTGCTGCGGTCAACTGCAGCCGTTGGTCACATGCGGGACCAATTTGCTGCCTTTTTTTATTCAGATATTGGACATTGGATATTGGACTGTGTGTCATGGCAGGACAATGTTGTGTAAATGTAAAATAGATGAACGTGTGCACAGCTTTCAAGATGTGGTGCCAAGGTAGGTTCCAACACCCAAGTATTATGTAAAGAAACCTGGCACTCAACTTTTATGTGAAAGCAGTTTTTTTTATTTTCAGCAACAAAACGTTTCGGTCATCAGTCTGACCTTCATCAGTTACTGTGTGTATAAACATACAAAAAAAAAGGAAAATTGTACAGAGGAAAAAACAAAATAAAGTATTTACAAAGCTAGACTTTCAACATGTAGATGGCTTATCAGCGTATGGGAGTTGGTATACAATTCATATAAAGCAAGTAGAGGAGAACAAATCCATGTCATGAAGAATACGTATGGAGACAACCAGTTATGGCACAGTGTATAAAGTGAGTGAAGAAGGGAAACACACCGTACATAAGGTGATATATATGATGGATGTGTGCTCATGTGAGCAACAAAAGGGGGGTCTCTGAAATGTGAGAGTAATCCCTGTAAGATATGGGGTCAATTGAGTGGATACTGTCACCAGTGAAAATAACAACAACATACCCCTGTTATGTATGGAGGAATGCACGGCAACCTATGGAGTGGATGGGCAGAAATGCTGAGTATGGTAATGCCATAGACACACAGGCTGTAAAGCAGGGAGAATAGAATGTGACTTACCGCTGGCGTATGGCATGACGCGGTGTCCACCGCTGGTCAATTGCCTAATACGGAAAGAGGTGTGTCCAGTCAGCGGCGGTGATTGCCCGGAGATGGTGACGTATTCCTAAGGACGCGTCCGCAGTGTGAGCTCTGTGGGCGTGTACAGAGAGGGGCGGTATGATGGTGACGTCACTGCTATGGTGGTGCGGTTAAAGAGGCTGGAGCTAAGGCAGCGCTCTACGGTGTCCCCAATGTGTCATGGCTCATATTAGTTTCAATGGTAGGGGTGAAAGACACAGTCAGGGGGCCTATGAGAGGGGCGGCTGAAAAGGACCTATGGTGACAAGTTGTATAGAATAGTATTTAGTCTCTGTGAAGGGAATAGACAGGCAAATACACAATAGCATAGATTACATGCAGGTGGATGGGGTGCGCCAGCCGAAATCGTGAGTGCCAGTAAGAAGTTCAGGAATCAATATAGTCGACTCTAAAAAATAGAAGATGGGCAGTTAGACACCACACTGATACATCACATAAATTTATACAAAAGCCAACAAGTCATATATTGCCTTGCGCAGTTGTGTACTCCAGAGGACAGATAATGAACTTCAATCAAATATTGTGGCCAGCATGCAGCCAGCGGGTAAGGAAAGGGTGAATCAAACACCCGAAAACCCCGCCCATATGACCCAAAACTGGTCCTGCCAAATTCAGGTGACAGGTTCCCTTTAACAACTAAAAAATGTATTTACTGCGCCGGCTTGGAGTAGAGTGATGTAAACCCCCCGTTTACATCACTCTACTCCAAGCCGGCGCAGTAAATAAATGTGTGAAGAACTGAGGCCTGGTTAACCGTGGAAGATGCAGAGGTGGCAGGAGAAGGGGCAATGAAACTAGAAGGGTCTAGAAGTTCGAGGATGGGGCTTGACACATGAGAGGCTTGAGGCGCACTGGAAGGGTGAGACAAACCTGACATTACAGACACATTGGGAGGTGAAGGGGGAGGGATGCTAAGAGTGCTCTGTGTTTTTTTTTTTTTTATTCCTGTTTTTTCTTTTGTTTGCCTGGTTGTGGAAGGTCTTGGTGGGCTCATATGGCGTGACCTGTCAGCGTCCGGCTGCACTGTGTCAGAGTCCATAGTGCTTGTAGAGCGTGCAGCCATGCCAGAGTCCATAGCGCTCGTAGAGCGTGCAGCCATGCCAGAGTCCATAGCGCTTGTAGAGCGGAAGGCCATGCCAGGGTCCTGCTGCATCGTGGTGGTGGCGGTACGGAAGGCCATGCCAGGGTCCTGCTGTATCGTGGAGGTGGCGGTACGGAAGGCCATGCCAGGGTCCTGCTGCATCGTGGTGGTGGCGGTACGGAAGGCCATGCCAGGGTCCTGCTGCATCGTGGAGGTGGCGGTACGGAAGGCCATGCCAGGGTCCTGCTGCATCGTGGAGGTGGCAGTACGGAAGGCCATGCCAGGGTCCTGCTGCATCGTGGTGGTACGGAAGGCCATGCCAGGGTCCTGCTGCATCGTGGTGGTACGGAAGGCCATGCCAGGGTCCTGCTGCATCGTGGTGTCAGTGGAGGAGGTCCAAGCAGGAGCAGCAAATGTCATGGTGGTGGCGGTGGGATGTCCAACTGCACTCACATGGTGGTGGTGCTGTAGTGGTGTCCGGCTGTGGAAGGAATTGAGGTGGCCGTGCAGTGGGATGCAGCAGAGGTCGGCATTGAGGACAATCGTGACAGTGAAGGCACAGGTGGATATGCCCCCACTGTCTGCTGGAAATACCGACTCTGCTGCATAGCCTGCACGTAAGCAGCGTTGCAGGCCTGCATGACACTCAGCTGGAGATCAGGAGTAAGGTGTTCCGACATGCCCTGCTCAATTTGATTAAAAAAATGATGTGCTGGCCTCTGGAGGTCGGCTTTCACTTGATCAAGGCTTTTGCTGACCTCCTGGATACGTGCATTCAAGAGGTTATGTGAAACATCCATTCGGTCACCCAAAGCCTTGATTGCGTCGTGTAAAACCGAGCTCAAGTGCAAAAACTCTGGCATGAGTGACCTGTCCGAAGCCCTATGCCGCTGCCGGGAGGAGCCCAAAAAAAGGGGGCAGTGGAAGAGGACTGCGAAAGGGGAAGACCTGATGGACCAGCTCCCTGGTCTCCAGTTAGTGTGGAAGGCCCACTTGCTGCTGTGCTGCTGGATGGCTTGGCCAGGTCCGTGACTGTCGGATGAAGGACCGCTCCAGAAACCTGGGCCAACAGTAGTGCTGTATGTGCTGTGAAAAAAGGAAAAATAAAATTACTATCAAAAATTTACCAGATGCAAAATCCTGTGGAATGTAAAAATACAGATTATGGCAATACAATACAACCTAATGCACGTGATAAATACTTACGTTCTCTGGGCAAGGACCGGTCTTAAAAATGACAGTACTCGATGGTATTTGTAGTGTCTGATCCTTGCTCCTGAACCACTGGGAGCATGCCTCTCTTGATGCAGGTCCTTGTTGAGGCGGTCCTTCATCGGACGCCAACGTGTTTTGACTTTGGATACTGTTAAAAAAAAAAAAATGTCGTCAGAAAAAGTACTTTTGGCCGTGCTCACACAACTGTGTGTGATGAGAGAAACTCCAGAGAGTTTCTGTCATCACACACAGTCGAGTGAGCACAGCCAAGGTCTCTGCTACTTCACACTGCAGTGCAATACTTACCAAATGCAGCTCGGACCCGTGTCGGGGCGTTGTCCCAGCCATCCCACATCACTTGGGCCACCTCAGTCCATAACCGCCGGATCGTGACGTTGTTTGAGTGCAGTGGATTCCGGGGTGTCCCACAGCGGGACTCGCTCCTGGACCAGGGTGATAAGGAGGTCATTCTCTATCAGATCATCCTCCTGTTGTGAAACCTAAAAATGAAAGTAAGTCATTAAAGTTTGCTCAATTAACATAAGGAAAAGAAAGAAAAAAGATGCTGAGAAATGGCATGAATAGGAAAATCAACATACAAAAGGATTGCAGAAGAAAAATGTAAAGAAATACGAGTGGAAAGAAAGGAAGATTCAAGAATATTACACTGAGGACAGTCAGTCTTGTATACGTATCCGCTGCCGTCTTGCCACCGGACCTTGACTCGGCTGCTCCTGCCCTGTCTCTGCCGCAGTAGAAGAGCTCTAAAAAAAGGAAAAAATCTAATTGTCACATGTGTCGATGTGACAGTGAATACTTACCAATCTGACGAGGCAAATACTCACCTCACTGACATGCTCCACTTCTGACTGTCCTGGCCGAAACTCCTCACCAGATGAACAATACAAAGAAGACATTCTGATGCATGTAGAAAGAAAGAAATGGCAGAAATTAGGACATGTAGAGACAGAAAATAGAAAATGAAGGCATTGGCTAGGATATACTCACATTGTTCAGGGTCTTGTTTTCCTCCAAGATGTAGCCTGTCTGTGTCTCGCCTGCTTCAGAGTCTGGTGAGAAGTGACCTGCAACTGTCCACACCCTCCCTTTATCACCTTGATGGTGGGGGGTGGCTTATCAGTGTCTAGACATGTTTTTCTCAATTGAAACGCATGCGTTCAAAAACGCAACAAAAAGCATGTGCTTAAAAACGCATGTGTTTACATTGACAGCAATGCGTTTTTTTGTCGCAATCCTTGCGCAATCGAACGCATGCGTTTCCTGGCGGCAAATAGACGCCTCTAGAAATTACTACATGTTGCATTTCCGCACCAAGCCGCAAACAACGAGACGACACATGAATCGTCAAATGCGGCAAAACACGAACAAAAAAAAAAACGCATGTGTTTTTAATGTTAAATATAGGAAAACACGACGCATGCGTTTATATGCGGTACAAACACTGAGGCCACAAACGCAATTGTGAAACCAGCCTAAATCTTCAGCTTAGCAAGTGTGAGCGAGCTGAGTGTGACCGGACTGGCCCACCGGAGAACCGGAGGATTCTCCGGTGGGCCCTGGCACTGACACCTGCTGACATACTGGCCAGCAGCTGCCTAGGGCCCCCACTGCTCCAGGGCACCCCCCTGGCCGCCCGCCTCCCACCCTCCTTGAAGACGATACTCACCCTGCTCCAGCGATGGTTTCGGCATCTGCAGCTTGTCCTGAATGAGCGGTCACGTGGTACCACTCATTAAGGTCATGAATATGCACATATTCATGACCTTAATGAGCGGTATCACATGACTGCGTTCAGGCAGGAAGAAGGTGCTGCGCCGGGAGTCGGGACAGAGCGCGAGGGATGTCGGCGCGGCCATGCAGTGTGGGACAGGTGAGTATGAGGGACGGGGGGATGAAGGAGGACTTAAGCCGTCGCACCATGCAAGATGGGAGCAGGAGCGGGGGTGAATATGAGCCATGCATACAGGAGGGGACTATGAGCCATGCATACAGGAGGGGGAATATGAGCTATGCATAAAAAAGAGGGAATATGAGCCATGCATACAGGGGGGATATGAGCCATGCATACAGGGGGGAATATGAGCCATGCATACGGGAGGGGACTATGAGCCATGCATACGGGAGGGGACTATGAGCCATGCATACGGGAGGGGACTATGAGCCATGCATACGGGAGGGGAATATGAGCCATGCATACAGGAGGACGAATATGAGCCATGCATACAAGGGGGAATATGAGCCAAGCATAAAGGGGGGAATATGAGCCATGCATACATGAGGGTGAATATGAGCCATGCATACAAGGGGGAATATGAGCCATGCATACAGTGGGGAATATGAGCCATGCATACAGGGGGGAATATGAGCCATGCATACAGGGTGGAATATGAGCCATGCATAGGGGTGGGGGGATATGAGCCATGCATGGGGGGATATATGAGCCATGCATACAGGGGGGAATATGAGCCATGCATACAAGGGGGATATGAGCCATGCATGGGGGGAGATATAAGCCATGCATACAGGGGGGAATATGAACCATGCATACAAGGGGGAATATGAGCCATGCATACAGGAGGGGGGAAATATGAGCCATGCATACAGAAGGGAATATGAGCCATGCATACAGGGGGGAATATGAGCCATGCATACAGGAGGGGGAATATGAGCGATGCATGCAAGGGGGAATATGAGCCATGCATACAGGAGGTGGAATATGAGCCATGCATACAGGGGGGAATATGAGCCATGCACACGGGGGAATATGAGCCATGCATACAGGGGAGAATATGAGCCATGCATACAAGGGGGAATATGAGCCATGCATACAGGGGTGCATATGAGCCATGCATACGGGGGGGGGGGTATGAGTCATGCATACAGGGGGGATATGAGCCATGCATACAGGGGAGAATATGAGCCATACATACGGGGGGATATGAGCCATGCATACAGGGGGGAATATGAGCCATGCATAGGGGTGGGGGGATATGAGCCATGCATGGGGGGAGATATGAGCCATGCATACAGGGGGGAATATGAGCCATGCATACAAGGGGGATATGAGCCATGCATGGGGGGAGATATGAGCCATGCATACAGGGGGGAATATGAACCATGCATACAAGGGGGAATATGAGCCATGCATACAGGAGGGGGAATATGAGCCATGCATACAGGGGGGAATATGAGCCATGCACACAGGGGAATATGAGCCATGCATACAGGGGAGAATATGAGCCATGCATACAAGGGGGAATATGAGCCATGCATACAAGGGGGAACATGAGCCATGCATACAGGGGTGCATATGAGCCATGCATACGGGGGGGTTATGAGTCATGCATACAGGGGGGATATGAGCCATGCATACAGGGGAGAATATGAGCCATACATACGGGGGGATATGAGCCATGCATACAGGGGGGGGGGGAGTATGAGCCATGCATACAGGGGGAATATGAGCCATGCATACGGGGGAATATGAGCCATGCATACGGGGGGATATGAGCCATGCATACAGGGGGGAATATGAGCCATGCATACAGGGGGGCATATGAGCCATGCATATGGGATGTGAGGGAGATGAGCCATGTATACAGGGGGGAATATGAGCCATGCATACAGGGGGAAATATGAGCCATGCATATGGGATGGGAGGGAGATGAGCCATGCATACAGGAGGGGGGGATTATACAGTATGGAAAACTGTGTGGCCATTATACAGTATTGAACATCATGTGTGGCCGTTAAACAGTATGGAGCATCATGTGTGGCCAATGGACATTATACAATATGGAGCATCATGTGTGGCCGTTATACAGTATGGAGCATCATGTGTGGCCATTATACAGTATTGAGCATTATGTGGGATCATTATACAGTATGGAGAACGGTGTGTGGCCAGTATACAGTATGGAACATCATGTGTGGCCAATGGACATTATACAATATAGAGCATCATGTGTGGCCGTTATACAGTATGGAGCATCATGTGTGGCCATTATACAGTATTGAGCATCATGTGGGATCATTATACAGTATGGAGAACGGTGTGTGGCCAGTATACAGTATGGAGCATCATGTGTGGCCAATGGACATTATACAATATAGAGCATCATGTGTGGCCGTTATACAGTATGGAGCATCATGTGTGGCCATTATACAGTATTGAACATCATGTGGGATCATTATACAGTATGGAGAACTGTGTGTGGCCGTTTTACAGTATGGAGCACTATGTGTGGCCATTATACAGTATGGAGAAAAGTGTGTGGCCATTATACAGTATGGAGCATCATGTGTGGTGGCTGTTATACAGTATTGAGTATCATGTGTGGCCATTATACAGTATGGAGCACTGTGTGGCCATTTTTTTTCTGTTTATAATTATTGTATGTAAAACAGTGTGATCAGCAGTGCTAAATGGCTGTGGTTGGGACGTGGATACGGGTATGACTAGTTGTGAAATGGGTGTGGTCAGAGGTGTGGCCTAAAATTTGCCACGGTGCACTACGCGCGCCACAAACTTTATGCCTCCTTCCCTTCTTCAAAAGTTGGGAGGTATGGTACCACATTTGCCAGATCACGGCAAGTGCCGCAAATCCCATAGGGAATGAATGAGGCCGAACGCAGTGTTGCTGTAAGTGATCCATTACGCGGCACATGCAGAAAAACTGCCGGATCTGCCGCAAAAGGCGACATTCACATCAGTGATTCTTGCCAAAGTCACTGCGGATAGTGTCATACTCAGGAAGCACTAAAAGATACTAGGGCAGCAGAAACTCTAAATACGGCCCTGGGGGGGCTACATTATATTCTGTGGGGGGACTGCATTATACTCAGGGTACTACATTATATTATGGGGGGCTACATCATACTATATGGGGGGCTGCATTATACCCTATGGGGGTGCTACATTATATTCTATGGTGGGGACTGTGTCATACCTGAGGGGGTTGCATTATATTTTGTGGGGTGCTGCATTATATTCTATGAGAGGGGACCACATTACATTTTATGAGGGGGCTACATTATATTCTGTGAAGGGGCTACCCCAACCCTTGCTACATAATTAAGATGTGAACTACCTTATATTATACCCTGATAGCGCTTTTTACCGCACAATTGGTGGTCTTGTATCTATTTTTATGTAGCTACATAGTGGGCCCCAAGAATGATTTTCTCTGGTGGGTCCAAGGTGCTCCAGTCCGACACTGCCTAAGCGTAAGTGTGAACGGCGGTAAGTGTGACTTGTGATTCAGTGACTTTGGAATCAGGGAGTTTCAAAGGGAGGAATTGCTGAATTGCTGTCTGTATTTTATTAATACTTTGTATTTATTTTTATTTAACATTTCTGTCTGGTGCAAACCCCATTAGGAAATGTGCTCCACTATTGTTAATGCCATCCAGTGCACATCTTGCCACATGTATGCAGTCCTTGATCAGCCGGTCGAGGGTGCATACTGCTGTGCGAGATGTGAGCACATTGAGCATTTGGAAGCCCATATTCTGGATCTAAATGTGCAGCTGGCAACACTGAGATCCATAGACAATATGGAAAGGAGTCTTTTGCTCACTGAGCAGACGCTCAATGGGATAGATGAGGGAGGGGATGGTAGGATGGAGCTGCAGGACAGTGAAGTAGCTAGCTGGGTGACATTCAGAAAGCGGGGTAGAGGGAAGAGTGCCAGGGAGGCTAGTCCTGATCTAGCACACCCCAATAAGTTTGCTAAGTTGGCAGATGAGGGGGGTGCCAGTACAGGGGTAGCACTGCTGCAGCCAGGCAGGTCCTCTGAAAGCCGGAGGAGTGACTGATACAGTAAGGAGGGAAATAGGAGAGCAGTACAGGCCAGACAGGTGCTGGTAGTGGGGGACTCAATTATTAGGGGAACAGATAGGGCAATCTGTCACAAAGACAGGGATCGTCGTATGGTGTGCTGCCTACCTGGTGCTCGAGTCCGACACATCGCTGATCGGGTGGACAGATTACTGGGAGCAGCTGGTGAGGACCCAGCAGTCATGGTGCACATTGGCACAAATGACAAAGTTAGAGGTAGGTGGAAGGTCCTTAAAGATGATTTCAGGGAATTAGGCTGCAAGCTGAAAGCAAGGACCTCCAACGTGGTATTTTCCGAAATACTGCCTGTATCACGTGCCACACCAGAGAGGCAACGGGAGATTAGGGAGGTTAATAACTGGCTTAAGAATTGGTGTAGGAAGGAGGGGTTTGGGTTCCTGCAGAACTGGGCCGACTTCTCAGTGGGCTACAGGCTCTATGCTAGGGACGGGCTACACCTCAATGGGGAAGGTGCAGCTGTGCTGGGGGAGAAAATGGCTAGAAGGTTGGATGAGTGTTTAAACTAGGGATTGGGGGGAGGGTATTCAATTTATAGGAAAAGAAGATAGGGCAGATAGAGACCTGGGCACAAATAAGGAAGTTGGGGGTGGCGGTGGCATGGGGGTGGGGTTAGAACAGTTAATAATTTAAGAAAGAATAGAGGTACAGAGAGGAACATCAAGTGCATGTATACTAACATCTGACAGATCGGACATTCAGTGTCTCCCTCCGCCACACCACCTCCTCACCTCGCCCCTTGTCAGTCGGTGTTCCTCAAGGCTCTGTTCTAGGACCCCTACTCTTCTCCATCTACACCTTCGGTCTAGGACAGCTCATAGAATCCCACGGTATGCAGTATCACCTCTATGCTGATGACACACAGATCTACCTATCCGGACCTGACCTCACCTCCTTACTTACCAAAATCCCGCACTGTCTGTCTGCTATTTCAGCCTTCTTTTCTGCTCGCTTTCTACAACTGAACATGGACAAAACAGAATTCATCATCTTTCCCCCATCTCACTCTACCCCTCCACCAGACCTATCCATCAATGTCAACGGCTGCTCACTTTCCCCAGTCCCACACGCCCGGTGCCTCGGGGTGATCCTCGACTCTGCCCTCTCTTTCAAACCACATATCCAAGCCCTTGCCTCCTCCTGTCGCCTCAAACTCAAAAACATTTCCCGGATCCGCGCATTCCTTGACCGTGACACCACAAAAACACTAGTGCATGCCCTTATCATCTCCCGCCTCGACTACTGCAACCTCCTACTCTCTGGACTCCCCTCTAGCACTCTGGCACCACTCCAATCCATCCTACACTCTGCTGCCCGACTAATCTACCTGTCTCCCCGCTATTCCCCAGCCTCTCCCCTATGCCAAGCCCTTCACTGGCTTCCTATTGCCCAGAGACTCCAGTTCAAAACCCTCACAATGACCTACAAAGCCATCCACAACCTATCTCCTCCATACATCTGTGACATGATCAACCGGTACCTACCAACACGCAACCTCCGATCCTCTCAAGACCTCCTTCTCGACTCCCCTCTCATCTCTTCTTCCCACAACCGCATCCAAGACTTCTCCCGTGCTTCACCCATACTCTGGAACTCTCTACCCCAGCACATCAGACTCTCGCCTACCATAGAAACTTTCAAAAAGAACCTGAAGACTCACCTCTTCCGACAAGCCTACAGCCTGCAGTGATCCTGAACCTACTGAACCGCCGCACAACCAGCCGTGCCCTCTCCTAGTGTATCATCACCCATCCCCTGCAGATTGTGAGCCCTCGCGGGCAGGGTCCTCCCTCCTTATGTACCCGTGTGCCTTGTTTTTTGCTCATGTTTAATGTATTTGTCTATATGTGCCCCGTATTTCACATGTAAAGCGCCATGGAATAAATGGCGCTATAAAAATGAATAATAATAATAATAATAATAATAATAATAATAATAATAATAATAATGCCAGAAGCATCGCTAACAAAATGGACGAATTAGAATTAATGTTGTTGGAGCATAATTATGACATGGTGGGGATATCTGAAACATGGCTGGATGAGAGCCATGACTGGGCTGTTAACTTGCAGGGCTATAGCCTTTTCAGAAATGACCGTACAGATAAGCGAGGGGGAGGGGTGTGTCTGTATGTAAAATCCTCCTTAAAACCCATCCGGCGTGATAATATAGGTGAATTTAATGAAAATGTAGAGTCCCTGTGGGTGGAGATAAGGGGAGGGGGAAAAATAATAAATTACTGATAGGGGTTTGTTATAAATCTCCAAAAATAATGGAAGCAGTGGAGAATATCCTCGTAAAACAAATAGATGAAGCTGCGACTCAAGGAGAAGTCATTATTATGGGGGACTTCAACTACCCTGAAATAGATTGGGGAACAAAAACCTGCAGTTCCAGCAAAGGTAATCAGTTTTTGACAACTATGAGAGACAATTACCTTTCACAACTGGTTCAGGACCCAACAAGAAGAGGGACACTGCTAGACCTAATATTAACAAACAGGCCAGACCGCATATCAAATATAAGGGTTGGGGGTCACTTGGGGAATAGTGATCACAAAATAATAAGTTTTCGTGTATCCTTTAATAAGATGTGTAGTAGAGGGGGTGACAAGGACACTAAACTTCAGGAGGGCAAATTTCCAACTGGGACGATATCCTGAGACATAAAAATACACAAAGCAAATGGGAGACGTTTATTAGCATCCTGGATAGGACCTTTGCACAGTATATACCGTATGGGAATAAACATACTAGAAATAGGAGGAAACCAATATGGCTAAATAGGGCTGTAAGGGGCACTATAAGTGACAAAAAGAAAGCATTTAGAGAATTAAAGGAAGTAGGTAGTGATGAGGCCTTAAATAAATACAAAAAAATAAATAAATTCTGTAAAGGGCAAATCAAGGCAGCAAAAATTGAGACAGAGAGACTCATTGCCAGAGAGAGTAAAAATAATCCCAAAATATTCTTTAACTACATAAATAGTACAAAACTAAAAAATGAAAGTGTTGGACCCCTTAAAAATAGTCTGGGTGAAATGGTGGATGAGGAAGAGGTAAAAGCAAATATGCTAAATGACTTTTTTTTCATCAGTATTTACAAAAGAAAATCCCATGGCAGACAATATGATCAGTGATAACAAAAATTCCCCATTAAGTGTCACCTGCTTAACCCAGCAGGAAGTACGGCGGCGCCTAAAAATCACTAAAATTGACAAATCTCCGGGGCCGGATGGGATACACCCCCGAGTATTGCAGGAATTAAGTACAGTCATTGATAGACCATTATTTTTAATCTTTAAAGAGTCCATAATAACAGGGTCTGTACCACAGGACTGGCGTATAGCAAATGTGGTGCCAATATTCAATAAGGGGACAAAAACTGAACTCGGAAATTATAGGCCAGTAAGCTTAACCTCTACTGTGGGTAAAATCCTGGAGGGCATTCTAAGGGATGCTATACTGGAGTATCTGAAGAGGAATAACCTCATGACCCAGTATCAGCACGGGTTTACTAGGGACCGTTCATGTCAGACTAATTTGATCAGCTTCTATGAAGAGGTAAGTTCGGGACTGGACCAAGGGAACCCAGTAGATGTAGTGCATATGGACTTTTCAAAAGCTTTTGATACGGTGCCACACAAAAGGTTGATACATAAAATGAGAATAATGGGGATAGGGGAAAATATGTGTAAGTGGGTTGAGAGCTGGCTCAGGGATAGGAAACAAAGGGTGGTTATTAATGGAGCACACTCAGACTGGGTCGCGGTTAGCAGTGGGGTACCACAGGGGTCAGTATTGGGCCCTCTTCTTTTTAACATATTTATTAATGACCTTGTAGGGGGCATTCAGAGTAGAATTTCAATATTTGCAGATGACACTAAACTCTGCAGGGTAATCAATACAGGGGAGGACAATTTTATATTACAGTTTGATTTATGTAAACTAGAAGCTTGGGCTGATAAATGGCAAATGAGCTTTAATGGGGATAAATGTAAGGTCATGCACTTGGGTAGAAGTAATAAGATGTATAACTATGTGCTTAAATCTAAAACTCTGGGCAAAATTGTCAATGAAAAAGACCTGGGTGGATGACAAACTCATATTCAGTGGCCAGTGTCAGGCAGCTGCTACAAAGACAAATAAAATAATGGGATGTATTAAAAGAGGCATAGATGCTCATGAGGAGAACATAATTTTACCTCTATACAAGTCACTAGTTCGACCACACTTAGAATACTGTGCACAGTTCTGGTCTCCGGTGTATAAGAAAGACATAGCTAAACTAGAGCGGGTGCAGAGAAGAGTGACCAAGGTTATTAGAGGACTGGGGAGTCTGTAATACCAAGATAGGTTATTACACTTGGGGCTATTTAGTTTGGAAAAACGAAGACTAAGGGGTGATCTTATTTTAATGTATAAATATATGAGGGGACAGTACAAAGACCTTTCTGATGATCTTTTTAATCATAGACCTGAGACAGGGACAAGGGGGCATCCTCTACGTCTGGAGGAAAGAAGGTTTAAGCATAATAACAGACGCGGATTCTTTACTGTAAGAGCAGTGAGACTATGGAACTCTCTGCCGTATGATGTTGTAATGAGTGATTCATTACTTAAATTTAAGAGGGGACTGGATGCCTTTCTTGAAAAGTATAATGTTACAGGGTATATACACTAGATTCCTTGATAGGGCGTTGATCCAGGGAACTAGTCTGACTGCCGTATGTGGAGTCGGGAAGGAATTTTTTCCCCAATGTGGAGCTTACTCTTTGCCACATGGGTTTTTTTTGCCTTCCTCTGGATCAACATGTTAGGGCATGTTAGGTTAGGCTATGGGTTGAACTAGATGGACTTAAAGTCTTCCTTCAACCTTAATAACTATGTAAATATGTAACTATGTAAGATGTACTCCATTGTCAATCACTGAACCTTCAAAGACATTTGAGAAATCCAGGATAGGACAATCAGGTCACCTGGCCCCATACCTTAATGTACTCTGTCAGCTTCCTAAGTTTGCTGTTACCTACTCTCATTGGGTTCCCGCCAAAAGCCGGGTGCCACTGGTTGGAGTAGCTGGCCCTGGAAGCCCCGAGGTTGCAGCTGTTCTATTTTCCAGGGAGCCAGCGGAAGGGTGAAACTGTCATTTTCACCATCTTGTGTATTAGCTGGGACTGTACTATATGTTATTGACAGTTGATGGCAAAATAAGGTACTACCACACTGTGCTACCCTCACCCTGTGCTGTCCGAGTAATATATGTCCATGGGAAAGGAGTACAGGCGTTCAGTGGGATGAGCCTTGGTCCATGTGGTCTTTCTAAAGACAGCCAGGCTGTTATGATTGAACTGGTGGTTAGGAGCACTAGAAATGACCAGATGAGCAAACTAGTAATGCAGGACGAGCTCTGGGAAGTGGGAGCTCTGCTGACCACAACCCCTAATCCTATCACAACAACTAGAAATAGCCGTGGAGCATTCCTGACTCTGCCTAGACACCTTTTCACAGCCTAAGAGCTAACTAACCCTAAAGATAGAAAATACAGCCTACCTTGCCTCAGAGAAATTCCCCAAAGAAATAGGCAGCCCCCCACATATATTGACTGTGAGTTAAGATGGAAGTCACAAACACAGGAATGAAATAGGTTTCAGCAAACGAGGCCAGACTTAACTAAATAGACTGAGGATAGAAAAGGTATCTTTGCGGTCAACATAAAAAACTAACAAAAAAACACGCAGAATGTGCAAAAGAGAGCACTGCACCGACTCACGGCGCGTTGGTGCCACTCTGCATCCCAGAGCTTCCAGCTAACAAGACAAAATCATAATAGCAAGCTGGACCAAAACACAATGGTAACAAATAAGCTAGCAGGGACTTAGTTTTGCTGAAGTAGACAGGTCATCTGAAAGATCCAAGAAAACTGAACCAGTACTAG
This sequence comes from Ranitomeya variabilis, assembly GCF_051348905.1. Lineage (NCBI taxonomy): Eukaryota > Metazoa > Chordata > Amphibia > Anura > Dendrobatidae > Ranitomeya > Ranitomeya variabilis. The sequence goes on from NC_135235.1 coordinate 354,934,734, forward strand.
GACATTGACAGCTGGCATCAGGTAACGATCTGACTGGAGTTAAATAGAGCAGCCAGCCAAGGCCTAAACGAGATCAGCTGGAGAAGGAACCTCAGAACCAGCAGCTCCACTCACAGCCACCAGAGGGAGTCCATGGACAGAACTCGCCGAAGTACCATTCATAACCACAGGAGGGAGTTCGAGAACAGAATTCACAACAGTACCCCCCCCCCCCCCTTGAGGAGGGGTCACCGAACCCTCACAAGAGCCTCCAGGCCGATCCGGACGAGCCAAATGAAAGGCACAAACAAGATCGGCAGCATGAACATCAGAGGCAACCACCCAGGAATTATCCTCCTGACCATAACCTTTCCACTTGACTAGGTACTGAAGTTTCTGTCTCGAAACACGGGAATCCAAAATCTTCTCCACCACATACTCCAACTCCCCCTCAACCAACACCGGGGCAGGAGGGACAACTGAGGGAACCATAGGAGCCACATATCTCCGCAATAACGACCTATGGAACACATTATGGATGGCGAAAGAAGCGGGAAGGTCCAAACGAAATGACATAAGATTTCTGAAATTCTTAATCCTGTAAGGACCAATGAAACGAGGATTAAACTTAGGAGACAAAACCTTCATAGGAACATAACGAGACGACAACCAAACCAAATCCCCAACACGAAGTCGGGGACCAACACAGCGACGGCGGTTAGCGAAACGTTGAGCCTTCTCCTGGGACAATGTCAAATTGTCCACTACGTGAGTCCAAATTTGCTGCAACCTGTCCACCACAGAATCCACACCAGGACAGTCCGAAGGCTCAACCTGCCCTGAAGAAAAACGAGGGTGAAAAGCTGAAGAAAAAGACAAATCAATGCCCATCTTCGCACAAAAGGACCGCCAAAATCTTGAAACAAACTGGGAACCTCTGTCCGACACGATGTTCTCCGGAATGCCATGTAAACGGACCACATGCTGGAAAAACAATGGAACCAAATCAGAGGAGGAAGGCAATTTAGGCAAAGGTACCAAATGGACCATCTTAGAGAAGCGATCACAAACCACCCAGATAACTGACATCCTCTGAGAGACAGGGAAATCTGAAATAAAATCCATGGAAATATGCGTCCAGGGCCTCTTCGGGACCGGCAAGGGCAAAAGCAACCCACTGGCACGAGAACAGCAGGGCTTAGCCCGAGCACAAGTCCCACAGGACTGCACAAAAAAACGCACATCTTGTGACAAGGAAGGCCACCAAAAGGATCTAGCCACCAAATCTCTGGTACCAAACATTCCAGGATGACCAGCCAACACCGAACAATGAACCTCAGAGATAACTCTACTAGTCCAACTATCAGGGACAAACAGATTCTCCGCTGGGCAACGGTCAGGTCTATCAGCCTGAAACTCCTGCAGCACCCGCCGCAAATCAGGGGAGATGGCAGACAAAATTACCCCGTCTTTGAGAATACCAGCCGGCTCAGGAACTCCCAGAGAATCAGGCACAAAACTCCTTGAAAGGTCATCAGCCTTCACATTCTTAGAACCCGGAAGGTATGAAACCACAAAATTGAAGCGGGAGAAAAACAGCGACCATCGAGCCTGTCTAGGATTCAACCGCTTGGCAGACTCGAGATAAGTCAGATTCTTGTGATCCGTCAAGACCACCACGCGATGCTTGGCTCCTTCAAGCCAATGTCGCCACTCCTCAAACGCCCACTTCATAGCCAACAACTCTCGATTGCCCACATCATAATTGCGCTCAGCAGGCAAAAACTTTCTAGAAAAGAAAGCACATGGTTTCATCACAGAGCCATCAGAACCTCTTTGAGACAAAGCAGCCCCTGCTCCAATCTCAGAAGCATCCACCTCGACCTGAAACGGGAGCGAAACATCTGGCTGACACAACACAGGAGCAGAAGAAAAACGACGCTTCAGCTCCTGAAAAGCCTCAACAGCCGCAGAGGACCAATTAACCACATCCGCACCTTTCTTGGTTAAATCAGTCAATGGTTTAACAACACTAGAAAAATTAGCGATGAAGCGACGGTAAAAATTAGCAAAGCCCATGAATTTCTGAAGGCTCTTCACAGAAGTAGGCTGAGTCCAATCATAAATGGCCTGAACTTTAACAGGGTCCATCTCGATAGTAGAAGGGGAAAAAATGAAGCCCAAAAATGAAACCTTCTGAACTCCAAAGAGACATTTAGACCCCTTCACAAACAAGGAATTAGCACAAAGGACCTGGAACACCATTCTGACCTGCTTCACATGAGACTCCCAATCGTCCGAAAAGACCAAAATATCATCCAAATATACAATCATGAATCTATCCAGGTACTTTCGGAAGATGTCATGCATAAAGGACTGAAACACAGATGGAGCATTAGAAAGCCCGAATGGCATCACCAAGTACTCAAAATGGCCCTCGGGCGTATTAAATGCTGTTTTCCATTTGTCTCCCCGTTTAATACGCACAAGATTATACACCCCTCGAGGATCTATCTTGAACCAGCTAGCCCCCTTAATCCGAGCAAACAAATCAGACAGTAGCGGCAAAGGGTACTGAAATTTGACGGTGATTTTATTGAGAAGGTGGTAATCTATACAAGGTCTCAGAGAACCATCCTTCTTGGCCACAAAAAAGAACCCTGCTCCCAACGGTGACGACAACGGGCAAATTATGCCCTTTCTCCAATGACTCCTTTATATAACTCCGCATTGCAGCGTGTTCTGGCACAGATAAATTGAACAGTCGGCCCTTTGGAAACTTACTACCAGGAATCAAGTTAATAGCACAATCGCAATCCCTATGAGGAGGTAGGGCACTGGATTTGGGCTCATCAAATACATCCCGGTAATCTGACAAGAACTCAGGGACTTCAGAAGGATGGGAAGACAAAATAGACAACAATGGGACATCCCCATGTACCCCTTGACAACCCCAACTGGATACAGACATTGATTTCCAATCCAATACTGGATTATGGACCTGTAGCCATGGCAAACCCAAAACAACCACATCATGCAAATTATGCAACACCAAAAAGTGAATATCCTCCTGATGTGCAGGAGCCATGCACATGGTCAATTGAGTCCAGTACTGAGGCTTATTCTTGGCCAAAGGTGTAGCATCAATTCCTCTCAATGTAATAGGATACTGTAAGGGCTCCAAGAAAAAAACACAGCGCCTGGCAAACTCCAAGTCCATCAAATTCAGGGCAGCGCCTGAATCCACAAATGAAATAACAGAATAGGATGACAAAGAGCAAATCAGAGTAACGGACAAAAGAAATTTTGGCTGTACCGTACCAATGGTGGCAGACCTGGCGAACCGTTTAGTGCGCTTAGGACAATCAGAGATAGCATGAGTGGAGTCACCACAGTAGAAACACAGCCCATTCTGACGTCTGTACTCTTGCCGTTCAGCTCTGGTCAAGGTCCTGTCACATTGCATAGGCTAAGGCCTCTGCTCAGAAAACACCGCCAAATGGTGCACATTTTTGCGCTCACGTAAGCGTCGATCGATCTGAATGGCCAAGGACATAGACTCATTCAGACCAGCAGGCATGGGAAATCCCACCATAACATCCTTAAGGGCTTCAGAAAGACCCTTTCTGAAAATTGCCGCCAGGGCACATTCATTCCACTGAGTAAGCACAGACCACTTTCTAAACTTCTGACAATATACCTCCGAAACATCCTGACCCTGACACAAAGCCAGCAAAATTTTCTCTGCCTGATCCACTGAATCTGGTTCATCATAAAGCAATCCAAGCGCCAGAAAAAACACATCTACATTACGCAATGCAGGATCTCCTGGCGCAAGGGAAAATGCCCCGTCTTGAGGGTCACCACGCAGCAAAGAAATAATGATTTTTACTTGCTGAAAGGGGTCACCAGAGGAACAGGGTTTCAAAGCAAAAAACAGTCTACAATTATTTTTGAAATTCAGGAACTTAGATCTATCCCCAGAAAACAAATCAGGAATTGGAATTCTGGGTTCTAACATCGGGTTCTGAACTACATAATCTTGAATGCCTTGTACCCTTACAGTGAGTTGATCCACACAAGAGGACAGACCTTGAATGTCCATATCTACACCTGTGTCCTGAACCACCCAGAGATTTAGGGGAAAAAAGAAACAAAACACGCTGCAGAGGAAAAACAAAATTGTCTCATAACTTATCTTATCCCTCTATTGAGATGCATTAACACTTTACTGGCCAGCTGTACTGTTATGATTGAACTGGTGGTTAGGAGCACTAGAAATGACCAGATGAGCAAACTAGTAATACAGGATGAGCTCTGGGAAGTAGGAGCTCTGCTGACCGCAACCCCTAATCCTATCACAACAGCTAGAAATAGCCGTGGAGCGTTCCTGACTCTGCCTAGATGCCTCTTCACAGCCTAAGAGCTAACTACCCCTAAAGATAGAAAATACAGCCTACCTCGCCTCAGAGAAATTTCCCAAAGAAATAGGCAGCCCCCCACATATATTGACTGTGAGTTAAGATGGAAGTCACAAACACAGGAATGAAATAGGTTTCAGCAAACGAGGCCAGACTTAACTAAATAGACTGATGATAGAAAAGGTATATTTGCGGTCAGCATAAAAAACTAACAAAAAACCACGCAGAGTGTGCAAAAGAGAGCACCGCACCGACTCACGGCGCAGTGGTGCCACTCTGCATCCCAGAGCTTCCAGCTAACAAGACAAAATCATAATAGCAAGCTGGACCAAAACACAATGGTAACAAATAAGCTAGCAGGGACTTAGTTTTGCTGAAGTAGACAGGTCATCTGAAAGATCCAAGAAAACTGAACCAGTACTAGGACATTGACAGCTGGCATCAGGTAACGATCTGACTGGAGTTAAATAGAGCAGCCAGCCAAGGCCTAAACGAGATCAGCTGGAGAAGGAACCTCAGAACCAGCAGCTCAACTCACAGCCACCAGAGGGAGTCCATGGACAGAACTCGCCAAAGTACCATTCATAACCACAGGAGGGAGTTCGAGAACAGAATTCACAACACCAGGCCAGCAGAGGAGAGCACCCACTGACCCTCGTTTCTCCACACCAGGTAACCTTCACCATAGTCCATACCCAAAACCAGGTGCATTGGACACATAGGTACCATCTCACGCTGGAGTGGTTCTTGCTTTAAAACAGAATATCCCACAATTTATATTTATATTTTTCCCTGATGAGTCTCCCTTATGGGAGAGGAAACGCGTAGGGAAGTTTACCTAGTTTGTGGTGGGTACAATTATTGAGCCTGACTTGGGGACTGCCCTTGTCAGGGCAGGAGCAATACAGGGGCACGACCGGGGTAGAATAGTAAAACATTTTTCTCCCCCTCCCCCGGTGTACAATTGAGTTCTCCTGCAAAAGGAAAAAAGGAAAACGCGACTTATTTGGTGAGACAAAACCATTTTTTACTCAGCACTGGTATTTTGAGCACTATTTGCACTTTATCACACTTGTCGTCCAGAAAACGGTTTTATATCATTATTATTAAAGGTTACGTTTTATTATAAATATAGGAGATTCCCTTGGCTAATTATTGCTGCACACCAGGTGATGCAAATTTCCCAGCTTTATATATACCCAGCCTTCTCTAAAAACTTGTGCCAAAAACAGCAGCCATTGGTTCTTCCTAAGCAGCTGCCTAGCACCCTGAAAATGAAAATGGTGGAGGCCCACAAACCATGGAACTCTATAAGAAGAGTCTAAAGCATTTTCAAGTTCCTTTTTCCTCAGTTCAAAATGTAATTAAGAAAATGGCACAAATTTAGGAACAAAACCAAGTATTCTTAGCCATTTAACAAAGCACGAGGCAACAGGCCAAGCCCAGCTGTGAGGCCCGAGGCAGCAAGCCAAGCCCCGCCGTGAGGCCCGAGGCAGCAGGCCAAGCCCCGCCGTGAAGCACGAAGCAACAGGACAAGCCCCACCGTGAGGCATGAGGCTGGAGGCCAAGCAGATGGAGCTGTTCCGTCGAAACACATTGTGGATTCCAATAAACAAAGAAACTTTTAATCCTTTCATCTGTGTCCTGTGCGCTCCCATGTGACCGGAGTATCTTGCAACTCACAAGCCCAGCCATAAGGCACAAGGCAGCATGCCAAGACCAGCCATGAGGCACAAGGCAGCTAGCCAAAGGCTTGAAGCAGCAGGCGAGGCTGTGGAATTTGAAGCAACAAGAGGTATACCTAGATTGCTGAACTGCTCCACACAGAGTAATACTTTGGTGCAGGGGTGCATTTGTGCACTTTTATTCGTGTACATTTATTCAAAGTACTTTTTCTAAGTACTGGCAGTTATAACATGGTAGTTAGACAAGGCAGGAGACAGATAAGACAATCTAAATCTATTCCCTGTTCATTTGGAACATAACAAATACTCACCATATGTATTTGTATAATCTATATCCTGGCTGCTGCATTCACTCACATTCACCACCCTTGCATAAACTCTTTACACTCCATCCATATCAGCCCCTCTGTCCTTGCCTCTCCTCTGTATAGCACTCATGCTCTGTCCACATTGCTTAACAGTACAGATCCATTCAGTCCCACCATCCAACACAAGAGACACTCCCACAATTCGCTTAACCATCTGCTCACTCTTTCTATCCTCCTTCTCCTAGTCGCTGGAGACATCTCTCCCAACCCCGGCCCCCCATGTTATAGCCAGTCAAAGCTCCCACTGCTACACTCAAACTCCTCTAACCTTATTAAGATTCCCTGCATGCCTTCTGTCTCTTTCAATTGTGCCCTTTGGAATTCTCGCTCTGTGTGTAATAAACTTTCCCTCATCCATGACTTCTTCCTTTCTAATTCTCTTAATCTCCTGGCTCTTACTGAAACCTGGATCAAGCAGTCAGACACCACCACTGCTGCTGCTCTTTCATATAGTGGACTACTCTTTTCTCATACCCCAAGATCGGACAACAGAGCAGGTGGAGGCGTTGGTCTGCTCCTTTCACCCAAATGTACCTTCCAAGTTATCCCCCAAGTACCCTCACTTGTATTCCCTTCCTTTGAGGTCCATGCCGTCAGAGTCTACATCCCCTTCTCCATGCGAGTGGCGGTGGTGTATCATCCTCCCGGCCCCTCTCATCAGTTCCTGGATCACTTTGCCACCTGGCTTCCACACTTTCTCTCCTGTGACACCCCCACCATCATCATGGGTGATTTTAACATCCCCATTGCTTCTCCCCTCTCCCCATCTGCTTCTCACCTTTTATCCTTAATCTCCTCTTTCGGCCTCTCGCAGCATACTAACTCTCCAACGCATGAAGATGGAAACTCCCTTGACTTGGTCCTCTCCCACCTTTGTTCAGTGGATGATTTCACAAACTCCCCTCACCCGCTGTCTGACCACAACCTTCTTTCATTCTCTATCAATAACTGCCATCCCGCTCAGGTCACCCCAACTTTCCACACTTATAGAAACATACAGGTCATTAACACCCAGAAACTTATGAAGAACTTGCAGTCCTCATTGGCTCCAATCTCCTCCATCTCATGTCTTGATTCTGCTCTGAAGCATTACAATGAAACCCTGCAAAGTGCCCTGGATGAAGCTGCACCTCCTATACATAGCACAGACGGCGACAACCGTGGCACACACTGCAAACACGTTTCCTGCAGCGGTGCTCCAGGTGCGACAAACGTCTGTGGAGAAAATCTAATCTACCCGAAGATTTCATCCATTATAAGTTCATGCTAAAAACATACAACTCTGCCCTTCACCTCTCCAAACAAACCTATTTCAACACCCTCATCACCTCGCTGTTCAATAACCCTAAACATCTCTTTGACACTTTCCAGTCCCTACTCAACCCAAGAGTGCTGGCCCCAACCACGGATCTCCGCGCTGACGATCTAGCCAATTACTTCAAAGAAAAAATTGACCACATTCGACAGGAAATTATCTCCCAATCCCTTCATAAAATGCACTGTCCTCCCTCCTCCACTGCATCTAGTTCACTCTCTGACTTTGAACCAGTTACAGAAGAAGTAATCAGGCTCCTGGCATCTTCTCGCCCAACCACTTGCACCAGTGATCCCATTCCGTCACATCTCCTCCAGTCCCTTTCCCCGTCTGTCACCTCTCACCTAACAAAAATATTCAACCTCTCTCTCTCTTCCGGTATCTTTCCCTCCTCATTTAAGCATGCCATCATGCATCCATTACTTAAAAAACCATCCCTCGATCAAAACTGTGCCGCTAATTATAGACCTGTCTCTAATCTTCCCTTCATCTCTAAACTCCTCGAATGCCTGGTCCACTCCCGTCTTACCCACTATCTCTCAGATAACTCTCTTCTTGACCCTCTTCAATCTGGTTTCCGCTCTTTACACTCTACTGAAACTGCCCTCACTAAAGTCTCTAATGACCTACTAACAGCTAAATCTAATGGTCACTACTCCATGCTAATTCTCTTGGATTTCTCCGCAGCATTCAACACTGTGGTTCATCAGCTCCTCCTCACTATGCTCCGCTCCATTGGCCTCAAGGACACAGTTCTCTCCTGGTTCTCCTCCTATCTCTCTGACCGATCCTTCACTGTATCTGTTGCTGGTTCCTCCTACTCTCACCTTCCCCTTACTGTAGAGGTTCCTCAAGGATCAGTCCTAGGCCCCCCTCCTCTTCTCTTTGTATACTGCCCCTATTGGACAAACAATCAGTAGATTTGGATTCCAGTACCATCTCTATGCTGATGACACCCAATTATACACTTCTTCTCCTGATATCACGCCGACCGTTTTAGAAAACACCAGTGATTGTCTTACCGATGTCTCTAACATCATGTCCTCCCTCTATCTGAAACTGAACCTGTCAAAAACTGAACTCCTTGTGATTTCTTCCTCTTCTAACCTACCTTTGCCTGACACTGCCATCTCTGTGTGCGATTCCACCATTACTCCAAAGCAACCCGCCCGCTGCCTTGGGGCCATACTTGATTCCCGCTGCCTTAGGGTCATACTTTATCACTCGCTCTTATCTGCATCTCAAAAACATTTCTAGAATTTGTCCTTTTGTTACTTTTGACTCTGCAAAAACGCATACTGTTTCACTTATTCATTCTCATCTGGACTATTGTAACGCTCTACTAATCGGCCTCCCTCTTACCAAACTCTCCCCGTTCCAATCTGTCCCGGATGCTGCTGCCAGGATCATATTCCTCACCAACCGTTACACAGATGCCTCTACCTTGTGCCAGTCATTACATTGGCTACCCATCCACTCCAGATTCCAGTACAAAACTACTACCCTCATCCACAAAGCACTCCATGGCTCAGCACCACCCTACATCTCCTCTCTGGTCTCAGTCTACCACCCTACCCGTGCCCTCCGCTCCGCTAATGACCTCAGGTTAGCTTCCTCAATAATCAGAACCTCCCACTCTCGTCTCCAAGACTTTACACGTGCTGTGCCGATTCTTTGGAATGCACTACCCAGGTTAATATGATTAATCCCGAATTCCCACAGTTTTAAGTGTGCCCTAAAAACTCATTTGTTCTGATTGGCCTACTGCCTCAAAGCGTTAACCTAACTATCCTTGTGTGGCCCATTTAAAAAAAAGTAAAAAAAAATGTTCTCATACACTTTATACAGTTAATAGCCTCTGTGTCTGTACTGCTACATACCTAGGCAGTTAACTGGTTCATGCAGCTTTACATGAACACCCGAGCCTTACACTATGGCTGGTCCAAATAACTAAAGCAATTGTTACCATCCACCTCTCGTGTCTCCCATTTTCCTCATAGTTTGTAAGCTTGCGAGCAGGGCCCTCATTCCTCTTATTATTTTTTTTTTTTTTTTAATTGTGATTTATGTTATGCTGTAATGTCTATTGTCTGTACAAGTCCCCTCTATAATTTGTAAAGCGCTGCGGAATATGTTTGCGCAATATAAATAAAATTATTATTATTATTATTATTATTATTATTAATATCTCATAGGCCAACCACACTGACTTTTACACTGCAGTCTTTGCTGGAGGCCACTCAGTCTACCATGATGTTCCATCTTTATGGCATTTCTGCATACTCCAAGCTCCTGTCTAAGGTCAGTGTCACACAACCATTGAACATTGACGAGTGTTAAGCGAGAAAACATTGCAAATCACTCAGACCAGTGTTAAACTATGGGGCAGCTCACATCACCGTTTATTTTCTCAGGACGTATTCAGCGTGTGTGTGTAAAATAGCAGCATGCTGCGATTGTCACCGAGACTTAGCCGAGACTCACCAATGCAAGCCTATGTCCCATTTGTCCCACGACGGGTCAAGCTCTGCAATATCTAGATGGCAGGCTGCATGATGTGACCCATGCAACCTGTTATCCAGCAGAGAAACTGAGCACCGTGTGCTCAGTGTCTTTTTGTGAACTTATATTCCCTGTTTAAGGGCACGGCAAGTGTGAGAAAGTTCCCCTGCTTGTGGTGTCGTTAGACAGGTAATAGAAGGTCACGGCCAATTAACTCACTTCACCTTTCTGACGTCAGCGCGAGCTCCGTGGGAAAATTTTCCATGGCGCTTGCACAGACAGCACATAGGTGAAGTGAGTTCATTGGCCATTGTCATGAATCACAGGGGGATATTTTTATCATCCCCACAGCTGACAACCATAGGTCATGAACTGGGGTTGTTTGGTTGGCCCCGGTTCTTTTCTGAAGGGGATTTATCTATAACCCACTTCCGGTTTGGAACATTCAGCTCTCTGGTGCCCCCTTACCCTCAGGTCAGACAGGCTACTGCACCTAGGATAATTAGTCGCCAGAAAGGCTGCCTTACTACGTTCTGGTTAATGGGCATACTGGAGCGAGGGCAACACAACTACTCCCACTCAGGGGTGAACAATAATTATCAATGCCATCCGTTGCTACCAGTTTTCCTAACGGCTCAGGACACTTACGTTGCCACTAGCTCCTATTCCTGAATTAATAATGGGTCAGGAGCCAACCCAATTAGTAGCATAATTTACTTCAGAGGGCATGTAAGTACGTTATAGAGCAAGGAACGAAGAAACAAAGCGTGGGTACCCCTATTGTTGCACAGCCCAAATATATAACTTTCATACCCCTGACACCACCTGAGGTCGAATTATTCATCATGAATCATTCTCACAAAACTCAGAAGATGTATGGCTGCAAACAAAAGCATTCCTGAGGGAGGGGGAAAGGAGTACAGGATTACACAGAGCTGACAGGTACTGTGAGGAGGGGGGTCAGAAAGCCCACTGTGTGTCTTTGGGCCGCATGTCACATACACGCAGGAAGATGCAGCAGAGCTTAGTGTGCAATCGAACAATAAGACATTACGTCATTGTGAAGGAAGCCCTGTTCCTCCCACGTCACCAATCTGTGACGGGACTACACAGGGACAGCTCTCCGGCGCCCCCTTTGTCTCTCAGGTCAGTAAGGGAACTGCACCTAGAGCAAATGGCCACCGGGGAGACTGCCCTGTTACCCACGCTGGGTATTCTAAGATTCGCAATCAGAATAAAAGGATCAGCCCAAAATTTATTTATGATTTAATTGCCTTAAAAGGAAGGTGCCACTAGTCTTCTTGTAGTTTGTTTTTTTGTGAAATTAAGCTTAAAATAGTAAATAAGATGTATTAATGCAATGTTTGCACTGTTTGCAAACATTTATATATGAAAAATATTATATATTTTCTTACAAATATATATATTGACCACTAGGGGGAGCATTTTCCGTTTTAGACCTCAAGCAGCTATAGTAAGACTTACCAGCTTTACTGTTAGCTAGAAAATTGGGGCAGTAACTGCTGACATCAGCATTTCCCTCCCCTTTTGGGTGGTCTAATATCCCTGGGGCAGAATGAAGAGCAGCATCACAGGGCAGAGCCATTTTGTGTGTGACTGACCTGTGTTCTGCTATCACCAGCAGTTACTGCATCAGAAGCACAGTTAGTTTATGTGGTGTGTCCACATACAGCAGCATTGTCTGTGCAGAGCTGTCTGTGACTCATCCCTCAGTAAGATAAGAAGGAGATCCAGGTCTGCAGTGAATGGCCAGGCATTGTGGAGGGAGGAGAAAGATACATTGTATGGCTGAGAGAGGTGTCAGGTGTCACCTCTCTCTGCAGGCTGTGAATGCAGCTAAGGCTTCTTTCACACTAGCGTCCGGCTCGGCCCGTCGCCGTGCGTCGGGCCGAGGTCCCCGACGCTAGCGTTGTCCCCGCCGCACAACGGGGGCAGCGGATGCATTTTTCCAGCGCATCCGCTGCCCCATTGTGAGGTGCGGGGAAGTGCGGGGAGGTGGGGGCGGAGTTCCGGCGGAGTTCCGGCCGCGCATGCGCGGTCAGAAAAAGCGGACCGTCAGGAGCAAAAAACGTTACATGTAACGTTTTTTGCTCCCGACGGTCCGCCACAGCACGGCGCAACCGTCGCAGGACAGTTGCGACGTGTGTCATTGCGTCGCAAATGCGTCGCTAATGTTAGTCAATGCAGAAAAACGCATCCTGCAAGCACTTTTGCAGGATGCGTTTTTTTCGGCAAAACGACGCATTTGCGACGTAATGCAGTTAACGCTAGTGTGAAAGTAGCCTTAATAGAGTGAATGGAGCTCCTGTGATAGAGAGTAAGTGGAGCTTGGCAGAGAGCACTGGGCTATAATAAAATGGCTGCTTGTCACACCTACAGCAGTGAGTTGTGCAGCCCACAGAGGCGTGCCCAGCTCACTGCTAACGCCTCTCCAATGTTATAGATAGGGTCCTCGACGGTCTATTATCTCCTATGTCCATGGGGTGCTGTAAAATGACACTGTTAGTGTCGTGAACTGCTGTGAAACCAAGATGTCAGCCCCCAGTTCCTTCTTTAAACACATATAACACACGAAATCTGTTTCACATGTATTTAAAACTTGGTTATAGCAGCATGTTATGCTACATTACAGTGATTTATTAATGATCTACAAACGCGGTACCTTACCTTTAAGGGTGCACTAGGTAATTACAAGAAATATACAGTCAAAATATATCAAGAGTTACAGTCAGAGTAAAATATAACAATCATAAGACAAGGCTTAGAGGTATAAAGCTGGAGGTCAATTTACCAGCTTGAAGGTCGCTTGTGGAAGCCGGGGGGCTCAGCGTTCTGCAGGTCCAAAACTTAGTTGCCGGGCAGCCCCGAGAAAGTGTGTGCTTGCTCCCCTCTGGTTGGCATATGCCCTGTTCCTTAGTCATCTTCCTCTGTTCTGACCCTCTCTCCAAGTGTCCCAGCTCTTAACCCTGCTGTGTCCCTCCCCCTGTAGCTGGGTGGGCTTGGCAATCTCCACCCCTCTGCCTCCCTGCAAGATTTATTCCAATATCTAATAAATGGGACAACTCCTCTCAGGATGATCGGATCAGTACACGGGCGGTACCAGCACATGTGGTTTGTTCTGCCGGTCGTACAGGGATCAAACCTGGACCCATTCGGTCGCTGTGGGAGGCTGATCTCTATATCTCTGGTTTCAGAGCTCCCACAGGCCCAGGAGTCGCACTGTCAGATGCACAATTTATTTAGGGCGAGGGGGATATTTTTTATGACCGGGACCTCGGACGATGCGTCCATAATTCACGATTCCATGTTGGAGAGGGTTCGACTAGTCGGCCATAATAGATGTGTATCCTGTGGCCACTTGACATGCGTGCTTTAATTAAGCCATCCAGGCACCTCTATGTCCTCTGCTGGTGTGGCTTCCTTACTCACGCTTTGAAATGCCAACTGCCTGCTACATGGTACTCAGCCCATTACCATACTAAAAGGAACTTTACTCATTAGAAAAGGTGGGGGCCAGGAGCACTCCTCTCTGCAGACCTGTGACCAGGAGACAAAATGGAGTCACGCCAATCTCTGTTAGTATGCCCGTCCAAGATGGTGGCTGTTCCCTCATCACACCTCCCTGCTTTAGAGGGCGCTAGGGGGCATCACATTCCTGTGTTCCCCCATGCGCCCGTCTGCACCTTCTCCTTGCCGGGACAACCCATCAGCGTTACCATGGTCTCTGCCGCTTCTGTGGCGAATGCTGAAGTGATACTGCTGGAGAGCCAGGCTCCAGCGTAGCAACCTCCCATTCGTCCCAGCGATGAGTGTAACCAGCTGAGGGGGTTGTGGTCTGTTTCCACGGTGAAGTGGCATCCGTACAAGTATGGCTGCAGATGCTGCAGGGCCCATACAATTGCCAGACATTCCTTCTCCATCATGGAATAAGCCACTTCCCTCGGCAGGAGCTTCCGGCTCAGGTACAAAACGGGGTGTTCATGTCCCGTAGTGTCGACCTGGCTGAGCACAGCACCGAGGCCAAAGTCACTGGCGTCGGTCTGTACTACGAACGGCCGCGTGAAGTCGGCTGCCTGTACTACAGAAGAGCTAGACAAGGCGGTTTTGAGCGCCTGGAAAGCTGTCTCGCAGGCGACTGTCCAGTCGACTGCGACGGGCAGCTTCTTCTTGGTGAGGTCCATCAGGGGCTTAGCCAGGGTGCTATAGTGTGGAACAAACCTCCTATAGTACCCGGCAGTCCCCAAGAAGGACATCACCTGCTTCTTGGTCCTGGGGGAGGGCCAGGAGGTGATGGCATCCACCTTCCCGGGCTCTGGCTTCAGAGCTCCCCCACCTACCCTGCCCTCTGGATCCTCCCTAACACCTGCGCCAGATGCTGTAGCTGATCCTCCCAGGTGGGACTTTAGATGGCAATGTCATTCAGGTAAGCGGTCACATACCCTTCCAGTCCCTTGAGCAGCGTGTTGACCATCCGCTGAAAAGTGGCAGGGGCATTCTTCATGCCGAAGGGCACCACCGTGGACTCATACAGTCCAAAAGGGGTGATAAAGGCAGAGCGTTCCCGTGCCTTAGGGGTCAGGGGAATCTGCCAATATCCCCTGCTCAGATCCATGATGGTCAGGTACTTGGCCCCGGCCAGCTGATCGAGCAGGTCATCGATGTGCGGCATTGGGTACGCATCAGTGACCGTCACAGCGTTGAGCCCCCGGTAGTCCACTCAGAACCACGTAGTTCAGTCCTTTTTAGGGACGAGGACTACAGGTAAAGCCCACGCACTGTTGGATGCTTGGATCACCCCCAGTTTCAGCCTCTCATCTATCTCTTGGTGCATGTGCTGCTGCACCTCGAGAGAGACCCGATATGCTGAACGCCGGATCGGGGGGTGATTGCCGGTGTCCACATCATGGACGGCTGCCTCAGTCCTTCCGGGCAGGCTGCTGAACAGCTCCCGAAAGGGGTGTAGGGTGACCCCCAGCTGGGGGACGTTGGTCCTCCGAGAGCTGGTGGCCAACCCCCACATCCTCGATGGATACACCCGCCTTGGCTTGGGTGAGCAGATCCAGGAGGGTTTCTACCTTACCTTCCCCGGGGTTTTGCACACTGGGTGGGCACAAGCCTCCCGCTCATGATGTGCCTTCATCATGTTCACGTGGAAGGGCTTCCTCCTTCCACGGGCATGGTCCAGGGTGACCAGATAGGTGACGGCGTTGAGCTGCTGGTGCATGAGGTATGGACCCTGTTGTGAATTTGGATTCTGGGCTCCCCCGGTGGCCGTTTGTGGAATTGGACTTGTCATCCTCTTTCCTGTTTCACCTGGTTCCATCAGTAGTGGGTGTCGCTATTTAAGCTCATTTCTCTGGTGGTTTCTTGCCGGTCAACAATGTTATCTGATGCCTCTCAGTGCTTGTTCCTGCTTCTAGACAACTACTAGATAAGTTGGACTTTAGTCCATGTTTTGTTTTGCCTATTTGTTCCAGTTCACAGCTGAAGTTTTGTTACTGTGTCTGGAAAGCTCTCGTTGATCAGGGATTGCTACTCTGGCGTTATGAGTTAATGCCAGAGTTTAAGGTAATCTCTGGATGGTGTTTTGTTAGTGTTTTTCTGCTGACCATGAAAGTATACTATCTGTCTTCTGCTATCTAGTAAGCGGACCTCAAATTTGCTAAGACTATTTTCCTGCTGCGTTTGTTGTTTCATCTGAACTCACCGTCATTATATGTGGGGGGCTACTGTCTTCTTTGGAATATTTCTCTAGAGGTGAGCCAGGTCTTATATTTCCCTCTGCTAGCTATTTAGGTCTTAGGCCAGAGCTGGGCATCTAGCGATAAATAGGAAATGCTACCTGGCTATTTCTAGTTGCGCGGCAGGCTTAGTTCATGGTCAGTATAGTTCCATCTTCCGAGAGCTTGTCCCTCTATAGGCTTGCTATGATCTCTGCCTGCAGAGATCATGACAGTTTGACCGGCCACTAAAGTGTTAAAGACCCAGGTTGAGAAAGGAGAGTTATAAGAAGTCTGCTGGAATTTTTTTTTTTTTTTTTTTTTCCTCCAGTCTGCCTTGCTGCAGTCTTTTTTCTCTCTCTCCTCCTAATCTCTGTATGGCTCTGTGTGCACCTGACAATAATGGATCTCCAGAGTGTAACTGCGGGTTTGAATAATCTCATCACGAAAGTACAAAATTTACAAGATTTTGTGGTACATGCTCCGGTATCTGAGCCGAGAATTCCTTTGCCGGAGTTCTTCACAGGGAATAGAGCTAGCTTCCAGAATTTCCGAAATAATTGTAAGCTTTATTTGTCCCTGAAGTCTCGTTCAGCTGGAGACCCTGCTCAGCAGGTTAGGATTGTGATTTCCTTGCTCAGGGGTGACCCTCAAGATTGGGCCTTCTCATTGCCAGCAGGGGATCCTGCGTTACGCGATGTGGATGCGTTTTTTCTGGCCTTGGGCTTGCTTTATGAGGAACCTCATTTGGAACTTCAGGCAGAAAAAACTTTGATGGCACTATCTCAGGGGCAAGACGAAGCTGAGGTTTTCTGCCAAAAATTCCGTAAATGGTCTGTGCTTACTCAGTGGAATGAGTGCGCCTTGGCGGCAACTTTCAGAGAAGGTCTCTCTGATGCCGTTAAGGATGTTATGGTGGGGTTCCCTGTGCCTGCAGGTCTGAATGAGTCCATGACAATGGCTATTCAGATTGATAGGCGTCTGCGGGAGCGCAAACCGGTGCACCATCTGGCGGTGTCTATGGAAAAGACGCCAGAAAGTATGCAGTGTGATAGAATTCTGTCCAGGAGCGAGCGACAGAATTTTAGACGGAAGAATGGATTGTGTTTCTATTGTGGGGATTCTACTCATGTTATATCAGCATGCTCTAGGCGTACAAAGAAGCTTGATAAGTCTGTTTCCATTGGCACCATTCAGTCTAAGTTTATTTTGTCTGTAACCCTGATTTGCTCTTTGTCATCCATTGCCACGGACGCCTATGTTGACTCTGGCGCCGCTCTGAGTCTTATGGATTGGTCCTTTGCCAATCGTTGTGGTTTTGATTTAGAGCCTTTGGAGACTCTTATTCCTCTGAAGGGGATTGACTCCACCCCATTGGCTAATAATAAACCACAATACTGGACACAAGTAACCATGCGTATCAATCCGGATCACCAGGAGATTATTCGTTTCCTGGTGCTGTATAATTTACATGACGATTTGGTACTGGGATTGCCATGGTTGCAGTCTCACAACCCAGTCTTGGACTGGAGAGCAATGTCTGTGTTGAGCTGGGGATGTAAGGGTATTCATGGGGACTTACCTTTGGTTTCTATTTCGTCGTCCATTCCCTCTGAAGTCCCTGAGTTCCTCTCTGATTATCAAGACGTCTTTGACGAACCCAAGCTTGGGTCGTTACCTCCGCACCGTGAGTGCGATTGTGCCATAGATTTGATACCGGGTTGTAAATATCCAAAGGGTCGTTTGTTTAATCTGTCTGTGCCGGAACATGCTGCTATGCGGGAATATATAAAGGAGTCTTTGGAAAAGGGACATATTCGTCCATCTTCTTCTCCCTTGGGAGCTGGGTTTTTCTTTGTCTCAAAAAAAGACGGCTCTTTGAGACCATGTATTGATTATCGGCTTCTGAATAAGATCACTGTTAAGTATCAATACCCATTGCCATTGCTTACTGATTTGTTTGCTCGTATAGAGGGTGCTAAGTGGTTCTCTAAAATTGATCTTCGTGGGGCGTATAATTTGGTGCGGATCAGGCAGGGGGATGAGTGGAAGACCGCATTTAATACGCCCGAGGGCCACTTTGAGTATTTGGTCATGCCTTTTGGTCTTTCTAATGCCCCTTCAGTTTTCCAGTCTTTTATGCATGATATTTTCCGCGATTTTCTGGATAAATTTATGATAATATATCTGGATGATATTCTGATTTTTTCTGATGACTGGGACTCTCATGTCCAGCAGGTCAGGAGAGTTTTTCAGGTTCTGCGGTCTAATTCTTTATGTGTGAAGGGGTCTAAGTGCGTTTTTGGGGTCCAGAAAATTTCCTTTTTGGGGTATATTTTTTCTCCCTCTTCCATTGAGATGGATCCCGTCAAGGTGCAAGCTATTTGTGACTGGACTCAGCCCTCCTCTCTTAAGGGTCTTCAGAGATTTTTGGGCTTTGCCAACTTTTACCGCCGATTTATTGCTGGTTTTTCGGATGTCGTTAAACCACTGACTGATTTGACCAGACAAGGCGCTGATGTTGCTAATTGGTCCCCTCATGCTGTAGAGGCCTTTCAGGAGCTTAAGCACCGTTTTGCCTCTGCCCCTGTGTTGCGTCAGCCTGATGTGAATCTGCCTTTTCAGGTTGAGGTTGACGCTTCGGAGATCGGAGCTGGGGCAGTGTTGTCGCAGAAAGGTTCCGACTGCTCCGTCATTAGGCCTTGTGCCTTCTTTTCTCGCAAATTTTCGCCCGCAGAGCGGAATTATGATGTTGGGAATCGGGAGCTTTTGGCCATGAAGTGGGCGTTTGAGGAGTGGCGCCATTGGCTCGAGGGGGCTAGGCATCAGGTGGTGGTATTGACTGACCACAAAAATTTGATTTATCTTGAGACTGCCAGACGCCTGAATCCTAGACAGGCGCGCTGGTCTTTATTTTTTTCTCGCTTTAATTTTGTGGTGTCATACCTACCAGGTTCTAAGAATGTTAAGGCAGATGCCCTTTCTAGGAGTTTTGACCCGGACTCTCCTGGTAATTCTGAACCCACAGGTATCCTTAGGGAGGGAGTAATTTTGTCGGCCGTTTCTCCTGATCTGCGGCGGTCCTTGCAAGAGTTTCAGGCGGATAGACCGGATCGTTGTCCGCCTGATAGACTGTTTGTTCCGGATGATTGGACCAGCAGAGTCATCTCTGAGGTACATTCTTCTGCATTGGCAGGTCATCCCGGAATTTTTGGTACCAGGGATTTGGTGGCAAGATCCTTCTGGTGGCCTTCCCTGTCACGAGATGTGCGAGTCTTTGTGCAGTCATGTGACGTTTGTGCTCGGGCCAAGTCTTGTAGTTCTCGGGCTAGCGGACTGCTGTTGCCCTTGCCTATTCCTAAGAGGCCTTGGACACACATCTCGATGGATTTTATTTCAGATCTGCCTGTTTCCCAGAAGATGTCTGTCATCTGGGTGGTCTGTGACCGTTTCTCTAAAATGGTCCATTTGGTTCCTCTGCCCAAGTTGCCTTCTTCTTCTGAGTTGGTTCCTCTGTTTTTTCAGAATGTTGTCCGATTGCACGGTATTCCTGAGAATATTGTTTCTGACAGAGGTACCCAATTTGTGTCTAGATTTTGGCGGGCATTCTGTGCTAGGATGGGCATAGATTTGTCTTTTTCATCTGCTTTTCACCCTCAGACTAATGGCCAGACCGAGCGGACTAATCAGACCCTGGAGACATATCTGAGGTGTTTTGTCTCTGCTGACCAGGATGATTGGGTTGCTTTTTTGCCATTGGCTGAGTTCGCCCTCAATAATCGGGCCAGCTCTTCCACCTTGGTGTCCCCGTTTTTCTGTAATTCGGGGTTTCACCCTCGATTTTCCTCCGGTCAGGTGGAATCCTCGGATTGTCCTGGAGTGGATGCGGTGGTGGAGAGATTGCATCACATCTGGGGGCAGGTTATGGACAATTTGAAGTTGTCCCAGGAGAAGACTCAGCGTTTTGCCAACCGTCATCGTCGTGTTGGTTCTCGGCTTTGTGTTGGAGATTTGGTGTGGTTGTCTTCTCGTTTTGTCCCTATGAGGGTCTCTTCTCCTAAGTTTAAACCTCGGTTCATCGGCCCTTATAGAATATTGGAGATTCTTAATCCTGTTTCTTTCCGTTTGGACCTCCCTGCGTCCTTTTCCATTCATAACGTTTTTCATCGGTCGTTATTGCGCAGGTATGAGGTACCTGTTGTACCTTCAGTTGAGCCTCCTGCTCCGGTGTTGGTTGAGGGTGAGTTGGAGTACGTTGTGGAGAAAATTTTGGACTCTCGTGTTTCCAGACGGAGACTCCAGTATCTGGTCAACTGGAAGGGTTACGGCCAGGAGGATAATTCTTGGGTCAATGCATCTGATGTTCATGCTTCTGATCTTGTTCGTGCCTTCCATAGGGCTCATCCTGGTCGCCCTGGTGGATCTGGTGAGGGTTCGGTGCCCCCTCCTTGAGGGGGGGGTACTGTTGTGAATTTGGATTCTGGGCTCCCCCGGTGGCCGTTTGTGGAATTGGACTTGTCATCCTCTTTCCTGTTTCACCTGGTTCCATCAGTAGTGGGTGTCGCTATTTAAGCTCATTTCTCTGGTGGTTTCTTGCCGGTCAACAATGTTATCTGATGCCTCTCAGTGCTTGTTCCTGCTTCTAGACAACTACTAGATAAGTTGGACTTTAGTCCATGTTTTGTTTTGCCTATTTGTTCCAGTTCACAGCTGAAGTTTTGTTACTGTGTCTGGAAAGCTCTCGTTGATCAGGGATTGCTACTCTGGCGTTATGAGTTAATGCCAGAGTTTAAGGTAATCTCTGGATGGTGTTTTGTTAGTGTTTTTCTGCTGACCATGAAAGTATACTATCTGTCTTCTGCTATCTAGTAAGCGGACCTCAAATTTGCTAAGACTATTTTCCTGCTGCGTTTGTTGTTTCATCTGAACTCACCGTCATTATATGTGGGGGGCTACTGTCTTCTTTGGAATATTTCTCTAGAGGTGAGCCAGGTCTTATATTTCCCTCTGCTAGCTATTTAGGTCTTAGGCCAGAGCTGGGCATCTAGCGATAAATAGGAAATGCTACCTGGCTATTTCTAGTTGCGCGGCAGGCTTAGTTCATGGTCAGTATAGTTCCATCTTCCGAGAGCTTGTCCCTCTATAGGCTTGCTATGATCTCTGCCTGCAGAGATCATGACAGGACCCTCCCAGGCCGCCTGAAGCTTGTTTTGGGTGACGGGGACCAGTACCCACACCTTTTGACCCACCTGGTAGGTCCTCTCACAAGCATTCTGGTCGTACCACCGCTTCTGGTCAGCTTGGGCCTGGGCCATATTGTCATGCACCAGCCGTGTCAAGGTCGTCATTCTGTCCTGGAAGCGCACAACATACTCAATGGCCGTTACTCCAGGGGTGGCCAAATCTCCTTCCCACGCTTCCATCACCAGAGCAAGGGGCTCCCGTACACGTCGCCCATACAGGAGCTCAAAGGGGGAGAACCCCGTTAAGGCCTGTGGAACCTCCGGGTAGGCAAATAGAAGGTGTGGGAGATACCACTCCCAATCTCTCCCATGGGAGTCGACCAACATCTTAAGCATCTGCTTTAAGGTGCAGTTGAACCGCTCACACAGGCCATTGGTCTGTGGGTGATACGGGCTGGCTACCAGATGTTGCACCTGTATCTGCTTACAGAGAGACTCTATCAGCTGTGACATGAACTGGGTCCCTGGGTCGGTGAGCATTTCCTGGGGAAACCCCACTCTGGAGAAGATCTCCAGTAAGGCAGTGGCCACTTTGTCAGCCCGAATGGATGACAAAGCTACCGCCTCCGGGTACCGAGTGGCATAGTCTACTACCTTTAATATGAAGCATTTCCCGGAGCGACTGGGAGTGGACAGAGGTCCAATGAGATCCACAGCCACCATCGAGAAAGGCTCTTCAATGATGGGCAGAGTTACCAGTGGGGCTTTGGGGCGTCGCCCCGCCTTCCCCACCCTCTGACAGGTGTCACACGAACGGCAGTAGGCAATTACCTTGGTCCCTATTTCAGGCCAGTAGAAATGCTGCGCTAGCCTGGCCCTGGTTTTAGCCATCCCTAGGTGGCCAGCCACAGGAATCTCGTGTGCTATTCGCAACAATTCCGCCCTGAACGGATAGGGTACCACTAACTGTCGGTCCCTGGGCCACGTCTCCGGTGAACCCTGCTGGACCGATACCCGGTACAGCCGTCCCTGGCCCCAGACCACCCGCTCACGGTCTGACTCCCCGGGAGGCTGTGCCGCCTACTCCATGATAGCTTTCAGGCTAGCGTCAGCTTCCAACGCTGCCTGAAATCCCTGACTCGATGTGGCGAGAATGGATGACACTGCCACATCTGCTGTCAGCTCCCCGGGATCTGTCTACTGGCCGCTGTCTGACTCAGCAGTCACTTGGTCAGAGAGGGGGAAGCCGTCGGACCTCTGCAAGGCTCCTTGGGCTCTGGCGCTCCCACTCCGGGTGACAGCGGCCACGACCGATGTGCCCATGGGTAGCGCCTGCTCCCCCCGACCCCTGACCAAGTTGACGGGTCAGGCAGACTTCCCTGCACTCTTGACATCCCGGGTGTGGGGAACTCTTGCCCTGGGGTCTTACTTGGTGGCTCCTCTCCCGGGACGCCTCCTCCCCCCATGGCCTGTTCCTCTTCCTGCAGGGGCCCTAGACTCAGCAGGCTGGATTCACTTAGGGGCCCTACACTGCCCATAGCAGCCCCTCCCTCCACCTCTGAGCTCTCCCCCACAGTCTCCTCACCTGTCCTCACTGTGAGCCATGTGTGTGTGGTGTCAGTGTATGGATTCCCATCAGGTTCCACTCCCTCCCCCACTGTTGGAGGCACATTCAACACATCAACATTCACAGTAGAGTCATGACATTCTTGGGGAGCTGAACTTGGGGGTTCAGTGGCCACATACTGAGACTCTAGCTGCCCCAAATTGGTCCCAAGTAATACATTAGCAGGAATATTTGATGTTACTCTCACCTCCCGCACTCCCCTCCCGGGGCCCCAGTCCAAAAACACCTTGGTGACAGGCAGCGCCGGTTCCACGCCTCCAATTCCGGAGACAGAAAGGGTTTTCCCTGGTACCAAGTCTTGAGGGGACACCACCTAAGGACGTACTAGGGTTCGTTCAGCGCCTGTGTCCCGCAGTCCCATGACCGCTGAGCGGCCGATAGTGACGGGTTGGTAATTGTCCAGGGACCTCCCACCACCCCCTCTCACACATAAGACAGTGGACAGTTTCGGGGACGGGGATGGGGCCTTAAGACGCTGGGGACATACGGCCTTGAAGTGTCCCAGCTGGTTGCAGTGATGACAACGTCTGGGTTCTGCGCCTGGCCTGGAGAGGGCAGCAGGGGGTACACCCCTTGCACTCTGGGGGCTGGGGAAACAGGGGCAGCATTGGGCTTACCCACTCTCCAGGAGCTGCTGGCAGGCTTCTTCGGCTCAGGAGCCCTGTTATTGGCATACTTGTCTGCCAGGGCGGCTGTAGCAGAAGCCCGCTTCGGTTTCCGGTCACGGAGGAACTGCTGGAGGTCCTCTGGGCAGTTCCACAAGAACTGCTCCATGATGAACCGTTCCTGGAACTCCTGGCGGGTGGTGAGCGCTAGACCCAAGGTCCAGTGCTCTGCAGCTCTCAGCAACACCCGCATGTGGTCGGCCCAGGTGTCCTTTGGGCCCAGCTGCAGGCTCCGGAACTTCTTGCGGTAGGACTCCGGGGTGAGGTTGTAGTGCTGGATCAGGGCCCGCTTGATGCTGCTGTAGTCCTGCTTCGCCCTGGCAGGTAAGTCCCCCAAAACTTTCAGGGACTTACCCCTCAAACGGGGGGTCAGGTATCTTGCCCACTGAGCCGGTGACAGATGGTGTTGAAGGCAGGTCCTTTCAAAGGCCAGCAGAGGGAAGTACTCGGCCCGGACTTTGGAAGCCCTGGACTCTGGTGGTGCTGGGGCATCCAGCGGGAGCCCGTGTTGAGCCATCTCCAGTCGGTGCCGGCGCTCCGCTGCTCTCTCTGCTGCTGCTTCCTCTGTTGCCTGCTCTGCAGCTTTCTCAGCCCGCTCTGCTGCCTCACGGCGCTCTGCACGCTCGGCCTCCGCTGCTTTCTCTGCAGCTGCCATGAGTCTCATATAGGCGTCTTCATTACCCGCCTCGAGACGTGCCACTGCCGCTGCAACAAGGGCCTCTGATGTGGACAGGCTGGGGCGGATAGGTGGTGGGTAGTCTCTTGCCGGACTAAGCACGGGTGGCTGGCTCCTTGGTGAGTCTGGGCTGAGCTCCCCCTCGCCTTGAACAGTACCGTCCACCACCACCTCATCATCGACCATAGCACTGGCCTACGCCCTCACTGCACTCCTGGTGCCATCTGCCATCTTTGGAACATCTGGTTACTGACAGCTATAACCCTGACCTTGCACACAACTTATTGTATCTACACTCTGACCGTCTAGTGCTGGGCTGACCTTAAGACCCCAGCAGTGAAAGTTACCACTGGTAGTCTTTAGTGTCTGGGACTAGGGGTCCCACGCAAACTATTACTCTGATCCCACCCGCTGCCCCCAATGTGAATGAAGTCTTGTTCCTCCCACGTCACCAATCCGTGACGTCACTACACAGGCACAGCTTTCCGGCACCCCCTTTGTCTCTCAGGTCAGTAAGGGAACTGCACCTAGAGCAAATGGCCACCGAGGAGACTGCCCTGTTACCCACGCTGGGTATTCTAAGATTCGCAATCAGAGTAAAAGGATCATCCCAAAATTAATTTATGATTTAATTGCCTTAAGGGCGCACTAGGTAATTACAAGAAATATACAGTCAAAATATATCAAGTTACAGTCAGAGTAAAATATAACAATCATAAGACAAGGCTTAGAGGTATAAAGCTGGAGGTCAATTTACCAGCTTGAAGGACGCTTGTGGAAGTCGGGGGGCTCAGCGTTCCGCAGGTCCAAGACTCAATTGTCGGGCAGCCCCCAGAAAGTGTGTGCTTGCTCCCCTCTGGTTGGCATATGCCCTGTTCCTTAGTCATCTTCCTCTGTTCTGACCCTCTCTCCAAGTGTCCCAGCTCTTAACCCTGCTGTGTCCCTCCCCCTGTAGCTGGGTGGGCTTCACAATCTCCACCCCTCTGCCTCCCTGCAAGATTTATTTCAATATCTAATAAATGGGATAACTCCTCTCAGGATGATCGGATCAGTACACGGGCGGTACCAGCACATGTGGTTTGTTCTGCCGGTCATACAGGGATCAAATCTGGACCCATTTGGTCGCTGTGGGAGGCTGATCTCTATATCTCGGGTTTCAGAGCTCCCACGGGCCCAGGAGTCACACTGTCAGATGTGCAATTTATTTAGGGCGAGGGGGATATATTTTATGAGCCGGTACCTCGGACGATGCGTCTATAAATTCACGATTCCATGTTGCAGACGGTTCGACTGGACGACCATAATAGATGTGTATCCTGTGGCCACTTGACATGCATGCTTTAATTAAGTCCTTCAGGCACCTCTATGTCCCCTGCTGGTGTGGCTTCCTCACTCAGGCTTTGAAATGCCAACTGCCTGCTACATGGTACTCAGCCCATTACCATACTAAAAGGAACTTTACTCATTAGAAAAGGTGGGGACCAGGAGCACTCCTCTCTGCAGACCTGTGACCAGGACACAAAATGGAGTCACGTCAATCTCTGTTAGTATGCCCGTCCAAGATGGCGGCTGTTCCCTCATCACAGTCATATTTCCTGACACCTTCCTCTTTTGGCCTGCGCTATGGAGGCAAGACCTCTCGGTACACCTCCATGTGCACCTCAGCAGGTTCGTGCCAGCGGGAAAACCTGTCTGCATTGCCATGCCCGCTGACCTTTTTGTGTTTGACTGTAAAGTCGTACTGCTGGAGGGCAAGGCTCCAGTGCAGCAACCTTCGGTTGGTACAAAACACTGATTGCAGCTAGTTCAGGGGGTTGTGGTCGGTCACCACAGTGAAGGTGCGTCCGTACAGGTAGGGCTGCAAGAGTAGCAGGGCCCAGACCATGGCCAGGCACTCCTTCTCAATGGTGGAATAGGTCACTTCCCTCGGAACAAGCTTCTGTGTCAGGTACAACACGGGGTGCTCTTGGCTCCCCAAGTAAACCTGGCTGAGCACAGCACATAGGCCAAACTCGCTGGTGTCGGTCTGTACCAGGAACGGTTGACTGATGTTGACTGCTTTTAACATGGGGGAGTTGCAAAGGGATGTTTTCAA
The DNA here is from genome assembly GCF_051348905.1 of Ranitomeya variabilis. Classification (NCBI taxonomy): domain Eukaryota; kingdom Metazoa; phylum Chordata; class Amphibia; order Anura; family Dendrobatidae; genus Ranitomeya; species Ranitomeya variabilis. Next base: position 354,960,991 of record NC_135235.1, read on the forward strand.
AGCGCAGAAAGAACCCTCACAGCTGTCTGTCCAGGCATCTGTTTGGGGTAGCTTCTCCCTGGTGAGGTCAGTCAAGGGTTTTGCAAGGCTAGTATAGTTTTGTACAAAGCGCCTACAGTACCCTGCAGTGCCCAAGAAGGACATCACCTGTTTCTTGATCCTGGAGGTGGGCCAGGATGCAATCGTGTCCACTTTCCCAGGCTCTGGCCTCATGGAGCCCCTGCCTACCCGATGCCACAGTTAGTGGACCACTTTCATTCCCATCTGGCACTTTCCCTGCTTGATGGTTAGGCCTGCTTGGTGAATTCGCCTAAGCACCTCCTGTAGATGCTGCAGGTGTTCCTCCCAGGAGGAACTGAAGATGGCAATGTTATCCAAGTATGCCACCGCTTACTTCTCCAGTCCCTGAAGCAGGTGGTTGACCATCTGCCGGACAGTGATAGGGACATTCTTTATGCCGAATGGCATGACCGTGGACTCGTACAGTCTGAAGGGTGTCATAAAGGGGGACTTCTCCTGCACCTCGGGGCTCAGGGGAATCTGCCAGTATCCCCAACTCAAATCCGTAATGGACAGATGTTTTTCACCAGCTAATAGCTCAAGCAGCTCCTCGATGCGCGGCATTGGGTGTTGGCGCAGGGCCGTATTTGCCACTAGGCACTTGAGGGCACCTGCCTAAAGCAGGACAATGCGGGGGGCGGCACCTGAGCAAGGTTGTTATTTTTAAAATTTAAGTCGTGCGTCACCTCCCGACCGACCGCCCCCAGCCCCCACGGCCGCCTGCCTCTCACCCACCCCCCTTGAAGACGTCATACTCACCCTGCTCCAGCGATGCCTGGTCTCAGCGTCTGCAGCTTGTCCTGAGTGAGCAGTCACGTGGTACCGCTCATTAAGGTCATGCATATGCACATATTCATGACCTTAATGAGCGGGTATCACATGACCGCTCACGCAGGAAGGTGCTATGCCGGGAGTCGGGACAGAGCCAGAGGGATGTCGGCACAGCCGTGCGGTGTGGGAAAGGCAGGTGAGTATGAGGGACGGGGGACAAGAGATGGGGGGATGAAGGAGGACGGTAAGCGGCACCATGCAAGGCGGGATCGTGAGCGTGAGCAGGGGGGTGAGAGATGAGCCATGCATACAGGGGGGAATATGAGCCATGGATACAGGGGGGAAATATGAGCCATGCATACAGGGAGGATATGAGCCATGCATACAGGAGGGGGATTATGAGCCATGCACATAGGAGGGGAATATGAGCCATGCATACAGGGGGGAATATGAGCCATGCATACAGCAGGGGGAATATGAGCCATGATTACAGGGGGGAATATGAACCATGCATACAGGGGGGACATATGAGCCATGCATACAGGGGGGATATGAGCCATGCATACAGGAGGGGAATATGAACCATGCATACAGGAGGGGGAATATGAGTCATGCATACAGGGGGGATATGAGCCATGCATACGGGAGGGGGAATATGAACCATGCATACAGGAGGGGGAATACGAGCCATGCATACAGGGGGGAATATGAGCCATGCACACGGGGGGATATGAGCCACGCATACAGGATGGGGAATATGAGCCATGCACATGGGGGGATATGAGCCACACATACAGGAGGGGGCAATATGAGCCACACATACAGGAGGGGGGATATGAGCCATGCATATGGGATGGGAGGGAGATGAGCCATGCATACAGGAGGGGGGTCATTATACAGTATGGACCATCATGTGCGGCCATTATACAGTATTGAGCATCATGTGGGATCATTATACAGTATGGAGAACTGTGTGGCCATTATACAGTATGGAGCATCATGTGTGGCCACTATACAGTATTGAGCATCATGTGGGATCATTATACAGTATGGAGAACTGTGTGTGGCCATTATACATTCTGGAGCATCATGTGTGGCCGTTATACAGTATGTTTCACTGTGTGGCCATTATACAGTATGGAACACTGTGTGGCCATTATACAGTATGGAGCACTGTGTGGCCATTATACAGAATGGAGCATCATGTGTGGCCATTATACAGTATTGAGCATCATGTGGGATCATTATACAGTATGGAGAACTATGTGTGGCCATTATACAGTATGGAGCATCATGTGTGGCCATTATACAGTATGGAGCATCATGTGTGGCCATTATACAGTATGGAGCATCATGTGGGGCCATTATACAGTATGAAGCATAATGTGTGGCCATTATACAGTATGGAACACTGTGTGGCCATATTTTTTTGTTTATAATTATTGTATATCTAACAGCAGGATTAACAATGCTAAATGGCTGTGGTTGGGATGTGGATATGGGTGTGACTAGTTGTGAAATGGGTGTGGTCAGTGGTGTGGCCTAAAATTTGCCGCGGCACACTATGTGCGCCACAAATTTTGTACCTCCTTCCCTTCATCAAAAGTTGGGGGGTATGGTACCACATTTGCCAGATCACGGCAAGTGCCACAAATCCCATAGGGAATAAATGAGGCCAAACGCAGTGTTGTTGTAAGTGATCCGTTACGCAGCAGATGCAGAAAAACTGCCCAATCTGCTGCAAAAGGCTCCTTTCACATCTTCAATTCTTGCCAAAGTCACTGCCAATAGTGTCATACTTACCAAAGGGGAAGGCAGCAATAAAAGTGCCTAGGGCAGCAGAAACTCTAAATACGGCCCTGACTACAGGTGAGGCCCTTGTGCTTTTGGGATGTTGAATCACCCCCAGCTGTAACATGTGATCGATCTCCTGGTGCATAACCTGCTGCACCTCGGAGATCCGATAGGGTGTTCCCCGTAATGGGGCATGACTCCCGGTGTCCACCTCGTGGACTGCTAACTCACTCCTTCCAGGTCGGTTGGAGAACACGGACCCAGAAGGGTTCCAGCCTGGTTCGAAGCTATGACCACTGGGGTTCAGTTAACAAGGTGCTTACCTCCACTTCGTTAATGGACCAACCGGCCTTGGCTCAGGCCAGCATGTCCAGGAGGGGGTCTTCCTCCCCGTCTTCAGGCAGGCTGCCGACCGGTAGGACATAGGCTTTATGTTCGTGATGAGCCTTCATCATATTGACTTGAAAGGCCTTTCGCCTACCCCGAGCGTGGTCAAGCGTGACAACATAGGTGACTGGGTTGAGCTGTTGGTGGATGACGCACGTGCCTTCTCAGGCTGCCTGAAGCTTATCCTTTGGTACGGGGACAAGCACCCACACATTTTGACCCACCTGGTAGGTCCGCTCCCGGGCATTCAGGTCGTACCAGTGCTTCAGGTCTGCCTGAGCCTGCGTCATGTTGTCATACACGAACTGCGTCAAGGTCTGCATTTTGCCACGGAAGCGCATGACATACTCCACGATGGACACTTCAGAAGGGTTCGGCTCTTCTTCCCAGGATTCCCTTACTAACACAAGGGGTCCCCGGATTCACCTGCCGTACAAGAGCTCCAAGGGGGAGAACTCAGTTGAGGCCTGCAGAACCGCTCGGTAAGCGAATAGCAGGTGTGGGAGATACCACTCCTAGTCGTGTCTTTGGGTCTCAACCAGCATGCATAGCATCTGTTTGAGGGTACCATTGAAGCGCTCACACAAACCATTGGTCTGGGGGTGATTCGCGCTGTATACCAGATGCTTCACCTGCATTCTCTTACAGAGAGCCTCCATTAGACGAGAAATGAATTGGGTCCCTTGGTCGGAAATCCTACCCGTGAAAAGATGGCCAACAGTGCATCCGCCACCTTATCCGCCCTAGTTGAGGACAAAGCCACTGCCTCTGGGTAGCATAGTCTACCAGAGTGAAAACATACTGCTTTCCAGACCTGCTGGGGACAGTCAGTGGGCCCACAATGTCCACCTCTAGAAAGGCTCCTCTGTCACTGGCAAAGGGATCAGGGGAGCCTTAAGAGCAGGCCCCACCTTCCCCCACTCTTTGGCAGGTGATACGGGAGCGGCAGAAATTTGTCACATCTGTCCCCATCTTGGGCTAACAGAAGTGTTGAGACAGCTGGGCCTTCATTTTGCTGATCCCCAAGTGTCCAACGAGTGGGATCTCATGAGCAATCCGCAACAACTCACCCCTGAATTGGTATGGGACGACCAGCTGTCTTTCCCTCAGCCACTCCTTTTGGGATTGACCGGGAACTGTCTCACAGTATAACCTCCCTTGTTCCCAGAACACCCTCTCCTTATCAGTCACGGAGGTGGGCGTCTCGGCGAGGTGTCTCAAGTTCTCCAGGCTCGCATCTGCGTGCAGAGCAGCCTGGAACTCCTGGCTAGGGGCAGCCAGAACTGACGTCTGGGACCTGCTCTGGGCCCATCTCTGGTTCAGTCAGCCCTGTGACTGAGGAGGGTCCAGAAGGCAGAACATTATCTGTGTTCTGGGCACTCTGATTGTGGGTGACAGCAGCTACGTAGGCCATCTCCCCAGGGACTTCCACAGACCCATCAGCGGGCGCTGCTATTGGTACTACCTCCCCATCCACCCCCAACATCTCAGGAGCAGTGCTACCAATGGGGCAGCTACCTTCCTCTGTGGCACTGGTCAGTTGCACGGCATCACCTACCTCACGGTTCCCATGCATCTCCCAATTTCCCATAGCACCATTGCATGCTCCTGTTAGGGGTTCCTCAGCCATTTCAACATGCAGAGTGACGTGGCTGAGCACTCCTTCACCTGTAGACACATCAACATTAGGAAATAAATGGTTAGCAGGTAAAACATGCACATTTTCATCCTCATCATCATCAGTATGAGATATACCAGATAATGCTTTATCACTCTCAGGAGACACATGCAATTCCCCATCATTATTATTCGCATTAGCATCACCCTTAGCATCAGATTGAATAGGGGAATCAGGGACATAATATTCTCCCCAAAATCAATCCCCAATAAAACATCGGTGGGCAAGTTATCGGACAACCCCACTTCCTTCACCCCGCTCCCGGCACCAATCTATTAACACCCGAGTCATTGGCAGGGAACAGCGGACGCCCCCAATCCAGGTGACAGTAAAGGTTTCCCCCAGAATAATCTGCTCAGGGGCCGCCAGTTCGGCTCGGATGAGGGTTCGTTCTGCCCTGGTGTCCTTGAGGCCTTTAGCGACATGGCCCCCCACAGTGACGTGCTGCACATGGTCATAGACCCTCCTAAACACCCCACCCACCAAAAGAACTGCTGGATGAGGCCCTGGGGCCTTGCCTGGGGGGTTCTTCTGCTTCTCTGGACAGTGGATGCTGATATTACCAGTCCTATTGCAGGCAAAACACTTGCGAAGATTTGTGGTAGGTCTGGTGCTGGCAACGGGGACAGGGCCTCTGGTGAGTCGGCTGGCTGGGGTACTTGAGTTGGTTGCAGGCTTAACCCATCTCCAATTGGCGGTGACTGGCTTCCGCACTTCCGGTTTACGGTTGGCCTCATAGGCGTCCGCAATCTGCGCTGCTTTAGCCACGTCTTTGGGCTCTCTATCCATCAAGAACTTTCGCACCTCAGTTGGGCAAAGATGTAAGAACTGGTCTTTGATCATCAGGTCTCGCAGCTGTGCAAAGATGGTCACTGACAGTCCTTGGGTCCACTGGTCAAAGTGGGTCACGAGTCCATGCGCCACATCGCTGTAACTGTCCTGTGGGCCACGTTGGAGGTTCTGGAACTTTTTACAGTAAAACTCAGGAGTCAGCTGGTACTTCTTTATCAGGGCCTGCTTGATGGCCTCATAGTCAACATCTTGCTCTTGAGGGAGAGCAGCATATGCCTACATAGCTTTGCCTTTCATCCCTGGGGTTAGATATCGGGCCCATTCATCATCAGGCAGCAGATACTGTCTGCAGGTCTTCTCAAAGGCCTTCAGAAAAATGTTCCAGTCCTTTTCTATCACAGGAAAGTGCTCTGGCAGGAGTTTAGGGGACGGAGCGCTGCTGAACTCACTGCTCCGCATGGTAGATGAACACATTGTAGCAAGCATAATATACCTATGGGCAGCAAATAGCTAAACATAGCAAAGATCATAAAATATTCTATTATATCATGTGCTGCCCATGGTAAAAAATAGGACCTAATCGGAACCAACTGCAATAAACTATTTAAAAAAAACACCCCCCTGAGGAAGGAGAGTCCTCAAAAACGCGCATCGGGGTGATCCGGCGTGACTGTGTGTGTTCCCGTTGTTGCAACTCTTCAAGGTATTTGTATGCACCTCTGTGTTGCTTGTGTATGGATCTATGTTAGCGCTATTACACACACATTTATATATTGTGGGAATTATTTCCATGCACTATGGACTTATAGATTATGTGATGATGATATGGAATTTGAGTGATATACATGTATATCTTCTAGCATGGTCACGCCGGTGTCTTTTGGATGTGGATTTGGTTTCTACAGTTTTACTTTATTTCAAAACCGACTATTACCTAAAAATCCTTTATTTGAAAAATAGTTAAAATTTTAGTAGACAAAAAACCCGCAAACCTACACTATATATGAAAAAATGGGCTATTAGTACTGTATTTTCTGGCGTATAAGACTACTTTTTAACCCCTGAAAATCTTCTTAAAAGTCGGGGGTCGTCTTATACGCCGGGTGCCGTCTTGTACGCCGAGTGCAGACACCAATGTGAATATGGTGGGTGGGGGGGAGTGGTCCCGATGACGAAGAGGGGGCGTCTCACAGGAAAGTGTGAGTGGAGTATCCCCCTTACCTCATTGTAGCTGCAGCATGGGGTCTCTGTGCTGGGGAGAGGCGGCAGCTGCTGCTCCTCTTTGTGCCGCATGGGTGCTGTGCTGTGGGGCGGTGGCCGCCGCCGCTCCCCAGCACCCCACACTGCAGCTACAATGAGGTAATGGGGGATACTCCACTCACACTTTCCTGTGAGATGCCCCCTCTTCGTCATCAGGACCACTCCCCCCCCAAAAGGCACATTAGTCTCCCGCCCTATAAGACGACATACGGCGTATTAGAAGACCCCCGACTTTTAAGAAGATTTTATATTTTAACTGGAAAAGTTGGGGGGTCGTCTTATACGCCCAGTCGTCTTATATGCCGGAAAATACGGGTAATCCCTATAATTCCCTAATCCACCCTTCCTAGCAGTGGAGGTTGGCACCCTAGCTTGTACGCAAAATGGCGCCCCCACTCACCGGCGGCTTGTCCTGATAAAATTTAATCAGCCCTATTAAACAGCAGGACAGAAAGAGAAAGCCCATATCTACACAACACGTGCCGCTAGAAAATGAAAATGGAAAGGAGGGTGGTGAATGATGGGGAATAAATAATATATATCTAAGGCCACAACAAAAATGTAATTGGTTAGCCTACGATACCAGAAAACTAAGATAACCTTAGTAAAAACACTTGATCATAAGGACTACAATAGAGATTTGGAATAGGGGTATGATATGCTGTGCAAGGCCTGATATATCTGACCCTCACAAACCCTAAAAAATATTGTCCCTACCTGGCTGCGGAGGTTGGCACCCCTAAATAAACACGCCAGTGGCGCCCCCGCTCTCGTCGGCTGATCCTCAGTAACCCTATCCACTTACCCTATCCCGTCTAGCAATGAAGCCCTAGGGACCGATATAGACGTGGGAAGGGGAGGGGGGGGAGGATGGAGGGGGGGAAAAAGGACAGTAAAAGATATATGGCCAAAATGGGTCAGGGGAGTAGATAACTCTGTTTGTGATAAGGTTATTATCTCAGCTGAGGTGCCACATTACAAAAACTGTGCAAACCACATTCAATTTGTCAAGGTAGTATTATGTACAGCAGGTTATTGCACAGGTGTCCTCCAGCAGACTACTTTCAATCACCAGAATAAAAGTATATACGACAGGTGCAAACCACTTTCAGTTTGTCAAGGTAGTATTATGTACAGCAGGTTATTGCACAGGTTATTGCACGGGTGCCCACCAGCAGACTACTTTCAATCACCTGAATAACAGTATATACGACAGGTTATTGTACAATTACCCTCTAAATGTATATGAAATAAACATCCACATATTTTTTATATATATATCTCCCTAGGGTCCAAAATACAGAGATAATGTCCTAGATAGTAAAATATGTTGTAAAATACATGGGTAAATCCGTACTTATACACATTATTATTTTTTTCATCAGAGTACCTCCCCTATTGCACACTACCCAGCATATATACAAAAATCCCAAATAAACCAAATTCTCTTATCTGGTATTCATGTGATCCTCTAACGCCTCAACGCGTTTCCCTGCCATGATAACAGTTCATCAGGAGGCTAATGGAAAGACCGTTGTCCACAGATACAGCATACGGCCATCACGAAGTACTGCTTGTAGGTGTGCAGTGCCGCCCAAAAGCGGGGATTTTAAAGTTACCGGAACTCTCTTTTGGCCCGCCCCCTGTAACACATGAATGTTGCTAGAGGGAATATCTGGCAGGTGAGTACCTAGTCGGCGTGTCCTCTGGTTGTGCCGTGCATGTCCAAATAGTCTAGGCACTAGAGGTACAACGATTTCCTCTACAAGCAGTGCCTGCTAGTTATACGTCACCCTGCGCGGACATGCGCCGTCCCATCCCAGCGCTCCGAGCCACGAAGGCGCACGGGGAATAGCATTTGCTGTTTAGCAAGTATACCAGTTTGCTCAAAATGCCGTGCCCACTCCTCCTATGTCACCCTGCATTGGCCATCGCAGACGAATATCTGCGCACCGAAACACACAGGCGCACTTGAGATAGCGCTTGAAATAACATTTATTACTTAATAAATATAACTCTGCCGGACCGCGCATGCGTGCAGATAATACTGGCATACTTAATCCAGTGCTCGGAACATCGCAAAAGTACTCATCCAGGCAGGTTATACCTACGATATAACCCTGCCTATAGATACATTCAGAAAGATTATTATAGTGGGCCATAGTACCAGTCCCATCCTTAAGTGACCTATTTTGTCTATGAGTTTAGAATATTACGCTATGCATATACACTACAATAGCCCTTATTGTAAAGGTAATGATTTATCAAAATGTGTATAATGGAAACGTGCTCTTATAACGATAGCTTCCGCATAAACATAACACCCATGATATGCCATATCCCCAGCTTTAGAGAATACAGATAGATTTGTCAAGATAAGAGATAAACGTGAGATAAAAAGAAGGGGAAATAACCCAATACATCAACCCCCTACACACTCACACACACTGTCTCCTAAGTGTGTGCCAAAGGCTGGATATCACAATATATGAGTAGAGTAATCAGTTGGAATAAACTGATTAAACAAACACAATTCTCTCAGATGAAGCAGCCATAGGTAAGTTGTTCATTTAACCCCTTAGGGGTTACTGACTCCATCCTGAAGATCCACTGGGATTCCTTTTGTAATAGAACCCTATCCCAGTCACCCTGTCTGCCATTCGGCTTAACAACCTCCAAAACGCAAAACCTCAGAACATCTGCATTACCCTGATGACATTCCCATATATGCTATAATGTGTGGCATTGACCTGGCCTCTAATCTGAGCTGCTGTCAACTTGCGATTTCTGAGGCTGGTGACTTGGATAAACTTATTCTCAGAAGCAGAGGTGACTCTTGGTCTTCCTTTCCTGGGGCGGTCCTCATGGGCGGTCCATCTGCGCACGCGCGGCCACAGAAAGATGGCCGCGCCCACCGGTAAACGGCTGAATAGCGCAGATCGCGCTCTTTTTCATCACCTGGGCAGTGGATATTCTCTGTTGGACATGCGCACACCACTACACCACCAACGGAATGATGAGCCTGATCTGGGGGAGAAACAGCGCTGTCACCACGCCCATAGGACCAGACCAGCGTGAGTGACAGCCCAAAACGGCGACTTTACAAAGATATTTCGGCAGCATAGGTGGATAATAAAGGCACACAAAAGACACTAATGTAACACCCAGCTCTGCCCCTATTTAATGCTATTTTTAGCTCATCTTCAAAAAAACGGGGTGACAGGTTCCCTTTAAATAAAGTTTTGAGCAAATCTAGGTGGGTTACTGCTTGTGGTCAAATCTGCAGGTTATCCAATTCAGCCTGACTAAAAGGGTGTTCTGATAAGGTATGGCCACAACTTTGCACGCAAAAGACATCCAAAGGGCCATCATCAGGATGAAATAAAGTGCATTGAATTGGTAAAACCAATACCAGTACATGACAAAAAAAAAGAACCAGAGGTGAACATGCCAAAACATGGAGGTATGCTCCCAATATATACTTTTCCTTACTTGATATAAATTATCCATCTACAACTGACGGAATTTAGGTAATACATTTTCAACATTCAAAAATGGAGGGGAAGGACTCTCCTTCTTGGATGTAAGGAATAGACTGAGTAAAAACTGTGCAACATTTTCCTAGAGATACAATTTCAATAAACCTACTGGGAGAAAATTACAGAAAAGTACCATTTGAGAATGGGATCCCTTATGATATTTATTTAAGGGTAACTAATTAGGATAACCATGGGTTGCAAGATTAGAAGAACTAATTGTCCTTATGATCAGGAGTCAACCGCTATATTTTTTTTGGCTCAAATAGTAACATACCTTATAATACCCTAAAGCCGCGCCTCTCCTGGGATTCCTAAAGCCTCCAACAGGGTAAGAGAACTGTTATTTCTAAGATGAGATAATTTACTGCTTTGTGGTTACATAAGTTGAAAAAAGTTCTAGGTCCATCAAGTTCAACCTTTCTTCACCAATTGTTCATTATGTTACTAAATTATCTATAACCCACAATGTTATGTATAATGAGGAAATCATCCAGCCCTATTTTAAATGCTGTTTTAGTGTCTACCATTACTACCTCTTGTGGTAGGGCATTCCACATTCTGACTGCTCTAAATGTGAAGAACCCTTTCTTATTTAGCTGTCTGAAGTATTATTATTATTCGCCTTTCTTCCACCCGTATTGAGTGCCCCCTGGTCCTTATTATGGTCCTTGGAAGGAATAAGTCATGCGCCAGTCCTCTGTACTGACCACACATATATTTCTACACATAAATGAGATACTCTCTGAGGCATCTTTTTTCGAAGCTACACCATTTTCCAAATTATTATGCAAATTATATTTTTCTCTGATTTTCCTAAATGGTAGGTGCAAATGACAGTGATAGGGTTGAGGTCAGGGGAAGATGGTGGCCACACCATGAGTTTATCTCCTTTTATGCCCATAGCAGCCAATGACTCAGAGGTATCCTTTGCAGCAGGAGAAGGTGCATTGTCATGCATGAAGATGATTTTGCTCCTGAAGGCACGTTTATGATTTTTATACCATGGAAGAAAGCTCAGTCAGAAACTCTACATAGAAGGTATGAAGGTCATTTTCACACCTTCAGGAACCTTAAAGGGCCCTGCCAGCTGTTTCACCATGATTCCGGACCAAAACATGACTCCTCCACCTCCTTGCTGACGATGCAGCCTTGTTGGGACATGGTGGCCATCCACCAATCATCCACTACTTCATCCATCTGGACCATCCAGGGTTGCTCGACACTCATCAATAAACAAGACTGTTTGAAAATTAGTCTTCATGTATGTCTGGGCCCACTGCAACCGTTTCTGCTTGTGAACACTGTTTAGGGGTGAACGAACAGTAGGTTTATGCACCACAGCAAGCCTTTGAAGGATCTTACACCTTGTGGTTCGAGGGACTCCAGAGGCACCAGCAGCTTCAAATAACTTTTTGCTGCTTTGTAAAGGTATTTTGGCAGCAGCTCTCTTAATCCAATGAATTTGGCAGAAACCTTTCTCATTATGCCATTATCTGTATGAACTCTGTCTGTGTTCTGTTTCAGTCACAAATCTCTTCACAGTATGATGATCTATCTTAAGTTTTCATGAAATATCTAATGTTTTCATAACTTGTCCAAGACATTGCACTATTTAACGCTTTTCAGCAGCAGAGAGATCCTTTTTATTTCCTATATTGCTTGAAACCTGTTAAATATTAATTATTAATTGAATTTTTCTTATTCTCAATTCTGTACTGAGCACATTGTCTTTCGCAGACATTACAATAAGCTATTTCTGTATATGTAGCTCAGAGTATAAGTCAACACCATATAAAAGGAACGCGTGATCTGTATGACACATATATAAACATAGCTCTTAGGAGGTGGAGGGCTTTTGTCACGTGGGGCTGTCACCTCCTGCCTTCACCATCATTCTCCATGGACATCAGACAAGTCACACAAGGAAGGAACAGCTGGTAGCCATAACGACTTCAGACTTCACACAAACGGATGGCTTTTACCATTCAGAACTTTGGGAAATATGAGTAACAAGTGCTGACATTTACACATGGACAATCTGTTCGTAACTATTTCATCTATTTTTATGTTTCACTGCAATGTGGTTTTTCTGTGGACAATTCAATAAACCACTACTTTTTTATGAGAATATCATGACATTTTTTTCTTTAAGAGCAAGCACCTGGTGAATAGTCCTGATTAAATAAATGTGCAAAATAAGCATATTTAACAAAACCTTTGGCCTGCTTAATAATGTGGAACATCATTTTAAGTAGTTTTCCTTTAATTAGAATCATCTGGAAAACTAATTATCACATGCGTTTAAGATTGATTTCAGTGATCAATTGAGCCCTGAGATACAATACTATCCACGAGTCTATTTGAAAAACAAAACAATTAAATCTTTATGACACTTAAATCCCATTTGCATAATAATTTGGAACACAGTGTAAACAAGCCCATCTTTTTAACCTCTCATAATAAGAGAGACCTTCCATCCCCTTTATTAATCTAGTTGCCTGCCTTTAAATTGACTCTAATTTCTGAAATTCTTTTTTTAAATGTGGAGCCCAAAACTGGATCCCATATTCTAGATGTGACCTCACAAGCGATTTATAAAGGGGTATCAATACGTTGAGATTTTATCTCTCTTTTTATACACCCTAAAATTGTGTTTGCATTTGCGGCTGCTGCTTGACATTGAGTACTGCTGCTCGACATTGAGTACTGCTGCTCAGCTTACTTGTAATCAGAATGCCCAAGTCCTTCTCCTGTTCTGCAGTCCAAAGTTTGGTCCCTTTTTAATGTATATGCATCAATAGGATTACTGCTTCCCAGGTGCATTACTCTACATTTATCTACATTAAACTTCATTTGCCAAGTGTTTACCCATTCAGTCATCTTATCCAGATCGTTTTGTAAAATTGTAATGTCAAGGTCTGATTTTAGTATCCTACATAGCTTAGCGTCGTTGGCTAAGACTGACACTTTACTCTCAATTCCATGCACAAGGTCGTTAATAAAAGAGGTTTAAAAGAACCAGTCCTAGCACAAATCCCTGTGGTCCCAACTGCTGACTATATCCCATTTAGAGAATGTACCATTTATGACAACTCTTTGTTTCCGGTCATTTAGCTATACCCTTACACATCTGCATATAGTTTCCCCCAGTCCCTCCTTATGGTGTTTCAGTATAAGGTTGGTATGTGGTACAGTATCAAATGCCTTTGCAAAGTCCAGATAATTCACATCAGCTGCATTTACCAACATTCAGATTTCCACTCACATCCTCAGCCATTGATGTTGATGTTAGCTGGTTTATGGCCGCTGACATCAAGTCCGGGGCTTAGTAATGGAGAGGAGTCTATAAGACACCCCCATTACTATCTCCATAGTCATGGTTTCCAGCAGACAAACAATTGGTCATGAGTGCTGAAGTCAATGCCGCTGTCAGGTGGGAAAGCCATCAGTAGATTCTGTGCAAGAATCAGCTTGTATTGTATTGATGCATTTGTAGGTCCTGCTCCATTGACAGAAGCAATGATGTTATGTTGTCCTTGTAGCAGGGATCCAGCAGGGTGGCCACTCAGTAATCTGCACTTGAGACAATAAGGGCAACTTGGCTGTCATTGCGCAGACACTCCTGCATGTATTAGCTCATGTGTGACAGGATTCCCAGAGGCAAAGACAGCCTGTCATCAGTGGAAGGTCCTCACTACTCCCCCATCCATGTGCCAGTGATTCCCTTGAGCTGCTTGCAGAGCGACCCTGCTGTGAACACGGCTGTTCCTCTTCTTCTTCATTCTCCAAAACTGTCCACTGGCTGTACATTTGTGTGGACAACAAGCCTGATCATGTTGCAAATTGTCCCTGTTCCTCCTGCTCTTCTACCTTCGCTTCAATTTCCTCATGCATCATTGCCTGTAGTGTTGGTTTCCAGCAGACAAACAATTGGTATCATAATGCTGATGATTGTATCATTAGTGCTGGCCATGTTGCTGGAATATTCAAAGAAGCGCAAAATTTCACTAATGGAAATTGAATGGCCCAGCATTCATTGGTGGTAAAGTGTGGATGTATTGCAGAGTGACTCACCCATGCGTGCTGCAACTGAAAGCCTACAATTGCCTGCTGCTGCTCACACAGTCTCCCCAGTATATGTAAGATGGAGTTTCATCTTGTTGGTACATCGAACATGAGGCAGTGAGCAGGAAGAAAATTGACTCTGCAACGCAGACAGGTGAGCAGCTGTAGGGTGAGAACTCCGAAAGTGTGCACACTGTCCGCACTTTCACCACAAGATCGGACATATCTGGGTAATTTTTAAGGATACACTGCACAACCAAATTAAGAACATGTGCCAGACAAGTGAAGTGCATCAACCTGGCTAGGCCCAGAGCTGCTACCAGATTTAGCCATTTTCGGTTTCGCACATCACCAGGCCAGGCTTGAGGTGCAGCGGCACCAATCACTCATCTCTCTGCTCTTTGATCCCAGTCCACAGCTCCTGTGCAGTGTGGGATCTGTCCCCTAACTAGATCAGTTTCAGAACCGTCTGCTGTTGTTCTCCCTTGGCTGAGTTCAAGTTGGTGGTGTATGTCTTACTCTGAGCGGATGATGAGGTGGTGGAGGAAGCGGCAACCTGGAGAAAGGAACGTCCAGCAATCCTCGGTGGTGGTAGGACATTTGCTAGAACACCTTCTGCCTCTGGCCCATTTGCTATTACATATATCCAGTGGGAAGTAGAGAGATGTTAAGTCCCGGGCCGTGCTTACTGGTCCACATTTCAGTCGTTATGTGGACCTTGCCACTTATTGTGTTGTGCACTGCACACCTGATTTTGTCCTCCACATGTTTGTGCACGCCAGGGATGGCCTGCCTAGAGAACTGGTAGCAGCTGAAAACATCATACTGTGGGACAGTCACCACCATCATTTTTTTTTTTTTTTTTTTTAAATTGTCCGTCTCCACCAGCCAGCAGAATGGAAAGATGAAAGGAATGTGCACAAGTTGCGGATTCACAGCAGTTTTCCATGCGGTTTACAGTACCATGTAAACCTATGGAAAACCAATGCCCATGCTGCGGAAAAAAAAAAAACGTGCAGAAACGCTGTGGTTTATTTTCCGCAGCATGTTAATTCTTTGTGTGGATTCCCCAGCGTTTTACACCTTCTCCTCAATAGGAATCTGCAGGTGTAAAAATGCAGGTGAAATCCACACAAAAACGCAGGAAATCCGTGACAAATCAGTGTTTAATCCGCAGGTAAAACGCAGTGGGTTTTACCTGTGGATTTTATAAAAACGGTGCGGAAAAATCCGCACACGAATCTGCAACGTGGGCACATAAACTTAGAAGGTGAGTAATTTTGAAACACAGTACCGTAATTAAGGAGCATGGCACATTGGTGGTTAGGGGAAAATTTAGACGTTCTATCGAGGGTTTGGTGGATGGAAAGCTGAACAGTTCCATGGAACGGTGTGGAGATGCTCAGTGACACTGGTGATAGTGACAGTGTCATATCCTCTCTTTGCAGGTGGACATGTTGATTGTGAGCAGGAAGGAGAGGCGGAGACTGCAGCAGAAGGCTGTGATCTGTCATGCTTTTTAACATGTGTACTCCACTGCAGCTCACACTTAGATTTCAGATGCATGATCATGCAGGTGGTGCTTAGGTTCAACAGATGTATGCCTCACCTCAGGCTCTGGCAGCAAAGCGAACAAGCCACCCCTGTTTTGCCAGGATATTGTCTGAAAAAATTCCACACCAGGGAGCTCCTTTGAATGGACTTGGGTGTGCTCTTTCCTTGGCACTGTGGGCAGTAGCAGCTGACGTACTGGCTACGGGATGACTGCTGTGCTTTCCACCCTGCTCCCTTCTTTGGCTGTGCTGCTGGGGCAGTGAGACAACCTCATCTTCCTCCGAACTGAGCACATTACTATGTTGGTCTTCACTCCACGTGGGGTATAGGACCTCATCATCCTCCACCATCATCATCAAACCACTCCGCACCCCTGCCCTCCTTGCAAGTCAGCACACAGCAAAGATGCACCAGTCGGTACCTGTTTCCTTATTCTCTGACATGTGCTGCAGTGGTCCGCTGACCATGTGCACTGGCACTCCCACATACTCATCCATTGACCTAAGCTGTTGAAATACATGAAATGTGAATAGCGAAAAAAATTGAGATATTTAGCACATAGTTTGGCCAATTCATGCATGGCCAGAAGCCAACGACAAGGAAATATCCGGTTTGCTGGGAATCTACTTGTCTACTGCGAATACCTCTCTTAGGCTACCTGAAACCTGAATTTATGGGTAGGCGTTATCCTGCTACAATTAAAACCGCCACAGGCTGCAGAGCTTAAGAGGGGTATTCGCACTAGACTGCTGCTGGGCATGCATGAATTGGCCAAATTATGTGCCAAGTATCTCCATTTTTTCTTATTATCCAGATTCATAATGCTATTTATATATTTCTTATTTACATGCTTTAGCACTACAGAGTACAACTTTGTTTGTTTTATATAGAATTGGCAACTCCTGGTTCACACCTCTACACACTAATTTTCTGATTTGGAACTGCCATTCAGATTTTTGTTGTATAACAAGTTGTTGAGCAACAGTGCCCTCAGTCTCTTCCACTTGTGGGGGTAGGGCCATTTGGATGGACCATGGAACCACAGCCAGAGGAAGCCTTAAACAACAGAAGAGACTGCTGCACGATTTATGACTGAGACAGCTTGGCTGTTTTGCAAGAGGATGAGGTGGAACAATGTTTATGACCTTGGTCCTCAGGTGCAAAATCTGCACTTTTTGCAGGGGAACGGGTGGAAGACAATGCCATAGTCCCTTTCAACCATCCAATCAACCACCTTTTCAGCATCTTGTGATGCTCATAGTTTTGCCAGCCTTACTCTGACCTACGAAAAGATGCCGAATGTCCTGGCGCCTGCGTATACCAGAGGAAGGTGCTGTATTTTGGGAAGTAGCAGGTACAGAACACCACATTTTCTATATTGCAGCAGTTCCACTATCATGACTAGCAGCACCACAGTACAGTATACACAACACTGGAAGTGCACTGTGCACAAGGCTGGATGGGCACGATACACAAGGCTGGATCTTCACTGTATACTTGGCTGTACCAGCAAAGTAGGATAGGGGATGTATTGCACTCTTTTCTCATGATTGACAAAGCTGAAAATGTCAGCGCAACAAGCAATCCTGCATTTAACACCTTAACCCCGGAGGTATTTTTGTTTTTGTGTTTTCATTTTTTTGCTCCCCTTCTTCCCAGAGCCAAAACTTTTTTTATTTTTCCGTCAATATGGCCGTGTGAGGGTTATTTTTTGAAGGACTAGTTGTACTTTTGAACACCATTGGTTTTACCATGTTGTGTACTAGAAAATGGGAAAATAATTCCAAGTGCGGTGAAATTAAAAAAAAAAAAGTGCAATCCCACACTGTTTTTTGTTTGGCTTTTTACTAGGTTCACTAAATGCTAAAACTGACCTACCACTATGATTCTCCAGGTCATTACGAGTTCATAGACACCAAACATGTCTAGGTTCTTTTTTTATCTATGTGTTGAAAAAATATTCTAAACTTTGCTAAAAAGAAATTGTGCCATTTTCCGATACCCATAGCATCTCCATTTTTCGTGATCTTGGGTTGGGTGAGGGCTTATTTTTTGCGTGCCCAGCTGACGTTTTTAATTATACCATTTTGGTGCAGATAAGATCTTTTGATCGCCCTTTTATTGCATTATAATGCAATGCTGCGGCGACAAAAAAAACCCTAATTCTGTTTTTACTTTCTGTTTCCTAGCTACACCGTTAATGGATCAGGCTAATCCTTTTTTTTATTGATAGATCAGCCAATTCTGACCGCGGTGATATCCAAATATGTGTATGTTTGATTTTTTTTTGTATTGTTTTATTTTGAATGGGGCGAAAGGAACTTATATATATATATATATATATATATATATATATATATATATATATACATACATACAGTGCCTAAAAGTAGTATTCAACCCCCTGCAGATTTAGCAGGTTTAATAAGATGCAAATACGTTAGAGCCTTCTTCAAACTTCAAACAGGAGCAGGATTTATTAACAGATGCATGAATCTTACAAACCAAAAAGTTTTGTTGCTCAGTTAAATTTTTATAAATTTTAAACATAAAAGTGTGGGTCAATTATTATTCAACCCCTAGGTTTAATATTTTGTGGAATAACCTTTGTTTGCAATTACAGCTAATCATTGTCTTTTATAAGACCTGATCAGGCCGGCACAGGTCTCTGGATTTATCTTGGCCCACTCCTCCATGCAGATCTTCTCCAAGTTATCTAGGTTATTTGGGTGTCTCATGTGGACTTTAATCTTGAGCTCCTTCCACAAGTTTCAATTGGGTTAAGGTCAGGAGATTGACTAGGCCACTGCAACACCTTGATTTTTTGCCTCTTGAACCAGGCCTTGGTTTTCTTGGCTGTGTGCTTTGGGTCGTTGTCTTGTTGGAAGATGAAATGACGACCCATCTTAAGATCCTTGATGGAGGAGCGGAGGTTCTTGGCCAAAATCTCCAGGTAGGCCGTGCTATCCATCTTCCCATGGATGCGGACCAGATGGCCAGGCCCCTTGGCTGAGAAACAGCCCCACAGCATGATGCTGCCACCACCATGCTTGACTGTAGGGATGGTATTCTTGGGGTCGTATGCAGTGCCATCCAGTCTCCAAACGTCACGTGTGTGGTTGGCACCAAAGATCTCGATCTTGGTCTCATCAGACCAGAGAACCTTGAACCAGTCAGTCTCAGAGTCCTCAAAGTGATCATGAGCAAACTGTAGACGAGCCTTGACATGACGCTTTGAAAGTAAAGGTACCTTACGGGCTCGTCTGGAACGGAGACCATTGCGGTGGAGTACGTTACTTATGGTATTGACTGAAACCAATGTCCCCACTGCCATGATATCTTCCCGGAGCTCCTTCCTTGTTGTCCTTGGGTTAGCCTTGACTCTTCGGACAAGCCTTGCCTCGGCACGGGAGGAAACTTTCAAAGGCTGTCCAGGCCGTGGAAGGCTAACAGTAGTTCCATAAGCCTTCCACTTCCGGATGATGTTCCCAACAGTGGAGACAGGTAGGCCCAACTACTTGGAAAGGGTTTTGTACCCCTTGCCAGCCTTGTGACCCTCCACGATCTTGTCTCGGATGGCCTTGGAATGCTCCTTTGTCTTTCCCATGTTGACCATGTATGAGTGCTGTTCACAAGTTTGGGGATGGTCTTAAATAGTCAGAAAAGGCTGGAAAAAGAGATAATTAATCCAAACATGTGAAGCTCATTGTTCTTTGTGCCTGAACTACTTCTTAATGCTTTAGGGGAACCAAACAGAATTCTGGTGGGTTGAGGGGTTGAATAATAAATGACCCTCTGAAAAAACTTTTCACAATTTAAAAAATAAAAATAAACAAAGAAATAACATTCTTTTTTGCTGCAGTGCATTTCACACTTCCAGGCTGATCTACAGTCCAAATGTCACAATGCCAAGTTAATTCCAAATGTGTAAACCTGCTAAATCTGCAGGGGGTTGAATACTACTTGTAGGCACTGTATATATCTTAAATTTTTAAAAACACTTTTTTTTTTTTTTTTTTTTTTTTAACTTGTGGCATGCTTCAATAGGGAGACTAGACGCCGCCACAACCCGATCGGTTCTGCTACATAGGGGCGATGATCAGATCACCTGTGTGTAGTAGAATTACTCACTTGTTGTGAGTGCCGACCACTGGGTGGCGCTCTCAGCAATCTGGCAGTGACAACCATAAAGGAGACCTCTGTTTGTCATGCCAATGAACCGTTGACCTGCAATCACGTGATGGGGTCAGCGGGGGGCGGGTTTCCAGCCCGATGGCCGGAAGCGCTAGTTAAATGTTGCTGTCAGCTGTTGACAGTATCATTTAATGGGTTAATAGCCATGGGTGGATCGAAATTCCTCCAGCAGCTATGCCAGGTTCAAAACAGCTGACATGTACTGGGAAAGATGTGGTCTCTCTGCCGGATCTCACATCAATGGGAGGGACTCAGACATCGGCGTACTATTACGCCCAATGTTGGAAAGGCGTTATTCCCATTCAAAGCCATGCCAATACTTGTCATGGCTGTGATACTTCAGGAAGTGCCAATAGTCATAAAGCTTGGTGATTTGCTGCTATGCTGCCTTTAACCAAGCTTTATTAGGTGCAGATGATGCACTTCCGTTTTAAAGACAGTGTTTAATATTCAGGCACAGGGTGTCCGGTATGGACCCCAAACATTAGCGTTTGTTACACACACAGCTCTCCCGCGGTGCTGTTCTCACCACTCTAGCGCTGCACTCCGGCATCCCCGGCCCACAGCTGCGCCTCTGTGTCGCGGTTCTCACCGCTCCAGCGCTGCACTCCTCCGCTCTCGGTCCGCCGCTGCTGCGTCCGAGTCTGCGCGCTCTTCCGCCTTCCCTGCACTTCCGGTGGCCAGGTCCGTAGCAGGTGTCCTGTCTCTGCGCAGGCGTTCTAGCTTCCCTCCTGGATGCAGGTCTAGCCTTCCTGCTACCGCTTCCTGAGTTCACGGGGTTCCCTCAACCAATCCTGTTCCAGCGTCTACTATTTAAGGTAGCTCTTCCTGCTTCCTGGTGCCTGATTGTTTTAGCACCTTTGCTATTACGTTTGGCCCACCGTTGTTTTCCTGCCTCTTGGCCCGAACTCTGTGCCCTCCCGTGCTACCTTCCCTTTTACTCCTCGCCCTCCTTGCTATTTACCTTGGTCCCAGTTCTACCGTTCCTGTTGTGTTCCTTGGTTTTGTTTTCTGCTTTCTTCCCTCAGGTCCGCTTCCCTCCTGCCTTCCTGTCTTCAGGTCCTTCCGCTACCTCCCGGAGTCTCCTTCCATACCCAGCCTCCTTTGTCTCTCTTCCTGGAGCCGTCCCTGCTGGTATCTCGCCGTGGGTAAGTGACCTCTGGGCTTGCTCCTTGCGGTCCCTGTATAGAGGTCGTTCTCTCCTAGGCCGCTCGCCCAGGGGTAGGTCTCCCCACGGTCCAGAGGGTCCACTCTAGTCTTCTTCAGCTCGCTACATTACAATCAGGCCATGGACCCCGCTGGTACCCCTTTTTCGGCCAAGAAAGAGCTAACCCATTTGCGCGATAACCAACAGCGCATAATGGCTTTCTTGAAATCTATGGAGTCGCGCCTCACGTCGATTCAATCTACTGACCCAGTTAACGCCGCCCAATTAGCTAGTCTCCAACAAGAGCTTGCCCAACAACATGATACCCAGTCCCGCATGCTGAGCTATATGGCCTCTATAGATGACCGTTTATTTAATCTTCAGTCTGCCCCCGCTGTGGTCGCACAAGCCCCTCCCCTAGATTCCAGTTCTCCGTCCTCCGCTCACCCTCCTCCTCAATTAGGAAAACCTCCCAGGTACTCTGGCGACCCTAAACTCTGTAGGGGATTTTTAAATCAATGCCGCCTCCACTTTGAGCTTCTGCCACTTCAGTATCCTTCTGACCGGGCGAGAGTGGCGTTCATAGTGTCTCATCTAGAGGGAGAGGCATTAGCCTGGGTGAATCCTTTATGGGAGCGTGACGATCCCGTTGTCTGCCATCTGGATGAGTTTCTTGAGACCTTTCGGAAGGTCTTCGATGAGCCCGGACGTTTAGCCTCTACGATGGAGTCTCTCTTTAATTTACGTCAGGGATCTTCTTCTGTAGGACAATATGCCATCCGCTTCCGTACTCTGGCCTCAGAGTTAGGGTGGAACAACGAAGCTCTTGTGGGTGCGTTTTGGCGGGGCTTGTCCAGTCGTATTAAAGACGACCTCGCCGGTCGTGACACTCCCACTACCCTTGAGGACCTTATCTCTCTCGCCACCCGGATTGACCTCCGTTTCCAGGAGCGTTCGCGGGAGTCTGCTCGAGAGAGGAGACCTATGCCTGTATCTTCTACCCTTCGTTTGCCTAGTTCTCCTCGTGCTCCCGTTACTGTTCCCCCTTCTGTCCCAACCTCCGAACCTATGCAAGTGGATCGAGTTAAAATGGCGGAACAACGCCGCAAGGAGAGGCGCACCCAGGGTCTCTGCTTCTATTGTGGTAGTGCCACCCATTTACTCCGCAGTTGTCCTGACAGACCGGAAAACTCTTCCGCCTAGGCCAGGTAAGAGAGGCCTCCCTAGGTGCTCATGTTTCCTCTCTACCTCTTTCCATTCTTTTTATCTCCAACCAGCATCAATCTTCCGAAGTTGCGTATGTGGATTCTGGAGCGGCAGGTAATTTTATCAGTCTTGAGGCGGTTCGGAGGCTTCGCGTACCAGTAATCTCTTTGGACACCCCCCGCTTAATCGCCTCTGTGGATGGAAGACCCTTACAAGACGCTATTTCTCTCGTCTCTGAAGAAGTGGAAATACAAATTGGGGCCCTTCATCACGAGAGGATCACTTTTTATGTTCTGCCTAACCTCTCCTATGCCTTCCTGCTGGGCCTTCCTTGGCTTCGACTACATGAGCCTACATTGAGTTGGCGCACAGGAGACGTACTTCGATGGGGTTCTTCGTGCCACGATCGCTGTCTTCAATCTGTTTGTCCAGTTTCTCGTACCCAGCCTGCTGAAGTTCCTGATGGATTACCTTCCCCTTACTGGTCTTTCGCTGACGTCTTCAACAAGCGAGAGGCAGAAAACCTTCCTCCTCATCGTATCTACGATTGTCCTGTGGAGCTTCTTCCCGGTCGTTCTCCTCCTAGGGGAAGAATTTACCCGCTTTCTGCTGCTGAGACCAAATCTATGTCCGAGTACATACAAGAGAACTTAGCTAAGGGTTTCATCCGGAAATCCTCCTCCCCTGCTGGAGCAGGGTTCTTCTTTGTGAAGAAGAAGGACGGTTCCTTAAGACCTTGTATAGACTATCGGGGACTAAACAGCATCACGATCAAAAATCGGTATCCTCTGCCCCTTATACCAGAGCTCTTCGATCGCCTCCGAGGCGCCCGTATTTTTACTAAGCTAGATTTGCGTGGCGCTTATAATTTGGTCCGGATCCGCTCTGGCGATGAGTGGAAGACCGCCTTTAACACCCGGGATGGACATTATGAGTATTTAGTTATGCCCTTCGGTCTCTGCAATGCTCCCGCGGTTTTCCAAGAGTTCGTCAACGACGTGTTCCGGGATCTTCTTTTCTCTTGTGTTTTGGTATATCTGGACGACATCCTTATTTTTTCTTCTGATCTTCCGTCACATCGCAGGAGCGTTCGCGAGGTCTTACAACGCTTAAGAGATAATCTCTTGTATGCCAAGATTGAGAAATGCCTATTTGAGCAAACCTCATTGCCTTTCCTGGGATACATTGTTTCTGACTCTGGCTTTAAGATGGACCCTGAGAAAGTGAATGCCATTTTAAACTGGCCGCGGCCCTGCGGAGTGAAAGCCATCCAACGCTTCATCGGATTCGCCAACTACTACAGGCAATTCATCCCGCATTTCTCCTCCATAATCCGTCCCCTCTCTTTTCTCACTCGCAAGAGTTCCTGCTCCAAGGATTGGTCTCCTGAGGCCGAGGAGTCCTTTGTTCGACTTAAGAAATCTTTTTCTTCTGCCCCAGTCTTGCATCACCCGGAGGTGAACAAGCCTTTTATTCTGGAAGTTGACGCCTCCTCTACCGGGGCCGGAGCAGTTCTCTCTCAAATGACCCCGGAGGGTCTAACGGCTCCATGCGGCTTCTTCTCTAAAGCCTTCTCTTCCGCTGAACGGAACTACACTATTGGTGATCGTGAACTGCTAGCTATTAAACTAGCCTTGGAGGAGTGGAGGTATCTTCTAGAGGGCTCGGTTCATCCGTTTGTTATCTTCTCCGATCACAAGAATCTTACTTATCTGCAGACTGCGCAAAGATTAAACCCTCGTCAAGCTAGATGGTCTTTGTTTTTTGCTCGCTTTGATTTCGAACTCCGTTTTCGGCCCGGCAACAAAAACATAAGAGCTGACACCCTGTCCAGGTCTTTCCAGTCATCCGATGCCATAGAAGAGCCTGCTTACATCATTGACCCTACTAAAATGGTCACCGTTGCTCCTTTACGGATGTTCCAGCCTCCTCCGGGTAAGACTCTTGTCTTGGATGCTGACACGAAGAGAGTCTTATCTTGGGGTCATTCTTCTAAGTTGGCTGGTCATGCCGGTACTAGAAAGATGTTTCTTCTCATCTCACGCTACTATTGGTGGCCTACCTTACGTCAAGACGTAAAAGACTTCGTAGCCTCTTGTCCTTCTTGTGCCAGAAACAAGGTGCCCAGACGACTACCGCTTGGAAACCTTCTTCCTCTTCCTGTTCCGTCCGCCCCATGGCAACACATCGCAATGGACTTCATCACCGATCTACCTTGCTCTTCTGTCTGCACGGTCATCCTCGTTGTTGTGGACCGATTCTCTAAGATGGCTCACTTCATCCCTCTGCCCAGTCTACCTTCTGCCCCCGAATTAGCAAACATTTTTATTCTTAACATTTTCAAATTCCATGGTCTCCCTCAGCACATCGTGTCAGACAGAGGGGTTCAATTTACTTCCCGCTTCTGGAGAGCTTTGTGCAAACTTCTAAAGGTGAATCTGGACTTCTCTTCCTCTTATCACCCTCAAACTAACGGTCAAGCAGAACGCACTAACCAGACTCTGTCTGTCTATCTTCGGCATTTTTCTAATGCTCACCATAATGACTGGGTCAAACTACTTCCTTGGGCGGAGTTTGCCTATAACAACCATTCCAGCGAGTCCTCTGCGAAGTCTCCGTTTTTTATTGTTTTCGGACGGCATCCGAGTGTTCCTTTACCGGTTTCTCCTGCCTCTGGTGTTCCTGCAGCTGACTCTATGGCTCTCGACTTTTCGTCCATCTGGGGCGAAGTCAAACAGACGTTAAATCAAGCTTCCTCCAGAATGAAAAAAACAAGCAGACAAGAGGCGTTTAGACTCTTCTCCTTTCTCCCCTGGTGATAAGGTCTGGCTTTCTTCAAAGTTCATCAGACTCAAGATTCCTTCCTACAAGTTGGGCCCACGTTTCATCGGTCCTTTTGAGATTCTACGTCGGGTCAACGATGTCGCCTACAAGCTGAAATTGCCTGCCTCGCTCCGAATACCCAATATGTTTCATGTCTCTCTCCTCAAACCAGCCGTCTTTAACCGTTTTCATTCCCCATCTTGTACCTCTTCTCTACCAGCCAGCACGGACAATAATTTCGAAGTTAGGGACATTTTGGCTGTTAAAAAGGTTCGGGGTAAAGAGTTTTTCTTGGTGGACTGGAAGGGGTTTGGTCCGGAGGAGAGGTCCTGGGAACCCTTGGAGAACATTGATGCCCCTCGTATTCTTAATACATTTTTGCTACTCTTCGTAAAGGGGGGTGTAAGAGGAGGGGTACTGTTACACACACCGCTCTCCCGCGGCGCTGTTCTCACCACTCTAGCGATGCGCTCCGACATCCCCGGCCCACTGCTGCGCCTCTGCGTCGCGGTTCTCACCGCTCCAGCGCTGCACTCCTCCGCTCTCGGTCCGCCGCTGCTGCGTCCGAGTCTGCGCGCTCTTCCGCCTTCCCTGCACTTCCGGTGGCCAGGTCCGTAGCAGGTGTCCTGTCTCTGCGCAGGCGTTCTAGCTTCCCTCCTGGACGCAGGTCTAGCCTTCCTGCTACCGCTTCCTGAGGTCACGGGGTTCCCTCAACCAATCCTGTTCCAGCGTCTACTATTTAAGGTAGCTCTTCCTGCTTCCTGGTGCCTGATTGTTTTAGCACCTTTGCTATTACGTTTGGCCCACCGTTGTTTTCCTGCCTCTTGGCCCGAACTCTGTGCCCTTCCGTGCTACCTTCCCTTTTACTCCTCGCCCTCCTTGCTATTTACCTTGGTCCCAGTTCTACCGTTCCTGTTGTGTTCCTTGGTTTTGTTTTCTGCTTTCTTCCCTCAGGTCCGCTTCCCTCCTGCCTTCCTGTCTTCAGGTCCTTCCGCTACCTCCCGGAGTCTCCTTTCCATACCCAGCCTCCTTTGTCTCTCTTCCTGGAGCCGTCCCTGCTGGTATCTCGCCGTGGGTAAGTGACCTCTGGGCTTGCTCCTTGCGGTCCCTGTATAGGGGTCGTTCTCTCCTAGGCCGCTCGCCCAGGGGTAGGTCTCCCCACGGTCCAGAGGGTCCACTCTAGTCTTCTTCAGCTCGCTACAGCGTTCTGGTGTGTCAATCTGTTTATTTATTGACTAAATAAAAAAATAAATTACAAAAACTAGCTAAGAGAACGCCGATGGTTGGTGGCTGATGTTAATATTCCGGGAACAGGCCAATATCCCTAAAGGTTCCCAGGCTACTCATTTCAGCTCCCAGCTGTTTGTTTAGCTTTTACAGTTTATTATAGGGGTGTCCCAGCAAAAAAATTACATGGAGTCCCCAATATATTCAAAATCAAGCAAGGGCTAAACAGACAGCTGTGGGCTTATATTAATAGCCTAGGAAAGGGCCATGGATCTTGTCCCTCTCCTAGACTGAAAACAGGCACCCCAGAAATGGCGCATCCATTTACCCCAACTATGGAACTTATCCTCGCCTCTTCCCACTTGCCTTGGTGCGGTGGCAAGTTGGGTAATATCTGTGGGGTTAATGTCACCTTTGTAATGTTAGCAGACATCAAGCCCAAGGGTTAGTAATGGGCACATGACTATAAGATTCACCCATGACTTGCCTTGTAGTGAAAATGTAAAAAAAAAAGTGATCAAGTCAGTTTTGACCGTAAATAAGTTGTCCACTGGAATAACTTTTTCTTTTCATAAATCTTGCTATTATGTGCCACTGAAAACATCCACTGTGTTTATTTTAGCAATATTACCTTTTATCATGCTGTAGCAGCACATCTTCAGTGCTGGATCCAGCTCTCATGGGGTTAATCGACAGCTTCCTTTCTCCTGACTTATTGTGCTCTAATGCTACAAGTTCCATGATGCATTGCACTGGCCTCTAAGCCCGAACCTAGCACACCCACTCCGAAACACACCCAAACCCCTCCCTCCTCTATCTTCAAAAAGATTTGTGGTCATTTCTGTCCAACCTCCTCTTTTACATTTCCCAACCCACACTTCATTACACAGAGATAGATAATAGATAGATATATAATAGATAGATAGACAGACACTTACAGAGATATATCTATATCTATTTCCATAGATATGTCCATATCCATGTTTATAAACTCCTTCACCCCTGGAGCTTTTTTTTGTTTTTTAATTTTCGTTTATCGCTCCCCTTCTTTCCAGAGCCATAATTTTTCCATCAATATGGCCATGTGACGGCTTATCTTTTGCGGGACAAGTTCTACTTTAAAAGTGCAATCCCACACTTGTTTTTTGCTTGGCTTTTTTGCTAGGTTCACTAAATGCTAAGGCTGTGTGCACACGTTGCGGATTTGATTGCAGATCCACAGCGTTTTTTGCCGCACGGAATTGCATCAAATCTGCAGTGTAGTGCACAACCAATGTATGTCTATGGGAGCTGCAGACTTGTTGTGCACATGCTGCGGAAAAGCCGCACCGAAACACAGCATTTTTTTTTTCCACAGCATGTCACTTCTTTTATGCATAACTGCAGCGTTTCTGCACCCTTAGGGTGTGTTTCCACGGTAAGGAAAAGCTGCTTGTTTGACGCTGCAGCGTCAAACAAGCAGCGTCCAGATGTTCCAGCATAGTGGAGGGGATTTGTTGAAATCCCGTCTCCACTATGCGTGGAATCACGCACGCGGAGGCCCTGCGACTCCGGACATGCTGCGCGTCTTTTCAGAATGCAGCATGTCGGTATACCTTGCGGGGACGCAGCGTCCCCGCAAGGTATATCACAGGGCCCTATGGCGAGGGGTGCGATGATCCCGGATGTGTACTGTACACATCCGGCACCATCGCGTCCCAGGAAGGGGGCGGGGCTTATCGCCGAGCGGCTTTGCCGCTGCGACGATAATGCCGCGTCTCCGGCCAGTGGAGACGTACCCTTAGACTTGCATTGAGTCGGGCACATTCACAGCAAAACCGCAGATGTAAAAAAGATCTGCAGTTTTGCTGCGGATGTAGGTCAGAGAAACGCTGCAGTTCGAGAGGAGGGAAGGGTGTGGGCGGTGACTGTGCGTGGGCGGGGTCTGCGGGCTGTTCGGATGTGTGCAGGACTGTTAGGGCTCACTTCCACTTGTGAGGAAAACGAATGAGTGCAATCCGATAAAAAAATCGGATTGCACTCGGACCAATGTTATTCAATAGGTGTCTTTTCATTTGCGATTTTTTTCTCAGCCGAAATCGGACTGAGAAAAAAATCGCAGAATGTTGCGTATTGCTGCGATTCTCGGATGAGATTCGCCAATGCAAGTCAATGGGTGAGAGAAAAAAATGCACAGCACTCGCACCATGCGTATGGCATCCGTTTTTTAAGGATACCTTACCATTCTGTGACATAGAACACTGTAAATGGTCCTGTAAATGACTGTATAAAAATAGTTGCAGAAAAAAAAAAACTGATTGCATACGGATGTAAAACGGATGGTGCGATTAAAAAATTGCATTGAACTTTCATGACAAACGCATACTTTTCATCCCTTTTTTTCGGTCCAGATTATTTTTTCTCTCGCAAGTGGAAATTAGCCCTTAGGGTGTGTGCGGGGCTGTGCGGGTGTGTGCCTGGTTGTTCGGGTGTGTCCGGGACTGTTCGGGTGTGTGCGGGGCTGTCAGGGTGTGTGCGGGTCTTTGTGGGGGTTCTTTGGGGGTGTGTGTGCAAGCATCATCCAATGGGACTACAAGTACGCAGCATCCAATCTGCAGCTAATCCGGATGTAATCCGGACAGTGGATATGCACACTACACTATCCATACATATATCAATAGATATATCTATCCAGATATAACTATAGATAGATATATGAATAGATAGATGTATGCACCTATAGATCTATCTATATGTAGACCTGTCTATCCATCTCATCTATCATCAATCTGTCTATGTGTGTGTATAATGGAGTATGGATTGGACAAATGTAAAAGAGGAAGTTGGACAATAATGACATAACAAATCTTTTTTTTTTGTTCAATAATACATATTTATTTAGCTTTCAAAAACGTATAGAAAAACACACAAAAACACATAACCGCGCACCAAAAACTGCATCAAAACCGCACCAAAAACTGCATAAAAACACATCAAATCTGAACAAAAAACTGCACCAAAAATGCATCAAAATTGCACCAAAAAAGGCATCAAAACCGTGCAAAAAAAGTGCAAAGCCGCAGCTGTGTTTTCTGCCAGGAGGTGCAGATTTTGCGCAGAAAATTCGGCACCCAAATCTGCAACGTGTTCACACAGTCTAAAACTGACCTGCCGTTATGATTCTCCAGGTCATTACGAGTTCATAGACACCAAACATATCTAGGTTCTTTTTTTTCCAAGTGGTGACAAAAAAAAATTCCAAACTTTGCTAAAAAAATAAAATAAATCAAAAAATTGTGCCATTTTCCGATACCCGTAGCGTCTATATTTTCTGAGATATCAGGTTGGTGAGGGCTAATTTTTTGAGTGCTGAGCTGTCATTTTTAATGATACCACTTTTGTGCAGATAGGTTCTTTTGATCGCCCGTCATTGCAATTTAATGCAATGTCACTGTGACCAAAAAAAAACAATTTTGGCTTTTGATTTTTCTTCTTGCTACGCAGTTTAGCAATCATGTAATTTTTTTTTTTTTTTTCTTATTGAAAACAGCTGACATGTTGCATCTTTGAAGTGGGCTCACCGCCGGAGCCCATCTCAAAGCAGGGGATACTGCAAGCTGACGTACTATTCCGTCAGCTGGCAGAAAGGGGTTAATGAACAATATGTTTCAGTTACAAAAAAATATGGGGTAATAAGGGGTTAATGTCACCTTGCTATTGTAAGGTGACATTAAGCCCGGTTAATAATGGAGGCGCATCAATAAGACACCTATCCATTATTAATCCTAGAGTAGTGAAAAGGTAAAAAAAAATTAAAGACACAGCCAGAAAAAAAATAATTTTAATATTCTTAATTTAACCATACTTACCCATACTCGATCGCCTGCAAAAAAATAAAAATAATAAACCAACCGTATACTACCTGTGCGCTGTAGTCCAATTCATAATTAGAGTCCCACGACATTCTCCCCTATAGAACAGTGGCATTGGGTGATGTCACTGCTCTATAGGCCTCCTGTGACACACTGACAGGAGACAATGGCTTCTGCAGTGCATCACTGAGGTTACCTGAGTTCAGGGTCTCACTTTATGGCAACACTGCGTGGGAATTTTCTCACACAGCAGTGCCACAAGTGAGACTAGGGACTATTTCTCACAGGGGCGGAGGAATACAGTGCGGAAGGATACCTTCCATCATTGTATTCCTGGAGCCCCTGGAGAGCGGTCACATCAGCTGATGCTCTCCACGGGAGATCGTTGTGGGACACTCGTTTTATTTGGATATCTGTGGATCAGGGAGTATAGTGTTTGTTTATTACTTTAATATTTTTTTACAGGTGACACTGGCTTCAGAAATCAAGGCGACAAGGTGATTATGAGTATGTACTTTATGTTTTATGTATTGTATGTCTATATGCATGTTGTATGTGTGTACTGTGTGTATGTACTGTATGTCTATATGTATGTACTGTGTCTATATGTATGTTGCATGTATGTACTGTATGTGGCATGTTGCATGTCACATGTTTGCATGTCACATGGTGCATGTTGTATGTCACATGTTGCATGTTGTATGTCACATGTTGAATGTTGCATGGTGCATGTTGTATGTTGCATGGTGCACATTGTATGTCACATGTCAAATGTTGCATGGTGCATGTTGTATGTCACATGTTGCATGTCACATGGTGCATGTTGTCTGTTGCATGTCACATGGTGCATGTTGCATGTCACATGATGCATGTTATATGTCACATGTTGCTTGATGCATGTTGTATGTTGCATGTCACATGGTGTATGTCGCATGTTGAATGTCACATGGTGCATGTTGTATGTCTCATGGTGCATGTTGTATGTTGCATGTCGCATGTTGCATGTTGTGTGTCGCATGTTGTATGTACTGTATGTGGGTAATGTATGTTGCATGTATGTACTGTATATGTGCATGTGTTTTTTTATTTTTTTTACATTCAACACATTAGCCGGATGATGGGACTATTACTGTCCCATCATTGGCTAATGTGTCACTCACTGTCACTGCAGCAGGCATAGCCGGATGGGACTTGTAGTCCCATCGGACGATGCCTGCACACAGAGACACACACACCAATGACCCCCCGCCCGCACATCCTAGCACCGCCAGCAGATCCCCACACCGCCAGCAGATCCCAGCGCCGCCTGCAGACCCCACGCGCAGATCCCAGCATCGGCCACTCAGCCAGCAGACCACTCCGTGCCGCCCCGCCGATCCCAGCAAGGCCCCACATGCAGCCCCCAGCACCGCCCACAGCCCAGTCACTTTTGATGAGTGACCGCTGTCTGTGGAGGCTGGGTCACTCCTACTGATGACGTCACGTCAATTTCCAGAGTCTGCGGAAATTAGTTGGCGGCTGCAGCCTGGGGGTCACGTGACCCAGACTCAGCCGCCGGCATAGCGCCCCTCACAGGCTAAAAAGCCAACATAAAGTATTTATAAAATTAATTAGGGGCCCCGTAGGGATACATTGGGGGGGTTAATTGAAAGTAGTGGACAACCCCTTTAATGACCAGGCCAAATCTTTGAAATAAGACCAGTGTGACTATGTGGTAATAACTGTGGAATGCGTCAACGGATCTCACTAATTCGTAGATTGTTTTTTTAGAAACATATTGTACTTCATAACAGTGTTAACATTTGTTCGATGTGAATTGCGCTTATTTGTGAAAATATCTGAAAATTGGCAAAAATTTCACAAATTTAGCAAATTTTAAACTTAATTCTCATGCCGTTAAATCAGAAAGTTTAGTTACACAAAAAAGTTAATAAATAACAATTGCCACATGTCTACTTTACATCTGCATCATTTATGAAACATTTTTCTTTTTGTTAGGAAACTAGAAGGGCGTTAATCAGCAATTTCTAATTTTTCTGACACACTTTACAAAACCATTTTTAGGGACCATATCACATTTGAAGTGACTTTGAGTGGCCTATAATGGCAGAAAATACCCAAAAGGGACATCATTCTAACAACTGCACCCCAAAAAGTACTCAAAACCACATTCAAGAAGTTTAGTAACACTTCAATGCTTCACAGGGACTAATGCAATGTGAAAGGAAAAAATAAAAAATAAACATTTAACTTTTTACAAAAAAAAATAAAAAATGTTACTTTAGCCCCAAATTTGTTATTATCACAATGGTAACCGTTGAAAAGGAACCCTAAAATTTGGTGTACAGTTTCTCCTGAGTGTGGAAAATTTGGGCTCACGGCAGGTCTTGAAAGGGAAGGAGCACAAAACAAACAATATTACAAAAATTAATTTGTCTTTGCCTCGTCACATTATGAAAACTGTAGCTTTTTATTTCTTTGCTGAATGAGCCATATTAGGGCTTATTTTTTGTTAGGTCGATTTGGCGTTTTCATTTATACCATTTTTTTTTTACATACGACTTTTTGATTACTTTTTATTCACTTTTTCGTGAGTCACTATGGTGAAAAGGTGACATCTTTTTTTACAGTGTTTGCCATACTGAATAAATGTGCTATGTATGGGAGATAGGGTGCACTATATAGCAATATACGGACACAAATTATGCATGGATGCTACGTCCTGAATAGGATGCGTTTATGCTAGGGACAAAAAGAGAAGAAAGCACCAATATGATGAACCATAGAAATATGCTTTTATTAACACGTATGCACGCACAATGGGTAAAATCATTTAGCTCCTTAGTGACAGACTCAATTTTGCACTCAATGACCAATCCTATTTTCACAATCCTGACCACTGTCACTTTATGAGATAATAGTGCTGGAACGCTTCAACGTATCCCACTGATTCTGAGACTGTTTTCTCGTGACATATTGTATACATGTTAGTTGTAACATTTATTCGATATGACTTGCTTTTATTTATGAAAATAATGGAAATTTGGCAAAAAATAAGAAAATTTTTAAATTTTCAATCTTTTCATTTTTTTTGCCATTAAATCAGAGTGTCATATAGGACAAAATAGTTAATAAATAACATTTCTCACATGTCTACTTAACATTACAAACATTTTGGAAACCAATTTTTTTTGTTAGGACATTATAAGGGATAAAAAGTTCACCAGCGATTTCTCATTTTTGCAACAAAATCATTTTTTTTTTTTTTTTTAGGGACTAACTAACATTTGAAGTGAGTTTGGGGGTCAATATTTAAATACCCAAAATTGACAGCATTCTAAAAACTGCACCTTTCAAGGTGCGCAAAACCACATTCAAGGAGTTTATTGACCCTTCAAGTGCTTTACGAGAACTAAAGCAATGTGGAAGGAGAAAATGAACATTTTACTTTTTTCACAAAACATTTACTTTGGAACCAAACTTTTTTTATTTTCACAAGGGTATCAAGAGAAAATCGTCCACAAAATTTGTTGTGCAATTTCTCCCGAGTATGCCGATACCCCATATGTGTGTGTGTGTGTGTGTGTGTGTGTGTGTGTGTGTGTGTGTGTGTGTGTGTGTGTGGGGGGGACACGCGCATTTTAAAATGTGCGCGTGTCCAGCCTCCCGTGACGTCACGGCTTGTGATTGGTCGCGTCGCCCATGTGACCGCGACGCAACCAATCACAAGCCAGAACGTAATTTTAAAATCCTGAAGGACCTAAAATTACGTCACGGCTTGCTGTGATTGGTTGTGTCGCGGTCACATGGGCGACGCGACCAATCACAAGCCGGGACTTCACGTAAGGAAGTAAACGCGCAAATTTTAAGCAAACAATGCTGCCGGTTCCCTCGGTGAGGTGAGTATAGCAATATTTTTTATTTTAATTCTTTCTTTTACACATTAATATGGATCCCAGGGCCTGAAGGAGAGTTTCCTCTCCTTCAGACCCTGGGAACCATCAGGGATACCGTCCGATACTTGAGTCCCATTGACTTGTATTGGAATCGGGTATCGGTATCGGATTGGATCGGATACTTTGTCGGTATCGGCCGATACTTTCCGATACCGATACTTTCAAGTATCGGACGGTATCGCTCAACACTAATCATGACACCACTCAGCCATATAGTCCAGATGTAGCAGAGTTGGAGCAAGTCATGGGATATATCGGACAGGTGAGGAATATGGCGTTTTATAATTTTTAAATTTACAGTAATAAATTGATGAACAAGGGTGTTACTTTCAAATATAGGAGTCTATATTTTTATTTAAAATAAAGGTTAGTAATGGGGGTGTCTTTAGACGCATCTCCATTACTAACCTGTGGGCTTGATTTCAGCTGACATTACAAAGCTGACATCAATCCCACAAATTACCCCAGTTGCCACTGCACCAGGGCAAGTCAGAAGAGCCAAGCAAATCGCCAGATTTGGTGCATCTAATAGATGCAGATGTGCCTTTTCTGAGACATCTGAGGGCTGCTATTTTTAGGCTGGGGGGTGGGAGCAATGTCAATGGCCCCTTTCCAGTCTGTGAATACCAGCCCTCAGCTGTCTGTTTTAGCTTGGA
Source organism: Ranitomeya variabilis (assembly GCF_051348905.1). Taxonomy (NCBI): domain Eukaryota; kingdom Metazoa; phylum Chordata; class Amphibia; order Anura; family Dendrobatidae; genus Ranitomeya; species Ranitomeya variabilis. The sequence goes on from NC_135235.1 coordinate 354,995,951, forward strand.
TGGTTGTCAAATATGAGGGGGCCCTCAGTGTTTTTTTTTATTCTTAAAAAAAAAAAAACAGTGGGCATCCCTTTCTATTATTTTTATAACCAGCCAAGATAACGCTGACAGCTGAGGGCTGCAGCCAGCAGCTATCTGTTTTGTCTGCCCTGTTTAGCAAAAATAGAGGGGACCCCAAGCCATTTATTTTATTGTTTTATTGCATAGGCACTGGCTGATGAATACTCTCATCATCGTACAACTGCTCCTGCTGCATCACAAAGTTACCACGGATAAGAGCCAGAATTTCTCGTGCTGTCACACACATAACAGCGTGGGAACCACCGAATGTTTGAACTGCTGATCCCGAACAGTAACACAGGAGTCTGTCCACGGACACTAGGTTTTCAATAGGGACCCCAAACTTTACCGTTTGGGTTCACCCATCCCTATTGGTGATAGATTTCCTTTAATAAAGGCAAACGCTCATGAGCATGTAAGGGATTTACTTCAAAAAGGAGAGATGCAGAGATAATTTGCTGTGTAAACAAGCTGGTGTGCCAATAAATGGAGCACCAAACAGGTGACTTGACAGGAACGTTTTGAGAAGATTTTTATATATAACTGAGAAGTAGACTAGGGATCCACAGTTGGTTAGGAACAGCAATTTCAAGGGATCCTTAAGGACCCTATAGACAGATTATGGAGGAAGAATCCATGAATATCGTGTGACACTAGTGTATATTAGAGTAGCTTTTTTACTCTCTCCTGAAAGATGAGGATATGATAAATCTAGGAGTTCTTGTTATCAGTCATTATCTTCCATTTTTTTTTGTTTCTTCATAATGACAAATTAATTACACAAAAATCTAGAGGACCTTAGTTAAGGTACCGTCACACTAAATGACTTACCAACGATAACGACCAGCGATACGACCTGGCCGTGATCGTTGGTAAGTCGTTGTGTGGTCGCTGGGGAGCTGTCACACAGACAGCTCTCTCCAGCGACCAACGATCAGGGGAACGACTTCGGCATAATTGAAACTGTCTTCAACGATGCCGAAGTCCCCCTGCAGCACCCGGGTAACCAGGGTAAACATCGGGTTACTAAGTGCAGGGCTGCGCTTAGTAACCCGATATTTACCCTGGTTACCATTGTAAAAGTAAAAAGCGCCAGCAGTAACAGCGGTGACGTCACCGCTGTGCTCTGCTTTACGGCCGGCGCTGACACAGTCAGTGCAGGGAAGCTCTCGGCAGCAGTGCGTGCATTAGCAGCGCTCATGCCGAAAGCAGTTTTAACCCTGTGGACGCCGGGGGACGTGACAGACATCAGAATGTGAGTATGTACAGTTTTTTTTTTTTTTTAACTTTTACAATGGTAACCAGGGTAAATATTGGGTTACTAAGCGCGGCCCTGCGCTTAGTAACCCGATATTTACCCTGGTTACAAGTGAACACATCGCTGGATCGGCGTCACACACGCCGATCCAGTGACGACAGTGGGTGATCAGCGATCAAAAAATGGTCCTGATCATTCCCCAATGACCAACGATCGCCCAACAGGGGCCTGATCGTTGGTCGCTGTCACACATAACGAGATGGTCAGCGGGATCGTTGCTACATCACCAAAAGCGTGACGTTGCAACGATATCGTTAACGATATCGTTATGTGTGACTCAGCCTTTAGATGGAAAAACCGGTTACATAGTTACATAGTTATTAAGGTTGAAGGAAGACTTTAAGTCCATCTAGTTCAACCCATAGCCTAACCTAACATGCCTCAACATGTTGATCCAGAGGAAGGCAAAAAAAACCCATGTGGCAAAGAGTAAGCTCCACATTGGGGAAAAAAATTCCTTCCCGACTCCACATACGGCAGTCAGACTAGTTACCTGGATCAACGCCCTATCAAGGAATCTAGTGTATATACCCTGTAACATTATACTTTTCAAGAAAGGCATCCAGTCCCCTCTTAAATTTAAGTAATGAATCACTCATTACAACATCATACAGCAGAGAGTTCCATAGTCTCACTGCTCTTACAGTAAAGAATCTGTGTCTGTTATTATGCTTGAACCTTCTTTCCTCCAGACGTAGAGGATGCCCCCTTGTCCCTGTCTCAGGTCTATGATTAAAAAGATCATCAGAAAGGTCTTTGTACTGTCCCCTCATATATTTATATATTAAAATAAGATCACCCCTTAGTCTTCCTTTTTCCAAACTAAACAGCCCCAAGTGTAATAACCTATCTTGGTATTGCAGACCCCCCAGTCCTCTAATAACCTTGGTCGCTCTTCTCTGCACCCGCTCCAGTTCAGCTATGTCTTTCTTATACACCGGAGACCAGAACTGTGCACAGTATTCTAAGTGTGGTGGAACTAGTGACTTGTATAGAGGTAAAATTATGTTCTCCTCATGAGCATCTATGCCTCTTTAAGGCTACGTTCACATTAGCGTCATGCGACGCAGCGTCGTCGACGCACGACAACGCATGCGTCATGCGCCCCTATCTTTATCATTGGGGACGCATGCGTTGCGTTGTTGTGCGTTTTCGGTAAAACGCACGACGCATGCGTCGTTTCACCGCACCTGGCCGGCGTCGAAGACGCTACATGTAGCATTTTTGTTGCGTTCAAAAAACGCGCGCGTCGCACTTGCGTCGCTCGTGCGTCGTCAATGCGTTACAATTTCCCATTGAAACCTATTGACGACGCACTTGCGTCGCGGGTGTGCGTCGTGCGTGCGTTGTGCGACGCATGCGTCGTTAGCTAAAATGAAACAAAAAAGTGTCTAGACAATGTCTAGACAGTGCAAACAGTGAGAAAAACATCCCCCATATATAAAGAAAATGTTGGATTGTTTGTCACTTCTGCTGCAGCATCTTGAGGCAAGACACCAGAGGCACATCTCCAGAACACCAGACGACTTCTATTCATCCGCTGTCCAGAGATGTAAGTATAGAATGATTCTGTGCATTTTTTCCATGTTTTTTAAAAAAATTTTTGCAAGTTGTGTTTTATATTCTGCACTGTGGTTAGGATATTGTGGTATTTTTGGTCTGGTTCTGATGTATGGCGTTGTATACGATGGCGTTTCATGGTCTGCGGCCTTGATTATTGTTCTTTCCAGGATAGATTTTTCATTTCCATTTATTGGTTTGGTGGTGTTTTTTGTATTCAGTTGTGATGTTTTATTCTTGCGTTATATGATGGCGTTTAATAGTCTCCGGCCCTGTCGGTTTTATTGTAAAGTATGGTAGTATAGAATGATTCTGAGCCCTTTTATTACATTTATTAATTTTTTATTGCAAGTTGTGTATTATGTTCAGCACTGTGGTTGTGTAAAGACATCGTTGTATGTTTATGGTTGTGAGGTATGGCGTGTATTGGCCCTTTTATTGTCTCCGGCCCTGTCGGTTTTATTGTAAAGTATGGTTTGTTATTAATGTTTCTGCCCTTAATTTTTCGCGGTTGTTAAATTTTAACTTTCAGAAAAATATTGTGTTTTTTGTTTTGCTCCGTGCATACTGTACTTTATAAAAAAAAAAAAAACAACTTTTGGGATTACTACATTGGGTCTGTTGTAGATTAGTCTTCTTATCTTTAGGCTTTTGTACTCTGGCATTGGGTTGTCTCTGCCATTGTTTCTTTAATGTAATCAATGTGGCAGTGTTGTTTGCTCAGCGTTAGTTCAGTTGGAGTGCAATGTTCTTTGTGGTTTAAATGACTTTTTTTTTTTTTTTATTTATTGCTGGATTGTGCATAGGAGCATAGTATCAATGTTATTTTGTTCTTTATTTCAGAATTGCATTAGTCATGGCCAGCGGCAGCGAGTCGAGCAACACCCCACCGCAGAGGAGTGCGGTGAGTACATGATCTACTATTGCTTACTATTCGCTGTCATTTGTAGATGGGTCACTCAACTTTTTGGTAAACTATTTTGCAGGCTTCTTCAAGTGAGGAGGAGAACCAGGAGGAAGAGAGGGAGCAGGAGCAGGGACCACGGGGCCAAGCTGTGGTTGCAGCACGGAGAGTAAGAATTATTTTCAAACCTAGTCATTTTTTTTGTTTAATTTTTTTTTTTTGCCAGGTATGGGGGGTGGTGGGAGGTTGTGGTGTTGTGTGTAGTAGGTGGCGGTGGAGGAGGTAGGGACAATTTTTTTATCTTTCAAACATTAATATTTACCATTTTTTCTAGGTTTCACAACGGTCCCTGGATGAACCACTGGATATTGACCTGATGGTGGCATCCATTGAAGCACGGGGCCCGTTGTGGGACAGCCGTGACCCCCGGCACGCGGACCAGGGCATATTGCGCCGTCTGTGGATAGAGGTGGCACAATCGCTGTGGGATGGCTTCGACAGCGCTTCACCCAAGGCCAAAGCTAGTTTCCGTAAGTATTTACAAAATGCTGCTGTGACCCATCATGCCAGGATTACACAACCGTCTGTGATGTCTTCTATTGGGATTGCACACGGTTGCGTAATCGTTTTCAAAATATTATCTAAAACTTTTTTTTTTTTTTTAATTTATACACAGTTAAACAATTGAAGACCAGATGGCGCTCCATGAAGGACCGTTTCAAGAGGGGCCTGAAAAAGGAGGGACAGAGTCGTAGTGGTGCTGCCGCTTCAAGGACCTCGGTGTACAAGTACAACCGTATACTGCAGTTCTTGCGACCGGTCCTTGGAAGCAGAGAGTAAGTATAGTACCTATGCACACACCTAGTTTTTAGAACATTCCTATTCACATACTACATTCCAGCCACGTAGCTTATTGCCCAGCCATTTATTTTGGCAAGTAACAAGTATAGAAGGGAAGAAAAAAAGACAAGCTCACCGAGGCGTGAAAAGTAAAAAATACATAATTTTATCCTCTTCAATCATAAGCAGAGCATGAAACATCAGCACAATACAATAGACACTATCTACGCGTTTTAGGTGACAGGGAACATCAGACCTGAAACGCGTACATAGTGTTTTTATTGTATTGTGCTGATGTTTCATCCTCGGCTTCTGATTGAAGTGAATAAAGTATTTTGTTTTTACTTTTCACGCCTCGTTGACCTTGAATTTTTTATTCATTTATGGTCTTCTCACACTTGACACAGCAGCGCCTCCCTTCTGGGATTACTACAATGTTGACCTTGACTTACTAGCAATTTCACTGAAATCAGAAGTATACAGAACACAGTAGATTGGACATGCCCAGCCAATATTTAATAGTGGAGTAGTATAGTGGCTATCCAGGTGTATCCGCGATTTTTTTAGACAAAAAAAAGTAAAATATAATCGATACGGCATACATTCCACTGCAAAGCAGGTTATGTTCCCATGGTTACTCAGCTCGCAGGACCTGTGATGACGTCTCGGTCACAGGACCGTGACGTCATGGCAGTTCCAACTGAAGCATAATTGTGTGGCGTTGCAAACCACAACCATGGGTGACTATTGTGAATAAAATAAATACCTTTTTTTTTTTAATATTGATGGTGCATATGCAGTGTCAATATTAAAAATACGTTAATATTAATGGCGGCAATGGATATCTGGCGGTAAAGTTAATTAATGACGCATGTTAAATGTGATATTTAGTATACTAAAGGTTTCCTTATGTTTTCACAGAACACACAGCAGCACCCGCGAGACTGTCCGACCCTCTGGAGCGGTACTTTGTGAAGCGCCATCTGAACAGTCGCAGCCATCCCACAGCGAGAGCAGGTCTGCACCACCCCAATCTGGCGAACCGGCAGCCGGTCCATCAGATGTTCCCCTGGCCGAGGCCTCTGTCGCTCCTTCCTTTAGGTCTTCCCGACAGCGTCAGCGGGCCTTGGACAGGGAGGTCATGCCCGAATATTTACATCTGAGCACCGTTTTTCAGAATGGTTTCAAGGCGATGTGCGATAAAATGTCCAATCTCGAACGTCGTCTTGAAATCATCGAAACGGAGCTCAAGAGGCCGGCCAAACATTTTTTTAATGCCATTTACAAGGGCATGGTTGAACATCTTACGCCGGAACTCCAGATTTCGGTCATGCAGGGCTGCAACAATGTATATGTCAGTGCTCTGCAGCAGGCTCGGGTCATGCAGTCAGCGACAACTATGCCCGCAGTACCATCGCTGGCTGCCATGACTCCGACTCCTGCTGCAGAGCACCACCACAGAGCTCCGCGTGCCGAGGGCCACCGCCACCGCCACCGCCACCACAGAACAGACCCCGAAAGTTCCGAGCATGACAGGCCTTCAAGGGGACACAGACGGGAAGCCGACCCACACCCAGAGGGAGAGAGGAGGAAAAAGAAGAAGAAGATGACGACGACGACAAGCACTCCAACCTTGGCTATGGCTGCTCCCAAAAGTACCACAAGAAAAAACTCCGGGTCTACCCGGAGCACAACAAGTACCAAGGCTGGGTCTACACAGAGTACACCCAGTACCCAGCCTGGGTCTACCCGGAGCCGGAGTAGCCAGCCAAGGACACTGGTCGTCCCTCCTCCTCCCTCATCTCCTGCTCCATTAGTGTCGCCAACATCAACTGGCTGGATTGATGGCATCCCGTCTAGTGTCATAGACTATGCTGCTTCCTCCCCCTCATCCTCTGCCTCGGTCTCCTCAACACCCCCAAAAAGTGTGGGATATCAATCCCCTTTCGTTGCCGATGTTGGTACCCCCTAATAACATTTCCTTTTTTTTTTTTTGTACCCTAAATAAATGTTCCTTTTTTTAAAAAAAAAAACATTGCTTTTATTGTCTCAAAGTTTGCACCAAATCACACCTTGCGCCGTATACACAAATCTTGTCTTTGTAACACCTGATGTGCAATGTCTGACAATATTTATCAAATTTTTTTTTTCATTGTTTATAGGGCTGTCGCTCATTGTACTCTGATGTTACAAATACAAACAGCATTGCTCAATATGTCAAGTTTACAATGTACCATCAGACAACGATTTCAGTATCGATAAAGTTGTTTTTTGTGTGTAACCAACGTTATCTTTTCTGAAATCGTAAAAACAATTGAGCCCCTGCTGTGACTTTTTTGGTGTCAGCGAATGATTTTGAATGTTTAAAATAAAGATCCATGTGTCCGCCGCCCCCCCACCCCCTGTGCGCCCCCCCCCGCTGGTGAGAAAATACTTACCCGCTCCATCGCTGCTTCCTGGTCTGGCCGCGGCTTCTCCTGCATGCGGTCACGTGGGGCGAATCATTTACAGTCATGAATATGTGGCTCCACCTCCCATAGGGGCGGAGCCGACTATTCATGATTGTAATAAATGATCGGCCCCACGTGACCGCATACAGTAGGAGGCGCGGCCAGACCAGGAAGGAGCGAGGGAAGCGGGTAAGTATTTTCTCACCAGCGGGGGGGCGCACAGGGGGTGGGGGGGCGGCGGACACATAGATCTTTATTTTTAACACTATTCTTCATATTTTCTATACAGCACGCTGCTGCAGGGAAGATATGAATACCGGCTTCAGCACCATGTGGGGGGGACAGTGCTGTAGCGCTGTCTCCTGCACGCACACGGACCCCAGACGGAGAATGTCCGTGTGAGGTCCGTGTTTTACGCGGACCCATTTACTGTATTGGGTCCGTGTAAAACGTGCGCTCCCACGAACACTGACATGTCTCCGTGTTTCGAAAACGGAGACATGGTCTGCAAAAAATCAATGACATCTGAACAGATGCATTGATTTTTATGGGTCTACGTGTGTCAGTGTCTCCGGTACGTGAGGAAACTGTCACCTCACGTACCGGAATCACTGACGTGTGAAACCGGCCTTAAGAATATTGGTCAGGTGAGGTGGAAGCAATGTTCACAGTGTCGCCACTATTTGACTCTGGACGTATTCTAGCATCCTGAGTACAATAGTGTTCACTCTGTACAGTTTTGCAAACATTATCGTCTCCCTCCTTGTCAAGCCAGGTTCCATATGCACATAGTCTGCAGGATTAAAATGGTTGACAAGGTGGGAGCCGATTATGTTATACGCCAAAACTGTGGAACAGACAAATTTTTGGGGACACACATTACTTTCAATAAAATTGGATTTCACAACTATGGAAAAACGTATGGGAGATTTGTTTGTTGAAAATGGAAAGGCACAAGAACTTTATTTAAAAACACAACGCATTATACAATTAGGGGACATTATAACAATAACCATATAATAACCATACATAGGATGGTTAAATGACATGGACACAACAGTGTTTACATGACATCATAACACAAAGATTAAACCATGTGATCTTGCCATGAAACACGGCCAACATCAGAAACAAAGTATGCAGCAAATTGGTCCCTCATATGAGCAATCTCCACAGTTGTCCGCAGAGGATGAGCTTCATAATCAGGCAATGGATTTGGTATGGGTTCATCGAGTTCAACGTTGACTCTCTCTTTATCAATAATGAAATTGTGGAGAACCACACACGCCTTCACCACCTCATCCACTGTCTCAATTTTCAAATTTATAGCGGATCCTAAGATACGCCATTTGGAGGCCAGGATGCCAAAGGCGCACTCCACAGTTCTTCTGGCCCTGGACAGTCTATAATTAAATATACTTTTGGTGCGGTCCAACCCCCGACTGGAGTACGGTTTAAGTAGGTTGCCACTCATTTGAAAAGCCTCATCCCCAACCACAACAAATGGCAGGGCCGGTCCTTCGGTGTTGGGAAGAGGTCGTGGCTGGGGGAAATTAAAATTGTTCTCGTATAATCTTTGGCCCATGTCTGACTCCTTAAATGTCCGTGAATCATTGGCACGGCCAAATGCGCCAATGTCCACGGCAAGAAACCTGCAGTCAGCACCTGCAATGGCCATGAGGACGGTGGAAAAGTGTTTTTTGTAGTTAAAAAACAGCGAACCACTTCGTGCAGGCTTTAAAATCCGGATGTGCTTCCCGTCAACTGCTCCAATACAATTAGGGAAGGAACACACTTGTTCGAATTTTTGGGCGTTGGCCTGCCATATTTCTGTTGTAGGGATGGGTAAAAACTCCTCCCGGAGGTTGTCCCACAATGCACGGCATGTGTCGGCAATAATAACAGACAGTGTGGAGACTCCAAGCCGAAACTGGAAATGCAGTGATCTCAATGTCTCTCCAGTAGCAAGGAAACTGACAAGAAGAAAAATAAGAAATAATGTAATTAATTACATTGTTTTAAAATAATTTTTCATTATTAATTACAATCCCCCACCCCACAAATCCAAAACACGTAACTTTAACCCTTTCACGACATGCGCCGTACATGTACTGTGCATGCCGTGTCTCCCCCTTTGATGTGGGCTCCGGCGCTGAGGCCACATCAAAGTTGCAACATGTCAGCTGTTTTGGACAGCTGTCGTGCGCGCAATAGCGGCGGGTGAAATCGCTATTCACCCGCGGCTATTAACCTGTTAAATGCCGCTGTCAAACGCAGACAGCGGCATTTAACTACCGCATGGAATTTTTTTTTACACCATTTAGATAAAAAATAACCTAGTCATAGGTGTCTATGAACTCGTACTGACCTGGAGAATCATAATGGCAGGTTAGTTTTAGCATTTAGTAAACCTAGCAAAAAAAAAAAAAAAAAAAGTGTGGGATTGCACTTTTTTTGCAATTTCGCCGCACTTGAAATTTTTTTCCCGTTTTCTATTACATGACATGGTAAAATGATGTCATTCAAAAGTACAACTCGTCACGCAAAAAGTAAGCCCTCACATGGCCATATTGACGGAAAAATAAAAAAGTTATGGCTCTGGGAAGGAGGTGAGCGAAAAACGAAAACACAAAAATGAAAAAGGGCCGCGGGGTGAAGGGTTTAAAAAATGGCAAGAACATATAAATCCTTCACATTGCATTACGTACCGTAGAGTCACCAGCAGACGTTCCTCGGGGGAAATCGATTTACGGAGCTGCGTGTCCTGCCTGGAAATGGTTCCTTCAACCAGACGCAACAGATATCGGAAGCTGTTTTGTGACATCCTTGTGTATTCAAAGTATTTATCCTGGTTCTCATTTAATTCGCCAAACAGACAGTGATAGGCTCCACGACTCTCTCGGACTTCCACTATAGGGTGTAGCCAAAAACGCCGATGACTCCTTCTCCGTAGTTTGTCCCTTTTCCTCTGTTCATGACAGGCAATAGCATATGCAATAGCAAGTGCTAATTCCAGCTCAAATTTTAGGTAGATAATCTCCATGGGACGATCCATCTTGATGCTCTATGGTTGGAAATAATCTATGCCGGGGTATATATACCACTATTACATTAATACCCACCCTCATCTACCCATTGGTGGCATTATCTATTGTCTAAACACTAGACCCACCCTCTTCTATTCATTGGTGATGTTTTAGTGTCTAGACACTAAATTGTTTCATCATTGTTTGACAATGCATGCGTCGTAAAACGCTGCGTTTTTTGGTAAAACGCACCAAAAACGCACCAAAAACGCAGCGTTTTACGACGCATCCGTCCGACGCGTGCGTTTAAAAAGGTGCGTTTTTGCGTGCGTTTTCGATTCGTCGTGCGTTGCGTCTGCGACGCTGCGTCGCATGACGCTAATGTGAACGTAGCCTTAATACATCCCATTATTTTATTTGCCTTTGTAGCAGCTGCCTGACACTGGCCACTGAATATGAGTTTGTCATCCACCCATACACCCAGGTCTTTTTCAAGGTCATTAATAAATATGTTAAAAAGAAGAGGGCCCGATACTGACCCCTGTGGTACCCCACTGCTAACCGCGACCCAGTCCGAGTGTGCTCCATTAATAACCACCCTTTGCTTCCTATCCCTGAGCCAGCTCTCAACTCACTTACACATATTTTCCCCTATCCCCATTATTCTCATTTTATGTATCAACCTTTTGTGTGGCACCATATCAAAAGCTTTTGAAAAGTCCATATACACTACATCTACTGGGTTCCCTTGGTCCAGTCCGGAACCTACCTCTTCATAGAAGCTGATCAAATTAGTCTGACATGAACGGTCCCTAGTAAACCCGTGTTGATACTGGGTCATGAGGTTATTCCTCTCCAGATACTCCAGTATAGCATACCTTAGAATGCCCTCCAGGATTTTACCCACAGTAGAGGTTAAGCTTACTGGCCTATAATTTCCGAGTTCAGTTTTTGTCCCCTTTTTGAATATTGGCACCACATTTGCTATACGCCAGTCCTGTGGTACAGACCCTGTTATTATAGACTCTTTAAAGCTTAAAAATAATGGTCTATCAATGACAGTACTTAATTTCTGCAGTACTCAGGGGTGTATCCCATCCGGGCCCGGAGATTTGTCAATTTTAGTGATTTTTAGACGCCGCCGTACTTCCTGCTGGGTTAAGCAGGTGACACTTAATGGGGAATTTTTGTTATCACTGATCATATTGTCTGCCATGGGATTTTCTTGTGTAAATACTGATGAAAAAAAGTCATTTAGCATATTGGCTTTTTCCTGATCCTCATCCACCACTTCCCCCAGACTATTTTTAAGGGGGCCAACACTTTCATTTTTTAGTTTCTTACTATTTATATATTTAAAGAATATTTTGGGATTATTTTTACTCTCTCTGGCAATGAGACTCTCTGTCTCAATTTTTGCTGCCTTGATTTGCTTTTTACAGAATTTATTTAATTTTTTGTATTTATTTAGTGCCTCATCACTATCTACTTCCTTTAATTCTCTAAATGCTTTCTTTTTGTCACTTATTGCACCCCTTGCAGCTCTATTTAGCCATATTGGTTTCCTCCTATTTCTAGTATGTTTATTCCCATACGGTATATACTGTGCACAGGTCCTATCCAGGATGCTAATAAACGTCTCCCATTTTCTTTGTGTATTTTTATGTCTCAGGATATTGTCCCAGTTAATTGCACCAAGATCATCTCTCATCCTTTGGAAGTTTGCCCTCCTGAAGTTAAGTGTCCTTGTCACCCCTCTACTACACATCTTATTAAAGGATACACAAAAACTTATTATTTTGTGATCACTATTCCCCAAGTGACCCCCAAACCTTATATTTGCTATGCGGTCTGACCTGTTGGTTAATATTAGGTCTAGCAGTGCCCCCCTTCTTGTTGGGTCCTGAACCAGTTGTGAAAGGTAATTGTCTCTCATAGTTGTCAAAAACCGATTACCTTTGCTGGAACTGCAGGTTTCTGTTCCCCAATCTATTTCAGGGTAGTTGAAGTCCCCCATAATAATGACTTCTCCTTGAGTCGCAGTTTCATCTATTTGCTTTACGAGGATATTCTCCATTGCTTCCATTATTTTTGGAGATTTATAACAAACCCCTATCAGTATTTTAGTATTTTGTCCCCCTCCCCTTATCTCCACCCACAGGGACTCTACATTTTCATTAAATTCACCTATATTATCACGCCGGATGGGTTTTAAGGACGATTTTACATACAGACACACCCCACCCCCTCGCTTATCTGTACAGTCATTTCTGAAAAGGCAATAGCCCTGCAAGTTAACAGCCCAGTCATGGCTCTCATCCAGCCATGTTTCAGATATCCCCACCATGTCATAATTATGCTCCAACAACATTAATTCTAATTCATCCATTGTGTTGGCGAGGCTTCTGGCATTAGTATACATGCACTTGATGTTCCTCTCTGTACCTCTATTCTTTCTTAAATTATTAACTGTTCTAACCCCACCCCCATGCCACCGCCACCCCCAACTTCCTTATTTGTGCCCAGGTCTCTATCTGCCCTATCTTCCCCTCCTATAAATTGAATACCCTCCCCCCCAATCCCTAGTTTAAACACTCCTCCAACCTTCTAGCCATTTTCTCCCCCAGCACAGCTGCACCTTCCCCATTGAGGTGCAGCCCGTCCCTAGCATAGAGCCTGTAGCCCACTGAGAAGTCGGCCCAGTTCTGCAGGAACCCAAACCCCTCCTTCCTACACCAATTCTTGAGTCACTTATTAACCTCCCTAATCTCCTGTTGCCTCTCTGGCGTGGCACGTGGTACAGGCAGTATTTCGGAAAATACCACGTTGGAGGTCCTTGCTTTAAGCTTGCAGCCTAATTCCCTGAAATCATCTTTAAGGACCTTCCACCTACCTCTAACTTTGTCATTTGTGCCAATGTGCACCATGACCGCTGGGTCCTCACCCGCCCCTCCCAGTAATCTGTCCACCCGATCAGCGATGTGTCAGACTCGAGCGCCAGGTAGGCAGCACACCGTTCATGTCATTACATTAGACACAAGCAACAGCTGACCTGGATCTTATCTGCTCTACCATGAATCAGTGAGCATATGATAGATGAGGCGATAGGGCAGCAGCACTGCCACATCCTCTGTGGACAACGTTGTTTACCACCATGCATAGCTCCCAACTGTCCCTCATTCTGCGGGACTGTCCCGGTTTTGAGCCTTTGCCCCGCTCTCCCGCACGGGACGCTTTGCTTCCCGCAGACAGCAGAAGCAGCCGACACGCCCCCTTGTATTAAGCCATGCCCCTTACCCTTCCTATGCAGTGCAGTAAGTATCAGCGGCTGCACTGGTGGGGTGCTGGGGGATTCCCCGGTGGGCCCCTGGAGAAAAGCAGGAGAGGGGAGGAAGGGGAAAAAAAAATGTTGTGGGCCCTTTAAATGTGGGCGTGGCTGAAAGGATGCACACACAGTGGAGACGAGAGAGCTGGGCCAGGGAGCAGGAGAGCAGCAGGGGGTTGCACGCCCAGCAGAGTCCACAGCCAGCAGACTCGGCCACAGCCTAACGTGACATCATCACTCTGCGTGTCCTGCACTGCTGCTTCCGGTATAGGAGTGCAGTGCAGTGCTTCAATAATACCTGGGCTGGAGACAAGCCAAGGTAGGGTGCTAACACCCTGAATGTGTGTGTGGTTATATATGGATTGTATGCATATGCCTGCATGTGTACATGGTATATGTGTGTATGTATGCCTGTATGTATGCATGGTATGTGTGTGTATATGCCTGTATGTATGGTATGTATATGTATGTGTGTATATATGCTTGTATATGTATGCATGGTATATATGTGTATGCATGCATGGTATATATGTGTATGTATGCATGATATATCTGTGTACATATGATTGTATGTGTATGCCTATTTGTGTATGCATGTATGGTATATGTGTGTGTATATGCTTGTATGTCTGTACGTGTATATATGCATGGTATATGTGTGTGTATTTATGCCTGTATGTGTACATGGTATATGTGTGTATAAATGCCTGTATGTGCATGTATGCATGGCATATGTGTGTAAATATGCTTTTATGTGTATGTCGGTATATGTGTGTATCCCCTTAGTGACAGAGCCAATTTGGTACTTAATGACCGAGCCAATTTTCACAATTCTGACCAGTGTCACTTTAAGAGGTTATAACTCTGGAACGCTTTATCGGATCCAGCTGATTCTGAGACTGTTTTTTCGTGACATATTGTACTTCAAGTTAGTGGTAACATTTATTCGATATTACTTGCGATTAATTATTTATGAAAAAAATGGAAATATGGCGAAAATTTTTAAAATTTTGCAATTTTCAAACTTTGTATTTTTATGCCCTTAAATCAGAGTGATATGTCACAAAAAAATAGTTAATAAATAACATTTCCCACATGTCTACTTTACATCAGCACAATTTTGGAAACAATTTTTTTTTTTTGTTAGGGAGTTATAAGGGTTAAAAGTTGACCAGCAATTTCTCATTTTTACAACACCATGTTTTTTTTAGGGACCACATCACCTTTGAAGTCATTTTGAGGGGTCTATATGATAGAAAATAACCAAGTGTGACACCATTCTAAAAACTGCACCCCTCAAGCTGCTCAAAACCACTTTCAAGAAGTTTATTAACCCTTTACGTACTTCACAGGAACTGAATCAATGTGGAAGAAAAAAATGAACATTTAACTTTTTTTTGCAAACATTTTACTTCAGAACAATTTTTTTTAATTTTCACAAGTGTAAAAACAGAAATTTAACCACAAATTTTGTTGTGCAATTTTTCCCGAGTACGCCGATACCCCATATGTGGAGGTAAACCACTGTTTGGGCGCCCCGCTGAGCTTGGAAGTGAAGGAGCACCGTTTGACTGTTTCAATGCAGAATTGGCTGGAATTGAGATCAGACGCCATGTCGTGTTTGGAGAGCCCCTGATGTGCCTAAACAGTGGAAACCCCCCACAAGTGACACCATTTTGGAAACTAGACCCCTTAAGGAACTTATCTAGATGTGTGGTGAGCACTTTGAACCCCCAAGTGCTTCACAGAAGTTTATAACGTAGAGCCGTGAAAATAAAAAATCGCATTTGTTTTCACAAAAATGATTTTTTCGCCCACAAATTCTTATTTTCACAAGGGTAACAGGAGAAATTAGACCACAAAAGTTGTTGTGCAATTTCTCCTGAGTACGTCGATACCCCATATGTGGAGGTAAACCACTGTTTGGGCGCACCGCAGAGCTTGGAAGTGAAGGAGCACCGTTTGACTTTTTCAATGCAGAATTGGCTGGAATTGAGATCGGATGCCATGTCGCATTTGGAGAGCCCCTGATGTGCCTAAACAGTGGAAACCCCCCACAAGTGATACCATTTTGGAAACTAGACCCCTTAAGGAACTTATCTAGATGTGTGGTGAGCACTTTGAACCCCCAAGTGCTTCACAGAAGTTTATAACGTAGAGCCGTGAAAATAAAAAATCACATTTTTTCTACAAAAATGATCTTTTTGCCCCCAAATTTTTATTTTCACAAGGGTAACAGGAGAAATTAGACCACAAACGTTGTTGTGCAATTTCTCCTGAGTACGTTGATACCCCATATGTGGGTGTAAACCACTGTTTGGGCACACCGCAGAGCTTGGAAGAGAAGGAGTGTCGTTTTACTTTTTCAATGTAGAATTGGCTGGAATTGAGATCGGACGCCATGTCACGTTTGGAGAGCCGCTGATGTGCCTAAACAGTGGAGACCCCCCACAAATGACACCATATTGGAAACTAGACCCCTTAAGGAACTTATCTAGATGTGTGGTGAGCACTTTAAACCCCCAGGTGCTTCACAGAAGTTTATAACGTAGAGCCGTGAAAATAAAAAAATCGCATTTTTTCTACAAAAATGATCTTTTTGCCTCCAAATTTTTATTTTACCAAGGTAACAGGAGAAAATGGACCCCAAAAGTTGTTGTACAATTTGTCTTGAGTACGCCGACACCCCATATGTGGGGGTAAACCACTGTTTGGGCGCATGGCTGAGCTCGGAAGCAAAGGAGCGCCATTTGACTTTTTAATGCAAAATTGACTGGAATTGAGATCGGACGCCATGTCGCGTTTGGAGAGCCCCTGATGTGCCTAAACAGTAGAAACCCCCCAAAAGTGACCCCATTTTGGAAACTAGACCCCCCATAGAACTTATCTAGATGTGTAGTGAGAATTTTGAATGCCCAAGTGCATCACAGAAGTTTATAATGCAGAGTCATGAAAATAAAAAATATTTTTTTTTTAACAATAAAGATTTTGTAGCCCCCAGGTTTTTATTTTCACAAGGGTAACAAGAGAAATTGGACCCCAAAAGTTGTTTTCCAATTTGTCCTGAGTATGCTGGTACCCCATATGTGGGGGTAAACCACTGCTTGGGCGCACGGCAGAGCTCGGAAGGGAAGAAGCGCCATTTTGGAATGCAGACTTTGATAGAATTGTCTGCGGGCGTTATGTTGCGTTTGCAGACCCCTAATGTACCTAAACAGTAGAAACCCCCAACAAGTGACCCCATTTTGGAAAATAGACCCCCCAAGGAACTTATCTAGATATGTGGTGAGAACTTTGAATGCCCAAGTGCTTCACAGAAGTTTATAATGCAGAGTAGTGAAAATAAAAAATATTTTTTTTTCCCACAAAAAAGATTTTTTTAGCCCCCAAATTTTTATTTTCACAAGGGTAACAAGAGAAATTGGACCCCAAGAGTTGTTGTCCAATTTGTCCTGAGTATGCTGGTACCCAATATGTGGGGGTAAACCACTGTTTGGGTGCACGGCAGAGCTCAGAAGGGAGGGAGCACCATTTGATTTTTTAGCGCAAAATTGGCTGTCGTGTTTGGAGACCCCCTGATGTACCTAAACAGTGGAAACCCCCAAATTATAACTCCAACCCTAACTCCAACACACCCCTAACCCTAATCTTAACCCGATCCATAATCCTAATCACAACCCTAACCCCAAAACAGCCCTAATCTCAACCCTAACCATAACCCTAATCAAAACCCTAAATCCAACACACCCCTAACCCTAATCCCAACCCTAATCCAAACCCTAATCCCAACCCTAACTCTAACTCTAACTCTAACCCTAACCCTAACTCTAACCCTAACCCTAACTCTAACCCTAACCCTAACTCTAACTCTAACTCTAACCCTAACCCTAACTCTAATCCTAACCCTAACCCTAACCCTAACTCTGACTCTAACCCTAACCCTAACTCTAACCCTAACTCTAACCCTAACCCTAACCCTAATTTTAGCCCCAACTCTCTCTTTCTCCTGTCGGCCGGCAGATGGCAGCAGATGGCGGGCGCACTGCGCATGCGCCCGCCATAAGGAAAAAGCCGGCCGGCAGGAGAAGACAGAAGAGGATCCAGGGACACCGGGTGAGTATGTTAGGATCCCCGGATCCCCCTATTTCTCTGTCCTCTGATGTGCGATCACATCAGAGGACAGAGAATGACAGATCGCTTTTTTTTTTTTTTTTTTTGCGGTCGCCGGTAGACTGTTAATTACCGGCGATCGCAAAACAGGGGTCGGTGCAAACCGACCCCGATCATGTTCTTTGGGGTCTCGGCTACCCTCGGCAGCCGAGACCCCAAAGATCTTCCGGGTGCCGGGCGGCCGGCCTACTGCGCGTGCGCCCGCCATTTTTTCCCGGAAAAAAGATGGCGGCGCCCATGGGGAGACACGAGGAGCACCGGGGGAGCTAGGTGAGTATTGGGGGGCTACAGGAGGCCATCGGGGACCCTATTTCTCTGTCCTCCGATGTGCGATCACATCGGAGGACAGAGAAATTAAACGGCACATCGCGTTTTTTTTTTTTTTTGTTGTGACCGCCGGTAAACGGTTAATTACCGGCGATCGCAACTCGGGGGTCGGTAAAAAACCCCCGAATCATGTTCTCTGGGGTCTCGGCTACCCTCGGCAACCGAGACCCCGGAGAAAATCCGACTCTGGGGGGCGCTATTCACTTTTTCCACAGCGCCGTTAATTAACGGCGCTGTGGTTTAAGTACCCTTAGCGGCCGCCGTTAAAAGGCGTATCGGCGGTCGTTAAGGGGGTATACATGGTATGTGTGTATATGCTTGTATTTGCATGCATGTATGTGTCTGTATGCATGGTATATGTGTGTATATATACTTGTATGTGTATGCCTGTATATGTGTGCACGTATGTCTAGGTATGTGTGTCTGTCTGCATGCATGTGTCTGTGTTTACAAATGCATTTCTGTGTGTGTATGTCATTGAGTGTCTGCATGTGTGTGTCTGTCTTCCTGCGTGTTCTTGTATGTGTCTAGTCTATGTGTGCATTTCTGTCTGTGTCTTCACGTGTGTGTGTTTGTGCTTGTCTGAGCGTGAATTTCTGTGTGTATGAGCATGACTGTCTGTGTGTTTATGTATGCACTTTTGCATGCATAAGTGTGCTTGCCTGTGTGTATATGTGTGTGTCCCCATTTCTGTGTGTGCGCAATCTGCAAGTGTGTGTGCGTGTGTCTATTAATGCATGTCTTTGTGTGGTGTATATGTGCTTCTGTATTTCTTTGTGTGTCTTTGTACTCTTCCAAATATTTTAATTGGGGAGAGATGGGGGGGGGATTTTAGGATACAGTATGCAGAGAATGTGGTAAGAAACAGTATGGTCAATGAGGGGAGGGGGGAATGGGTGCGGGAACAGAAGGGGGATGTATGAGGAGACAATATGGAGAGTGAGAGGAGACAGCATGGGGAGAAAAGAGTGAGGGTACACAGAACAGAGACTACGTAGTGTGGGGTGAGGTATATAGATGGGGCAGTATGGGGGGACAGTGTGGGGGCACAGCAAGGAGGGAATAGTATGCTGTAGAGCGCTAGTGTGATGAGGGGGCACATTATAGAGATGGGCAGTATAGTGGGGACACCATGTGAGAGGACAGTGTAAAGAGGAGGCCCAGTATAGAAAAGAGAGCTCAGTGAGGAGGGCATGTGCCATAAGAATAGTGTGTGGGTCATATTTAGCGCAGGGACATTGTGAGTGTTAATAATCTATACAGGGGCTCAGTGTAGGGCAGATATTTTTATTCAGGAGCATTGTAATGACTCTGCTATTTTTAGGTCGATGGAGGTCGACGGAGAACAGCTGTGCATGAGAAGAGTCATCATGGAGTCTGGACGAGTTGGAGATGAAAAGAAAGAGAAAGTCTCCAAGCAGAGAAGAGGTCACAGGTAAGATACCTGGATGTAAATGTTTATTTGTGATCCAGCCTGCATCTCGTCAGTGCAGTGGTACCTGTATGGTCTGCAGGCTGATGACTGATGACAACTCCCAGTATCTCGATTGTTAAGGACATACTGGGAGTTGTAGGTTCATGTGATACAAAGGTATATGGGACTGACCTGACACTACAATTGATGTACCATGTACTGATGGTGGTTAAGGTGATGTATTCATGTACTGGTGTGTTTGTGCCTGTCTGCGTGTTTGTGCCTTATTGTGCCTGTCTGCGTGTTTATGCCTATGTATTTGGAATTATATGTATTTTTGTAAGA
Source organism: Ranitomeya variabilis (assembly GCF_051348905.1). Taxonomy (NCBI): domain Eukaryota; kingdom Metazoa; phylum Chordata; class Amphibia; order Anura; family Dendrobatidae; genus Ranitomeya; species Ranitomeya variabilis. The sequence goes on from NC_135235.1 coordinate 355,015,690, forward strand.
CGTGTATTCTGGAGTGTAAAAATTTTTGTATGTTTGGGCACATTTACTAAATCTATAAGGGCTCTTTCACGTGTTGGGGAATTCCATTTGTCTGTCCATGTTTAGGAACAGACATGTGAAATTTTCTAACCTTGTCATAACTGTCACCTTAGGGATATGACTGTATGGAGCGTGTTCAGGAGCTGAGCCTGCTCCATACCAGGCAGATGTCGGATGTAATACACAGCCGGCATCTGCCTGTAACAGCAGTGATCAGAGCTCACCTTGATTGCTGCTGTTTTAGGTATTTAAATGCCCTTGTCAATCACTGACAGCGGCATTTAGATGGCCGGTACCTGCACCCATCAGCCTCCTGTGATGTAGCTGCAGGTTGCTGATGGGTGTCACGTGCTGCTGCCATCTTAGTCGTCAGTGAAGCTCAGCCTGAGCTTGGGCTCCCTGGATGATGTCACAATCAGTGTTGGGACGTTATTCCAGCACGCTCACTTTGTAGTTAGCGGTGACTGTAATTTCTTCCTCCTTGCACCGACCCTATCACAGGAAGCGACTGGCGGAAGGGAGAATCAAGCGTAAATTTCTCCCTGTAGCCAGTGCTTTCCCATTATGCCGGCTAACCAGGCTTTAAACCCCATTTACCTGCAGACTAACCCTATATCTGCAGATAAATAATCTTTCTGAAGATGACAAGTTACCCTTAAATGTACTCGGTCAGTGCAGAATGACTGTTCAAACTAAGTCCTACCACTCGGTGCTTCACGGCGGGGCCAATCATGTACATTCACCTTCCGACCTGTTTGTATTCCATCATTCACCACCCCCTCTAATGTGATTGACAGCTCTGACTTCATAGTGTCAGATAAGGATGGAAATGGATGGGAAACAAGCAGGTGGGAAGGTGTATATAAATAATTGGCCGCCATAATGAACTGAGCGGCTGTGCTTGGTATCAATAGTCATTCTGTGCTAACAGAGAGCCTTTAAAGAGGTGTCCGATACAACTGAAGGATTTCACTCTGACTCAAAACATTGTATATAATGCACCCAGCATTATATATGAGAATATATCCGTATAATGTCGGCACGATCCTCCTCCAGAGCGGGTCCACTGTGGGATACAAGCAGTGGGCATCCCGCAGTGGACTCGCTAGTGTGAAATTACCATAGGTGTTATCCAGGGATTCTGTTACAGGGAATCTGTCACTGATTTCATGGTGTCCTAACTAAGGGAAACAAATGCCGGCAGAATGCCGGGTCACTCAGTTGTACCACAATCTTGTATTGGGAGCTCCAGCACAAAATGATGAGTCCTGATTATTCAGGAATTCCTGACTTTCTCTGCCCTCTGCTGCTAATTCAGTTTAAAAAAAAAAAAAAAAATCCTGTAAAGCAGAGGCTGAGTGTAGAGAAATCCGGGAGCCCAGGAACATCCGGACTCATCATTAACTGCTAACAGAAACTTATTTTCCTAATGAGGTATATTGCAAATATGATTAACATCCCTGTCCATATATAATATATAAAAAAAAATGTTTATGGAAGCTGTAGAGTGGGCCCCTAGAGTTAATTCCCCTGGTGGGCCCTAGGCACCCCAGTCCGACCCTGATGGAGCATCATGTGGGGCCATTGTACAGTATGGAGCATCATGTGTGGTCATTATACAGTATGGAGCATCATGTGTGGCCATTATACAGTATGGAGCATCATGTGTGGTCATTATACAGTATGGAGCATCATGTGTGGTCATTATACAGTATGGAGCATCATGTGTGGCCATTATACAGTATGGAGCATCATGTGGGGCCATTGTACAGTATGGAGCATCATGTGTGGTCATTATACAGTATGGAGCATCATGTGTGACCATTATACAGTATGGAGCATTGTGTGGCCATTATACAGTATGGAGCATCATGTGTGGTCATTATACAGTATGATGCATCATGTGGGGCCATTGTACAGTATGGAGCATCATGTGTGGTCATTATACAGTATGAAGCATCATGTGGGGCCATTGTACAGTATGGAGCATCATGTGTGGTCATTATACAGTATGAAGCATCATGTGGGGCCATTGTACAGTATGGAGCATCATGTGTGGTCATTATACAGTATGGAGCATCATATGTGGCCATTATACAGTATGGAGCACTGTATGGCCACATTTTTTTGTTTATAATTATTCTTTATGAAACAGTGTGATCAGCAGTGCTAAATGGATGTGGTTGGGACGTGGATATGGGTGTGACTAGTTATGAATGGGTGTGGTCAGAGGTGTGGCCTAAAATTTGCTGCGGCACGCGTTACGCGCCGCAAACTTTGTCCCTCTTTCCCATCTTCAAAAATTGGGAGGTATGCACCATGTAAAGAGTATAATAGAAAATAGAGGAGTTTGCTTTTGCTACAAGGCATGAACTTTAATACAGCAGTGTCAAAACTTGTCCCTGCAGACTCGAGACCTGCACTGTCTGCAGCCAAAAGGTGCTCATTAGAAGATTCTTTGTAATTTAACCCTGCTGTGGAACCATGGGGACTCCAGCGCTGAATAAATTGAAATATTTCTAAAACTCGCCAATCTCAGACATTGACCTTCTATGTATTTTCAAGTAACATATTTCAGGTTATTTTGATGATATTTTGAATTTGTTTTTCAATTTTGTTTCAAAGTTATTTTCAATTTTCTGTGTTTGGGACTCTCCTGACCCCATAGTACCTTTATTGTCTGGCATATTTTTTTTTTTTTTATATTTTCTGTTTATTAACAGGTTTTGTAATATAATTGTAAATAAACAATGGCTAGTCACTTCCAAGTGACACCAGCAGTTTACAGGACAGCGCAAACGGTGCTATGTTTGTCCTCAATCGAAGGACAAAAAGACGAGATTTGTTTGCAATGACTGCAAGAAGTTCATTTGTGAAGAACATGGCACTATGACAAGTAGTGAATGCAAGGGCTAAATTTAGTGCCAGATCATTCAATGTCATTATGTTTTTACTAAAATCCACAAAGTTGCAGTTATTGTGCCTTTTTAATTGAATTTGAATACTTTTAATTATTAGTAAAGCATTTTGGTATAAATTTCAGTTTGTGTTTGATGATGACAAATAAATCACTTCAAAGTTACTTTTGATTTCATAACTGTGTTCTGAAATGATAACAGAATAAAACTTGATTATTCTTAATAGCCAGCATGTTCATTTTAATGAAATATGACAAATTTGAGCCTGAGGTCATATAGACCCCATGGTACCAAAGCAGTGATATTTTTCATGGTTCAACAGCAGGGTTAGCACACCATTTCAACTTCCTTTATAACACTTACCTCAACATTTCTGTTCTGCGAATTGCATCTTGAAGTTCCATAAGTTTCTCCTTATACTGATTTCTTTCCATCAGTACACGTGCCATCTCAGCTCTGGTGAATCGTTTTCTCTGGGCAGCAGGTATATCCACCTTGAAAGATAGAAAAATAAAATTATTGTGAAAATCATTGTCAAGACATACACGTCCCTAGACAAATACCGTATATACTCGAGTATAAGCCGAGATTTTCAGCCCAAATTTTTGGGCTGAAAGTGCCCCTCTCGGCTTATACTCGAGTCACGGTCGACGGGTGCGGGGGAGAGGGCGCTGAGGTATACTTACCTGCTTCCGGGGCTCCTGGCGCTCCCCCTGCCCATCCCACGGTCTCCGGGTGCCGCAGCTCTTCCCCTGTTCAGCGGTCACGTGGGACCGCTCATTAGAGAAATGATTATGTACTCCACTCCCATAGGGGCGGAGCCGCCTATTCATTTCTCTAATCAGCGGTGCCGGTGACCGCTGACAGAGGAAGAGGCTGCGGCACCCGGAGACCAGCTGTCCGGGGGAAGGAGCGGGACGCCGGGAGCAGGTAAGTATTACATATTCACCTGTCCGCGTTCCACACGCCGGGCGCCGCTCTGTCTTCCCTCTCTCTCCGCACTGACTGTGCTGTTCAGGTCAGAGGGCGCGATGACGCATATAGTGTGCGCGCCGCCCTCTGCCTGATCAGTCAGTGCAGAGAGACGCTGGGACGGGACGCTGGGGAGCTGCAAGCAAGAGAGGTGAGTATGTGTTTTATTATTTTTATTGCAGCAGCAGCAGCAGCACAGCTTTCTATGGCACATCCTATGGGGCAATAACGAACGGTGCAGAGCACTATATGGCACAGCTACGGGGCAATAATAAACGGTGCAGAGCACTATATGGCACAGCTATGGGGGCAATAATAAACGGTGCAGAGCACTATATGGCACAGCTATGGGGGCAATAATGAACGGTGCAGAGCACTATATGGCACAGCTATGGGACAATAATGAACGGTGCAGAGCACTATATGGCACAGTTATGGGGCAATAATGAAAGGTGCAGAGCACTATATGGCACAGCTATGGGGAAATAATGAACGGCGCAGAGCACTATATGGCACAGCTATGGAGCAATAATGAACGGTGCAGAGCACTATATGGCACAGCTATGGAGCAATTATGAATGGTGCAGAGCACTATATGGCACAGCTATGGGGCAATTATGAACGGTGCAGAGCACTATATGGCACAGCTATGGGGCAATAATGGACGGTGCAGAGCACTATATGGCACAGCTTTCTATGGTACAGCTATGGGGCAATAATAAATGGTGCAGAGCACTATATGGCACAGCTATGGGGCCATAATGAACGGTATGGAGAATCTATTTTTATTTTTGAAATTCACCGGTAGCTGCTGCATTTTCCCCCCAAGGCTTATACTCGAGTCAATACGTTTTCCCAGTTTTTTGTGGCAAAATTAGGGGGGTCGGCTTATACTCGGGTCGGCTTATACTCGAGTATATACGGTAATATACCAAGAGTGTGCAAAGCACTCATCAAAGAAAAAGGTGGCTACTTTGAAGAACCTAGAATATAAGGCATATTTTCAGTTTGTTCACACTTTTTTGCTAAGTATATAATTCCACATGTGTTAATTCATAGTTTTGATACCTTCAGTGTGAATTTACAATTTTACAAAAAAATCTTTAAATGAGAAGCTGTGTCCAAACTTTTGCTCTGCACTGTATGTGTATCTATCTATCTATCTATATATATATATATATATATATATATATATATATATATATATATATATATATATATATATATATATAATTTGAAAAAAAAAAAAAAACAACTTACATTTATCATGCCTGCGCTGAAGCATGATCGCATCTACAATATCCATATTTTTATTTTATTTAGTGATATAAATTGCTTGTGAAAAAACAAATTCTCAAAATGGCGCTGGCTGCGCCTGCACAGCAGCATAATTCGGAATACGATAGATGCTACTGCGCAGGCACTACCAACGGCGCCAACTTGGTGGAGACATTTTTTTTTCCTCTAGCAAAATGGTGCCAGCGGTGGCGCATGTGCAGTAGCATCTATTGCATTCTGAATTATGCTACTGCGCAGGCGCGGCCAACACCATTATGAGGAATATTTTTTTTCTCAAGCAATTTATATAGCTAAATAAAATAAAAATATGGATATTATAGATGTTAGTACAAGAATAGCACTGTTTCAGCAAGACACGTCATCTGAAAGCCAGGGGATCGTTTGCTCTAGTAATGCAGGGAATAAGAGTGCAGGGCAGGACAAACAGGCTTGTAGTGGGGGAATCTTGTAATGGGAACAGATAGGAAAATCTGACACAAAGACAGGGATCGCTGGATGGTTGTTGTGTGTTGTCTTCCTGGCACTCTAGTTCAGCACATCACTAATCAGGTTGACAAATTACTGTGAGAGGCTGGGGAAGACCCAGCAATCATAGTTCACATAGACACCAATGAAAAAGCTAGAGTTAGGTGGAAGGTCATTAAGAAAGGACCTTGAAGGTAGTAGCCGGAACACACTGAGCAGAGTATGAGAAGCGCTCCCTGTGACTATCTTTGTGCCATAAATTGTCCTGAGAAATAAAAGTAGACAAAGCAACTGGGACACTTATTAACATATTGAATAGGACTTGTGCCCATGGGAACAAAAAAGCTAGAAAAAGGAGGAAACCACAATAGTTATAAGAGTGACGGCCCAGCGTGGCTTTTGGTTAGCCAGAGACAGTGCCACATCATCCGTCAGCCCTGCTCATCTCTCGTTGGGACCTGTGGATTTATTTTTGGTTCATTCATTCACAGGACACTTTTATAAGCATCCTGAATATGACATGTGCATAATATGTACACTATGGGAATACTCAAGATAGAAATAAGAGGAAACAACCATGGCTATACAGCGATAAATGGCACAATAAATTCCAAAAAAGTGTTTAGAGAAACAACCTCTTCACAACCTTGGGTTTTCGCTTCAGTTTTATGCTGCCCCTTCTTCCCAGAGTCATAACTTTTTTTGTCAATATAGGTCGTTTTTTGCAGGACGAGTTGTACTTTTAAACGACACTATTGCTTCTACAATATCATGTTCTGGAAACCGGAGAAAAATATGCAAAGTGTGGGGAAATTGAAAAGTGCAAATCCACATTGTTTTTTGGGGGTTTTTTTTTTACCATGATCACTAAATGGTAAAACTGACCTGCCATTCTGATTCTCCATGTCATTACAAGTTCAAAGACACCAAACATGTCTAGGTTCTTTTATTTTATTATTTATTTATTTATTTATTTTTATTTAACTGGTGGAAAAAAAAATTCCAATGTTCGAAGAAAAAAAAAAGGGTGCCATTTTACTAGACCTGTAACGTCTCAATTTTTCATGATAAATGATCATGTCCTAAAATGGACACCGTACATTTGCATAGCTGCCATCTTTGGAAGGTCAAGTTGGGGGTAATGGAAAGTTTGCCATTATTTCCTATGGGAAATTTTTTTAAAAAAATGTGATTTAAATAAAATCTACATATTGGATCGACTATAAAAGTCATAGCACACCTGTCCCCACCGAGGCCGTCGAAACGCTGAGGACTTATTTTTTGCACGCTGAGCTGACGTTTTTATTGATACCATATTGGGGAGATAAAATGTTTTGATTGCCTGTTACTGCATTTTATAACAATGTTGTGACGATCAAAAAAAAAAAAAAAAAAGAAACTTAATTCTGGCGATTTGATTTCTTTTCTCGTTACACAGTTTACCGATCAGATTAATTATAGTGCTTTGGAACAAAGCATTATATTGTAATCCGAACGTGGTTAACTTCTTATTATGGTGCTTGAACCTCCTAGGTTCAAGCAACATATTGTAATCCGATTTCTTATATTTATGGTGCTTGAACCTCCTAGGTTCAAGCAACATATTGTAATCCGATTTCTTATATTTTATTATTATGGTGCTTGAACCTCCTAGGTTCAAGCAACATATTGTAATCCGATTTCTTTTATTTTATTATTATGGTGCTTGAACCTCCTAGGTTCAAGCAACATATTGTAATCTGATTTCTTATATTTTCTTATTATTATAGTGCTTTGGAACAAAGCACTATATTGTAATCCGAACGTGGATAACTTATTATAGTGCTTTGGAACAAAGCACTATACTGTTATTCCACCGTGGTAAACTTCTTATTACACTGTGTTCCAAATTATTATGCAAATTGGATTTAAGTGTGATAAAGATTTAATTGTTTTGTTTTTCAAATAAACTCATGGATGGTATTGTGTCTCAGGGCTCAATGGATCACTGAAATCAATCTTAAACACATGAGATAATTAGTTTTCCAGGTGATTCTAATTAAAGGAAAACTACTTAAAAATGATGTTCCACATTATTAAGCAGGTCACAGTTTTCAAGTAACATGGGAAAGAAAAAGGATCTCTCTGCTGCTGAAAAGTATCAAATAGCGCAATGCCTTGGTGAAGGGATGAAAACATTAGAAATTTCCCGAAAACTTAAGCGTGATCATCGTACTGTTAAGAGATTTGTGGCTGTATCTGAGCACAGATGTGTTTGTGCTGATAAAGGCATAATGAGGAAGATTTCTGCCAGGCAAGTTCATCGGATTAAGAGAGCAGCTGCTAAAAAGCCATTACAAAGCAGAAAACAGATATTTGAAGCTGCTGGTGGCTCTGGAGGCCCTCAAACCTCAAGGTGTAGGCTCCTTCAAAGGCTTGCTGTGGTGCATAAACCTACTATTCAGCCACCCTTAAACAGTGTTCACAAGCAGAAATGGTTGCACTGGGTCCACACATACATGAAGACTAATTTCCAAACATTCTTGTTCCAAATGGTCCAAACGGATGGAGTAGTGGATGGTTGGTGTATGGCCACCATGTCCCAACAAGGCTGCAACAACAGCAAGGAGGTGGAGGAGTCATGTTTTGGTCTGGAATCATGAAGAAACATCTGGTAGGGCCCTTTAAGATTCCTGAAGGTATGAAAATGACCTCTGCAAAGTAAATAGAGTTTCTGACTGACAACTTTCCTCCATGGTATAAAAAGCAGAAATGTGCCTTCAGGAGCAAAATCATCTTCATGCTGACAATGCACCATCACATGCTGCAAAGAATACCTCGGTGTCATTGGCTGCTATGGGCATAAAAGGAGATAAACTCATGGTGTGGCCACCATCTTCCCCTGACCTCAACCCTATCAAGAACCTTCGGAGTATCATCAAGCAGAAGATCTATGAGGGTGGGAGGCAGTTCACATCAAAACAGCAGCTCTGGGAGGCTATTCTGACTTCATGCAAAGAAATACAAGCAGAAACTCTCCAAAAACTCACAAGTTCAATGGATGCAAGAATTGTGAAGGTGACATCAAAGAAGGGCTCCTATGGTAACATGTAACTTGGCCTGTTAGGATGTTTTGGAGTTAAATAGCTTTTTTGTTCAGTGAATGTGACCTCCTAATGCTGCAAATTTCACAAATGAGCATTTTCAGTTCTTTAAAACATATCAAATGTTTAGAAATTCTACTGTGCATAATAATTTGGAACAGTGCATTTTGAGTTTTTATTCATTTTGGAGATTATACGGTTATCATTGGGAGGTTTCTTCAATAAAATTCGATGTATACTGTAACGGGTGATGACTTTTATTAGACTGACTGTCATTTGCACCAACCATTTAGGAAAATCTGAGAAAAATGTCATTTGCATAATAATTTGGAACACAGTGTATAGTGCTTATCCTGCTGTCAGTCAGAGTGACCAGGCCCACCAAATCGGACCCAGAGTGACCCGGCCCACCAAATCGGACCCAGAGTGACCCGGGCCACCAAATCGGACCCAGAGTGACCCGGGCCACCAAATCGGACCCAGAGTGACCCGGGCCACCAAATCGGACCCAGAGTGACCCGGGCCACCAAATCGGACCCAGAGTGGCCCGGGCCACCAAATCGGACCCAGAGTGACCCGGGCCACCAAATCGGACCCAGAGTGACCCGGCCCACCAAATCGGACCCAGAGTGACCCGGCCCACCAAATCGGACCCAGAGTGACCCGGCCCACCAAATCGAACCCAGAGTGACCCGGCCCACCAAATCGGACCCAGAGTGACCCGGCCCACCAAATCGGACCCAGAGTGACTCGGCCCACCAAATCGGACCCAGAGTGACCCGGCCCACCAAATCGGACCCAGAGTGACCCGGGCCACCAAATCGGACCCAGAGTGACCCGGGCCACCAAATCGGACCCAGAGTGACCCGGGCCACCAAATCGGACCCAGAGTGACCCGGCCCACCAAATCGGACCCAGAGTGACCCGGGCCACCAAATCGGACCCAGAGTGACCCGGGCCACCAAATCGGACCCAGAGTGACCCGGGCCACCAAATCGGACCCAGAGTGACCCGGGCCACCAAATCGGACCCAGAGTGACCCGGGCCACCAAATCGGACCCAGAGTGACCCGGGCCACCAAATCGGACCCAGAGTGACCCGGGCCACCAAATCGGACCCAGAGTGACCCGGGCCACCAAATCGGACCCAGAGTGACCCGGGCCACCAAATATCGGACCCAGAGTGACCCGGGCCACCAAATCGGACCCAGAGTGACCTGGGCCACCAAATCGGACCCAGAGTGACCCGGGCCACCAAATCGGACCCAGAGTGGCCTCAACCCTGAGGGGCTACAACTACCAAACCAGCGCCTGAGGGGCACCCAAGTGTGAAAGTCTTGCAGGGGCAGCCCGGGCACCATTCCAAAGCACTATCTGTAGTTCCTTCAGGAAATACCCATCTAGTTATTATTATGGTGCTTGAACCTCCTAGGTTCAAGCAACATATTGTAATCCGATTTCTTATATTTTATTATTATTATTATTATGGTGCTTGAACCTCCTAGGTTCAAGCAACATATTGTAATCCGATTTCTTATATTTTATTATTATTATTATGGTGCTTGAACCTCCTAGGTTCAAGCAACATATTGTAATCCGATTTCTTATATTTTATTATTATTATTCTTCTCCGCGTTTTCCGCAATTAATGCGGCCCGAACCGCTCGGCGCAGAGACCCCGTTCAGGCGGCGTTTCGAAGGCGTCGGTGGGGACAGGTGTGCTATGACTTTTATAGTCGATCCGATATGTAGATTTTATTTAAATCGCATTTAAAAACAAAAATTTCCCATAGGAAATAATGGCGAACTTTCCATTACCCCCAACTTGACCTTCCAAAGATGGCAGCTATGCAAATGTACGGTGTCCATTTTAGGACATGATCATTTATCAAAGTCAAACATCAGAATAAAGTGACTAGGACACCCTCTCGTCCCGTGTGTGAAAAGTAAGTGCTCCCCCAGACCCGTGTGTGAAAAGTAAGTGCACCCCCGGTCCCCTGTGTGAAAAGTAAGTGCCCCCCCGGCCCCGTGTGTGAAAAGTAAGTGCCCCCCGGCCCCGTGTGTGAAAAGTAAGTGCCCCCCGGCCCCGTGTGTGAAAAGTAAGTGCCCCCCGGCCCCGTGTGTGAAAAGTAAGTGCCCCCCCGGCCCTGTGTGTGAAAAGTAAGTGCACCCCCGATCCCCTGTGTGAAAAGTAAGTGCCCCCCCGGTCCCGTGTGTGAAAAGTAAGTGCCCCCCGGCCCCGTGTGTGAAAAGTAAGTGCACCCCCGGTCCCGTGGGTGAAAAGTAAGTGCACCCCCGATCCCCTGTGTGAAAAGTAAGTGCCCCCCCGGCCCCGTGTGTGAAAAGTAAGTGCACCCCCGGTCCCGTGGGTGAAAAGTAAGTGCACCCCCGATCCCCTGTGTGAAAAGTAAGTGCCCCCCCGGCCCCGTGTGTGAAAAGTAAGTGCACCCCCGGTCCCGTGGGTGAAAAGTAAGTGCACCCCCGGTCCCCTGTGTGAAAAGTAAGTGCCCCCCCGGCCCTGTATGTGAAAAGTAAGTGCCCCCCCGGCCCCGTGTGTGAAAAGTAAGTGCCCCCCGGCCCCGTGTGTGAAAAGTAAGTGCCCCCCGGCCCCGTGTGTGAAAAGTAAGTGCCCTCCCGGCCCCGTGTGTGAAAAGTAAGTGCCCCCCCGGCCCCGTGTGTGAAAAGTAAGTGCACCCCTGGTCCCGTGTGTGAAAAGTAAGTGCACCCCGGTCCCCTGTGTGAAAAGTAAGTGCACCCCCGGTCCCCTGTGTGAAAAGTAAGTGCACCCCCGGTCCCCTGTGTGAAAAGTAAGTGCACCCTCGGTCCCCTGTGTGAAAAGTAAGTGCCCCCCCGGCCCCGTGTGTGAAAAGTAAGTGCCCTTCCGGCCCCGTGTGTGAAAAGTAAGTGCCCCCCGGCCCCGTGTGTGAAAAGTAAGTGCACCCCCGGTCCCGTGGGTGAAATGTAAGTGCACCCCCGGTCCCCTGTGTGAAAAGTAAGTGCCCCCCAACCCCGTGTGTGAAAAGTAAGTGCACCCCCGGTCCCCTGTGTGAAAAGTAAGTGCACCCCCGGTCCCCTGTGTGAAAAGTAAGTGCACCCCCGGTCCCCTGTGTGAAAAGTAAGTGCACCCCCGGTCCCCTGTGTGAAAAGTAAGTGCACCCCCGGTCCCGTGGGTGAAAAGTAAGTGCACCCCCGATCCCCTGTGTGAAAAGTAAGTGCCCCCCCCGGTCCCCTGTGTGAAAAGTAAGTGCCCCCCCCCGGTCCCCTGTGTGAAAAGTAAGCGCACCCCCGGTCCCCTGTGTGAAAAGTAAGTGCACCCCCGGTCCCATGTGTGAAAAGTAAGTTCACCCCCGGTCCCCTGTGTGAAAAGTAAGTGCCCCCCGGCCCCGTGTGTGAAAAGTAAGTGCCCCCCGACCCCGTGTGTGAAAAGTAAGTGCACCCCCGATCCCGTGGGTGAAAAGTAAGTGCACCCCCGGCCCCGTGTGTGAAAAGTAAGTGCACCCCCGGCCCCGTGTGAAAAGTAAGTGCACCCCCGGTCCCCTGTGTGAAAAGTAAGTGCACCCCCGGTCCCCTGTGTGAAAAGTAAGTGCCCCCCGGCCACGTGTGTGAAAAGTAAGTGCACCCCCGGCCCCGTGTGAAAAGTAAGTGCACCCCGGTCCCCTGTGTGAAAAGTAAGTGCACCCCCGGTCCCCTGTGTGAAAAGTAAGTGCACCCCCGGTCCCATGTGTGAAAAGTAAGTGCACCCCCGGTCCCATGTGTGAAAAGTAAGTGCACCCCCGGTAACCTGTGTGAAAAGCAAGTGCCCCCCGGCCCCGTGTGTGAAAAGTAAGTGCACCCCCGGTCCCGTGTGAAAAGTAAGTGCCCCCCCGGCCCCGTGTGTGAAAAGTAAGTGCACCCCCGATCCCGTGGGTGAAAAGTAAGTGCACCCCCGGCCCCGTGTGTGAAAAGTAAGTGCACCACGGTCCCCTGTGTGAAAAGTAAGTGCACCCCCGGTCCCCTGTGTGAAAAGTAAGTGCACCCCCGGTCCCATGTGTGAAAAGTAAATGCACCCCCGGTCCCCTGTGTGAAAGGCAAGTGCCCCCCGGCCCCGTGTGTGAAAAGTAAGTGCACCCCCGGTCCCGTGTGAAAAGTAAGTGCCCCCCCGGCCCCGTGTGTGAAAAGTAAGTACACCCCCGGTCCCGTGGGTGAAAAGTAAGTGCACCCCCGGCCCCGTGTGTGAAAAGTAAGTGCACCCCCGGCCCCGTATGTGAAAAGTAAGTGCACCCCCGGTCCCCTGTGTGAAAAGTAAGTGCACCCCCGGTCCCCTGTGTGAAAAGTAAGTGCCCCCCGGCCCCGTGTGTGAAAAGTAAGTGTACCCCCGGCCCCGTGTGCAAAAGTAAGTGCGCCCCCGGCCCCGTGTGCAAAAGTAAGTGCACCCCCGGTCCCCTGTGTGAAAAGCAAGTGCACCCCCGGTCCCATGTGTGAAAAGTAAGTGCACCCCCGGTCCCCTGTGTGAAAAGTAAGTGCCCCCCGGCCCCGTGTGTGAAAAGTAAGTGCACCCCCGGTCCCGTGTGTGAAAAGTAAGTGCCCCCCGGCCCCGTTTGTGAAAAGTAAGTGCACCCCCGATCCCGTGGGTGAAAAGTAAGTGCACCCCCGGCCCCGTGTGTGAAAAGTAAGTGCACCCCCGGCCCCATGTGAAAAGTAAGTGCACCCCCGGGTCCCCTGTGTGAAAAGTAAGTGCACCCCCGGTTCCCTGTGTGAAAAGTAAGTGCCCCCCCCGGCCCCGTTTGTGAAAAGTAAGTGCACCCCCGATCCCCTGTGTGAAAAGTAAGTGCCCCCCGGCCACGTGTGTGAAAAGTAAGTGCACCCCCGGCCCCATGTGAAAAGTAAGTGCACCCCCGGTCCCCTGTGTGAAAAGTAAGTGCACCCCCGGTTCCCTGTGTGAAAAGTAAGTGCCCCCCCGGCCCCGTGTGTGAAAAGTAAGTGCCCCCCGGCCCCGTGTGTGAAAAGTAAGTGCCCCCCGGCCCCGTGTGTGAAAAGTAAGTGCACCCCCGATCCCCTGTGTGAAAAGTAAGTGCCCCCCGGCCCCGTGTGTGAAAAGTAAGTGCCCCCGGGCCCCGTGTGTGAAAAGTAAGTGCACCCCCGGTCCCGTGGGTGAAAAGTAAGTGCACCCCCGATCCCCTGTGTGAAAAGTAAGTGCCCCCCGGCCCCGTGTGTGAAAAGTAAGTGCACCCCCGGTCCCCTGTGTGAAAAGTAAGTGCCCCCCCGGCCCCGTATGTGAAAAGTAAGTGCCCCCCCGGCCCCGTGTGTGAAAAGTAAGTGCCCCCGGCCCCTTGTGTGAAAAGTAAGTGCCCCCCGGCCCCGTGTGTGAAAAGTAAGTGCCCCCCCGGCCCCGTGTGTGAAAAGTAAGTGCACCCCCGGTCCCATGTGTGAAAAGTAAGTGCCCCCTGGCCCCGTGTGTGAAAAGTAAGTGCCCCCCGGTCCCATGTGTGAAAAGTAAGTGCCCCCCGGTCCCCTGTGTGAAAAGTAAGTGCCCCCCGGTCCCCTGTGTGAAAAGTAAGTGCACCCTCAGTCCCCTGTGTGAAAAGTAAGTGCACCCCCGGCCCCGTGTGTGCAAAAGTAAGTGCACCCCCATCCTGTGTGTGATAAGTAATGGGGGGGATGTCTGTATATAAGGGGGGTGTCTGTATATAGGGGGATGTCTGTATATAAGGGGGATGTCTGTATATAGGGGAATGTCTGTATATAGGGGGATGTCTATAAATATGGGGGATGTCTGTATATGAGGGGGATGTCTGTATATAGGGGATGTCTGTAAATAAGGGGGATGTCTGTATATGAGGGGGATGTCTGTATATAAGGGAAATGTCTGTATATAGGGGGATGTCTGTATATAAGGGGGATGTCTGTATATAAGAGGGATGTCTGTATATAGAGGGATGTTTGTATATAAGGGGGATGCCTGTATATAAGGGGATGTCTGTATATAGGGGGATGTCTATAAATATGGGGGATGTCTGTATATGAGGGGGATGTCTGTATATAGGGAATGTCTGTAAATAAGGGGGTGTCTGTATATAAGGGGGATGTCTGTATATAGGAGATGTCTGTATATAGGGGGATATATGTATATAGGGGGATGTCTGTATATAAGGGGATGTCTGTATATAAGGGAGATGTCTGTATATAAGGGGGATGTCTGTATATAGAGGGATGTCTGTATATAAGGGGGACGTCTGTATATAAGGGGGATGTCTGTATATAGGGGGATGTCTATAAATATGGGGGATGTCTGTATATGAGGGGGATGTCTGTATATAGAGGATGTCTGTAAATAAGGGGGATGTCTGTATATGAGGGGATGTCTGTATATAAGGGGGATATCTGTATATAGGGGGATGTCTGTATATAAGGGGGATGTCTGTATATAAGGGAGATGATTGTATATAAGGGGATGTCTATATATAAGGGAGATGTCTGTATATAGGGGGATGTCTGTATATAAGGGGGAGGTCTGTATATAGGGGGATGTCTGTATATAAGGGGGGTGTCTATATATGAGGGAGATGACTGTATATAAGGGGATGTCTATATATAAGGGAGATGTCTGTTTATAGGGGGATGTCTGTATATAAGGGGAATGTCTGTATATAAGGGGGATGTCTGAATATAAGGGGGATGTCTGAATATAAGGGGATATCTGTATATATGAGTGGTGTTTGTATATGGGGGGATGTGGCCAAAGTGGCTACCGAGAAGCTGTGTGCGCCAAAGTGGCTACCAAGGATTCCTGCATGCCAAAATGGCTACCCTGGGGCAGGACCCTGCATGCCAGAAATGCTCCTGAGGTTCATTGGTAGCTGGCAGCGCTGTTCAAGCACCATGTATTTCCTTCAGGAAATGCCCATCTAGTTATTATGGTGCTTGAACCTCCTAGGTTCAAGCAACATATTGTAATCCGATTTCTTATATTTTATTATTATTATTATTATTCTTCTCCGCGTTTTCCGCAATTAATGCGGCCCGAACCGCTCGGCGCAGAGACCCCGTTCAGGCGGCGTTTCGAAGGCCTCGGTGGGGACAGGTGTGCTATGACTTTTATAGTCGATCCGATATGTAGATTTTATTTAAATCGCATTTAAAAAAAAAAATTTCCCATAGGAAATAATGGCGAACTTTCCATTACCCCCAGCTTGACCTTCCAAAGATGGCAGCTATGCAAATGTACGGTGTCCATTTTAGGACATGATCATTTATCACAGTCAAACATCAGAATAAAGTGAATATGACACCCTCTCGTCCCGTGTGTGAAAAGTAAGTGCCCCCCCCCGGCCCCGTGTGTGAAAAGTAAGTGCCCCCCGGCCCCGTGTGTCAAAAGTAAGTGCCCCCCGGCCCCGTGTGTGAAAAGTAAGTGCCCCCCCGGCCCCGTGTGTGAAAAGTAAGTGCCCCCCCGGCCCCGTGTGTGAAAAGTAAGTGCCCCCCCGGCCCCGTGTGTGAAAAGTAAGTGCCCCCCCGGCCCCGTGTGTGAAAAGTAAGTGCCCCCCCGGCCCCGTGTGTGAAATCGGAGGCCGAGGGTCCCCGGCCACCAAATCGGAGGCCGAGGGTCCCCGGCCTCCAAATCGGAGGCCGAGGGTCCCCGGCCTCCAAATCGGAGGTTGAGGGTCCCCGGCCTCCAAATCGGAGGCCGAGGGTCCCCGGCCTCCAAATCGGAGGCCGAGGGTCCCCGGCCACCAAATCGGAGGCCGAGGGTCCCCGGCCTCCAAATCGGAGGCCGAGGGTCCCCGGCCTCCAAATCGGAGGCCGAGGGTCCCCGGCCTCCAAATCGGAGGCCGAGGGTCCCCGGCCTCCAAATCGGAGGCCGAGGGTCCCCGGCCTCCAAATCGGAGGCCGAGGGTCCCCGGCCTCCAAATCGGAGGCCGAGGGTCCCCGGCCTCCAAATCGGAGGCCGAGGGTCCCCGGCCTCCAAATCGGAGGCCGAGGGTCCCCGGCCTCCAAATCGGAGGCCGAGGGTCCCCGGCCTCCAAATCGGAGGCCGAGGGTCCCCGGCCACCAAATCGGAGGCCGAGGGTCCCCGGCCACCAAATCGGAGGCCGAGGGTCCCCGGCCTCCAAATCGGAGGCCGAGGGTCCCCGGCCTCCAAATCGGAGGCCGAGGGTCCCCGGCCTCCAAATCGGAGGCCGAGGGTCCCCGGCCTCCAAATCGGAGGCCGAGGGTCCCCGGCCTCCAAATCGGAGGCCGAGGGTCCCCGGCCTCCAAATCGGAGGCCGAGGGTCCCCGGCCTCCAAATCGGAGGCCGAGGGTCCCCGGCCTCCAAATCGGAGGCCGAGGGTCCCCGGCCTCCAAATCGGAGGCCGAGGGTCCCCGGCCTCCAAATCGGAGGCCGAGGGTCCCCGGCCACCAAATCGGAGGCCGAGGGTCCCCGGCCTCCAAATCGGAGGCCGAGGGTCCCCGGCCACCAAATCGGAGGCCGAGGGTCCCCGGCCACCAAATCGGAGGCCGAGGGTCCCCGGCCACCAAATCGGAGGCCGAGGGTCCCCGGCCTCCAAATCGGAGGCCGAGGGTCCCCGGCCTCCAAATCGGAGGCCGAGGGTCCCCGGCCTCCAAATCGGAGGCCGAGGGTCCCCGGCCTCCAAATCGGAGGCCGAGGGTCCCCGGCCTCCAAATCGGAGGCCGAGGGTCCCCGGCCTCCAAATCGGAGGCCGAGGGACCCCGGCCTCCAAATCGGAGGCCGAGGGTCCCCGGCCTCCAAATCGGAGGCCGAGGGTCCCCGGCCACCAAATCGGAGGCCGAGGGTCCCCGGCCTCCAAATCGGAGGCCGAGGGTCCCCGGCCACCAAATCGGAGGCCGAGGGTCCCCGGCCTCCAAATCGGAGGCCGAGGGTCCCCGGCCTCCAAATCGGAGGCCGAGGGTCCCCGGCCTCCAAATCGATTAAAATGGCTACCGAGGATTCCTGCATGCCAAAATGGCTACCAAGGGGCCAAAGTTGCTAACAAGGGGCCCCGCACATCAAAGTTTCTACCAAGGGGCCAAAGTTGCTAACAAGGGGCCCCGCACATCAAAGTGGCTACCAAGGGGCCAAATTGGACACCCAGGGGCAGGGCCATGCATGCCAGACTTGCTCCTGAGGTTCATTGGCAGCTGGCAGTGCTGTTCAAGCACCATGTATTTCCTTCAGGAAATGCCCATCTAGTTATTATTCTTCTTCTTCTCCGCGTTTTCCGCAATTAATGCGGCCCGAACCGCTCGGCGCAGAGACCCCGTTCAGGCGGCGTTTCGAAGCCCTCGGTGGGGACAGGTGTGCTATGACTTTTATAGTCGATCCGATATGTAGATTTTATTTAAATCGCATTTAAAAAAAAAAAATTCCCATAGGAAATAATGGCGAACTTTCCATTACCCCAAACTTGACCTTCCAAAGATGGCAGCTATGCAAAATGTACGGTATCCATTTTAGGACATGATCATTCATCACACGGCCCCGTGTGCAAAAGTAAGTGCGCCCCCGGCCCCGTGTGCAAAAGTAAGTGCGCCCCCGGCCCCGGGTGCAAAAGTAAGTGTGCCCCCGGCCCCGTGTGCAAAAGTAAGTGCGCCCCCGGCCCCGTGTGCAAAAGTAAGTGCGCCCCCGGCCCCGTGTGCAAAAATAAGTGCGCCCCCGGCCCCGTGTGCAAAAGTAAGTGCGCCTCCGGCCCCGGGTGCAAAAGTAAGTGCGCCCCCGGCCCCGTGTGCAAAACTAAGTGCGCCCCCGGCCCCGTGTGCAAAAGTAAGTGCGCCCCCGGCCCCGTGTGCAAAAGTAAGTGCGCCCCCGGCCCCGTGTGCAAAAGTAAGTGCGCCCCCGGCCCCGTGTGCAAAAGTAAGTGCGCCCCCGGCCCCGTGTGCAAAAGTAAGTGCGCCCCCGGCTCCGTGTGCAAAAGTAAGTGCGCCCCCGGCTCCGTGTGCAAAAGTAAGTGCGCCACCGGCCCCGTGTGCAAAAGTAAGTGCGCCCCCGGCCCCGTGTGTGAAAAGTAAGTGCCCCCTTGGCCCCGTGTGTGAAAAGTAAGTGCCCCCCGGCCCCGTGTGTGAAAAGTAAGTGCCCCCTGGCCCCGTGTGTGAAAAGTAAGTGACCCACAACTCTGACCTGTATATAGGAGTCTGTATATAGGGGGATGTCTGTATATAGGAGTGGTGTCTGTATATAGGGGGATGTCTGTATATAGGAGTGGTGTCTGTATATAGGGGATTGTCTGTATATAGGAGTGGTGTCTGTATATAGAGGGATGTCTGTATATAGGAGTGGTGTCTGTATATAGAGGGATGTCTGTATATAGGAGTGGTGTCTGTATATAGAGGGATGTCTGTATATAGGAGTGATGTCTGTATATAGGGGGATGTCTGTATATAGGAGTGGTGTCTGTATATAGAGGGATGTCTGTATATAAGAGTGGTGTCTGTATATAGAGGGATGTCTATATATAGGAGTGGTGTCTATATATAGAGGGATGTCTGTATATAGGAGTGGTGTCTGTATATAGAGGGATGTCTGTATATAAGAGTGGTGTCTGTATATAGGGGGATGTCTGTATATAGGAGTGGTGTCTGTATATAGAGGGATATCTGTATAAAGGAGAGATGTCTGTATATAGAGGGATGTCTGTATATAGGAGTGGTGTCTGTATATAGAGGGATGTCTGTATATAGGAGTGGTGTCTGTATACAGAGGGATGTCTGTATATAGGAGTGGTGTCTGTATACAGAGGGATGTCTGTATATAAGAGTGGTGTCTGTATATAGGGGGATGTCTGTATATAGGAGTGGTGTCTGTATATAGAGGGATGTCTGTATATAGGAGTGGTGTCTGTATATAGAGGGATGTCTGCATATAGGAGTGGTGTCTGTATATAGGGGGATTTCTGTATATAGGAGTGGTGTCTGTATATAGGGGGATGTCTGTATATAGGAGTGGTGTCTGTATATAGGGGGATGTCTGTATATAGGAGTAGTGTCTGTATATAGGGGGATGTCTGTATATAGGAGTGGTGTCTCTATATAGGGGGATATCTGTATATAGGAGTGGTGTCTGTATATAGAGGGATGTCTCTATACAGGAGAGATGTCTGTATATACAGGGATGTCTGTATATAGGAGTGGTGTCTGTATATAGAGGGATGTCTGTATATTGGAGTGGTTTCTGTATATAGAGGGATGTCTGTATATAGGAGTGGTGTCTGTATACAGAGGGATGTCTGTATATAGGAGTGGTGTCTGTATATAGAGGGATGTCTGTATATAGGAGTGGTGTCTGTATATAGGGGGATGTCTGTATATAGGAGTGGTGTCTGTATATAGGGGGGATATCTGTATATAGGAGTGGTGTCTGTATATAGAGGGATGTCTGTATATAGGAGTGGTGTCTGTATACAGAGGGATGTCTGTATATAGGAGTGGTGTCTGTATACAGGGGGATGTCTGTATATAGGAGTGGTGTATGTATATAGGGGGATGTCTGTATATAGGAGTGGTGTCTGTATATAGAGGGATGTCTCTATGTAGGAGAGATGTCTGTATATACAGGGATGTCTGTATATAGGAGTGGTGTCTGTATATAGAGGGATGTCTGTATATAGGAGTGGTGTCTGTATATAGAGGGATGTCTGCATATAGGAGTGGTGTCTGTATATAGAGGGATGTCTGTATATAGGAGTGGTGTCTGTATACAGGGGGATGTCTGTATATAGGAGTGGTGTCTGTATATAGAGGGATGTCTGTATATAGGAGTGGTGTCTGTATATAGAGGGATGTCTGTATATAGGAGTGGTGTCTGTATATAGGGGGATGTCTGTATATAGGAGTGGTGTCTGTATATAGGGGGATATCTGTATATAGGAGTGGTGTCTGTATATAGAGGGATGTCTGTATATAGGAGTGGTGTCTGTATATAGAGGGATGTCTGTATATAGGAGTGGTGTCTGTATATAGAGGGATGTCTGTATATAGGAGTGGTGTCTGTATATAGAGGGATGTCTGTATATAGGAGTGGTGTCTGTATATAGAGGGATGTCTGTTTATAGGAGTGGTGTCTGTATATAGAGGGATGTCTGTATATAGGAGTGGTGTCTGTATATAGGGGGATGTCTGTATATAGGAGTGGTGTCTGTATATAGAGGGATGTCTGTATATAGGAGAGATGTCTGTATATAGAGGGATGTCTGTATATAGGAGTGGTGTCTGTATATAGAGGGATGTCTGTATATAGGAGTGGTGTCTGTATATAGAGGTATGTCTGTATATAGGAGAGATGTCTGTATATAGAGGGATGTCTGTATATAGGAGTTCTGTCTGTATACAGAGGGATGTCTGTATATAGGAGTGGTGTCTCTATATAGGGGGATGTCTGAATATAGGAGATATGTCTGTATATAGAGTGATGTCTGTATATAGGAGTGGTGTCTGTATATAGAGGGATGTCTGTATATAGGAGTGGTGTCTGTATATAGAGGGATGTCTGTATATAGAAGTGGTGTCTGTATACAGAGGGATGTCTGTATATAGGAGTGGTGTCTGTATATAGGGGGATGTCTGTATATAGGAGTGGTGTCTGTATATAGGGGGATGTCTGTATATAGGAGTGGTGTCTGTATATAGAGGGATGTCTGTATATAGGAGTGGTGTCTGTATATAGAGGGATGTCTGTTTATAGGAGTGGTGTATGTATATAGAGGGATGTCTGTATATAGGAGTGGTGTCTGTATATAGAGGGATGTCTGTATATAGGAGTGGTGTCTGTATATAGGGGAATGTCTGTATATAGGATAGATGTCTGTATATAGAGGGATGTCTGTATATAGGAGTGGTGTCTGTATATAGAGGGATGTCTGTATATAGGAGTGGTGTCTGTATATAGGGGGATGTCTGTATATAGGAGAGATGTCTGTATATAGAGGGATGTCTGTATATAGGAGTGGTGTCTGTATATAGAGGGATGTCTGTATATAGGAGTGGTGTCTGTATATAGGGGGATGTCTGTATATAGGAGTGGTGTCTGTATATAGAGGGATGTCTGTATATAGGAGTGGTGTCTGTATATAGGGGGATGTCTGTATATAGGAGTGGTGTCTGTATATAGAGGGATGTCTGTATATAGGAGAGATGTCTGTATATAGAGGGATGTCTGTATATAGGAGTGGTGTCTGTATATAGAGGGATGTCTGTATATAGGAGAGATGTCTGTATATAGAGGGATGTCTGTATATAGGAGTGGTGTCTGTATATAGAGGGATGTCTGTATATAAGAGTGGTGTCTGTATATAGGGGGATGTATGTATATAGGAGTGGTGTCTGTATATAGAGGGATGTCTGTATATAGGAGAGGTGCCTGCATATAGGAGTGGTGTCTGTATATAGGAGTGGTGTCTGTATATAGAGGGATGTCTGTATATAGGAGAGATGTCTGTATATAGAGGGATGTCTGTATATAGGAGTGGTGTCTGTATATAGAGGGATGTCTGTATATAGGAGTGGTGTCTGTATATAGGGGGATGTCTGTATATAGGAGAGATGTCTGTATATAGAGGGATGTCTGTATATAGGAGTGGTGTCTGTATATAGAGGGATGTCTGTATATAGGAGTGGTGTCTGTATATAGGGGGATGTCTGTATATAGGAGAGATGTCTGTATATAGAGGGATGTCTGTATATAGGAGTGGTGTCTGTATATAGAGGGATGTCTGTATATAGGAGAGATGTCTGTATATAGAGGGATGTCTGTATATAGGAGTGGTGTCTGTATATAGAGGGATGTCTGTATATAAGAGT
This sequence comes from Ranitomeya variabilis, assembly GCF_051348905.1. Taxonomy (NCBI): domain Eukaryota; kingdom Metazoa; phylum Chordata; class Amphibia; order Anura; family Dendrobatidae; genus Ranitomeya; species Ranitomeya variabilis. The sequence continues at coordinate 355,038,229 of NC_135235.1, forward strand.
GGTGTCTGTATATAGGGGGATGTCTGTATATAGGAGTGGTGTCTGTATACAGAGGGATGTCTGTATATAGGAGTGGTGTCTGTATATAGGAGTAATGTCTGTATATAAGAGGATGTGGCCAAAGTGGCTACCAAGGATTCCTGCATGCCAAAATGGCTACCAAGGGGCCAATGTTGCTAACAAGGGCCCCCGCACATCAAAGTGGCTACCAAGGGGCCAAATTGGATACCCAGGGGCAGGGCCCTGCATGCCAGACTTGCTCCTGAGGTTCATTGGCAGCTGGCAGCGCTGTTCAAGCACCATGTATTTCCTTCAGGAAATGCCCATCTAGTTATTATGGTGCTTGAACCTCCTAGGTTCAAGCAACATATTGTAATCCGATTTCTTATATTTTATTATTCTTCTTCTTCTCCGCGCTTTCCGCAATTAATGCGGCCCGAACCGCTCGGCGCAGAGACCCCGTTCAGGCGGCGTTTCGAAGGCCTCGGTGGGGACAGGTGTGCTATGACTTTTATAGTCGATCCGATATGTAGATTTTATTTAAATTGCATTTAAAAAAAAAAATTTCCCATAGGAAATAATGGCGAACTTTCCATTACCCCGAACTTGACCTTCCAAAGATGGCAGCTATGCAAATGTACGGTGTCCATTTTAGGACATGATCATTTATCACAGTCAAACATCAGAATAAAGTGACTATGACACCCTCTCGTCCCGTGTGTGAAAAGTAAGTGCCCCCCGGCCCCGTGTGTGAAAAGTAAGTGCCCCCCCGGCCCCGTGTGTGAAAAGTAAGTGCCCCCCCGGCCCCGTGTGTGAAAAGTAAGTGCCCCCCGTCCCCGTGTGTGAAAAGTAAGTGCCCCCCGGCCCCGTGTGTGAAAAGTAAGTGCCCCCCGGCCCCGTGTGTGAAAAGTAAGTGCCCCCCGGCCCCGTGTGTGAAAAGTAAGTGCCCCCCGGCCCCGTGTGTAAAAAGTAAGTGCCCCCCTGCCCCGTGTGTAAAAAGTAAGTGCCCCCCCGGCCCCGCCCACCAAATCGGAGGCCGAGGGTCCCCGGCCACCGAATCGGAGGCCGAGAGTCCCCGGCCACCGAATCGGAGGCCGAGGGTCCCCGGCCACCGAATCGGAGGCCGAGGGTCCCCGGCCTCCAAATCGGAGGCCGAGGGTCCCCGGCCACCAAATCGGAGGCCGAGGGTCCCCGGCCACCAAATCGGAGGCCGAGGGTCCCCGGCCTCCAAATCGGAGGCCGAGGGTCCCCGGCCACCAAATCGGAGGCCGAGGGTCCCCGGCCTCCAAATCGGAGGCCGAGGGTCCCCGGCCTCCAAATCGGAGGCCGAGGGTCCCCGGCCTCCAAATCGGAGGCCGAGGGTCCCCGGCCTCCAAATCGGAGGCCGAGGGTCCCCGGCCTCCAAATCGGAGGCCGAGGGTCCCCGGCCTCCAAATCGGAGGCCGAGGGTCCCCGGCCTCCAAATCGGAGGCCGAGGGTCCCCGGCCACCAAATCGGAGGCCGAGGGTCCCCGGCCTCCAAATCGGAGGCCGAGGGTCCCCGGCCACCAAATCGGAGGCCGAGGATCCCCGGCCTCCAAATCGGAGGCCGAGGATCCCCGGCCTCCAAATCGGAGGCCGACGATCCCCGGCCTCCAAATCGGAGGCCGAGGGTCCCCGGCCACCAAATCGGAGGCCGAGGGTCCCCGGCCACCAAATCGGAGGCCGAGGGTCCCCGGCCACCAAATCGGAGGCCGAGGGTCCCCGGCCTCCAAATCGGAGGCCGAGGGTCCCCGGCCACCAAATCGGAGGCCGAGGGTCCCCGGCCTCCGATTAAAGTGGCTACCAAGGATTCCTGCATGCCAAAATGGCTACCAAGGATTCCTGCATGCCAAAATGGGTACCAAGGGGCCAAGGTTGCTAACAAGGGGCCCCGCACATCAAAGTTTCTACCAAGGGGCCAAAGTTGCTAACAAGGGGCCCCGCACATCAAAGTGGCTACCAAGGGGCCAAATTGGATACCCAGGGGCAGGGCCCTGCATGCCAGACTTGCTCCTGAGGTTCATTGGCAGCTGGCAGCGCTGTTCAAGCACCATGTATTTCCTTCAGGAAATGCCCATCTAGTTATTATTATTCTTCTTCTCCGCGTTTTCCGCAATTAATGCGGCCCGAACCGCTCGGCGCAGAGACCCCGTTCAGGCGGCGTTTCGAAGGCCTCGGTGGGGACAGGTGTGCTATGACTTTTATAGTCGATCCGATATGTAAATTTTATTTAAATCGCATTTAAAAAAAAAAATTTCCCATAGGAAATAATGGCGAACTTTCCATTACCCCCAACTTGACCTTCCAAAGATGGCAGCTATGCAAATGTACGGTGTCCATTTTAGGACATGATCATTTATCAAAGTCAAACAGAATAAAGTGACTATGACACCCTCTCGTCCCGTTTGCAAAAGTAAGTGCGCCCCCGGCTCCGTGTGCAAAAGTAAGTGCGCCCCCGACCCCGTGTGCAAAAGTAAGTGCGCCCCCGGCCCCGTGTGCAAAAGTAAGTGCGCCCCCGGCCCCGTGTGCAAAAGTAAGTGCGCCCCCGGCCCCGTGTGCAAAATTAAGTGCGCCCCCGGCCCCGTGTGCAAAAGTAAGTGCGCCCCCTGCCCCGTGTGCAAAAGCAAGTGCGCCCCCGGCCCCGTGTGCAAAAGTAAGTGCGCCCCCGGCCCCGTGTGCAAAAGTAAGTGCGCCCCCGGCCCCGTGTGCAAAAGTAAGTGCGCCCCCGGCCCCGTGTGCAAAAGTAAGTGCGCCCCCGGCCCCGTGTGCAAAAGTAAGTGCGCCCCCGGCCCCGTGTGCAAAAGTAAGTGCGCCCCAGGCCCCGTGTGCAAAAGTAAGTGCGCCCCAGGCCCCGTGTGCAAAAGTAAGTGCGCCCCCGGCCCCGTGTGCAAAAGTAAGTGCGCCCCCGGCCCCGTGTGCAAAAGTAAGTGCGCCCCCGGCCCCGTGTGCAAAAGTAAGTGCGCCCCCGGCCCTGTGTGCAAAAGTAAGTGCGCCCCCGGCCCCGTGTGCAAAAGTAAGTGCGCCCCCGGCCCCGTGTGCAAAAGTATGTGCGCCCCCGGCCCCGTGTGCAAAAGTAAGTGCGCCCCCGACCCTGTGTGCAAAAGTAAGTGCGCCCTGCCCCGTGTGCAAAAGTAAGTGCGCCCCCGGCCCCGTGTGCAAAAGTAAGTGCCCCCCTGGTCCCGGGTGTGAAAAGTAAGTGCCCCTCGGCCCCGTGTGTGAAAAGTAAGTGCCCCCCGGCCCCGTGTGTGAAAATTAAGTGCCCCCCGGCCCCGTGTGTGAAAAGTAAGTGCCCCCCGGCCCCGTGTGTGAAAAGTAAGTGCCCCCCCGGCCCCGTGTGTGAAAAGTAAGTGACCCACAACTCTGACCTGTATATAGGAGTCTGTATATAGGGGGATGTCTGTATATAGGAGTGGTGTCTGTATTTACAGAAATGTCTGTATATAGGAGTGGTGTCTGTATATAGGGGGATGTCTGTATATAGGAGTGGTTTCTGTATATAGAGGGATGTCTGTATATAGGAGTGGTGTCTGTATATAGAGGGATGTCTGTATATAGGAGTGGTGTCTGTATATAGAGGGATGTCTGTATATAGGAGTGGTGTCTGTATATAGAGGGATGTCTGTATATAGGAGTGGTGTCTGTATATAGAGGGATGTCTGTATATAGGAGTGGTGTCTGTATATAGGGGGATGTCTGTATATAGGAGTGGTGTCTGTATATAGAGGGATGTCTGTATATAGGAGTGGTGTCTGTATACAGAGGGATGTCTATATAGGAGTGGTGTCTGTATATAGGGGGATGTCTGTATATAGGAGTGGTGTCTGTATATAGAGGGATGTCTGTATATAGGATTGGTGTCTGTATATAGAGGGATGTCTGTATATAGAGGGATGTCTGTATATAGGAGAGATGTCTGTATATAGAGGGATGTCTGTATATAGGAGTGGTGTCTGTATATAGAGGGATGTCTGTATATAGGAGTGGTGTCTGTATATAGAGGGAAGTCTGTATATAGGAGTGGTGTCTGTATATAGAGGGATGTCTGTATATAGTAGTGGTGTCTGTATACAGAGGGATGTCTGTATATAGGAGTGGTGTCTGTATATAGAGGGATGTCTGTATATAAGAGTGGTGTCTGTATATAGGGGGATGTCTGTATATAGGAGTATTTTCTGTATATGGAGGGATGTCTGTATATAGGAGTGGTGTCTGTATATAGAGGGATGTCTGTATATAGGAGTGGTGTCTGTATACAGAGGGATGTCTGTATATAGGAGTGGTGTCTGTATATAGGGGGATGTCTGTATATAGGAGTGGTGTCTGTATATGGAGGGATATCTGTATATAGGAGTGGTGTCTGTATATAGAGGGATGTCTGTATATAGGAGTGGTGTCTGTATACAGAGGGATGTCTATATAGGAGTGGTGTCTGTATATAGGGGGATGTCTGTATATAGGAGTGGTGTCTGTATATAGGGGGATGTCTGTATATAGGATTGGTGTCTGTATATAGAGGGATGTCTGTATATAGGAGTGGTGTCAGTATACAGAGGGATGTTTGTATATAGGAGTGGTGTCTGTATATAGGGGGATGTCTGTATATAGGAGTGGTGTCTGTATATAGAGGGATGTCTGTATATAGGAGTGGTGTCTGTATATAGGGGGATGTCTGTATTTAGGAGTGGTGTCTGTATATAGAGGGATGTCTGTATATAGGAGTGGTGTCTGTATATAGAGGGATGTCTGTATATAGGAGTGGTGTCTGTATATAGAGGGATGTCTGTATATAGGAGTTGTGTCTGTATACAGAGGGATGTCTGCATATAGGAGTGGTGTCTCTATATAGGGGGATGTCTGAATATAGCAGATATGTCTGTATATAGAGGGATGTCTGTATATAGGAGTGGTGTCTGTATATAGAGGGATATCTGTATATAGGAGTGCTGTCTGTATATAGAGGGATGTCTGTATATAGGAGTGGTGTTTGTATACAGAGGTATGTCTGTATATAGGAGTGGTGTCTGTATATAGGGGGATGTCTGTATATAGGAGGGGTGTCTGTATATAGGGGGATGTATGTATATAGGAGTGGTGTCTGTATATAGAGGGATGTCTGTATATAAGTGGTGTCTGTATATAGAGGGATGTCTGTATATAGGAGTGGTGTCTGTATATAGGGGGATGTCTGTATATAGGAGTGGTGTCTGTATATAGAGGGATGTCTGTATATAGGATAGATGTCTGTATATAGAGGGATGACTGTATATAGGAGTGGTGTCTGTATATAGAGGGATGTCTGTATATAGGAGAGATGTCTGTATATAGGGGGATGTCTGTATATAGGGGTGGTGTCTGTATATAGAGGGATGCCTGTATATAGGATTGGTGTCTGTATATAGAGGGATGTCTGTATATAGGAGTGGTGTCTATATAGGGGGATGTCTGTATATAGGAGAGATGTCTGTATATAGAGGGATGTCTGTATATAGGAGTGGTGTCTGTATATAGAGGGATGTATGTATATAGGAGTGGTGTCTGTATATAGGGGGATGTCTGTATATAGGAGAGGTGTCTGTATATAGAGGGATGTCTGTATATAGGAGTGGTGTCTGTATATAGGGGGATGTCTGTATATAGGGGTGGTGTCTGTATATAGAGGGATGTCTGTATATAGGAGAGATGTCTGTATATAGAGGGATGTCTGTATATAGGAGTGTTGTCTGTATATAGAGGGATGTCCGTATATAGGAGTGGTGTCTGTATATAGGGGGATGTCTGTATATAGGAGTGGTGTCTGTATATAGAGGGATGTCTGTATATAGGAGTGGTGTCTGTATATAGAGGGATGTCTGTATATAGGAGTGGTGTCTGTATACAGAGGGATGTCTGTATATAGGAGTGGTGTCTGTATATAGAGGGATGTCTGTATATAAGAGTGGTGTCTGTATATAGAGGGATGTCTGTATATAGGAGTGGTGTCTGTATATAGGGGGATGTCTGTATATAGGAGTGGTGTCTGTATATAGGGGGATGTCTGTATATAAGAGTGGTGTCTGTATATAGGGGGATGTCTGTATATAGGAGTGGTGTCTGTATATAGAGGGATGTCTGTATATAGGAGAGGTGCCTGCACATAGGAGTGGTGTCTGTATATAGGAGTGGTGTCTGTATATAGGGGGATGTCTGTATATAGGAGTGGTGTCTGTATATAGAGGGATGTCTGTATATAGGAGAGATGTCTGTATATAGAGGGATGTCTGTATATAGGAGTGGTGTCTATATTGGGGGATGTCTGTATATAGTAGAGATGTCTGTATATAGGGGGATGTCTGTATATAGTGGGATGTCTGAATATAGGAGTGGTGTCTGTATATAGGGGGATGTCTGTATATAGGAGTGGTGTCTGTATATAGAGGGATGTCTGTATATAGGAGAGGTGCCTGCATATAGGAGTGGTGTCTGTATATAGGAGTGGTGTCTGTATATAGAGGGATGTCTGTATATAGGAGTGGTGTCTGTATATTGGAGTGATGTTTCTATATAAGAGGATGTGGCCAAAGTGGCTACCAAGGATTCCTGCATGCCAAAATGGCTACCAAGGGGCCAAAGTTGCTAACAAGTGGCCCCGCACATCAAAGTGGCTACCAAGGGGCCAAAATGGATACCCAGGGGCAGGGCCCTGCATGCCAGACTTGCTCCTGAGGTTCATTGGCAGCTGGCAGCTCTGTTCAAGCACCATGTATTTCCTTCAGGAAATGCCCATCTAGTTATTCTTCTTCTCCGCGTTTTCCGCAATTAATGCGGCCCGAACCGCTCGGCGCAGAGACCCCGTTCAGGCGGCGTTTCGAAGGCCTCGGTGGGGACAGGTGTGCTATGACTTTTATAGTCGATCCGATATGTAGATTTTATTTAAATCGCATTTAAAAAAAAAAATTTCCCATAGGAAATAATGGCGATCTTTCCATTACCCCCAACTTGACCTTCCAAAGATGGCAGCTATGCAAATGTATGGTGTCCATTTTAGGACATGATCATTTATCAAAGTCAAACATCAGAATAAAGTGACTATGACACCCTCTCGTCCCGTGTGTGAAAAGTAAGTGCCCCCCGGCCCCGTGTGTGAAAAGTAAGTGCCCCTCCGGGCCAGTGTGTGAAAAGTAAGTGCCCCCGGCCCCGTGTGTGAAAAGTAAGTGTGCCCCCGGCCCCGTGTGCAAAAGTAAGTGTGCCCCCGACCCCGTGTGCAAAAGTAAGTGCGCCCCCGGCCCCGTGTGCAAAAGTAAGTGCGCCCTCGGCCCCGTGTGCAAAAGTAAGTGCGGCCCCGTGTGCAAAAGTAAGTGCGGCCCCGTGTGCAAAAGTAAGTGCGCCCCCGGCCCCGTGTGCAAAAGTAAGTGCGCCCCCGGCCCCGTGTGCAAAAGTAAGTGCGCCCCCGGCCCCGTGAGCAAAAGTAAGTGTGCCCCCGGCCCCGTGTGCAAAAGTAAGTGCGCCCCCGGCCCCGTGTGCAAAAGTAAGTGCGCCCCCGGCCCCGTGTGCAAAAGTAAGTGCGCCCCCGGCCCCGTGTGCAAAAGTAAGTGCGCCCCCGGCCCCGTGTGCAAAAGTAAGTGCGCCCCCGGCCCCGTGTGCAAAAGTAAGTGCGCCCCCGGCCCCGTGTGCAAAAGTAAGTGTGCCCCCGGCCCCGTGTGCAAAAGTAAGTGTGCCCCCGGAACCGTGTGCAAAAGTGCGCCCCAGGCCCCGTGTGTAAAAGTAAGTGTGCCCCCGGCCCCGTGTGCAAAAGTAAGTGTGCCCCCGGCCCCGTGTGCAAAAGTAAGTGCGCCCCCGGCCCCGTGTGCAAAAGTAAGTGCGCCCCCGGCCCCGTGTGCAAAAGTAAGTGTGCCCCCGGCCCCGTGTGCAAAAGTAAGTGCGCCCCCGGCCCCGGGTGTGGAAAAGTAAGTGTGCCCCCGGCCCCGGGTGTGGAAAAGTAAGTGGTCCCCCTGGTCCCGTGTGTGAAAAGTGCTGCTGTAAAGCTGGCAGCGCTGTTCAAGCACCATGTATTTCCTTCAGGAAATGCCCATCTAGTTATTATTATTCTTCTTCTCCGCGTTTTCCGCAATTAATGCGGCCCGAACCGCTCGGCGCAGAGACCCCGTTCAGGCGGCGTTTCGAAGGCCTCGGTGGGGACAGGTGTGCTATGACTTTTATAGTCGATCCGATATGTAGATTTTATTTAAATCACATTTAAAAAAAAAAAATTTCCAATAGGAAATAATGGCGGACTTTCCATTACCCCCAACTTGACCTTCCAAAGATGGCAGCTATGCAAATGTACGGTGTCCATTTTAGGACATGATCATTTATCAAAGTCAAACATCAGAATAAAGTGACTATCACACCCTCTCGTCCCGTGTGTGAAAAGTAAGTGCCCCCCCGGCCCCGTGTGTGAAAAGTAAGTGCCCCCCCCCCCCGGCCCCGTGTGTGAAAAGTAAGTCCCCCCCCGGCCCCGTGTGTGAAAAGTAAGTGCCTCCCCCCCCCGGCCCCGTGTGTGAAAAGTAAGTGCCCCTCCGGCCCCGTGAGTGAAAAGTAAGTGCCCCCCAGCCCCGTGTGTGAAAAGTAAGTGTGCCCCCGGCCCCATGTGCAAAAGTAAGTGCGCCCCCGACCCCGTGTGCAAAAGTAAGTGCGCCCCCGGCCCCGTCTGTGAAAAGTAAGTTCCCCCCGGCCCCGTGTGTGAAAAGTAAGTGCCCCCCGGCCCCGTGTGTGAAAAGTAAGTGCCCCTCCGGCCCCGTGAGTGAAAAGTAAGTGCCCCCCGGCCCCGTGTGTGAAAAGTAAGTGCGCCCCCGGCCCCGTGTGCAAAAGTAAGTGCGCCCCCGGCCCCGTGTGCAAAAGTAAGTGAGCCCCCGGCCTCGTCTGTGAAAAGTAAGTTCCCCCCGGCCCCGTGTGTGAAAAGTAAGTGCCCCCCGGCCCCGTGTGTGAAAAGTAAGTGCCCCCCGGCCCCGTGTGTGAAAATTAAGTGCACCTCCGGCCCCATGTGTGAAAAGTAAGTGCCCCCCCGGCCCCGTGTGTGAAAAGTAAGTGCCCCCCCCCGGCTCCGTGTGTGAAAAGTAAGTGATGCAGAACTCTGACCTGTATATAGGAGTGGTGTCTGTAATTAGAGGGATGTCTGTATATAGGAGTGGTGTCTGTATATAGGGGATGTCTGTATATAGGAGTGGTGTCTGTATATAGAGGGATGTCTGTATATAGGAGTGGTGTCTGTATATAGGGAGATGTCTGTATATAGGAGTGGTGTCTGTATATAGGGGGATGTCTGTATATAGGAGTGATGTCTGTATATAGGGGGATGTCTGCATATAGGAGTGGTGTCTGTATATAGGGAGATGTCTGAATATAGGAGAGATGTCTGTATATATAGGGATGTCTGTATATAGGAGTGGTGTCTGTATATAGGGGGATGTCTGTATATAGGAGTGGTGTCTGTATATAGAGGGATTTCTGTATATAGGAGTGGTGTCTGTATATAGGGGGATGTCTGTATATAGGAGTGGTGTCTCAATATAGGGGGGTGTCTGAATATAGGAGAGATGTCTGTATAGAGGGATATCTGTATATAGGAGTGGTGTCTGTATATAGGGGGATGTCTGTATATAGGGGGATGTCTGTATATAGGAGTGTTGTCTGTATACAGGGGATGTCTGTATATAGGGGGATGTCTGTATATAGGAGTGGTGTCTGTATACAGAGGGATGTATGTATATAGGAGAGATGTATGTATATAGAGGGATGTATGTATATAGGAGTGGTGTCTGTATATAGGGGGATATCTGTATATAGGAGTGGTGTCTGTATATAGGGGGATGTCTGTATATAGGAGTGGTGTCTGTATATAGAGGGATGTCTGTATGTAGGAGTGGTGTCTGTATATAGAGGGATGTCTGTATATAGGAGTGGTGTCTGTATATAGGAGTGGTGTCTGTATATAGGAGTGGTGTCTGTATATAGGGGGATGTCTGTATATAGGAGTGATGTCTGTATATAGAGGGATGTCTGTATATAGGAGTGGTGTCTGTATATAGAGGGATGTCTGTATATAGGAGTGGTGTCTGTATATAGGGGGATGTCTGTATATAGGGGGATGTCTGTATATAGGAGTGGTGTCTGTATATAGGGGATGTCTGTATATAGGGGGATGTCTGTATATAGGAGTGGTGTCTGTATATAGAGGGATGTCTGTATATAGGAGATATGTCTGTATATAGAGGGATGTATGTATATAGGAGTGGTGTATGTATATAGGGGGGTGTCTGTATATAGGAGTGGTGTCTGTATATAGGGGGATGTCTGTATATAGGAGTGGTGTCTGTATATAGGGGGATGTCTGTATGTAGGAGTGGTGTCTGTATATAGAGGGATGTCTGTATATAGGAGTGGTGTCTGTATATAGGGGGATGTCTGTATATAGGGGGATGTCTGTATATAGGAGTGTTGTCTGTATACAGGGGATGTCTGTATATAGGGGGATGTCTGTATATAGGAGTGGTGTCTGTATACAGAGGGATGTATGTATATAGGAGAGATGTATGTATATAGAGGGATGTATGTATATAGGAGTGGTGTCTGTATATAGGGGGATATCTGTATATAGGAGTGGTGTCTGTATATAGGGGGATGTCTGCATATAGGAGTGGTGTCTGTATATAGAGGGATGTCTGTATGTAGGAGTGGTGTCTGCATATAGAGGGATGTCTGTATATAGGAGTGGTGTCTGTATATAGGAGTGGTGTCTGTATATAGGAGTGGTGTCTGTATATAGGAGTGGTGTCTGTATATAGGGGGATGTCTGTATATAGGAGTGATGTCTGTATATAGAGGGATGTCTGTATATAGGAGTGGTGTCTGTATATAGAGGGATGTCTGTATATAGAAGTGGTGTCTGTATATAGAGGGATGTCTGTATATAGGAGAGATGTCTGTATATAGAGGGATGTCTGTGTATAGGAGTGGTGTCTGTATATAGAGGGATGTCTGTATATAGGAGAGGTGTCTGTATATAGAGGGATGTCTGTATATAAGAGTGGTGTCTGTATATAGGGGGATGTCTGTATATAGGAGTGGTGTCTGTATATAGGGGGATGTCTGTATATAGGGGGATGTCTGTATATAGGAGTGGTGTCTGTATATAGGGGATGTCTGTATATAGGGGGATGTCTGTATATAGGAGTGGTGTCTGTATATAGAGGGATGTCTGTATATAGGAGATATGTCTGTATATAGAGGGATGTATGTATATAGGAGTGGTGTCTGTATATAGGGGGGTGTCTGTATATAGGAGTGGTGTCTGTATATAGGGGGATGTCTGTATATAGGAGTGGTGTCTGTATATAGGGGGATGTCTGTATGTAGGAGTGGTGTCTGTATATAGAGGGATGTCTGTATGTAGGAGTGGTGTCTGTATATAGAGGGTTGTCTGTATGTAGGAGTGGTGTCTGTATATAGGGGGATGTCTGTATATAGGAGTGGTGTCTGTATATAGGGGGATGTCTGTATATAGGAATGGTGTCTGTATATAGAGGGGTGTCTGTATATAGGAGTGGTGTCTGTATATAAAGGGATGTCTGTATATAGGAGTGGTGTCTGTATATAGAGGGATGTATGTATATATAAGTGGTGTCTGTATATAGAGGGATGTCTGTATATAGGAGTGGTGTCTGTATATAGGAGTGGTGTTTGTATATAGAGGGATGTCTGTATATAGGAGAGATGTCTGTATATAGAGGGATGTCTGTATATATAAGTGGTGTCTGTATATAGAGGGATGTCTGTATATAGGAGTGGTGTCTGTATATAGGGGGATGTCTGTATATAGGAATGGTGTCTGTATATAGGGGGGTGTCTGTATATAGGAGTGGTGTCTGTATATAGAGGGATGTCTGTATATAGGAGAGATGTCTGTATATAGAGGGATGTCTGTATATAGGAGTGGTGTCTGTATACAGAGGGATGTATGTATATAGGAGTGGTGTCTGTATACAGAGGGATGTATGTATATAGGAGTGGTGTCTGTATACAGAGGGATGTCTGTATATAGGAGTGGTGTCTGTATATAGGGGGTGTCTGTATATAGGAGTGGTGTCTGTATATAGGGGGATGTCTGTATATAGGAGTGGTGTCTGTATATAGGGGGATGTCTGTATATAGGAGTGGTGTCTGTATATAGGGGGATGTCTGTATATAGGAGTGGTGTCTGTATATAGGGGGATGTCTGTATATAGGAGTGGTGTCTGTATATAGAGGGATGTCTGTATATGGGAGTGGTGTCTGTATATAGAGGGATGTCTGTATATAGGAGAAATGTCTGTATATAGAGGGATGTCTGTATATAGGAGTGATGTCTGTATATAGTGGGATGTCTGTATATAGGAGTGGTGTCTGTATATAGGGGGATGTCTGTATATAGGAGTGGTGTCTGTATATAGAGGGATGTCTGTATATAGTGAGATGTCTGTATATAGGGGGATGTCTGTATATAGGAGTGGTGTCTGTATATAGAGGGATGTCTGTATATAGGAGAGATGTCTGTATATAGAGGGATGTCTGTATATAGGAGTGGTGTCTGTATATAGGAGTGGTGTCTGTATATAGAGGGATGTCTGTATATAGGAGAGATGTCTGTATATAGAGGGATGTCTGTATATAGGAGTGGTGTCTGTATATAGAGGGATGTCTGTATATCAGAGTGGTGTCTGTATATAGAGGGATGTCTGTATATAGGAGTGGTGTATGTATACAGAGGGATGTCTGTATATAGGACTGGTGTCTGTATACAGAGGGATGTCTGTATATAGGAGTGGTGTCTGTATATAGAGGGATGTCTGTATATAGGAGTGGTGTCTGTATATAGGAGTGGTGTCTGTATATAGGGGGATGTCTGTATATAGGAGTGGTGTCTGTATATGGGGGATGTCTGCATATAGGAGTGGTGTCTGTATATAGGAGTGGTGTCTGTATATAGGAGTGGTGTCTGTATATAGGAGTGGTGTCTGTATATAGGAGTGGTGTCTGTATATAGGAGTGGTGTCTGTATATAGGAGTGGTGTCTGTATATAGGAGTGGTGTCTGTATATAGGAGTGGTGTCTGTATATAGGAGTGGTGTCTGTATATAGGAGTGGTGTCTGTATATAGGAGTGGTGTCTGTATATAGGAGTGGTGTCTGTATATAGAGGGATGTTTGTATATAGGAGTGGTGTCTGTATATAGGGGGATGTCTGTATATAGGAGTGGTGTCTGTATATAGGGGGATGACTGTATATAGGAGTGGTGTCTGTATATAGAGGGATGTCTGTATATAGGAGTGGTGTCTGTATATAGAGGGATGTCTGTATATAGGAGTGGTGTCTGTATATAGGAGTGGTGTCTGTATATAGGAGTGGTGTCTGTATATAGAGGGGTGTCTGTATATAGGAGAGATGTCTGTATATAGAGGGATGTCTGTATATAGAGGGATGTCTGTATATAGAAGTGGTGTCTGTATACAGAGGGATGTATGTATATAGGAGTGATGTCTGTATATAGAGGGATGTCTGTATACAGAGGGATGTCTGTATATAGGGGGATGTCTGTATATAGGAGTGGTGTCTGTATATGGGGGATGTCTGTATATAGGAGTGGTGTCTGTATATAGGGGGATGTCTGTATATAGGAGCGGTGTCTGTATATAGAGGGATGTCTGTATATAGGAGCAGTGTGTATATAGAGGGATGTCTGTTTATAGGAGTGGTGTCTTTATATAGAGGGATGTCTGTATATAGGAGTGGTGTCTGTATATAGGGGGATGTCTGTATATAGGAGTGGTGTCTGTATATAGAGGGATGTCTGTATATAGGAGAGATGTCTGTATATAGAGGGATGTCTGTATATAGGAGTGGTGTCTGTATATAGAGGGATGTCTGTATATAGGAGAGGTGCCTGCATATAGTAGTGGTGTCTGTATATAGGAGTAGTGTCTGTATATAGAGGGATGTCTTTATATAGAAGTGGTGTCTGTATATAGGGGGATGTCTGTATAAGGGAGAGATGTCTGTATATAGAGGGATGTCTGTATATAGGAGAGATGTCTGTATATAGGAGTGGTGTCTGTATATAGGGGGATGTCTGTATATAGGAGTGGTGTCTGTATATATAAGGATGTCTGTATATTGTAGTGGTGTCTGTATATAGAGGGATGTCTGTATATAGGAGTGGTATCTGTATATAGAGGGATCTCTGTATATGGTAGTCGTGTCTGTATATAGAGGGATGTCTGTATGTAGGAGTTGTGTCTGTATATAGGAGTGGTGTCTGTATATAGGAGTGGTGTCTGTATATAGGAGTGATGTCTGTATATAAGAGGATGTGGCCAAAGTGGCTACCGAGAGACTGTGTGCTCCAAAGTGGCTACCAAGGATTCCTGCATGCCAAAATGGCTACCAAGGGGCCAAAGTTGCTACCAAGAGGCCCCGCACATCAAAGTGGCTACCAAGGGGCCAAATCGGATACCCAGAAGCAGGGCCCTGCATGCCAGACTTGCTCCTGAGGTTCATTGGCAGCTGGCAGCGCTGTTCAAGCACCATGTATTTCATTCAGGAAATGCCCATCTAGTTCTTCTTATTATTAGGCTTTTTTCCGCAATTAATGCGGCCCGAACCGCTGCACGCACAGACTCCAGTGAGGCGTCATTTCGAAGCCAGCGTCCACGAGAGGTGTGCTAAGTATTTTTTGCGTCGATCCGATTTGTAGTTTTTTAAAAAAATTGCATTTAAAAAAAAAATCCCCATAGGAAATAATGGCAAACTTTCCATTACCACCAACTTGACCTTCCAAAGATGGCAGCTATGCAAATATACGGTGTCCATTTTAGGACATGATCATTTATCAAAGTCAAACATCAGAATAAAGTGACTATGACACCCTCTCGTCCCGTGTGTGAAAAGTAAGTGCATCCCCGGTCCCGTGTGTGAAAAATAAGCGCACCCCCGGTCCCGTGCGTGAAAATTAAGTGCACCCCCGGTCCCGTGGGTGAAAAGTAAGTGCACCCCCGGTCCCGTGTGTGAAAAGTAAGTGCACTCCCGGTCCCGTGGGTAAAAAGTAAGTGCACCCCTGGTCCCGTGGGTGAAAAGTAAGTGCATCCCCGCTCCCCGTGGGTGAAAAGTAAGTGCACCCCGGGTGTGCAATAGTAAGTGCGCCCGGGTGTGCAAAAGTAAGTGCACCCCCGGTCCCGTGTGTGAAAAATAACCGCACCCCCGGTCCCGTGTGTGAAAATTAAGTGCACCCCCGGTCCCATGGGTAAAAAGTAAGTGCACCCCCGGTCCCGTGGGTGAAAAGTAAGTGCACCCCGGCCCCGGGTGTGCAAAAGTAAGTGAGCCCCCGGCCCAGAGTGTGCAAAAGTAAGTGTGCCCCTGGCCCTGGGTGTGCAAAAGTAAGTGCGCCTCAGGTGTGCAAAAGTAAGTGTGCCACCGGCCCAGTGTGTGAAAAGTAAGTGCACCCCTGGTCCCGTGGGTGAAAAGTAAGTGCACCCCCGATCCCGTGGGTGAAAAGTAAGTGCACCCCCCGTCCCGTGTGTTAAAAGTAAGTGCACCTCCGGTCCCGTGTGTGAAAAGTAAGTGCACCTCCGGTCCCGTGTGTGAAAAGTAAGTGCACCCCCGGTCCCGTGTGAGGAAAGTGTGTGCCCCCCGGTCCCGTGTGTGAAAAGTGCGTGCCCCCCGGTCCCGTGTGTGAAAAGTAAGTGCACCCCCGGTCCCGTGGGTGAAAAGTGAGTGCACCCCCGGTCCCGTGGGTGAAAAGTAAGTGCACCCATGGTCCTGTGAGTGAAAAGTAAGTGTGCCCCGGGTGTGCAAAAGTAAGTGCACCCCGGGTGTGCAAAAGTAAGTGTGCCCGGGTGTGCAAAAGTAAGTGTGCCCCCGGGTGTGCAAAAGTAAGTGTGCCCCCAGGTGTGCAAAAGTAAGTGTGCCCCAGGTGTGCAAAAGTAAGTGTGCCCCGGGTGAGTAAAAGTAAGTGTGCCCCGGGTGTGTAAAAGTAAGTGCACCCTGGGTGTGCAAAAGTTAGTGTGCCATGTGTGTGCAAAAGTAAGTGCACCCCCGCCCCTGTGTGTGCAAAAGTAAGTGCACCCCTGCCCCCTTGTGTGCAAAAGTAAGTTCACCCCCGCCCCCGTGTGTGCAAAAGTAAGTGCACCCCCGCCCCCGTGTGTGCAAAAGTAAGTGCACCCCCACCCCGTGTGTGCAAAAGTAAGTGCGCCCCCGCCCCTGTGTGTGCAAAAGTAAGTGCACCCCCGTCCCTGTGTGCAAAAATAACCGCACCCCCGGTCCCGTGTGTGAAAATTAAGTGCACCCCCGGTCCCATGGGTAAAAAGTAAGTGCACCCCCGGTCCCGTGGGTGAAAAGTAAGTGCACCCCGGCCCCGGGTGTGCAAAATTAAGTGCACCCCCGCCCAGTGTGTGCAAAAGTAAGTGCACCCCCGCCCCTGTGTGTGCAAAAGTAAGTACACCCCCACTCCCGTGTGTGCAAAAGTACCAGGGTGGCCCACCAAATCAGACCATTCCAAAGCACTATCTGCAGTTCCTTAAGGAAATACCCATCTAGTTATTTTTATATTTTGAGAGATCAGGCATTTTTAACGTTGCAATACCAAATGTGTGTATTTTATTTATGATTTTATTTTGAATGGGGCGATTTGAACTTTTATATTTTTTTATATTTTTTTTTGTTTTGTTAAGTTTTACTGGCTTCAATAGTCTCCATGGGAAACTAGAAGCTGCGATCACCCAATCACCTGTGCTATAGAAAATGAAAAAAACAGAATATCAACATGGGTTTATGAGGGATCAGTATTGTCAAATTAAGGCTAGTTTCACATTTGCGTTTAAAAATGCAGCGTTTAAAAAGCAAACGCAGGTGGTGAAAAAAACGCATGTAAACGCGTGCAAACGCTGCGTTTTTTAGACGCATGCGTTTTCTCATGCGGTAAAAAAACTCGCCGTTCTGATGTGTTTACATGCGTTTTTTCCTGCGTTTGCGTTTTTGAAACGCATGCTGAGAAGTGTATGACAGCTGCCAATCATCAAAATCATCTAGAAAACCCACTATAAATAGAAATAGCTAGGGTTAAGGTTAGGGGTAGGGTTAGGATCCCTAGGGTTAGGGTTAGGGTTAGTGTTAGGATCCCTAGGGTTAGGGTTAGGATCCCTAGGGTTAGGGTCAGGATCCCTTTATCACCTTGATGGTGGGGGGTGGCTTATCAGTGTGTATTCTTGTTTTTTCTATTAAAACGCAACCAAACGCATGTGCTTAAAAACGCATGTGTTTACATAGACAGCAATACGTTTTTTTGCCGCAAAAAAATGCATGCGTTTTTTTGAGGCAAAAAAACGCCTCTAGAAATTACTACATGTTGCATTTCTGAAACAAAACGCAAGCATAGAAACGACGCATGCGTCGTCAAACGTGGCAAAACGCATGCAAAAAAAATGCATGCATTTTTAATGTTAAATATAGGGAAAAAAATGCATGCATTTTTTTGCGCTAAAATGCGCGGCAAAAAACGCAAATGTGAAACCAGCCTAATCTGATCAGTTTCTTTGAGGAGATAAGTTCCAGACTGGACCAGGGAAACTTAGTGGATGTTGTCTATTTGGACTTTTCAGAGGTGTTTGCTACGGTGCCAAACAAAAGGCTGGCAACATGAAATGAGAATAATGGGACTAGGGGAAAATATGTGTATGTGGGTTATTAACTGGTAGTGTAGGAAATTAAGGGCGGATTATTAACCCCTTTCTGTCATTAGACGTACTATTCCATCAATGTGGAGTGGGCCCTACTTCCCAAGGACGGAATAGTACGTCCAGCGCGATCAGCCGCGCTCACGGGGGGAGCGCGGCCGATCGCGGCCGGGTGTCAGCTGACTATCGCAGCTGACATCCAGCACTATGTGCAAAGCGGTCACGAACCACCCCCGGCACATTAACCCCGACACACTGCGATCAAACATGATCGCAGTGTTCCGGCGGTACAGGGAAGCATCGCGCAGGGAGGAGACTCCCTGCGTGCTTTCCTGAGACGATCGGTACAAGGCGATGTGCTCACCTTGC
Source organism: Ranitomeya variabilis (assembly GCF_051348905.1). Classification (NCBI taxonomy): domain Eukaryota; kingdom Metazoa; phylum Chordata; class Amphibia; order Anura; family Dendrobatidae; genus Ranitomeya; species Ranitomeya variabilis. The sequence continues at coordinate 355,056,335 of NC_135235.1, forward strand.
ACCAAGCGTCTTCTCCCTCCAAGCCCCGGATCCAAAATGGCCGCGGGGCTGCATCCGGGTCCTGCAGGGAGGTGGCTTCACAGCGCCTGCTCAGAGCAGGTGCCAGGAAGCTTCCAGCAGGGCATGTCAGATCGCCGATCTGTCACTTTACTGTGATGCCCAGCCCTGGGGCAAAGTAAAAATAAATAAAAAAATTACATGTGTAAAAAAAAAAAAAAAAAAAAAAAAATCCTAAATAAATAATAATAAAAAAATATTGTTCCAATAAATACATTCCTTTAGCTAAATAAATTAAAAAAAAATAAAAATACACATATTTAGTATCGTCGCGTCCGTAACAACCCGACCTTTAAAACTGTCCCACTAGTTAACCCCTTCAGTGAACACCGTAAAAAAAAAAAAAAAAAAACGAGGCAAAAAACAACGCTTTATTATCATACCGCTTAACAAAAAGTGGAATAACATGTGATCAAAAAGACGGAAATAAATAGCCATGGTACCGTTGAAAACGTCATCTTGTCCCGCAAAAAAAGAGCCGCAATAGAGCATCATCAGTGAAAAAATAGAAAAGTTATAGTCCTCAGAATAAAGCGATGCAAAAATAATTATTTTTTTCTATAAAATAGTTTTTATCGTATAAAAGCGCCAAAACATAAAAAAAGATATAAGTGAGGTATCGCTGTAATCGTACTGACCCGAAGAATAAAACTGCTTTATCCATTTTACCAAATGCGGAACGGTTTAAACGCCCCCCCCCCAAAAAAAAAAGAAAATTTATGAATAGCTGTTTTTTGGTCATTCTGCCTCACAAAAATCGGAATAAAAAGCGATGAAAAAATGTCACATGGCCGAAAATGTTACCAATAAAAATGTCAACTCGTCCCGCAAAAAACAAGACCTCACATGACTCTGTGGACCAAAATATGGAAAAATTATAGCACTCAAAATGTGGTAATGCAAAAACTATTTTTTGCAATAAAAAGTGTCTTTTAATGTGTGACGGCTGTCAATCAAAAATCAGCTAGAAAAAGTGCTATAAATAGTATATCAAACCCCCCTTCAGTTAAGAAAATTGTAAAAATTTAAAGATATATTTATTTCCATTTTCCCATTAGGTCTAGGGTTAGGGCTAGGGTTAGAGTTAAGGTTAGGGTTAGGGCTGGGGCTAGGGTTAGGGCTACAGTTAGGGTTAGGGTTGGGGCTAAAGTTAGGGTTAGGGTTTGGATTACATTTACAGCTGGGAATAGGGTTAGGGGTGTGTCAGGGTTAGGGGTGTGGTTAGGGTTACAGTTGACATTAGGGTTAGGGGTGTGTTTGGATTAGGGTTTCAGTTATAATTGGGGGGTTTCCACTGTTTAGGCACATCAGGGGCTCTCCAAATGCAACATTGCGTCAGATCTCAATTCCAGCCAATTCTGCGTTGAAAAAGTAAAACAGTGCCCGTTCCCTTCCAAGCTCTCCCGTGCGCACAAACAGGGGTTTACCCCAACATATTGAGTATCAGCGTACTCAGGACACATTGTACAACAACTTTTGGGGTCCAATTTCTCCTGTTACCCTTGGGAAAATACAAAACTGGGGGCTAAAAAATCATTTTTGTGGGGAAAAAAAGAATTTTTATTTTCACGGCTCTACGTTATAAACTGTAGTGAAACACTTGGGGGTTCAAAGTTCTCACAACACATCTTGATAAGTTCCTTGGGGGGTCTAGTTTCCAAAATGGTGTCACTTGTGGGGGGTTTCAATGTTTAGGCACATTAGAAGCTCTGCAAATGCAACATGGCGTCTCATCTGAATTCCAGTCAATTTTGCATTGAAAAGTCAAATGGCGCTCCTTCGCTTCCGAGCTCTGCCATGCGCCCAAACAGTGGTTTACCCCCACATATGGGGTATCGTCGTACTCCGGACAAATTGTACAACAATATTTGGGGTCCATTTTCTCCTGTTACCCTTGGTAAAATAAAACAAATTGGAGCTGAAGTAAATTTTTTTGTGTAAAAAGTTAAATGTTCATTTTTATTTAAACATTCCAAAAATTCCTGTGAAACACCTGAAGGGTTAATAAACTTCTTTGAATGTGGTTTTGAGCACGCACCTTGAGGGGTGCAGTTTTTAGAATGGTGTCACACTTGGGTATTTTCTATCATATAGACCCCTCAAAATGACTTCAAATGAGATTTGGTCCCTAAAACAAAATGGTGTTGTAAAAATGAGAAATTGCTGGTCAACTTTTAACCCTTATAACTCCCTAACAAAAACAAATTTTGGTTCCAAAATTGTGCTGATGTAAAGTAGACATGTGGGAAATGTTACTTATTAAGTATTTTTTGTGACATATCTTGGTGATTTATTTGTATAAAAATTCAAAGTTGGAAAATTGCAAAATTTTCAAAATTTTGGCAAAATTTCCATTTTTTTTCACAAATAAACGCAGGTAATATCAAATAAATTATACCACTATCATTAAGTACAATATGTCACGAGAAAAGAATGTCAGAATCACTGGAATCCGTTGAAGCGTTCCAGAGTTATAACCTCATAAAGGGACAGTGGTCAGAATTGTAAAAATTGGCCTGGTCATTAACGTTCAAACCACCCTTGGGGGTAAAGGGGTTAATGGAACACATTCGGATTGAGTCACACTTAACAGTAGGGCACCATATGACCCTCCTGTTTTTACCATGTATTAATGATTTTGTAGGGGACATACAGGGTAGAATTTCAATATTTGCAGATACCAAACTCATCAGGTTAACCAGCACAGAGGAGGATAATTTCATGATTCTGAGGGATTTAGTGTAGATAAATGTAAGGTTATACACTTGAGCAGAGGAAATAAAATGTACCGTATAATTATGTACTAAATTGTAAATGAATAGGCAAAACAGTTACTGAAATACCGTACTTGGTGATATGGATGGACTAAAACTCAACAGCTGTGATCCCTTGCTATAATGTCTGTATAATCTTTCCCTTCCCTCTCTAGCCAGGAGATGTGGTATGATCAGACCAGGAGTACAGATACAGCTATTACACAGTACACAGCAGGGGCACAGCTATAAGATTATCTCAGCAAAGGAACATTTTTTTAACCCATTTCCGACCTGTGACGCCACGTAGGCGTCATGAAAGTCGGTGTCAATCCGACCTGTGACGCCTATGTAGCGTCATGGCGGGATCGCGTTCCTGCAGGTCAGGTGAACGTGTTAACTGAAATGTCACCCGACCTGCAGGTACATGGGGACTTGTACTTGAGCCCTGGGGGGTGGCTTTGCCCCCTGTGGCTACAATGCCTTCTGGTGACCTTTTTGTTTCCCCCCAGATCTGATTGGAGTTAGAGTCCCATGTGACGCTAGATCTCCAAACAGATGTGGAGGGGTGGAGTAAACTATGGCTGCCTCGCTCTCCAGCCTCTTCCTGTCCGTGGGAGCTGGAGACCGAGGTGACTGCTTGCTACCTTGCCACCTACTCACAGCCGGGTACTCTCCTCTGCTACCCCCCGCCGTCCGATTCCACACCCGCGACCTCCACTCCCTGACCGGTGATCACCTCCTGATCATCACCTCCTGCTGCTGCCTGCTCCATCTCCTCCATCTGCTGCTGCATCTCCTCAGCCGCCCGCGCCTGACAGCCCCCCTCCTGCCCCGCCCCAGTTATCACCCCGATCACACCCTGCCCCAATGATCTCCCCCCTGTCCTGCGGATCGCTCACCTGCCCCGCTGGTCTTACCCCTGCCCCTCTGATCTTACCCCTGCCCCGCGGATCACTCCCTGCACCACGGATCACTCCTTGCCCCACTGATCTCCCTCTGCCGCCCCAGTTTTCCCATTAGGGATATAGTTGGACTAAAGGGAGTTGGGCTAAAGTTAGGGTTAGGTTTGGGGCTAAAATTAGGGTTAGGGACGGGTTGGGGCTAAAGTTAGGGTTGGGATTAGGGTTAGGGGTGTGTTAGGGTTAGTCGTGCGTTGAGGTCAGGCTTGTGGATAGGGTTGGGATTAGGGTTAGTGGTGTGTTGGGCTTAGGTTTTGAGTTAGAATTGGGGGGTTTCCACTGTTTAGGCACATCAGGGGCTCTCCAAACGCGACATGGTGCCCGCAGACCATTCCATCAAAGTCTGCATTCCAAAACGTGACTACTTCCCTTTCGAGCCCCAACGTGTGCCCAAACAGTGATCCCCCCACATTTGGGGTACCAGCGTACTCAGGAAAAACTGGACAACAACTTCTTGGGTCCAATTTCTCTTGTTACCCTTGAGAAATCAAAAAATTTGCGTGCTAAAAAAATCATTTTTGAGGAAAAAAAAGATTTTTATTTTCACGGGTCTGCGTTATAAACTTTTGTGAAGCACTTGGGGTAAAAAGTGCTCATCACACATCTAGATAAGTTACTTAAGGGGTCTAGTTTACAAAATGGTGTCATTTGTGTTGGATTTCCACTCTTTAGGCACATCGGGGCTCTCCAAATGATGCCCGCAGACCATTCTGCATTTCAAAGTATCACTACTTTCCTTCCGAGCCCCAACGTGTGCCCAGATAGTGGTTCCCCCCCCCCCCCCCCCTACATATGGGGTATCAGCATACTCAGGACAAACTGGACAACAACTTTTGGTGTCCAATTTATCCTGTTACCCTTGTGAAAATAAAAAATTGTGGGCTAAAACATTTTTAAATTAAAAAAAAATCATTTTTTTTATTTTCACGGCTCTGAGTTATAAACTTCTGTGAAACACTTGGGGGTAAAAAGTGCTCACCACACATCCAGATAAGTTCCTTGGGGGTCTAGTTTTCAAAATGGGGTCACTTGTTAGGGTGCTCCAATGTTTAGGCACACAGGGGCTCTACAAACGCGACATGGTGTCCGCTAACGATTGGAGCTAATTTTTCATTCAAAAAGTCAAATGGCGTTCCTTCCCTTCCGAGCCCTGCCATGCATCCAAACAGTGGTTTATGACCACATATGAGGTATCGGTGTACTCAGGAGAAATTGCCCAACAAATTGTAGGATCCATTTTTTCCTGTTGCCCGTGTGAAAATGAAAAAAATTGAGGCTAAAAGAAAATGTTTGTGAAAAAAGTACTTTTTTTCATTTTTACGGATAAATGTGTTAAGCACCTGGGGTTCAAAGTGCTCACTATGCATCTGGATAAGTTCCTTAGGGGGTCTAGTTTCTAAAATGGGGTTACTTGTGGGGGAGCTCCAATGTTTAGACACACAGGGGCACTAAAACGTAACATGGTGTCCGGTAACGAATGAAGCTAATTTTTCATTCAAAAAGTCAAATGGTGCCCCTTCCCTTCCGAGCCCTGCCTTGCACCCAAACACTGTCCCCCCCCCCCCCCCCCCCACATATCGGGTATCAGCGTACTCAGGACAAATTGGACAACAACTTTTGGGGTCCACTTTCTCCTTTTACCCTTGGGAAAATTAAAAAAAAATGTTACTAAAAATCATTTTTGTGACTAAAAAGTTAAAAGTTATTTTTTTTTCCTTCCATGTTACTTCTGTTGCTGTGAAACACCTAAAGGGTTAATAAACTTCTTTAATGTGGTTTTGTGCACGTTGAGGGGTGCAGTTTTTAGAATGGTGTCACTTTTGGGTATTTTCTACCATATAGACCCCTCAAACTGGCTTCAAATGTGAGGTGGTCCCTAAAAAAAATGGTTTTGTAAATTTTGTTGTAAAAATGAGAAATTGCTGGTCAACTTTTAACCCTTATAAGTTCCTAACAAAAAAAAATAAATAAATTGCTTCCACAATTTTGCTGATGTAAAGTAGACATGTGGGAAATGTTATTTATTAACTATTTTGTGTCACATAACTCTCTGGTTTAACAGAATAAAAATTCAAAATTTTAAAATTGCGAAATGTTCAAAATGTTTGTCAAATTTCGAAATGTTTCACAAATAAACACAAAAATTATCAACCTAAATTTACCACTAACATGAAGCCTAATATGTCACAAAAAAACATCTAAGAATCGCTAGGATCCGTTGATGCGTTTCTGAGTTAGTACCTCAAACATAAGAGTGAATGACCTCGGGGAGATCAAAACATCCAACACCGCAGAGACACCATCACGTGCTTCTCAACGCAGTGATCCAGGACACTGCCCCATCCCTTAAGGGAAATATGCAAATGCATGTAGAAAAGCTGCGGAGACACCATCTTTTCACCAGGCACTGCTCCTATTAGCCAGTTTCCTACTCCACACTGATGAGGGGCAAATACCCCGAAACAGCTGTCTGTGGATGGATACCATGTTTTGGCATAGGTGGTTTTCCTTTATTGGATGCTGCCCTTCCCGTGGTTGTTCCTTCCCGGTCAAAGACCTGGCTATTCATTGCTTGCGTTGAGAAACACGTGATGGTGTCTCCGCAGCTTTTCTACATGCAATTACCTCATAAAGGGACACTGGTCAGCATTGCAAAAAATGGCCAGGTCATTAAGGTCAAAATAGGCTGGGTCATGAAGGAGTTAACATATCCAAATGTGGAACTTCTTTTTAGCCAAGATCCATTAATTTAAATGTACTTTGTTAATGTGAAAACCCATTTACTATTGCTGTATACTACGTGTCAAACTCTGGCCTGCTGGGTGATTATTTTTGATCCGCGAGTCAAGAGTGTTGCTAGGCACTTTAAGCGCTACAGTAATGCTGCGTAGCAGAGCATAACTCACACGCCGGTGTCTCAGTCCATGCAAACAGGCTGCTCCTCCTAGTCAGCCTGCAACCAGAAATCCTCCTCTTGACCTCCAGTCTGTGCAGAAAGGCATGCGGAGAAAGGGGGTTTTCACAGGAGGCAGAGTCGCCGTTACTGGAAGCTGGCGGCGGCAGGAGTGGGATGATGCTGCAGTCCCGAGCGGGGGGAGGGTTTGTTCGGTGGTGCGAGGCTATGGCGGGCCCCAAGCTTTCAGAAAATGTTGGCGGAGTCCCCATCCTTCCCACTGCATTAGACTTAGGGAAAACGGACATCGGAAGCGGTGCAAGCGCAGATTCAGATCACTGCTCCCGAAGCAGTGACCCCGGTCCACCTCAGCGGGACCCCCCCTTCTGTAAAATCGGACTATAACACGAACCACAATTTTATTACATTGTTTTCCTAGTTTCCTCCCCAAAATTGAAAAGTCCATATAGAAAACATTCACTGATTAGACATGATTGGTGACATCTTGCCAGAAGGTCTAAGTAGCCCCAGGGGCCAGTAGTCCCCTCATTATTAACAGCAGCATCTAAATGGTTAATAGTAGCTTCAGCATCTGCCAGGTTATGAAGTGTCCTCAGCTCCTGAATCCACTTAACACAACATGCAATGATCAGTGATGAAAATGTCAATCATAGGGCATTGGGGGGTGGGGGTGAGGTAGTCTCACAAAATTTGTAACCGTTTACAACAAATCATATTATATGTGGTTAAAGTGTCTGAGAATTAGGATATATAGGGGATATTATGAAGTAAATCTATTCATATTTCAAATAATTACATCAATGTACCTCAGCATCCTCTCTGCATAACTTTCTTGCTTCATCCAGTTCAATGCGAGTCCTTAAGATTAAAAACAACACCCACTTAACATCAATCACATTATAATGGTAAGTAAATCTCATTCAACAGATATTTCACGTCATAATGAACCCAAAATATTTGCTATTCATGAAGAAGAGAATTAAAAATGACCCTTCAATTAATTCTCAAAGAATATTCATCACCATTTTAGGAATTTGATATTAATTATTTTATGATCGATCCTTTGGTGATTTACTTGTTAGTGTCTCTATGGCACTGCATGAGCGCTGGCAACGCAAATAGGAGGTACACTGTGTCTGGCCAACAGAGAAAAGGCCAGAGGTAAACTCCACTACAGGTAAACAAATGCAAAGACACATATCTCCCCATTCTTTCTTCACCAGGATTGTCACTGGTTTTGGACGCACCTGAAGGATAAGGGGACCCTTGTTCTTAATACAAGTGTGTGTACTACAAGTGGGACCAGATTCAATTAATCCATTTTGGAATATATGAAGAGTATTCTAAAAATATCCAGGATGAGATCACCTGCATTTGAAGGAGTATCTGGTAAACCGAGAAAAAGAGCAGCACAGCCAAGGAATAAAATAGTCGAACAAAAATGGATATGTCGGAAATGCATTAGTCTTTCATGTCTAGAATGTGGACCTTTTCCATTGCAAAGTTTTTTTTTTTATCCATTTTTATTTTGCAATAAAGAAAATTACTTTTTGCCTTAGAAATGTCGATCTTTTTCTCTATATTTGCTAAGTGGATGGTCTACTGGAGCTCTGGTAACACTATATGGAACATGTATGTGGGGAGTCGTCATATCAAATCCTCTGACAATCTGGTAAATAGAACATCTATTGCCTATCCTATGGGTAGGTGATAATTTCTCTTCATTGGACAACTCCATTAAGGAAACTTCTAGAATAATGTAACAAAACGGGATAAATCGAATTTAAAAAAAGGTTTTTAACATTGATAACATGAGTTGCAGACCCTATGGTGCACCAACTGGCAAGGTGCCAGGAGGTCAGACTCCACCAATAAAAAATGAGAGGCTTTCAATATTAAAGTTTCAAAACAACTTAAGATTTTTCAGTGGTAAGACAAGATTGTTAAAGGTTGGCAATTATGTTTACCATGTACAAAAGTATCAAGGGCCACTATGGTGATCTATGGGGGACCTGTATATGATCCATTTTGTCAAAACTCAGGCATAAGTGTCAAACTTATGGCCCACTATGTCATTCAATGTGACCCTTGAGGTCAGGACACACTTCAACAATGCTCTGACCATCTCTTTCTACAGGGAAAGTGGAGAGCCAGTCAGAGCAGTGTTGCTTTTTTTGGAAGTGCATTGAACAGCAAGGTGGATTGATGCTGAGGGGAAAAAGAAAAAAAATCTTTAAATATTCAGCTTAGCGAGTGTGAACGAGCTGAGTGTGACCTGAGCGTAAGTGTGAACGGCGGTAAGTGTGACTTGTGATTCAGTGAGTTTCCAAGAGAGGAATTGCGGTCTGTATTTTATTAATACTTTGCATTTATTTTTATTTAACGCTTCTGTCTGGTACAATGCCCATTAAGAAATGTGCTCCACTGTTGTTAATGTCATCCAGTGCACATCTTGCCACATGTATGCAGTCCTTGATCAGAAGGTCGAGGGTGCATACTGCTGTGCGAGATGTGAGCATGTTGAGCATTTGGAAGCCCAGATTCTGGATCTAAATATGCAGCTGGCAACACTGAGATCCATAGACAATATGGAGAGGAATCTTCTGCTCACTGAGCAGACGCTCAATGGGATAGATGAGGGGGGGATGGTAGGATGGAGCTGCAGGACAGTGAAGTAGCAAGCTGGGTGACAGTTAGAAGGCCGGGTAGAGGGAATAGTGTCAGGGAGGCTAGTCCTGATCTGGCACACCCCAATAAGTTTGCTAAGTTGGCAGATGAGGGGGGTGCCAGTACAGGGGTAGCACTGCTGCAGCCAGGCATGTCCTCTGAAAGCCGGAGGAGTGACTGTTCCAGTAAGGAGGGAAATAGGAGAGCAGGGCAGGCCAGACAGGTGCTGGTAGTGGGGGACTCAATTATTAGGGGAACAGATAGGGCAATCTGTCACAAAGACAGGGATTGTCGAACGGTGTGCTGCCTACCTGGCGCTCGAGTCCGACACATTGCTCAACGGGTGGACAGATTACTGGGAGGGGCTGGTGAGGACCCAGCTGTCATGGTGCACATTGGCACAAATGACTAAGTTAGAGGTAGGTGGAAGGTCCTTAAAGATGATTTCAGGGAATTAGGCTGCAAGCTGAAAGCAAGGACCTCCAACGTGGTATTTTCCTAAATACTGCCTGTACCACGTGCCACGCCAGAGAGACAACGGGAGATTAGGGAGGTTAATAAGTGGCTTAAGAATTGGTGTAGGAAGGAGGGGTTTGGGTTCCTGCAGAACTGGGCCGACTTCTCAGTTGGCTACAGGCTCTACGCTAGGGACGGGCTGCACCTCAATGGGGTAGGTGCAGCTGTGCTGGGGGAGAAAATGGCTAGAAGGTTGGAGGAGTGTTTAAACTAGGGAATGGGGGGGGTAGGGTATTCATTTTATAGGAGGGGAAAATACTGCAGATTGAGACCTGGGCACAAATAAGGAAGTTGGGGGTGGCGGTGGCAGGAGGGTGGGGTTAGAACAGTTAATAATTTAAGAACGAATAGAGGTACAGAGAGGAACATCAAGTGCATGTATACTAATGCCAGAAGCCTCGCCAACAAAATGGACACATTACTATTAATGTTGTTGGAGCATAATTATGACATAGTGGGGATATCTGAAACATGGCTGGATGAGAGCCATGACTGGGCTGTTAACTTGCAGGGCTATAGCCTTTTCAGAAATGACCGTACAGATAAGCGAGGGGGAGGGGTGTGTCTGTATGTAAAATTGTCCTTAAAACCCATCCGGCGTGATAATATAGGTGAATTTAATGAAAATGTAGAGTCCCTGTGGGTGGAGAAAAGGGGAGGGGGGAAAATAATAAATTACTGATAGGGGTTTGTTACAAATCTCCAAAAATAATGGAAGCAATGGAGAATATCCTCGTAAAGCAAATAGATGACGCTGCGACTCAAGGAGAAGTCATTATTATGGGGGACTTCAACTATCCTGAAATAGATTGGGCAACAGAAACCTGCAGTTCCAGCAAAGGTAATCGTTTTTTGACAACTATGAGAGACAATTACCTTTCACAACTGGTTCAGGACCCAACAAGAAGGGGGGCACTGCTAGACCTAATATTAACCAACAGGCCAGACCGCATATCAAATATAAGTGTCGGGGGTCACTTGGGGAATAGTGATCACAAAATAATAAGTTTTCATGTATCCTTTAATAAGATGGGTAGTAGAGAGGTTACAAAGACACTAAACTTCAGGAGGGCAAATTTCCAATGGATGAGAGAGGATCTTGGTGCAATTAACTGTGACGATATCCTGAGACATAAAAATACACAAAGCAAATGGGAGACGTTTATTAGCATCCTGGATAGGACCTGTGCACAGTATATACCATATGGGAATAAACATACTAGAAATAGGAGGAAACCAATATGGCTAAATAGAGCTGTAAGGGGTGCAATAAGTGACAAAAAGAAAGCATTTAGAGAATTAAAGGAAGTAGGTAGTGATGAGGCACTAAATAAATACAGAAAATTAAATAAATTCTGTAAAAAGCAAATCAAGGCAGCAAAAATTGAGACAGAGAGACTCATTGCCAGAGAGAGTAAAAATAATCCCAAAATATTCTTTAACTATATAAATAGTAAGAAACTAAAAAATGAAAGTGTTGACCCCCTTAAAAATAGCCTGGGGGAAGTGGTGGATGAGGAAAAAGCCAATATGCTAAATGACTTTTTTTCATCAGTATTTACACAAGAAAATCCCATGGCAGACAATATGATCAGTGATAACAGAAATTCCCCATTAAATGTCACCTGCTTAACCCAGCAGGAAGTACGGTGGCGTCTAAAAATCACTAAAATTGACAAATCTCCGGGCCCGGATGGGATACACCCCCGAGTACTGCAGGAATTAAGTACAGTCATTGATAGACCATTATTTTTAATCTTTAAAGAGTCCATAATAACAGGGTCTGTAACACAGGATTGGCATATAGCAAATGTGGTGCCAATATTCAAAAAGGGGACAAAAACGGAACTCGGTAATTATAGGCCAGTAAGCTTAACCTCTACTGTGGGTAAAATCCTGGAGGGTTTTCTATGAGATGCTATACTGGAGTATCTGAAGAGGAATAACCTCATGACCCAGTATCAGCACAGGTTTACTAGGGACCGTTCATGTCAGACTAATTTGATCAGCTTCTATGAAGAGGTAAGTTCTGGACTGGACCAAGGGAACCCAGTAGATGTAGTGTATATGGACTTTTCAAAAGCTTTTGATATGGTGCCACACAAAAGGTTGATACATAAAATGAGAATAATGGGGATAGGGGAAAATATGTGTCAGTGGGTTGAGAGCTGGCTCAGGGATAGGAAACAAAGGGTGGTTATTAATGGAGCACACTCGGACTGGGTCGCGGTTAGCAGTGGGGTACCACAGGGGTCAGTATTGGGCCCTCTTCTTTTTAACATATTTATTAATGACCTTGTAGGGGCATTCAGAGTAGAATTTCAATATTTGCAGATGACACTAAACTCTGCAGGGTAATCAATACAGGGGAGGACAATTTGTATTACAGGATGATTTATGTAAACTAGAAGCTTGGGCTGATAAATGGCAAATGAGCTTTAATGGAGATAAATGTAAGGTCATGCACTTGGGTAGAAGTAATAAGATGTATAACTATGTGCTTAATTCTAAAACACTGGGCAAAACCGTCAATGAAAAAGACCTGGGTGTATGGGTGGATGACAAACTCATATTGGCCAGTGTCAGGCAGCTGCTACAAAGGCGAATAAAATAATGGCATGCATCAAAAGAGGCATAGATGCTCATGAGGAGAACATAATTTTACCTCTATACAAGTCACGAGTTCCACCACACTTAGAATACTGTGCACAGTTCTGGTCTCCGGTGTATAAGAAAGACATAGATGAACTAGAGCGGGTGCAGAGAAGAGCGACCAAGGTTATTAGAGGACTGGGGGGTCTGCAATACCAAGATAGGTTATTACACTTGGGGCTGTTTAGTTTGGAAAAACGAAGACTAAGGGGTGATCTTATTTTAATGTATAAATATATGAGGGGACAGTACAAAGACCTTTCTGATTATCTTTTTAATCATAGACCTGAGACAGGGACAAGGGGGCATCCTCTACGTCTGGAGGAAAGAAGGTTTAAGCATAATAACAGACGCAGATTCTTTACTGTAAGAGCAGTGAGACTATGGAACTCTCTGCCGTATGATGTTGTAATGAGTGATTCATTACTTAAATTTAAGAGGGGACTGGATACCTTTCTGAAAAAGTATAATGTTACAGGGTATATACATTAGATTCCTTGATAGGGCTTTGATCCAGGGAACTAGTCTGATTGCCGTATTTGGAGTCGGGAAGGAATTTTTTCCCCAATGTGGAGCTTACTCTTTGCCACATGAGTTTTTTTGTTGCCTTCCTCTGGATAAACATGTTAGGGCATGTTAGGTTAGGCTATGGGTTGAACTAGATGGACTTAAAGTCTTCCTTCAACCTTAATAACTATGTAACTATGAAGTGTGCGCCAAATCTCAATATCTAAGATGGCAGCCGCCCCCAGTGAAGGCGCCACCATCTTTACTGAGTCCTAGCTGTGTTCTACATCGACAGAACCAATGCGTAAAAGAGGGGGGTGGAACTGGCACAGGAAGCTGATGTAATCTTTGAATCTGAGCTCTGAGATTCAGAAAGTGGTGAAAAAAAGTGGGGACAACACCAGCACAAGGAAAAAGTGCCATCTTTAGTTTAAATGAGCAATTAAATTATGGTGGTTTCCTGTGATTACAGGGACCTGTTAATATCTCCGCTCTGCTCCTTTTACCCGCTCTCCCCCACCATCCTCCTTCCCTTTTCCCTCACATTCCTAGTCGGATTGAAATACCTAATACATATACATATTGTATATAGATTTGTGTTAGGAGCCCTGCCTTCTTGGAGCCCAGCCCTAAAAAACAGATTTCTTAAGAGGGTCCATTAGGAGGACCTACTATTTATCTTCTCAAATGAAAGCCACTGCTACATTTGAAAAAAAATCCTCTTCTCATTTTTCTACATCTGTATAATTGGGGTTAACCTGTAGAGCTAATGGAGTTAGGGGATATAATCCTCTGGATACTTCTCTATCACCCATTAATATGCCTCAATTGCCTCCTGATCCCACTCACATCAGAACATATTTTGTACCCATGGAATTTGTATGTATGGCGGATAGGATTAAAAGCCTAATTAAGTTAATTAGGCTTTTAATTTAATTAAGAGCCTAATTAACTGGATATTAACTGGGAAACAGAGACCTGCGAAACCCATAAAGGCAACAGCTTTCTGCCAATACCCAAGAAAAATTATCTTTCACCATTGGTGCAGAATCCAACCAGAGGAGCAGCACTTTTAGACCTAATACTATCTAATAGACCTGACAGAATAACAAATCTGCACGTCGTCGAGCATCTTGGAAATAGCGACCACAATATTATGCAGTTTCAATTGTCTTTCGCTAGGGGGACTTGTCAGGGAGTCACAAAAACACCAAACTTTAGGAAGGCAAAGTTTGAGCAGCTTAGAGATTCCCTTAATCTAGTTGACTGGGACAATGTCCTCAGAAACAAGAATACAGATAATAAATGGGAAATGTTTAAGAACATCCTAAATAGGCACTGTAAGCTGTTTATACCTTGCAGGAATAAAAGGACAAGAAATAGGAAAAACCCAATGTGGCTAAACAAAGAAGTTAGAGGGGCAATTAACAGTAAAAAGAAAGCATTTAAACTACTAAAGCAGGATGGCACCGTTGACACTCTAAAGAACCATAGGGAGAAAAATATTTTATCTAAAAATTAATTAAAGCTGCCAAAAAAGAAACAGAGAAGCACATTGCTGAGGACAGTAAAACTAATCCCAAACTGTTCTTCAACTATATCAATAGTAATAGAATCAAAAGCGAAAGTGTAGGCCCCTTAAAAAATTTTGAGGAAAGAATGGTTGTAGATGACGAGGAAAAAGCTACCGTATTTTTCGCTTTGTAAGACGCTCCGGATTATAAGACGCCCCCCAAATTTTGAGGAGAAAAATAGGAAAAAACTTTTTTTAATAAATTGGTGGGGCGTCTTATAATCCATGCGTCTTATTACTTACCAAGGGTTGTGGCTGTGGTGGATCAGGGTCCCAGGGTCGTTGCTGGAGGCAGGAGTGGAGCATTGCTGCAGGCTGGGATGAGGGGGTCTGCAGGGGGCTCCTGTGCTGCAGGGGGGCTCCTGTGCTGCAGGGGGGCTCCTGTGCCGCAGGCTGGGAGGAGGGGTCTGCAGGGGGCTCCTGGGCTGCAGGGCTGTCTCCGATGCTGCGGGGGGCTCTGGCGACATTTTGTGAAAGGCCAGAGCCCCCGGCAGTTCGTCCATGTGTTCCTGTATGACTGACTCCGGGAAAATGGCCGTCGGAATCTCGAGAGATGAGATCTCAGCGCTGAAATCTCATCTCCCGAGATTCCGGCGGCCATTTTCCCAGAGTCAGTCATACTGGAACTAACTCCGGGAAAATGGCCACCGGAATCTCGAGAGATGAGATCTCAGCACTGAAATCTCATCTCCCGAGATTCTGGCGGCCATTTTCCCGGAATTAGTCATACTGGAACGCATGGACGAACTGCCGGGGGGCTCTGGTCTTTCACAAAATGTCGCCAGAGCCCCCCGCAGCACCGGAGCCTCCAGCATCACCCGGGGCAGCAGCGGACAACCCCGGCAGCGGCAGCATGCGACAGCGGCGGCGGGCGGTAGCGGCGGCGGACACCCCCTCATCCCAGCCTGTAATGGTAAGCGGTATATCCGCTTTGTTAGACGCACCCACATATCCCCCCCAAATTTGGGGGAAATAAAGTGCATCTTACAAAGCGTAAAATACGGTAATCTATTAAACACCTTCTCCACGGTATTCACGGTGGAAAATTAAATGTTAGGTGAAATGTCGAAAGACAAAGAAAACCCTATATTAAGGGTCACGAATATAAGCCAAGAAAAGGTCCAAAACTGGCTAAATACGATTAAAACAGATAAATCTCCAGGTCCGGATGGCATACACCCACGAATACTAAGAGAACTAAGTAATGTAACAGACAAGCCATTATTTCTTATATTTAGGGACTCTATAGCGATGGTGTCTGTTCCACAGGACTGGCCATAGCAAATGTGGTACCAATATTCAAAAAGGGCTCTAAAAGTGAACGGTTTCTGGGGGATGTTATTCTGGATTGACTCAATGAGAATAACTGTTTAACTCCATATCAGCATGGGTTTATGAGGAATCGCTCCTGTCAAACCAATTTAATCAGTTTTTATGAAGAGGTAAGCTATAGACTGGACCAAGGTGAGTCACTGAACGTGGTATATCTTGATTTTTCCAAAGCGTTTGATACCAAGCCACACAGGGTTGGACTGAGGCAACGGGACAACGGAGGATCCTCTGGTGGGCCCACCCTCGGCCCATGCCACCCACCAAGGGGGCACCCTGCATCTGCAGTTCCTTTATGAAGTGCACAGACAGTGGACAGCATTTCTTAGAGTGAATAAGGCTCTGCACCTTCTGAAGTCCTTGCTCGTTTATCCCAAACACCCCTACATCACAGCGTCCGGAAGTCCCAACTGGTGATTAAAGGCAGCCTGTGTTTTCCTGCTCGCTCGCTGACACATGAATAGCAGGGCAGGTTGGAACATTCAGTCACACAGAGCCTGCAGCGTCTCTGGCAGCACATCACTGAGACAGTCTGATCAGCAAACCATCCTCTCAAGGGATCTCGCTGGGCTCTCGTCCGCCATATTTCGCCCTGCTAGTATTTTGGTTTTGTCTCCTGCCTGGAAGCACAGGAGTCATAGACAGAACTGCAGCTAGAGGAGGGACCGTTCCGTTCCGGAACCTGTCATGTCAGAGGAGCTTGGTTCGGCTGGCAGAGCACGGGACATTCTGGACTAGGCCTGACAATTCTGAAGCTGGGACTTTGCAGTGTGGCTGAGGGGGGGGGGGGGACCGAGTTGGCTTCGCTAGGAGGGTGACGGAGAGGTGTCGCAGGCCCTGTATCTGAGCTGGAGAAGACTGTGAGGTGAGCGGGGACTGCAGTGTAGGGTGTTGGGCCCAAGCCTGAATGACACTGCAGCTGTGCCTTATGGGATTTGGGGACAGCGGCCGGACGTCCCAACTGGTGATTATTATATAGGATTTATTTTTATCTAGTAAATAATACTCATTTTTTGTTATTGCACTTTAATGGGTACTCCCATATTTCCAGGATGTGCCACAATAGTAGATGTGGTTTTCACAAATGGAACAAGCATGTGTTTCGCTGTTAGTGGAGAGATGGCCAGAATTTTGTCTACCTCACCACTTATATCACTTCACTGTGTGACGGGGCCCCATGCTCAAGATAGATGCAAGTTCCATTTGTGGGACTTCTACTTAACCCCTTAAGCCCCAAGGGTGGTTTGCACCTTAATGACCAGGCCAATTTTTACAATTCTGACCACTGTCCCTTTATGAGGTTATAACTCTGGAACGCTTCAACAGATCCTGATGCTTCTGACACTGTTTTTCCGTGACATATTGTACTTCATGATAGTGGTAACATTTATTTGATATTACCTGCGTTTATTTGTGAAAAAAATGGAAATTTGGTGAAAATTTTGAAAATTTTGCAAGTTTCCAACTTTGGATTTGTATGCCCTTAAAATCACAGAGATATGTCACACAAAATATTAAATAAGCAACATTTCCCACATGTCTATTTTACATCAGCACAATTTTGGAACCAAGTTTTTTTTTTTTTTGTTAGGGAGTTATAATGGTTAAAAGTTGACCAGCAATTTCTCATTTTTACAACACCATTTTTTTTTAGGGACATCACATTTTAAGTCACTTTGAGGGGTCTATATGATAGAAAATACCCAAGTGTGACACCATTCTAAAAACTGCACATCTCAAGGTACTTAAAAAAAAAACATTCAAGAATTTTATTAACCCTTCAGGTGTTTCACAGGAATTTTTGGAATCCTTCACTCCCGGAGTTTTTCCGTTTTCGTTTTTCGCCCCCCTCCTTCCCAGAGCCATAACTTTTTTATTTTTCCATCAATTTGGCCATGTGAGGGCTTATTTTTTGCGGGACGAGTTGTACTTTTGAACGACATCATTGGTTTTAGCATGTCGTGTACTAGAAAAACGGGAAAAAAATTCCAAGTGCAGTGAAATTGCAAAAAAAGTGCAATCCAACACTTGTTTTTTGCTTGCCTATTTTGCTAGGTTCACTAAATGCTAAAACTGACCTGCCATTATGATTCTCCAGGTCACTACGAGTTCACGGACACCTAACATGACTAGGTTATTTTTCACCTGAGTGGTGAAAAAAAATTCCAAACTTTGCAAAAAACAAAACAAAACAAAATTGCGCCATTTTCCGATACTCGTAGCGTCTCCATTTTTCGTGATCTGGGGTCAGGTGAGGGCTTATTTTTTGCGTGCCGAGCTGGCGTTTTTAATGATAGCATTTTGGTGCAGATACGTTCTTCTGATCGCCCGTTATTGCATTTTAATGCAATGTCGTGGCGACCAAAAAAACGTAAATCTGGCGTTTCGAATTTTGTTCTCATTACGCCATTTAGCGATCAGGTTAATGCTTTTTTTTTATTGATAGATCGGGCGATTCTGAACGCGGCGATACCAAATATGTGTAGGTTGGAGTTTTTTTTATTGATTTATTTTGATTGGGGCGAAAGGGGGGTGATTTAAACTTTTATATTTTTTTTATTTTTTTCACATTTTTAAAAACTTTTTTTTTTTTACTTTTGCCATGCTTCTATAGCCTCCATGGGAGGCTAGAAGCAGGCACAGCCCGATCGGCTCTGCTATGCAGCAGCGATCATAAGATCGCTGCTACACAGCAGATTTGCAGGTGTGCTGTGAGCGCTGACCACAGGGGGGCGCTCACAGCCACCGGCAATCAGAAACCATAGAGGTCTCAAGGACCTCTATGGTTACAATGGAGGAGCATCGCCGACCCCCGATCATGTGACGGGGGTCGGCGATGCGCTCATATCCGGCCGCACGGCCGGATGCGGTAGTTAAATGCCGCTGTCTGCGTTTGACAGCGGCATTTAACTAGTTAATAGGCGCGTGCAGATCGCGATTCTGCTCGCGCCTATTGCGGGCACATGTCAGCTGTTCAAAACAGCTGACATGTCCCGGCTTTGATGTGCGCTCACCGCCGGAGCGCACATCAAAGCGGGGGTCCCGACATGTGACGTACTATACCGTCAGATGTCGGGAAGGGGCTAAAAAAAAGAAAAACATTTAACTTTATTTCACAAAAAATTTACTTCAGCTCCAATTTGTTTTATTTTACCAAGGGTAATAGAAAGAAAATGGACCCCAAAAAATGTTTTACAATTTGTCCTGAGTACGTCAATACCCCATATGTGGGGGTAAACCACTGTTTGGGTGCATGGTAGAGCTCAGAAAGGAAGGAGCACTATTTGACTTTTCAATGCCATGTTGCGTTTGGAGAGCCCCTGATGTGCCTAAACATTGAAATCCCCCACAAAAAAACACAATTTTGGAAAGTAGACCCCCTAAGGAACTGATCTAGATGTGTGGTGCACACTTTGACCCACCAAGTGCTTCACAGAAGTTTATAATGTAGAGCCGTTAAAATAAAAAATATTTTTTTTCCACAAAAATGTTTTTTTTAGCCCCCCAAATTTGTATTTTCTCAAGGGAAACAAGTGAAATTGCACCCCAAAAGTAGTTGTCCAATTTGTCCTGAGTACGCCGATACCCATATGCTAGGGTAAACCCCTGTTTTGGCACACAGAAGAGCTCGGAAAGGAAGGAGCATTGTGTTACTTTTTCAACACAGAATTGGCTGGAATTGAGATTGGACGCCATGTCGCATTTGGAGAGCCCTTGTTGTGCCTAAACAGTGGAAGCCCCCAATTTTAACTGAAACCCTAACCCAAACACACCCCTAACCCTTACCCCAACTCTACCCATAACCCTAACCACACCCTTAAACCAAACATGTCCCTAACCCCAATCATGCCCCTAACCCCAATGACACCCCTAACTCCAACAGGCCACTATAACCCTAATCCCAACCCTAACCACACCACTAACTCCAACACATCTCTAACCCTAATCCCAACCATAACCCTCACCACACCCCTAACCCTGACACACCCCTAACCCTAATCCCAACCATAAATGTAATCCAAACCCTAACTTTAGCCCTAACCCTAACCATAACTTTAGCCCCAACCCTAACCTCAACCCTAACCCTAGCCCTAACCCCAGCCCCAATCCTAACCCCAACCCTAACCCTAGCCCCAACCCTAATGGGAAAATAGAAATAAATATTTTTTTTTTTTTATTTTACTATTTTTCCCTAACTAAGGGGGTAATGAAGGGGGGGTTTGATTTACTATTTATAGTGGGTTTTTTAGCATATTTTTGTGATTGGCAGCTGTCACACACTAAAAGATGTTTTTTATTGCAAAAAAATACGTTTTTGCGTCTCCACGTTTTGAGAGCTATAATTTTTCTATATTTTGGTACATAGAGTCATGTGAGGTCTTGTTTTTTGCGGGACGTTGACATTTTTATTGGTACCATTTTTAGGCATGTGACTTTTTTGATCACTTTTTATTCCGATTTTTGTGAGGCAGAATGCATCGCGTTGCTCCGAGGGTTTAACGGAAGCACGCAGGGAGCCCCCTCCCTGCGAGATGCTTCCCTATGCCGCCGGAACACTGTGATCATGTTTGATCGCAGTGTGCCGGGGGTTAATGTGCCGGGAGCCGTGACCACTCCTGGCACATAGTGCCGGATGTCAGCTGCGATAGTCAGCTCACACCCGGCCGCGCTTCGCCCGTGAGAGCGGCCGATCGCATATGACGTAGTATCCTGTCACTGGGAGTTAAGTCCCAGGTAACCTCGACGGGATAGTATGTCATATGCGATTAAGGGGTTGTACTTTGAAAGTATTTATTGTTGTGTTATGCAACTTTCCAACAAGCCGTGAACGAGACATAAGTGGTTTTTTTTTGCCGGGAGTGTTTCTTTAGTTTGTTAGTTACACATTAAGTTAAATTTGTTATTTATTGGCTAATTATTATTATTATTATTATTATTATTATTATTATTATTATTATTACTATACACTATGTAGCATGGCTAAAGGGTGTGTAGTCGACGGGAGGTATGTGCCACATAAGTGCCTTGTTGCTGTAATGTAGCCCGGAGTATTTATTTGTTGTATATAACCATGTATATATGTGTGTTCAGGACCTGTGGTGATGTCAGACCACATGGCTAATCATGTGATGGGTTACTGGGTGTGGTTAGCTCTATATAAGACAGGCTAATGTTTAACACAGGGGATATGTGTGGAGGTGAAACCTTCCTGAGTGTGTTAAGGCTATAGGACTGAGCCTGAAGGACTGGACACTTTGTTTTTCTTTTCCTGAACTAAAGGCTATTTGTTTGCTGTTATTTTTGCCATGTGGTTTATGAGGTAATAAACCCTGTGAACTTTTAAAAGAACGTGCCTCCTGAGTGTCAGCCATCGCACCTGAGTGAGTGAAATCCCTACAATTGGTGGTAGACGTGCGGGCAGCGTTCCCAGCGGAGACGAAAGTCTGTTATTGAATGTCCTGGGTCAAGTCTGTTGTAAGCCAGCCGGGGAAAATGGAGGAACTGCTGAAACACTTGGTCCAGTTGCAATCACAGCAGGAGCAACGGCAGCAGGTACAGCAAGAGACCAACAGGCTGTTGATGCAGCAGATACAATAGAGCCAGCAAAAGCAACGGCAGAGCCAGCAGGAGCAACGGCAGCAGATGCAACAGAACCAGCAGGAGCAACGGCAGCAGATGCAACAGAACCAGCAGGAGCAACGGGAGCAGATGCAGCTTCTGACAACCGCCATCCAGGGCAAGACGAGTGCCCCAACCCCAGGTCTGGCTGATGACACCCACGTCCGGAAGACGGTAAGACGCGCATTGCAGAAAATGACCCCCGGGGATGATGTTGAGGCCTTCCTGATGGTGTTTGAGAGGGTCGCTGAGAGGGAAAAACTCCCGCCAGAGCAGTGGGCAGAGGTACTGGTGCCATACCTGACGGGAGAACCCCAGAAGGTGTACTATGATTTGACCTTGCAGGATGCCAAAGAGTATCACAAATTGAAAGTCGAGATTCTCGCACGTTTGGGGGTGACACTGACTGTCAGGGCACAGCAAGTTCACAGCTGGGCCTATCACCGGGACAAACCGCCTCGCTCTCAAATGTTTGATCTGTTGCACCTGGTCCAGAAATGGCTGCAGCCAGAGTCTTGTACACCTGCACAGATGGTGGAACGAGTGATGATGGATCGGTTTGTGCATTCCCTCCCGAGGTCCATACAGACTTGGGTTGCCCAGGGTGATCCCCAGAATGCCGACGAACTGATCGGACTGGTCGAGAGATACCAAGGGATGGAAGGCTCCTTTGGGAGGCAGCCCGTGCCGTACTGGGGGTCCCAGAAAGCTGCTGAGTCCCAAAAAGGGGTGGCATATCCAAGGGCACAAAGGGCGGGGAGGTGGTGCCCAAGGTCCCTACGGGTGATATTATTTGCTGGAGGTGCCACGGGCCAGGACATATAGCTGCCCGTTGTTCCCAGACCACTGAGCAGATGGACTGCAGCATGGGACGCCGTTGTTCATACTATGCGTATCCAGCCTGCAGTGTGAACTCTCCGCCCAACGAGGGACCTCAAGCGTGTCCCGTAAGGGTGAACGATCGAGCCGCAACGGCGCTGTTAGACTCAGGGAGCTTAGTGACCCTGGTGAGGGCCACTTTCCCTCTCCACCTGCTCCCGGGAAAGAAGGTCGGCGTGTGGTGCATACATGGTGATGCCAAGGACTACCCTTTGGCCAGGGTGGACATTGAAAAGGCATGTGGCACTGAGTCCCACATAGTCGGCGTTGTGCAGGACTTGTTGCACCCTATAATTATTGGCCGGGATTTCTGTTTGTTTTGGGATTTGTGGGGAAAAGGTTCTGAGATCGCTAGCAAGAGTAGGGAACCAATGAACCCTAAAAAGGTATCGCCACACCCAGAGACAGACAGGTTTCCTTTTTGTGTTCTGGTTGAGGATGAGGAGGAAGTGTCCCCTGCATCTGACATTCTGGAGTTAGAGGTAACCGGTGAAAATTTTGGGACTGCCCAACATAGGGACCCCACTCTGAGGGAAGCCTTTAATAATGTCACGGTTATTGACGGGGTGGTACAGGAGCCGGGGGCAGACACAAGATTTCCCCATTTTCTGATGAGGGGGGAGTTGTTGTACTGGGTCACGAAAATAAGGGAGGAGTCGGTAGAGCAGTTGTTAGTGCCAGGTCCATATAGACGGAAGGTGTTGGACATGGCCCATTCACACATCTTGGGTGGACACCTAGGGGTGGAAAAAACGCAGGAACGGGTTGTGCAGAGGTTCTATTGGCCTGGGTGTCACCGGGAAATAGTGAACTATTCCAGGTTCTGCCCTACATGTCAGCTAACTGCTCCCACTCCTCATTTCCGGAACCCTCTTGTGCCCCTGCCTATTATTGAGGTGCCGTTCAAGAGAATTGCCATGGACTTGGTCGGTCCCTTAGTTAAATCAGCCCCGGGCCATCAGTATATATTAGTCATCCTGGACAATGCCACACGCTATCCTGGGGCAATTCCTCTGAGAAATTCTTCCTCGAAGAGTATAGCCCGCGAGTTGGTCCATGTCTTTTCCCGGACAGGTCTGCCGAAGGAGATCTTGACTGACCAGGGGACACCTTTCATGAGCAAGGTGATGAGGGAGTTATGCAAAGCCCTGAAAATCTCCCAGTTGAGGACCTCGGTGTACCATCCCCAGTCAGAGGGCCTTGTTGAGAGATTTAACAAGACACTGAAGAGCATGCGGAGAAAAGTTATAGAGAAAGATGGTAGAGACTGGGATTGTCTCTTACCCTACCTGATGTTTTCCATTCGTTAAGTTCCACAGGCCTCCACAGGGTTCTCACCGTTAGCTTCTATATGGCTGACATCCGCGAGGACTCCTGCATATAGCCAAGGAAACCTGGGAAGCCGAAGTCACGCCCCACAGAAGCGTCATTGATCATGTGGCCCTGATGCAGCAGAGGATTGCAAAGGTGATGCCTATTGTGAGAGAACACCTCCTCCAGGCACAAGAAGCTCAGGCCAGAGTCTACAACCGGTCTGCAAGAGTGAGGCAGTTCAATCCGGGAGACCGAGTTCTTGTGTTAGTTCCGACGGTGGAGAGCAAGTTCTTGGCCAAATGGCAAGGACCATATGAGGTTGTCGAGAAACTTGGTGAAGTAAATTATAAAATTCACCAACCAGGAAGACGGAAACCATTCCAAGTATACCATGTCAACCTCATCAAGCCGAGGCAAGATAGAGAGCCGACAGTAACTCCATCGTTGTTAAGCAACCCAGAAGGTGAGGTTGGAGCGGTTACTATAGCGGAGACGCTATCAAAGACCCAGAAACAGCAGTGCCGGGAGTTACTCCAGAAAAACAGGGACCTGTTTTCAGAGTTGCCAGGACACACAAAGGTCATAGAGCACGAAGTCCTAACAGAGCCACATGTGCGGGTGAAAGTGAAGCCCTATCGTATTCCTGAGGCTCGTCAAGAAGTTATCTCCAAGGAAGTGGAGCGTATGTTGAAGCTTGGAGTCATTGAGGAATCCAAGAGCGGTTTGTCGAGCCCAATTGTCCTGGTCCCAAAACCTGATGGAGAGTGGAGGTTTTGCAACGACTATCGGAAGTTGAATGAGGTCTCCAAGTTTGACGCTTATCCCATGCCCCGCGTTGATGAGCTCATCGAAAGGCTTGGGCACGCCAGATATATATCCACCTTGGATTTGACAAAGGGGTATTGGCAGATCCCCATGGCACAGGAAGCCAAGGAGAAGACGGCCTTTTCGACACCTGATGGATGCTTCCAGTATGTCCGGATGCCGTTTGGCCTACAGGGAGCTCCGGCGACCTTCCAGAGGGCTATGGATAGAGTCCTTACACCCCATAAGGCTTACGCTGCTGCGTACCTAGATGATATCGTCATCTTTAGCCCGGACTGGGAGAGTCATCTGGAGAAAGTCCAAACGGTGTTTGATGCTCTAAGAGAGGCGGGGTTTACAATAAACCCGAAGAAGTGTGCCTTGGGTAAGGAAGAAGCTAAATACCTAAGCTATATAGTGGGTCGTGGAGAAATAAAGCCCCAAATCAGGAAAGTGGAGGCAATCCAAACATGGCCGAAACCACTCTCCAAAAAGCAAGTTAAAGCCTTTCTGGGAATCGTGGGATATTACAGGAGGTTCATCCCGAACTTCGCCACAGTGGCTGCGCCTCTGACTGATCTGCTAAAGGGGACAAAATCAGTGATGGTTAAATGGTCCGAAGAGACAGAGTCAGCCTTCCAAGAGTTGAAAGGGGCTCTATGTAAGCAACCCGTTCTGATGGCCCCAGACTTTAATAAAGAATTTATTCTTCAGACAGATGCCTCAGATGTTGGGGTAGGAGCAGTTCTTTCCCAAGAGCTACATGGGGAGGAGCATCCTGTGCTCTATCTGAGTAGAAAGCTGTCCTCATCTGAGAAGAACTACTCAGTTGTGGAAAAAGAGTGTTTGGCCATAAAGTGGGCGGTGGACACGTTACGGTACTATCTGCTGGGTCGTAAATTCAGACTGATATCTGACCATGCCCCACTAAGATGGATGAGGGAAACAAAGGGTAGAATTGCTAGGGTCACCCGTTGGTTCTTAGCCCTGCAGGACTTCAGTTTCCATGTGGAACATAGGGCCGGAAAGCTGCACGGTAATGCGGATGCCGTATCAAGAATCCCTTGTTTAGTGGGGAAAAGTGCCAAGCCCCACGGCTTTAGGCAGAGGGGGAGGTATGTAGCATGGCTAAAGGGTGTGTAGTCGACGGGAGGTATGTGCCACATAAGTGCCTTGTTGCTGTAATGTAGCCCGGAGTATTTCTTTGTTGTATATAACCATGTATATATGTGTGTTCAGGACCTGTGGTGATGTCAGACCACATGGCTAATCATGTGATGGGTTACTGGGTGTGGTTAGCTCTATATAAGACAGGCTAATGTTTAACACAGGGGATATGTGTGGAGGTGAAACCTTCCTGAGTGTGTTAAGGCTAAAGGACTGAGCCTGAAGGACTGGACACTTTGTTTTTCTTTTCCTGAACTAAAGGCTATTTGTTTGCTGTTATTTTTGCCATGTGGTTTATGAGGTAATAAACCCTGTGAACTTTTAAAAGAACGTGCCTCCTGAGTGTCAGCCATCGCACCTGAGTGAGTGAAATCCCTACAACTATTATAGTGCCATTTATCCCATGGCACTTTACATGTGAAAAAGAGACTTCAGGTTCCTTTTGAAGGTTACCGTGGTAGGCTAATAAACACTTTGTTTGATATTACCTCATTTTGCAACAGAATTGGTATTAACATAGTAACATAGTTAGTAAGGCCAAAAAAAGACATTTGTCCATCCAGTTCAGCCTATATTCCATCATAATAAATCCCCAGATCAACGTCCTTCTACAGAACCTAATAATTGTATGATACAATATTGTTCTGCTCCAGGAAGACATCCAGGCCTCTCTTGAACCCCTCGACTGAGTTCGCCATCACCACCTCCTCAGGCAAGCAATTCCAGATTCTCACTGCCCTAACAGTAAAGAATCCTCTTCTATGTTGGTGTAAAAACCTTCTCTCCTCCAGACGCAAAGAATGTCCCCTTGTGCCCGTCACCTTCCTTGGTATAAACAGATCCTCAGCAAGATATTTGTATTGTCCCCTTATATACTTATACATGGTTATTAGATCGCCCCTCAGTCGTCTTTTTTCTAGACTAAATAATCCTAATTTCGCTAATCTATCTGGGTATTGTAGTTCTCCCATCCCCTTTATTAATTTTGTTGCCCTCCTTTGTACTCTCTCTAGTTCCATTATATCCTTCCTGAGCACCGGTGCCCAAAACTGGACACAGTACTCCATGTGCGGTCTAACTAGGGATTTGTACAGAGGCAGTATAATGCTCTCATCATGTGTATCCAGACCTCTTTTAATGCACCCCATGATCCTGTTTGCCTTGGCAGCTGCTGCCTGGCACTGGCTGCTCCAGGTAAGTTTATCATTAACTAGGATCCCCAAGTCCTTCTCCCCGTCAGATTTACCCAGTGGTTTCCCGTTCAGTGTGTAATGGTGATATTGATTCCTTCTTCCCATGTGTATAACCTTACATTTATCATTGTTAAACCTCATCTGCCACCTTTCAGCCCAAGTTTCCAACTTATCCAGATCCATCTGTAGCAGAATACTATCTTCTCTTGTATTAACTGCCTTACATAGTTTTGTATCATCTGCAAATATCGATATTTTACTGTGTAAACCTTCTACCAGATCATTAATGAATATGTTGAAGAGAACAGGTCCCAATACCGACCCCTGCGGTACCCCACTGGTCACAGCGACCCAGTTAGAGACTATACCATTTATAACCACCCTCTGCTTTCTATCATTAAGCCAGTTACTAACCCATTTACACACATTACACACATACTATTTCTATATGAATGCAAGGAGGGCCCCAATAATGATTTTTCTCTGGTGGGCCCAAGGTACTCCGGTCCGACTCTGGTGCAACACAAGAGGTTGGTACACAAAATGAGAATGCTGGGTCTGGGGGAAAATGTGTGTAGATGAGTAAGTAACTGGCTTCTTGATAGAAAGCAGAGGGTGGTTATAAATGGTATATTCTCTAACTGGGTCGCTGTGACCAGTGGGGTACCGCAGGGGTCGGTGTTGGGTCCTATTCTCTTCAATATATTTATTAATGATCTGGTAGAAGGTTTACACAGTAATATATCGATATTTGCAGATGATACAAAACTATGTAAAGCAGTCAATTCAAGAGAAGATTGTATTCTGCTTCAGATGGATCTGGATAAGTTGGAAACTTGGGCCGAGAGGTGGCAGATGTGGTTTAACAATGATAAATGTAAGGTTATACACATGGGAAGAAGGAATCAATACCACCATTACACACTGGACGGGAAACCACTGGGTAAATCTGACACGGAGAAGGACTTGGGGATCCTAGCTAATGGTAAACATACCTGGAGCAGCCAGTGCCAGGCATCGGCTACCAAGGTAAACAGGATCATGGGGTGCATTAAAAGAGGTCTGGATACACATGATTAAAGCATTATACTGCCTCTGTACAAATCCCTGGTTAGACCACACATGGGGTATGGTTTACAGTTTTGGGCACCGGTGCTCAGGAAGAATATAATGGAAGTAGAGCAGGTACAAAGGAGGGCAGCAAAATTAGTATTATTTAGTCTAGAAAAAAGACGACTGAGGGGCGATCTAATAACCATATATAAGTATATAAGGGGACAATACAAATATCTCTCAGAGGATCTGTTTATACCAAGGAATGTGACGGTCACAAGGGGGCATTCTCTGCGTCTGGAGGAGAGGTTTTTCCACCACCACAGAAGAGGATTCTTTATTGTTAGGGCAGTGAGAATCTGGAATTCCTTGCCTGAGGAGGTGGTGATGGCAAACTCAGTCGAGGTGTTCAGGAGAGACCTGGATGTCTTCCTGGAGCGTAACAATATTGTATCTTACAGTTATTAGGTTCTTTAGAAGGATGTAGATCTGGGGATTTATTCTGACGTAATATAGGTTGAACTGGATGGACAAATGTCTTTTTTCGGCCTTGCTAACAATGTTACTATGTTAATGACTACACTGTTGTGAATTCCGCTCTTGGGCTCCCTCCGGTGGTTGTAAGTGGCACTTTTGCGAGTTCTGCTCTTGGGCTCCCTCCGGTGGTTTTAAGTGGTACTGCTGCTCCTTGGATTTAGTAGTCAGCTGCTTCCACTGATTGTCTTTCTGGCTCGGCTATTTAGCCTGGTTCTATCCTTCAGCCTGTGCCAGTTGTCAATGGTTCCTGGTTGGATTCACATCTCTGCTTGGATTTCCATGATATTCTGACCAGTTCAGCAAAGATAAGTCCTTGCTTTGTTCTTTTGCAGTCCACTTGTTGTGGACTTAATCTTTCTGCACTTTCTATGTTTTTTTCTAGTCCAGCTTGTCAGTATGGATTTATTCAGTTAGCTGGAAGCTCTGGGAAGCAGATTTACCCTCCACACCTTTAGTCAGGTGTGGAAATTTTTGTTAACTCTGTGGTGGATTTTTCTAGTTTTTAATACTGACCGCACAGTATTCTTTCCTGTTCTATTTATCTAGCTAGACTGGCCTCCTTTGCTACTTTGCTACATCCTGGTTTCATTCTGCGTATGTCATTTCCCTCTCCACTCACAGTCAATATTTGTGGGGGCTGTCCTATCCTTTGGGGATTTCTCTGAGGCAAGATAGCTTTCCTGTTTCTATCTTTAGGGGTAGTTAGTCCTCCGGCTGTGACGAGGTGTCTAGGGAGTGACAGGAACATCCCACGGCTACTTCTAGTGTTGTGTTAAGCTCAGGAACTGCGGTCAGTACAGGTACCACCTCCTCCAGAGCACGTCCCATGTTGCTCCTAAACCACCAGATCATAACACTACTCCCCCACTATTGTTTTGGGTTAGTAGACCCAAAATAATATTGGCTTCTAATTATGCGCTTCTTATGCGGTCCAAAGACTGGAAATAGTGCGATAATGTAGCAGGTGGGGTAACTGATGTTAAGCGCTTTAGTTTGCGGCCCAAAGACTGGTACCAAAAACCGGTAGTAGCCTGGGATACAAAGGGAGGCTGCACACAGCCGCTGCGGCCCACAGACCGGAACAAGTACTTTACATTGATATTGCTTACAAGATGGGGGGTAATAAGACAGTGGACTTCACATCCAGTAAATCTGCACTCCACAATGCGGTTCAAAAACCGGAAACAACGTCAGACACCGGTTATTATGGGGGTGAGTGCAATACTATTTAAAAAGGGCGTGTTACTGGGAATCCTTATGTACCATGCTTCATTTGAATGGGTTATGACATGACCAGTTGGACCTGACATGCAAGTTCCCTGCCATTGCAGGAACTCGTAGTTTCCCACATACTTTTCACTCACCTGATGAATCCCCCATATGCGGGAGGAAACGCGTAGGAAGATACAATATATATTGATGGGTACATCATAGCAGTCTTACTTAGGGACTGCCCTTGTAAGGGCAGGAGAAATACAGGGGTATAACAGGGGAGGTCAGGAGAATTCCGTCCCCCATACATTTAATCTCCATGCTTCTGTGTATCTGTGATCTGCTTAAAACAAGTTAAACTGGAAGTGGGGAGACTACACCATTTTTTTACTGAACACTGGTAACTTTAGCACTAGCACCTTATCACTTTGTGTTTTTTTGTTTGTTTTCACTTGATTTATCCAGTATTTTAGTGATTATATTAAAAGTTATGTTTTAGTTAATGGAATCTCTCCTTGCTAATTAGTCTTTCTCCTGATAGTATTGATTTGTGGGCTATACTGACCATACTACTGCTGACTGTTATATTAAGTTACAAGATCAGCCTTTTCTCTGTTGACAAGACACAGTGTGCCTCGTATTTGCTTTGCCAGCCCTAATGCAGTGCCATAGAGACAATAACAAGCAAAATCATCAAATGATCTATCATACTATCATAAAATAATAAATATAAAATTCCTAAAATGGTGATGGATATTTATTTATTGAGAATTAATGGAAGGTTCGTACAGTGTTCTACAGACGTCTGCATGAGCCTTTACAATCTCAATTGGCCATTTGAAGGAACCATAGTTTTTGATGTTGCTCTCTGTGAATAGGAGTTTGATACCCGAGAGGAAAACATTTCTCTTTACAGTAAGACTATGGAATGTTCTTCCTCAATAAATGAATATAAAAAGGAGTCTGGGTGTCTTAATCAGAATAAATAACTAAATAGAGCAACTGTGTAGGATGGTGGGATGAGGAGTTTATCAAGGCATTTGGTCTCCCATTTTTGGAGTGGGAAGGAATTTCTTTCTCTCAATGCTGCATAAAAATAGATTGAAACAGTGACCAAGTGGAATCTATGTACCTATGTAAGGTATCTCTAAAGAAAAAAAAAATAAAATGTATGCAGCATGTCAGATTACCATGGGCTATAAAGCATAATTAAAATAGTACAGTCAGTTCATGAATAGATGTCCAAAGACAAAAGTTAGGAGAGTATTAAAGATTCTAACACACTTGATATCATAGGTAAGCAAAATGCTGTCATTCTTGGCAAAATAATACTTCTCTGAATGGAGGAATGTCTACATAAAAAGTACATATTGCCCAAGCCAGATACTATTTAGAATACTTAGGCAGATGATGCAGTACCTTCCCACATTACAAAACCTTTACTTTCTGGAGATTTCCTAGCCCCGATGAAGTGATTGATAAAACCAAAAACTTACATCTGCAGATCCTGATCAGTTTCTTTTAACTTGAACTCGCAACGAGACAGATTTTGCACCGCAGTTTCAATCTCGCTTTTAAGATACTCTCGCTCTGCCGTCAGCTCCTCCACTCTTGCAATGAGACTTTTTCTAGCCATATCAACTTCATTCCTGCCAAGAAATAACAGTGAAAATAGAAAGCCTCAGTATTCTATCGCAGGAAATCTGTCAGTAGGATCAACCTTCCAAAGCCCTTCGGACATGTAGGTTACCGGAAGCTGAATAATAAGATACCTTGATATCTTTGATCTGATGTCTTATTCTAGAGAAATCCACATTTTTAAATATCTAAGTGAGCTGTTAAGATCTCTGGGCCAGACAATAAGCTCTAGAGGCATACTCTGAGGGAGGTCTTTTTAAATAATGAGGGGCGTTGCCTATGTGAGACATGTAATAACTGACAGTTTGCTCCCCTGATCTACAAGTCTCACATGGACAATCTCTACATTAATGTAAAATAAGCCCTGGAGGCAGATTCTCAGGTAGATCCAATTCAACCATAGGTCTTAACAGATTATTTACCTATTAAAAAAACTGTGTATTTCTCTGGAAGCAGACATAAGATTGCAGATTTCAAAGTATCGTAATTCAGCTTCCTATAAACTTTATGCCCATATAGCTTAGGGGGATTGATCCCACTGACAGATTCCCTTTAACTGTAACAAATAGAAAATACTTATGCGATTTGTGGCTTCACACTATTTTGTTTTATCAACACTAAAAATTGAGAAAGTTTTCTAAATGCTACAAATATATAAATCACACTTTTTTTTGTTTTTATCTAAACTAAAGTTTAATTAACTTTTTAGAATTGGCTGTCATGTGTACATGAGGAATAACACTATATTTGGACATTAAATAACTTGTATCCTTCAAATTTTCAGTTTAATGTTCAGCGCTCTCTGAGCTAGAGAGTGGAAATTAATTGCCAAGAGGTCTTCCCATACAAAACACACAGACAGAGGAAACACGGCTCTACTTTCTTTATAAAGCAGCGGTGTTACACATCAGCAATGAGCTGTGCAGATAGGGAATATTAACTTGATTCAAGTTGTAGCACCATTTGCCTACAGCAAAATAACCAATGTTATAAGTAAATATATTTCTGAAGGTGCTATTGAGGTGAAATTCTCACCAGATGTCTCTAACAACCCATTGATGTGCATAAATTAAGTGTAATAATGAAAAATGGTGGTATAGTAAATCCAGAACCGGATTAAGGAGGTGGGTGGCCCGGGGCCCATTTTGGAGGGAGGCCCATTTTTCAAGGTGCTGCAGTATGTAATGCAAAATTACAAAATGAAACGAACGCAAGTTTGTTTACAAAAATCATTTGCACAGAGTAATTCAAGTAAAATCATTCATTTTTTTTTTTACAATCCGGGCACTTTCCTTGATTTTGTGCTGCAAAATCAATAATGATGTCACTAAAGTCCAATTCACGCAGTATATCTGACCTTGTCAACCCTTGAAGTTCTGAAAAAGTGTTAAAGATTAAAATATGTACATATGTATGTATGTATATTGTAGAAATTTTGGCTGTCTATATCAAAGACTGCTGCTGGGCTCCATATGTCAGAGGCTTCTGCTGGGCTGTATATGTATGATGTATGAGAGGCTTTTGCTGGGCTGTATATATATATATATATATATATATATATATATATATATATATATATATATATATATATATATATATAATATACATACATACATACGAGGAGCTTCTGCTGGGCTGTGTATGTCAGAGGCTTCTGCTGGGCTCTATATGTATGAGAGGCTTCTGCTGGGCTGTATATGCATTAGTGGCTTCTGCTGGCCTGTATATATATGAGGGGCTTCTGCTAGGCTCTATATGTATGAGAGGCTTCTGCTGGGCTGTATATATATGAGAGGCTTCTGCTGGGCTGTATATATATGAGAGGCTTTTGCTGGGCTGTATATATCAGAGGCTTCTGCTGGGCTGTATATGTATGAGAGGCTTCTGCTGGGCTGTATATGTATGAGAGGCTTCTGCTGAGCTGTATATACAGTGCCTACAAGTAGTATTCAACCCCCTGCAGATTTAGCAGGTTTAATAAGATGCAAATAAGTTAGAGCCTTCAAACTTCAAACAAGAGCAGGATTTATTAACAGATGCATAAATCTTACAAACCAAAAAGTTTTGTTGCTCAGTTAAATTTTTATAAATTTTAAACATAAAAGTGTGGGTCAATTATTATTCAACCCCTAGGTTTAATATTTTGTGGAATAACCTTTGTTTGCAATTACAGCTAATAATTGTCTTTTATAAGACCTGATCAGGCCGGCACAGGTCTCTGGAGTTATCTTGGCCCACTCCTCCATGCAGATCTTCTCCAAGTTATCTAGGTTCTTTGGGTGTCTCATGTGGACTTTAACCCCTTTCTGACATCTGACGTACTATCCCGTCGAGGTGGGGTGGGCCCGTATGACCACCGACGTGATAGTACGTCATACGCGATCGGCCGCGCTCAGTGGGCTGATCGCGGCCGGGTGTCAGCTGCATATCGCAGCTGACATCCGGCACTATGTGCCAGGAGCGGTCACGGACTGCCCCCGGCACAATAACCCCCGGCACACCGCGATCAAACATGATCGTGGTGTACCGGCGGTATAGGGAAGCATCGCTTCACTGAAACCCCCGCAGCAACGCGATGTGATCGTGTTGCTCCGAGGGTCTCCTACCTCCCTCCTCGCCGCTGGTCCCGGATCCAAGATGGCCGCGGCATCCGGGTCCTGCAGGGAGGGAGGTGGCTTACCGAGTGCCTGCTCAGAGCAGGCGCTGGTAAGCCTGCAGCCCTGCACAGCAGATCGCCGATCTGACAGAGTGATGTGCACACTCTCAGATCAACGATCTGTAATGTCCCCCCCTGGGACAAAGTAAAAAAAAAAAAAATTCCACATGTGTAAAAAAATAAATAAAAAATAAATTCCTAAATAAAGAAGAAAAAAATATATATTATTCCCATAAATACATTTCTTTATCTAAAAAAAAAAAAAAAACAAACAATAAAAGTATACATATTTAGCATCGCCGTGTCCGTAACGACCCAACCTATAAAACTGCCCCACCAGTTAACCCCTTCAGTAAACACCGTGAGGAAAAAAAAAAAAAAAAACGAGGCAAAAAACAACGCTTTATTACCATACCGCCGAACAAAAAGTGGAATAACACGCGATCAAAAAGACAGATATAAATAACCATGGTACCGCTGAAAACGTCATCTTGTCCCGCAAAAAACCAGCTGCCATACATCATCAGCAAAAAAATAAAAAAGTTATAGTCCTGAGAATAAAATAAAGCGATACCAAAATAATTATTTTTTCTATAAAATAGCTTTTATCGTATAAAAGCGCCAAAACATAAAAAAATGATATAAATGAGGTATCGCTGTAATCGTACTGACCCTAAGAATAAAACTGATTTATCAATTTTACCAAACGTGGAACGGTATAAACGCCTCCCCCAAAAGAAATTCATGAATAGCTGGTTTTTGATCATTCTGCCTCACAAAAATTGGAATAAAAAACGATCAAAAAATGTCATGTGCCCGAAAACGTTACCAATAAAAATGTCAACTCGTCCCACAAAAAAACAAGACCTCACATGACCCCTTAGTTAGGGAAAAATAAAAAAATAAAAAAAATGTATTTATTTCCATTTTCCCATTAGGGTTAGGGTTAGGGCTAGGGTTAGGGTTAGGGCTAGGGTTAGGGCTAGGGTTAGGGCTAGGGTTAGGACTAGGGTTAGGGCTAGAGTTGGGGCTAGGGTTAAGACTACAGATAGGGTTGGGGCTAAAGTTAGGGTTAGGGTTTGGATTACATTTACGGTTGGGAATAGGGTTGGGATTAGGGTTAGGGGTGTGTCAGGGTTAGGGGTGTGGTTAGGGTTACCGTTGGGATTAGGGTACGGGGTGTGTTTGGATTAGGGTTTCAGTTATAATTGGGGGGTTTCCACTGTTTAGGCACATCAGGGGCTCTCCAAACGGGACATGGCATCCGATCTCAATTCCAGACAATTCTGAGTTGAAAAAGTAAAACAGTGCTCCTTCCCTTCAGAGCTCTCCCGTGTACCCAAACAGGGGTTTACCCCAACATATGGGGTACCGGCGTACTCAGGACAACATCTTTTGGGGTCCAATTTCTCCTGTTACCCTTGGGAAAATACAAAACTGGGGGCTAAAAATAAGTTTTGTGGGAAAAAAATATTTTTTTATTTTCATGGCTCTGCGTTAACTGTAGTGAAACACTTGGGGGTTCAAAGTTTTCACAACACATCTAGATAAGTTCCTTAGGGGGTCTACTTTCCAAAATGGTGTAATTTGTGGGGGGTTTCAATGTTTAGGCACATCAGGGGCTCTCCAAACGCAACATGGCGTCCCATGTCAATTCCAGTCAATTTTGCATTGAAAAGTCAAATGGCGCTCCTTTCCTTCCGAGCTCTGCCATGCGCCCAAACAGTGGTTTACCCCCACATATGGTGTATCAGCTTACTCAGGACAAATTGTACAACAACTTTTGGGGTCCATTTTCTCCTGTTACCCTTGGTAAAATAAAACAAATTGGAGCTGAAATAAATTTTGTGTGAAAAAAAGTTAAATGTTCATTTTTATTTAAACATTCCAAAAAATCCTGTGAAACACCTGAAGGGTTAATAAATTTGTTGAATGTGGTTTTGAGCACCTTGAGGGGTGCAGTTTTTAGAATGGTGTCACACTTGGGTATTTTCTGTCATATAGACCCCTCAAAATGACTTCAAATGAGATGTGGTCCCTAAAAAAAAATGGTGTTGTAAAAATGAGAAATTTCTGATCAACTTTTAACCCTTATAACTCCCTAACAAAAAAAAATTTGGTTCCAAAATTGTGCTGATGTAAAGTAGACATGTGGGAAATGTTACTTATTAAGTATTTTGCGTGACATATGTCTGAGATTTAAGGGCATAAAAATTCAAAGTTGGAAAATTGTAAACTTTTCAAAATTTTCGACAAATATCCGTTTTTTTCACAAATAAACGCAAGTTATATCGAAGAAATTTTACCACTATCATGAAGTACAATATGTCACGAGAAAACAATGTCAGAATCGCCAAGATCCGTTGAAGCGTTCCAGAGTTATAACCTCATAAAGGGACAGTGGTCAGAATTGTAAAAATTGGCCTGGTCATTAACGTGCAAACCACCCTTGGGGGTGAAGGGGTTAATCTTTAGCTCCTTCCACAAGTTTTCAATTGGGTTAAGGTCAGGAGACTGACTAGGCCACTGCAACACCTTGATTTTTTGCCTCTTGAACCAGGCCTTGGTTTTCTTGGCTGTGTGCTTTGGGTCGTTGTCTTGTTGGAAGATGAAATGATGACCCATCTTAAGATCCTTGATGGAGGAGCGGAGGTTCTTGGCCAAAATCTCAAGGTAGGCCGTGCTATCCATCTTCCCATGGATGCGGACCAGATGGCCAGGCCCCTTGGCTGAGAAACAGCCCCACAGCATGATGCTGCCACCACCATGCTTGACTGTAGGGATGGTATTTTTGGGGTCGTACGCAGTGCCATCCAGTCTCCAAACGTCACGTGTGTGGTTGGCACCAAAGATCTCGATCTTGGTCTCATCAGACCAGAGAACCTTGAACCAGTCAGTCTCAGAGTCCTCCAAGTGATCATGAGCAAACTGTAGACGAGCCTTGAAATGACGCTTTGAAAGTAAAGGTACCTTACGGGCTCGTCTGAAACGGAGACCATTGCGGTGGAGTACGTTACTTATGGTATTGACTGAAACCAATGTCCCCACTGCCATGAGATCTTCCCGGAGCTCCTTACTTCTTGTCCTTGGGTTAGCCTTGACTCTTCGGACAAGCCTGGCCACGGCAGGGAGGAAACATTCAAAGGCCGTCCAGGCCGTGGAAGGCTAACAGTAGTTCCATAAGCCTTCCACTTCCGGATGATGCTCCCAACAGTGGAGACAGGTAGGCCCAACTCCTTGGAAAGGGTTTTGTACCCCTTGCCAGCCTTGTGACCCTCCACGAACTTGTCTCTGATGGCCTTGGAATGCTCCTTTGTCTTTCCCATGTTGACCATGTATGAGTGCTGTTCACAAGTTTGTGGAGGGTCTTAAATAGTCAGAAAAGGCTGGAAAAAGAGATAATTAATCCAAACATGTGAAGCTCATTGTTCTTTGTGCCTGAACTACTTCTTAATACTTTAGGGGAACCAAACAGAATTCTGGTGGGTTGAGGGGTTGAATAATAAATGACCCTCTGAAAAAACTTTTCACAATTTAAAAAAAAAAATAAACAAAGAAATAACATTTTTTGCTGCAGTGCATTTCACACTTCCAGGCTGATCTACAGTCCAAATGTCACAATGCCAAGTTATATATATATATATATATATATATATATATATATATATATATATATATGCGGCTGCTGCTGGGCTGTATATATTAGAAGCTGCTGTTGGGCTGCATATATATGAGGGGCTGCTGCCAGGCTGTATATATCAGAGGCTGTTACTGTGCTGGCTGTATATAGAATAGATGCTGAGGGGCTGTATAAAGTGTATACACAGCAATATACTGTAAACAGTTCCACACTAAATACATACAGTATACACAGACACACTGTAATGCAGGATATAGTGTGGACTTGTACATACTGTAAAGTACTGTGTAGGACAGGAGCTGCACCCACCGTGACACTGTGAAGATTGAACCACTTCACCTCTGGATCTTCAGTGACTGAAGATCCAGAGTGAAGCCCTGCCGCGCTCCGTGGTGGAGAATGCTCTTCTTCTGACTAGGCTAGCCAGGTCAGTGGATGCTGACGGAGGTCAGGTGCCATGACTCTGCCGCTCTGTGCCAGCCACTGAGATGTAGAACCGTAGCCAGGTCCCTACACTTTCAATAGTTTCTTAAATTTTCCTTATCATTAGAAATGGTTCACAGCAAAGAGACGTGTATTTTACATGTTTTGAGATATTTATCCCTATATTGGTGGGTGACCCAGGCCCCTTGGGCCCACCACTAAATCCGGGCTTGAGTAAATCTATCGCACTCCCTAAGTGGAATATCTTATGCAGAAATGTAGATTTTTTAAATGCTAATTTATTCAAATACAAATAGAATCAATCATATACATCGGATCAAATAAAAGGTAGCTTATACAACGTGTACATGCGACACAAAATGGTGACGTTTCGACCCTCCCGGGTCTTAGTCTAAGGTCGCTTAATCCAGGTACTGTGAGTGACTCTTTTTGGAGTAAGGTGTCCCTGTAATATCCAGGGGCGGTTACAGCTCTTTGAATGTGTGATCTGGTTGGTGATCTGTTCTAGAATGGAAACCTTAATAGATAGCCCGTAGTCTAAGCGGTGCATCTGTGTCTTGCTTATGATAATGCCTTGTGAATATGAAAGCCTTGTAAGATGAATGAGCAGCGCTCCTGCGTCCTGTTGTGTGATCACATCATCATCATTTTTCAGCATATAGCACTGGCAAACGTCATATTATTAAAGGAAGGTTAAATGGACAAATGTACTGAGACATTCTTGATAAATAAATTTAAAAAAATCTGCTTCCATCTACCAGGATGACAACAATGAAATGAGGGCAGAAATTTCAGCAAGACAATGATCTCAAAAAACACAGCCAAGGAAACTCACAATTTGTTTCAGAGAAAGAAAATAAAGATACTTGTATGGTCCAGCCAATCAACTGACCTGAAATTTACAGAAGGAACAAAAGCTCAGAGTTCATAGAAGGAGCCCACAAAACCTCCTGTATTTGTAGAGTATTTGTGTAGAAGAATAGGCCAAATAATAATAATAAATTATGTTTATTATTTTTATTATTATTATTATTATTAATCTTTATTTATGTAGCACTAACATATTCCGCAGCGCTTTAAAATTCAGAAATTCATATACAACAGTCATGAGTAACAAAGTTAAAGATAATACAATAATTAAAGCAAAGATACTAACGACCCTGCTCCTAAGAGCTTACAATCTACAATAAAGTGGGGCGATACAAAGTACAGGTGAGTATTTACAATAATAGTTTAGTTGTCTTGAGGAAATCAGGGGATAGATAAAGGCTGCATGAGCTAGCCACAAGTCAGTATTTGTAGTGCTTTTGGGTGTGGTGGAGTTTGATGGAGAATGGTTGTGAATTCGCTTTTTGCTCCCTCTAGTGGTTACTAGTTTTTTGGACACTGGTTTTTCTGTCATCCCTTTTATCCGCACCTGGGTCGTTAGTTAGGGGTGTTGCTATATAAGCTCCTTGGACCTTCAGTTCTAAGCCTGGCAACGTAGTTATCAGAGCTAGTCTGCTGTGCTCTTGTCTACTGATCCTGGTTCCAGTAATTCAGCTAAGTCTGCCTTTTGCTTTTGCTATTTGTTTTGGTTTTTGTATTTTTGTCCAGCTTGTTCCTAATCTATATCCTGACCTTTGCTGGAAGCTCTAGGGGGCTGGTGTTCTCCCCCCGGACCGTTAGACGGTTCGGGGGTTCTTGAATTTCCAGTGTGGATTTTGATAGGGTTTTTGTTGACCATATAAGTTACCTTTCTTTATTCTGCTATCAGTAAGCGGGCCTCTCTGTGCTAAACCTGGTTCATTTCTGTGTTTGTCATTTCCTCTTACCTCACCGTTATTATTTGTGGGGGGCTTCTATCCAGCTTTGGGGTCCCCTTCTCTGGAGGCAAGAAAGGTCTTTTATTTTCCTCTACTAGTGGTAGCTAGATTCTCCGGCTGGAGCGAGTCATCTAGAACCAACGTAGGAATGATCCCCGGCTACTTCTAGTGTTGGCGTTAGGAGTAGATATATGGTCAACCCAGTTACCACTGCCCTATGAGCTGGATTTTTGTATTCTGCAGACTTCCACGTTCCTCTGAGACCCTCGCCATTGGGGTCATAACAGTTTGCCAGGCCAGTATTAAATGTGTAATGCATTGCAGAAGAGGGATTATAAGAAAGAAGATCTGAGTTTTTTTTTTTTTTTTTTTTTCTTCTTCCCCTTTACCTCAGAGTGGCTATGCTTGCTGCAGACATGAATGTCCAGACCTTGATTACAAGTGTGGACCAGCTGGCTACTCGTGTGCAGGGCATACAAGACTATGTTATCAGAAATCCTAGGTCAGAACCTAGAATACCGATTCCTGAACTGTTTTCCGGAGACAGGTTTAAGTTTAGGAATTTCGTGAATAATTGTAAATTGTTTTTGTCCCTGAGACCCTGTTCATCTGGAGACTCTGCTCAGCAAGTAAAAATTGTTATTTCGTTCTTACGGGGCGACCCTCAGGATTGGGCTTTTTCGCTGGCGCCAGGAGATCCGGCATTGGCTGATATTGATGCGTTTTTTCTGGCGCTCGGTTTACTTTATGAGGAACCCAATCTTGAGATTCAGGCAGAAAAGGCCTTGCTGGCTATGTCTCAGGGGCAGGACGAGGCTGA
Source organism: Ranitomeya variabilis (assembly GCF_051348905.1). Lineage (NCBI taxonomy): Eukaryota > Metazoa > Chordata > Amphibia > Anura > Dendrobatidae > Ranitomeya > Ranitomeya variabilis. The sequence goes on from NC_135235.1 coordinate 355,097,046, forward strand.
AGTATATTGCCAAAAATTTCGGAAATGGTCCGTGCTGACACATTGGAACGAGTGTGCACTGGCCGCTAATTTCAGAAATGGCCTTTCTGAAGCCATTAAGAATGTTATGGTGGGTTTTCCCATTCCCACAGGTCTGAATGATACTATGGCACTAGCTATTCAAATTGACCGGCGGTTGCGGGAGCGCAAAACCGCAAATTCCCTCATGGTGTTGTCTGAACAGACACCTAATTCTGTGCAATGTGATAGAAAAACCGCAAATTCCCTCATGGTGTTGTCTGAACAGACACCTGATTTAATGCAATGTGATAGAATCCTGACTAGAAATGAGCGGAAAATTCATAGACGCCGGAATGGCTTGTGCTACTACTGTGGTGATTCTACACATGTTATCTCAGCATGCTCTAAACGTATAGCTAAGGTTGTTAGTCCTGTCACCGTTGGTAATTTGCAACCTAAATTTATTCTGTCTGTAACTTTGATTTGCTCACTGTCGTCTTATCCTGTCATGGCGTTTGTAGATTCAGGTGCTGCCCTGAGTCTTATGGATCTGTCATTTGCTAAGCACTGTGGTTTTACTCTTGAACCATTAGAAAATCCTATTCCTCTTAGGGGAATTGATGCTACGCCATTGGCAGCAAATAAACCGCAGTATTGGACACAGGTTACCATGTGCATGACTCCTGAACACCGCGAGGTGATACGTTTCCTGGTTTTACATAAAATGCATGATTTGGTTGTTTTAGGGCTGCCATGGTTACAGACCCATAATCCAGTCCTGGACTGGAAGGCTATGTCAGTCTCAAGTTGGGGCTGTCGTGGTATTCATGGGGATTCCCTGCCTGTGTCTATTGCTTCTTCTACGCCTTCGGAAGTTCCGGAGTATTTGTCTGATTATCAGGATGTCTTCAATGAGTCTGAGTCCAGTGCACTGCCTCCTCATAGGGACTGTGACTGTGCTATAGATTTGATCCCAGGCAGTAAGTTTCCTAAGGGAAGACTGTTTAATCTGTCGGTACCTGAACATGCCGCTATGCGTTCTTATATCAAGGAGTCTTTGGAGAAAGGACATATTCGTCCGTCTTCTTCCCCTCTTGGTGCTGGATTCTTTTTTGTGGCAAAAAAGGACGGATCTTTGAGACCTTGTATTGATTATCGGCTTTTAAATAAGATCACTGTCAAATTTCAGTATCCTTTACCACTGTTGTCTGACTTGTTTGCCCGGATTAAAGGTGCCAAGTGGTTCACCAAGATAGACCTTCGTGGTGCGTACAACCTTGTGCGCATTAGGCAAGGTGATGAATGGAAAACCGCATTCAATACGCCCGAGGGTCATTTTGAGTACTTGGTGATGCCTTTTGGGCTCTCCAATGCGCCTTCAGTTTTTCAGTCCTTTATGCATGACATTTTCCGGAAGTATCTGGATAAATTTTTGATTGTTTATCTGGATGATATTTTGGTTTTTTCTGATGATTGGGACTCGCATGTGGAGCAGGTCAGGTTGGTCTTTAAAATTTTGCGTGAAAATTCTTTGTTTGTCAAGGGCTCAAAGTGTCTCTTTGGTGTACAGAAGGTTCCCTTTTTGGGGTTCATTTTTTCCCCTTCTGCTGTGGAGATGGACCCAGTCAAGGTCCGAGCTATTCTTGATTGGACTCAGCCCTCGTCAGTTAAGAGTCTTCAGAAGTTCTTGGGTTTCGCTAACTTCTACCGTCGTTTTATCGCTAATTTTTCTAGCGTTGTGAAACCTTTGACGGATATGACCAAGAAGGGCTCCGATGTGGCTAACTGGGCTCCTGCTGCCGTGGAGGCTTTCCAGGAGTTGAAACGCCGGTTTACTTTGGCGCCTGTTTTGTGCCAGCCCGATATCTCACTTCCCTTTCAGGTTGAGGTGGATGCTTCAGAGATTGGAGCAGGGGCCGTTTTGTCGCAGAGAGGCCCTGGTTGCTCTGTTATGAAACCTTGTGCCTTTTTCTCTAGGAAGTTTTCGCCTGCCGAGCGAAATTATGATGTGGGCAATCGGGAGTTGTTGGCCATGAAATGGGCATTTGAGGAGTGGCGTCATTGGCTCGAGGGTGCTAAGCATCGTGTGGTGGTCTTGACTGATCACAAAAATCTGATGTATCTCGAGTCTGCTAAACGCCTTAATCCGAGACAGGCCCGCTGGTCATTGTTTTTCTCCCGCTTTGATTTTGTTGTCTTGTATTTACCAGGTTCAAAGAATGTGAAGGCCGATGCTCTTTCTAGGAGCTTTGTGCCTGATGCTCCTGGAGTCGCTGATCCTGTTGGTATTCTTAAAGATGGAGTTATTTTGTCAGCTATTTCTCCTGATCTGCGACGTGTGTTGCAGAGATTTCAGGCTGATAGGCCTGAGTCTTGTCCACCTGACAGACTGTTTGTCCCGGATAGGTGGACCAGCAGAGTCATTTCCGAGGTTCACTCCTCGGTGTTGGCAGGTCACCCAGGAATTTTTGGCACCAGAGATCTGGTGGCCAGGTCCTTTTGGTGGCCTTCCTTGTCAAGGGATGTGCGGTCATTTGTGCAGTCCTGTGGGACTTGTGCTCGAGCTAAGCCTTGCTGTTCTCGTGCCAGCGGTTTGCTCTTGCCCTTGCCTGTTCCAAAGAGACCTTGGACACATATCTCCATGGATTTCATTTCTGATCTTCCGCTATCTCAGGGCATGTCCGTTATTTGGGTGATATGTGATCGCTTCTCCAAGATGGTCCATTTGGTTCCTTTGCCTAAGCTGCCTTCCTCTTCCGATCTGGTTCCTGTGTTTTTCCAGAACGTGGTTCGTTTGCACGGCATCCCTGAGAATATTGTGTCAGACAGAGGGTCCCAGTTCGTTTCCAGGTTCTGGCGATCCTTTTGTAGTAGGATGGGCATTGATTTGTCGTTTTCGTCTGCTTTCCATCCTCAGACTAATGGACAGACGGAGCGAACCAATCAGACCTTGGAGGCTTATTTGAGGTGTTTTGTCTCTGCTGATCAGGACGATTGGGTGACATTCTTGCCGTTGGCTGAGTTTGCCCTTAACAATCGGGCTAGTTCCGCCACCTTGGTTTCGCCTTTTTTCTGCAACTCTGGTTTCCATCCTCGCTTTTCTTCGGGTCATGTGGAGCCTTCTGACTGTCCTGGGGTGGATTCTGTGGTGGATAGGTTGCAGCGGATCTGGAATCATGTGGTGGACAACTTGAAGTTGTCACAGGAGAGGGCTCAGCGCTTTGCCAACCGCCGCCGCGGTGTGGGTCCCCGACTACGCGTTGGGGATTTGGTATGGCTTTCTTCCCGCTTTGTTCCTATGAAGGTCTCCTCTCCCAAATTTAAACCTCGTTTTATTGGGCCTTACAAGATATTGGAAATCCTTAATCCTGTGTCTTTTCGTCTGGATCTTCCTGTGTCGTTTGCTATTCACAATGTATTTCATAGGTCCTTGTTGCGGCGGTACATTGTGCCTGTAGTTCCTTCTGCTGAGCCTCCTGCTCCGGTGTTGGTTGAGGGCGAGTTGGAGTACGTGGTGGAGAAGATCTTGGATTCTCGCCTCTCCAGGCGGAGGCTTCAGTACCTGGTCAAGTGGAAGGGCTATGGTCAGGAGGATAATTCCTGGGTGGTCGCTTCTGATGTTCATGCGGCCGATTTAGTTCGTGCCTTTCATGCCGCTCATCCTGATCGCCCTGGTGGTCGTGGTGAGGGTTCGGTGACCCCTCACTAAGGGGGGGGTACTGTTGTGAATTCGCTTTTTGCTCCCTCTAGTGGTTACTAGTTTTTTGGACACTGGTTTTTCTGTCATCCCTTTTATCCGCACCTGGGTCGTTAGTTAGGGGTGTTGCTATATAAGCTCCTTGGACCTTCAGTTCTATGCCTGGCAACGTAGTTATCAGAGCTAGTCTGCTGTGCTCTTGTCTACTGATCCTGGTTCCAGTAATTCAGCTAAGTCTGCCTTTTGCTTTTGCTATTTGTTTTGGTTTTTGTATTTTTGTCCAGCTTGTTCCTAATCTATATCCTGACCTTTGCTGGAAGCTCTAGGGGGCTGGTGTTCTCCCCTCGGACCGTTAGACGGTTCGGGGGTTCTTGAATTTCCAGTGTGGATTTTGATAGGGTTTTTGTTGACCATATAAGTTACCTTTCTTTATTCTGCTATCAGTAAGCGGGCCTCTCTGTGCTAAACCTGGTTCATTTCTGTGTTTGTCATTTCCTCTTACCTCACCGTTATTATTTGTGGGGGGCTTCTATCCAGCTTTGGGGTCCCCTTCTCTGGAGGCAAGAAAGGTCTTTTATTTTCCTCTACTAGGGGTAGCTAGATTCTCCGGCTGGAGCGAGTCATCTAGAACCAACGTAGGAATGATCCCCGGCTACTTCTAGTGTTGGCGTTAGGAGTAGATATATGGTCAACCCAGTTACCACTGCCCTATGAGCTGGATTTTTGTATTCTGCAGACTTCCACGTTCCTCTGAGACCCTCGCCATTGGGGTCATAACAGAGAATGTTCAGAGAAATAGTTACTGGACTGTATAAAAAAGGAGTTTGATTAGTGAACGTCACAGGCCACCCTAAATAAATGTGTTTTTAAGGAGCGACTAAAACTGTATAACGTTAGTCCTGATTTCTTGGGGTAGAGCATTCCAAAGAATAGGTGCAGCTAGGGAGCCACGAGTGGGAGGTAAGGATTAGTGCAGATGTTAATCGAAAGTTGCTTGCGGAGTGTAAAGAGAAGGTATGTGCCGAAATGAGGGAGGAGCTGTAGGGGGGCAGCACTGTGGAGAGTTTTATGGATGAGGACAAGCAATTTAAATTGGATCATATAATGAACGGGCAGCCAGTGCAATGACTGGCACAGAGTGCAGGCATCTGAGTAATGATTAGCCAGATAGATGACCCCGGATGCTGCAGTAAGAATGGACTGGAGAGGGGAAAGTCGAGTGAGGGGGAGGCCAGTTAGTAGAGAAATACAGTAGTCAAGGCAGGAGTGGATCAGGGCAACAGTGAGGGTTTTTGCTGTTTACATGGTGAGAAAGGGTCAGATTCTAGAGATATTCTTCAGGTTCAAGCGACAAGAGACTGTATATGAACAGAAGATTGGCATCAAACATAACACCTAAAAAGCACATGTTGTCTGGATGTTATTGTGGACAGGGGGACGTCCGATCTAGGGAGGTACATAGACAGCGGTAGCAGAATAAGTTCAGTTTTGGAGCGGTTGAGTTTCAGATAGAGAGCGGACATGATGTTGGAGACTGCAGACAGTCAGTGGCGTTCTGTAGTACAGCGGGGGTAATGCAAGTGACTATTTTCTCCATACCAGAGGTGTTTTGAAGCAGTCATCACAAACAAAGGCTTTTGTACAAAGTATTAATTAAATTTCAGTGCGTGTTTAATACTTTTTCCCTGTGCCATTTCTCACTATTACACATAATTTATAGACATCTGTGGATTGATTTCTTTGCCTTTGAGGATTGGATGGGATGTTACCGACATCTGGTCAGAATTCAAAGTCTGTAGCGTCTTTAGGAATATATTTACTTAGAAAATTAGTCACGTGTTCAATACTTATTTCACCGCTGTATGTCTGGGTCTTTGTCAGTGCTTTTCTCTACTCTTTCCCCCTCCCCTCTTCAAGGACTTTAATAGTAACTGTAAACTGATCCTTCAGTGAGCTATGATTTCCTCTTTCTAAGACCAATATGGATTTGAGCAGTTTTTTTTAAGTGTTTTCCTTTTTAAAGGGAACCTGTCAGCAGTTTGGGCCAATATAAGACACGGACACTGCCTTTCAGGGTTTATCTACAGCATTCTATAATGCTGTAGATAAGCCCCTGATCCAACCTGCAAGATAAGAAAAATAAGTTTTATTATACTCACCCGGGAGGGGAGGGGGGAGTTCCAGACTGATGGGTGTCGCAGGTCCTGGTCCGGCACCTAGCATCTTCTTACAATGCCACCCTCCTGCTTGCTTCATCGCTCCTGGAATGTCGCTACCTCGCAGGCATACCTATCTGCCCTGTTGAGGGCAGAGTAAAGCACTGCAGTGCTTGAGTATAATAAAACATATTTTTTCTTATCTTGCAGGTCGGATCTGGGGCTTATCTACAGCATTATAGAATGCTGTGAATAAGCCCTCAAAGGCAGTGGTTGTATCTTATATTGGCCAAAACAGCTGACAGTTTCACTTTAAGTGGATGATGAGGAGTCGGCTGGAGGAAGAGGAGTGGTGAAAGAAGCAAATTTCTCTAATAATATATATATTACATAGATGCTTAAATTCACTTGCAATTTTGTTTTCGGCAAAGTTTGTTGAAAGGAAAGCAAAAACTTAAAAGAGTTTGGTTTACTGCTTGTCAACATTTTCTTAAAAGGACACTGTCAGCAAGTTTTTACCCTCAAACTATTTATATGTGCCTGTAGCTCTTCTAATGACAGTCCAGCATTGTAATGTGTTGTGACGTCCGAAGCCAATCAGCAGCTAATCAGTTGTAACCTTTTAGGTTTCTTTAAGAAAGGAAGGGACATGGCACTGACATTGCAGGAATGCCACCAGTCCAGGAGGTAAATAAAGTGTTTTTATTTTATGATGGGCAGTGGAGCTATTAGAGTTAATCTATCAGCAGGATTTCCCACCACAAACTACTGTATTTCTATATGAATGTAACTCTTTTAAAAACAAGTTCAGTAATAACCTTTACATGACCAGTCTCTTCTCCATTACTGAGAAATCAGCATTTGAATTAGGTTACGATCACACTATCGGTACAGTGCCTTGAGAAAGTATTCGGCTCCCTGGAACGTTCAACCTTTTCCCACATATCATGCTTCAAACATAAAGATACCAAAATGTAAATTTTCCGTGAAGAATCAACAAGTGGAACACAATTGTGAAGTTGAACAAAGTTTACTGGTTATTTTAAATTTTTGTGGAAATTCACTGAAAAGTGGGGTGTGCAATATTATTCTGCCCCTTTACGTTCAGTGCAGCAAACTCACTCCAGAAGTTCATTGTGGATCTCTGAATGATCCAATGTTGTCCTAAATGCCTAATGATGATAAATATAATACACCTGTGAGTAATCAAGTCTCCATATAAATGCACCTGCTCTGTGATAGTCTCAGAGTTCTGTTTGAGGCACAAATAGCATCATGGAGACCAAGGAACACAACAGGCAGGTCCATGATACTGTTGTGGAGAAGTTTAAAGCCGGATTTGGACACAAAATGATTTCCTAAACTTTAAGCATCCCAAGGAACACTGTGCAAACGATCATATTGAAATGGAAGGAGTATCATACCACTGCAAATCTACCAAGACCCGGCCGTCCCTCTAAAATTTCATCTCAAACAAGGAGAAGACTGATCAGAGATGCAGTCAAAAGGCAAGAGGCAAGAGGTCGTACACTGCACAAATCTGGCCTTTAGGGTATGTGCACACGTCAGGATTTTGTCAGGATTTTTCATCAGGTTTTGTAGCCAAAACCAGGAGTGGGTGATAAATGCAGAATTGGAGCATATGTTTCTATTATACTTTTCCTCTAATTGTTCCACTCCTGGTTTTGGCTACAAATCCTGATGAAAAATCCTGACAAAATCCTGACAAAATCCTGACGTGTGCACATAGCCTGAGGGTATGTGCACACGTTGCGGATTTCTTGCAGAAAATTCCTGAAGAAAACCTGAAATTTTCTGCAAGAAATCCGCATATTTTTTTTTGCGTTTTTTTTCCGTTTTTTTCGCGTTTTTTTAGCATTCTGCAAGCGTAATTAGCTTGCAGAATGCTAAAGTTTTCCAAGCGATCTGTAGCATCGCTTGGAAAACTGACTGACAGGTTGGTCACACTTGTCAAACATAGCGTTTGACAAGTGTGACCAACTTTTTACTATAGATGCAGCTTATGCAGCATCTATAGTAAAAGATAGAATGTTTAAAAATAATAAAAAAAATAAAAAAATGCCTATACTCACCCAGACATCTCCTCAGCGGCCGTCCGGCTCCTCTTCCTATAGCTGGTCTGTGCGCACAGGACCTCCCGTGACGTCACGGTCACGTGAGCGGTCACATGACCGCTCACGACCAATCACAGGACCGTGACGTCATTCGGCAAGGTCCTTCAGCGCACACCAGCTACAGAAACCGAACGGCAGCGTGCAGTGGAGGCGGGAAGACACCGAGGGTGAGTATAGGACTGTTTTTTATTTTATTTCTTATTTTTTGACCACTTATATGGTGCCCAGTGCGTGGAGGAGAGTCTCCTCTCCTCCACCCTGGGTACCAACCGCATATAATCTGCTTACTTCCCGCATGGTGTGCACAGCCCCGTGCGGGAAGTAAGCAGATCAATGGACCCCTAGGTGTGCGGAATCCCTGCAATTCCGCATTTTTAATGAACATGTTGCTTTTTTTTCCGCTATGCGATTTTTTCGCGGAAAAAATCGCAACATTTGCACAAAAAATGCGGAATACCCTGTAAATAATAGGAGGCTTATGTAAGCGTTTTTTTTCGCGTTTTTATCACGTTTTTATAGCGAAAAAACGCAAAAAAAACGCTAACAATCCTGAACGTGTGCACATGGCCTAAGGGTATGTGCACACGTCAGGATTTTGTCAGGATTTTCTCAGGATTTTGTCAGGCTTTGTCCTCAGGTTTTGTAGCCAAAACCAGGAGTGGGTGATAAATGCAGAAGTGGTGCATATGTTTCTATTATACTTTTCCTCTAATTGTTCCACTCCTGGTTTTGGCTACAAATCCTGATGAAAAATCCTGACAAAATCCTGACATGTGCACATAGCCTTAGGGTATGTGCACACGTTGCGGATTTCTTGCAGAAAATTCCTGAAGAAAACCGGAAATTTTCTGCAAGAAATCCGCATTTTTTTTTTTGCGTTTTTTTTCCGTTTTTTTCGCGTTTTTTTAGCATTCTGCAAGCGTAATTAGCTTGCAGAATGCTAAAGTTTTCCCTGCGATCTGTAGCATCGCTTGGAAAACTGACTGACAGGTTGGTCACACTTGTCAAACATAGCGTTTGACAAGTGTGACCAACTTTTTACTATAGATGCTGCCTATGCAGCATCTATAGTAAAAGATAGAATGTTTAAAAATAATAAAAAAAATAAAAAAATGCTTATACTCACCCAGACATCTCACCGGCGTCCGTTCCGTATAGCTGGTCTGTGCGCACAGGACCTCCCGTGACGTCACGGTCACGTGAGCGGTCACATGACCGCTCACGACCAATCACAGGACAGTGACGTCATTCGGCGAGGTCCTTCAGCGCACACCAGGTACAGAAACCGAACGGCAGCGTGCGAGGAGGCGGCAAGACATCGAGGGTGAGTATAGGACTGTTTATTATTTTATTTCTTATTTTTTGACCACTTATATGGTGCCCAGTGCGTGGAGGAGAGTCTCCTCTCCTCCACCCTGGGTACCAACCGCATATAATCTGCTTACTTCCCGCATGGTGTGCACAGCCCCGTGCGGGAAGTAAGCAGATCAATGGACCCCTAGGTGTGCGGAATCCCTGCAATTCCGCATTTTTAATGAACATGTTGCTTTTTTTTCCGCTATGCGATTTTTTCGCGGAAAAAACCGCAACATTTGCACCAAAAATGCGGAATACCCTGTAAATAATAGGAGGCTTATGTAAGCGTTTTTTTTCGCGTTTTTATCACGTTTTTATAGCGAAAAAACGCGAAAAAAACGCTAGCAATCCTGAACGTGTGCACATGGCCTTAGGCTATGTGCACACGTCAGGAGTTTGTCAGGATTTTGTCAGGATTTTGTCAGGATTTTGTCAGGATTTTGTCAGGATTTTGTCAGGATTTTGTCAGGATTTTGTCAGGATTTTTCATCAGGTTTTGTAGCCAAAACCAGGAGTGGGTGATAAATGCAGAAGTGGTGCATTTGTTTCTATTATACTTTTCCTCTAATTGTTCCACTCCTGGTTTTGGCTACAAATCCTGAGGAAAAATCCTGACAAAAACCTGACAAAAACCTGACAAAATCCTGACAAAATCCTGACAAAATCCTGACGTGTGCACATAGCCTTATGGAACAGTGGCAAGAGGAAAGCCATTTCTCAAAGAAATCCATTAAAAGTATCATTTAAAGTTTGCACCAAGCCACCTGGGAGACACACCAAACATGTGGAAGAAGGTGCTCTGGCCAGATGAAACCAATATCAAACTATTTGGCAACAATGCCAAACGATATGTTTGGCATAAAGGCAACACAGCTCATCACCCTGAACACACCATCTCCTTTGTCAAACATGGTGGTGGCAGCATCATGGTTTGGGCCTGCTTTTCTTCAGCAGGGACAGGGAAGATGGTTAAAATTGATGGGAAGATGGATTGAGCCAAATACAGGACCATTCTTGAAAAAAACCTGTTGGAGTCTGCAAAAGACCTGAGACTGGGACAGAGATTTGTCTTCCAACAAGACAATGATCCCAAACATAAAGCAAAATATACAATGGAATGGATCACAAATATACGTATCCAGGTGTTAGAAGGGCCAAGTCAAAGTCCAGACCTCAATCCAATCGAGAATCTGTGGAAAGAGCTGAAAACTGCTGTTCACAAACGATCTCCATCAAACCTCACTGAGCTCGAGCTGTTTGCCAAGGAAGAATGGGCAAGAATTTCAGTCTCTCGATGTACAGAACTGATACATACCCCAAGCGACTTGCAGCTGTAATCGCAGCAAAAGGTGGCACAACAAAGTTTTACGCTAAAGGGGCCAAATAATATTGCACGCTCCACTTTTCAGTTTTTGAATTTCCACAAAAAAGTAAAATAACCAATAAATTTCGTTCAACTTTACAATTGTGTTCCCCTTGTTGTTGATTCTTCACCAAAAATTTACATTTTTGTATCTTTATGTTTGAAGCATGATATGTGGGAAAAGGTTGAAAAGTTCCAGGGAGCCAAATACTTTCGCAAGGCACTGTATTTGGTCAGTATTTTACATCAGTATTTGCAAGCCAAAACCACTTAATAGCTAAAATCAATCAGTAACCGAAGGCCGGGGTCACACTTGCGTGTGCAATGCAAGAAACTCATGTGAGTCCCTCACATCTATAACCGGCACTGCCGTCGGCACTCGGGACTGGAGCGTGAGGCTGCATAGACATACATGCAGCTGAATGCTCTGGTCCTGACGGCAGTGCCGGGTATTGATGCAAGAGACTCGCGCGAGTTTCTTGCATTGCACACGCAAGTATAACCACGGCCTTACAAAAAGTCAGTGGGTATCCCAGACCTCAGAGATGTGCAGGGTCCTGTCCTGCCCTGCACCAATCAGATAATTCAATGACAGACAGGAGAGCAGCTTTCTCAGTAATGGGAAAGGACACTGTTTCAGTCTTCTCCTCAGTCAGAAGAAACTGCCTTCAGACTAAGATGAACACACTTTTTAGCAAGATTTGTTCTTGCTCAAAAAGTGCTTTCTAGTCCAAAAGTACGGATAATGCATGAAAAATGGAAATACTTGCATTACAAATTACGGATTTATTAAGCTTACTGTGCATCTCTCAGTTGTGCGTTCTCAACCATCAAAGCATCTACCGGATTACCACCTTGATAAGAAAGAAAAATATAAACATTATAAGCATACAGAATAACACTGCTAGACATATACACTCCCAGACAGAAGTTATGTCGCTTATCCATGTTAGGCCTCTTTCACACTTCCGTCTTTTAGCTCCCGTCAAAATCCGTTGATTTTTGAAAAAACAGGATCCAGCAAATGTTTCTGCTGGATCCTGTTTCTTCCCATAGACTTGTATTAGCAAAGGACTGTGATGGATGGCCATCCGTTATGCACTGGATCCCTCAGATAATTGCTGTCTGTCAGGCGGAGAAAACGTTCAGAGGAACGTTTTTCCTGCACGTCAGAAAATCGCTCAGCAACGGGTCCTGCGCTGCCCGTCGTTGGCTATAATGGAAGCCTATGGGCGAAGGATCCGTCGCTGACTGTGAAAAGCAGGAATCCAGCGACAGATGCCGTCTTTTCAAACTGAGCATGCAAGGAAGAATTTCCCGTCAGGGAAATTCTCTCTCGCTCTCTCTCTTTTTACTATTGATGCTGCCTATGCAGCATCAATAGTAACAAGATATAATGTTAAAAATATATTTAACCTGACGTTAAATTCATCCATTGGTTTTATAAATTATTCTTTTGAAAGCTGAAACCCTCCAAAATGTGGTTTAGACTAAGAAAATAAATTGGCATTAATGCAGAAATATTGATTATTTACTGGACACAGAATGGTCAGATTTTGGCAAGACAAAAGTTGTGTCGCCCACGGAAAGTAATGTTATATTCAAACAAATAATTAAATTAAAATACAAATATATGTTGCATAACATTGATGAATAAAGTTGTGGTGCTATTAGAGTCATATTTAATATTTTGTGTGACTTCCATGAGCTTGAAGGACTGCATCCATGTGTTTCAACAATTATTCATACAATTTATTAATGAAGTCATCAGGAATAGCAAAAGAATGCAGTCTTACATGCCTCCCAGAGTTCATCTAGATTCTTTGGTTTTGTCTTCCAAGCTTCCTCTTTCATACTACCCCAAAATGTTCAATGATGTTCATGTCTGGTGACTGGGCTGGCCAGTCCTTGAGCACCTTGATCTTTTTTGCCTGGAGGAACTTTGATGTAGAGATGGATGTATGAGATGGAGCACCATCCTGCTGCAGAATTTGAACCCTTTTATGATTTGGAATATAAGGTAGCTAATACTTCTTGATATTTTAGGCTATTGATATTGCCTTCCACCTTGTAAATGTTTCGCACACCCCCATACTGAATGTAACCCCAGACCATGATCTTTCCACCACCAAATGTAACTCTTTTCTGGGTGTATTTTGGATTCACACGGGCTCCAGTAGGTCTCCTGCAGTATTTGCGGCGGCTGTGGTGTAATTCTACTGAAAATTCATCAGAGCAATCCACCTTCTGCCACTTTTCCAGCATCCATCTGTTTAGCAGGCTGTGGGACTTTACAAATGCCACATGTTTTTTTATTTGCCTTTTGTTTAGTGCTGGCTTCTGGGCACTGATTCGACCATGGAGGCCTTTTCGAGGCAGAATCCTACAAACTGTTCAAGTTAACACAGGGACTTGAGGTAACCAGGCCTGTTGGAGCTCTGCTGCAGTAGAAGAGGGGCTTGCTTTGGATTTTCTAACCAACAAACATTCCTCCTGAGCAGTTGCCTAGCGGGGTCTGCCGGACCTGGGCTTGTCAAACATTTCCAGTCTCTTCAAATCTTTTTTTTAATTATTTGTACTTAACGCTCAGACACATTAAAGGTGCCAGTCACCTCTGGAGTGGATCTGGTCTTCAGCCTCTTGATAATCCAGGCTTTGGTCGTAGGGTGGATTTTTGGCATGGTGTCAGAGCTCAAGTTGCAGTTCAAGTGAAGGTCTGGGGTGCTGGGTTTCTTTTCATACACACTAATTAACCGATCATTTACTGAGGACAGGTGAGGATGTAAACTAGGATTGGGTGTATTATATGACCAGGCGACAAAACTTTTGTTTTGCCAAAATCTGACCATTCTGTGTCCATTAACTGATCAATATTTCTGCATTGATGCCAATTTATTTTCTTAACCTAAACCACATTTCGGAGGGTTTCAGCTTTAAAAATAATAATTTATATAACCAATGGATGAATTTAACGTCAGGTTATACGCTTTTATTTATATAACATGGATAAGCGACATAACTTCTGTCACGGAGTGTATACATACATATATGAGACTATATAGCTACCGCAAAAAAACACACAAAAATGGAAGAAATTGTTTAAGGACCATTAGCACAGTGCAGAAGGTATAGCCGAGTAGGCATTAAACATGATGAATTTTAACCCATTAGAAAACAGAGTTTTGCACTTCATAGGCTACTCCGGGAAGATAAAAACAATTGCATTGTCCCTGCCCTCATACACTATACATATGAGATACCTAGTGCACTTTAATTATATTTAGAACTCTTGCAATTCTGTGTGACAGGAGCTGCTCCTCACTGCTCTCCCCTCCCGTCTGAGACATTACAGCAGTGTGCAACATCATGCTGTTACCATCAGCAAGTGTGCTGATAATAGCTGTTGCTCTGCAGAGAACAGGAGAAGTGGCCACATCCCCTCTTCTCAGGTTGTCTGTTACTCACAGGGGAAGTTGCACACTGGTGTGTGATGTAATGTCCCAGACAGGAGAAGAGAGAAGTGAGGAACAGCTACTGTCACACGAATTACAAGTGTTATAAAGATAATTAAAGTGCACTGGCCATCTCTTCTTTATTGTGTTAGAAGGCTGGGACAGTACAACATTTTATCTTCAAAGTACCCCTTTCACTCCTCCAGTAAAATTTCCCATTCAGAAGACATGCATACTTGGCCAAAGTGATCATGCATGTAGATACAGGGATTGAGGCATGTTTTTTTAAAGTATATAGCCAGATTTATCATTTTCCTGCTTTGGACTTCAGAATACAGCCACACTTGTTTTGATGCTGGGTGTAGCAGTATAACTGTGGGATGTTTTTACAATTCATTATGTGGCTATATTCAAATGCATCATTTTTATACGTTTTTTTATGCAGCCAAAATCTGCTCTCTTGGCAGTAAAAACGACAAGTCCAAAATGCACTCTTTGCAGTGTTTCTGCCACTTTTTGAATGCAGGTTACATATAGGGGCTTCTCAGGAAAATCAGAATATCATCTTTAAGTTAATTTATTTCAGTTCTTCAATACAAAAAGTGAATCTCACATATTATATAGAGTCATTACAAACAGAGTGATCTAATTCAAGTGTTTATTTCTGTTAATGTTCATGATTACGGCTTACAGCCATTGAAAACCCAAAAGTCATTATCTCAGTAAATTAGATTAACAAAAAACACCTGCAAAGGCTTCCTAGGATTTTAAAAAGTTTCCTTAGTCTGTTTCAGTAGGCTCCACAGTCATGGGGAAGACAGCTGACTTGACAGGTGTCTAGAAGGCGGTCATTGACACACTCCACAAGGAGGGTGAGCCACAAAAGGTCATTGCTAAAGAAGCTGGCTGTTCACAGAGTGCTGTATCCAAGTATATTAATGGAAAGTTGAGTGGAAGGAAAAAGGGTGGTAGAAAAAGGTGCATAAGCAACCGGGATAACCGTAGCCTTGAAAGGATTGTTAAGAAAAGGTCATTCAAAAATTTGGGGGAGATTCACAAGGAGTGGACTGCTGCTGGAGTCATTGCTTCAAGAGCCACCACACACAGATGTATCCAGGACATGGGCTACAAGTGTTGCATTCCTTGTGTCAAGCCACTCATGACCAATAGGCAACGCCAGAAGCATGTTACCTGTGCCAAAGGAAAAAAAAAAAAGAACTAGTCTTTTACTCAGTGGTCCAAGGTGTTGTTTTCAGATTAAAGTAAATTTTGTATTTCATTTGGAAATCAAGGTCCCAGAGTCTGGAGGAATAGTGGAGAGGCACACAATCCAAGCTGCTTGAGGTCTAGTGTGTAGTTTCCATAATCAGTGATGGTTTGGGGAGCCATGTAATCTGCTGGTGTAGGTCCACTGTGTTTTATCAAGACCAAAGTCAGCACAGCTGTCAACAAGGAAATTTTAGAGTACTTCATGCTTCCCTATGCCGACAAGTTGTTTCAAGATTGAGATTTCATTCTCCAGCAGGACTTGGCACCTGTCCACACTGCCAAAAGTACCAGTACTTGATTTAAAAACAACAGTATCACTGTGCTTGATCGGTCAGCAGACAAGCCTGACCTTAACCCCATAGAGAGTCTATGGGGTACTATCAAGAGGAAGATAAAAGACACCAGACCCAACAATGCAGACGAGCTGAAGGCTGCTATCAAAGCAACTTGGGCTTCCATAACACCTGAGCAGTACCACAGGCTGATCGCTTCCATGCCACACCGCTTTAATGCAGTAATTGATGCAAAAGGAGCTCCGACCAAGTATTGTGTGCATTTACTGAACATACACCTCTGGATCAACATGTTATGGCATGTTAGGTTAGGCTATGGGTTGAACTAGATGGACTTAAAGTGTTTCCTCATAGTTTGTAAGCTTGCGAGCAGGGCCCTCATTCCTCCTGGTATCTATTTTGAACTGTGATTTCTGTTATGCTGTAATGTCTATTGTCTGTACAAGTCCCCTCTATAATTTGTAAAGCTCTGCGGAATATGTTGGTGTTATATAAATAAAAATTATGATTATTATTTATATTCTTTCAACCTTAATAACTATGGTACTATGTTACACTTCAGTCAACATTTCGGATTTTAAAATCATTTTTTCAAGCTAGTGTTATAAAGTATTCCAATATACTGAGATAATGAGTTTTGTGTTTTCATTGGCTGTAAGCAATAATCATCAACTTTAACAGAAATAAACAAGTGGAATAGATCATTCTGCTTGTAATGACTCTATATAATAAATGAGTTTAATCTTTTGTATTTTAGAACTGAAATAAATTTACTTTTTGATGATATTCTAATTTTGTGAGAAGCACCTGTATGTGCTTTGTCTATAGCACATGTTTAAAGGGAATCAGTCACCTCATTTATCGCATATAAGCTGCGGCCACCGCCAAGAGGAGCTTATCTACAGCATTCATACAGCAAACTTATCAAATACACAAACCTGTAAGACAGAACAGGGCTGGTAGCTTCTGGAAACTTCTCAATGTAGCCTCAAGTTAAAAGTTGATGTGAACCTCCCCCATAGATGGGCTGATCCCAGGACACAGGGCAATAGACTCATGTTTTTGCTGGGTCAGTTGATGGTGACCTGCGAAAGGTTGGGATCTTATGCCGAGGCGAGATCCCGGTGACCATGCGTATTGTTAGAAGCAGCCACGTGGGTATGCATTGTATCCCTCATCTGCTGGATACATTGAACTCATCCAAGGACTATTTCTATATTTCCCTGGCGTCGGATTAACAGGTGGTGCCCCCAAATCGGCTCCCTTTGTGTGGACTCATTAACGATGCTGTAGCATTACCCTCATTTGTGCTGCCCAGCTCCCTGTTCTAATAAATTGTTTATCGGCTTGGTGTCACTTACTGCTCTGTCGCATACCCCGTCACACATAGTTTATCTACAAATTGATGAAATGAGGTCTGAAACCAACTCAGGTAAGATATGCAAACAACATAGTAGAGTGCAGACCACATTATTGGCCTATGGGCATCTCATACTCTTCATCCCTTTTTTAAAAAAGTTCAGAATTTTTTTATAAGTCTCTAATGATTCAGAGAGCTGTCTACATCGAATGAAAACTACAAATACAGACCTGAAATTCAAACTCTCTTTGTGAGGAAGAGAACTTGAACTCTAGTGTCACTGTCATGATAGGACTGGCGAGTAAACTGGGACCAGGGGCACCTTTCCTGGCCCTGTCACTAGGGGGCGCCCTAACTTGCCCTGTTCCCCGGGATACCTTAGATGGCAAGGATGCCGGGGCCTCCTCCCTTGCCCTGTCTCTTAGAAGCAACCCTGCAATAATCCTTTTCCTCCACCGGGGAAGAGAGGCACTGCTGTGTACCGCAGTACACCAACCCGGTAAACAGGGGAACCAAGACAAGGGTAAAAGAAAACTCCACTCACACAAAATATACTCTCACAAATAACAGAGGTATTCACCAGGGTGTATAGGAAGGAAGGGGAAGAAAATGAAGCAGGTAAGGATGAAGAATTTCAAAGTGAATAAACCAAGCGACAGTCACACAAACTCCTCCAGCTCTCCAAACACCAGCTTCTCCCTCTTCAGATCTTTGCAGCAAGTGCTAACTCAGACAAGGATCTGCCCAGCAGGCCTAGCTTTTATAGGAGAGAGGGGTGGTTAACCGAGCACAGCTGAATGTATGGATTTCTCATGGCCGATTAACTCCTGTCCCGCGGAAAGAAAACAGACATTTAATAGACCGGAAAAGTGATTCTTCTCAGCGGCGAAGCAGGAGCCATCAGACACCGCAGTCTTCTGGCTCTGCTCTGTTGCGGTAACTCTGACAGTCACCTATTGGAAGCAGCAATCCTCAGGGTATGTGCACACGATGCAGATTTAGTGCAGAATTTTCTGCACAAAATCTGCACAAAATCTGCATCTTCTGGCAGAAAACACAGCTGACAATTCCTGCGGTTTTTATGCATTTTTAGTGTGTTTTTCATGCGTTTTTCGTGCGTTTTTTGCAGTGCAGTTTTGGTGCAGTTTTTTAGTGCGTTTTTTGTGCCTTTTTTGTGCGTTTTTTATGCTGATTTGTCAGCTTTTTTTAAAGCTAAATAAAGAGATAAAGTTTTAAAAAAAAATTACGTGATAAGGGGTTAACGTCACCTTGACATTGTATGGCTACGTTCACATTTGGTTTGCGTCGGGAGCAGGTTCGCATTTGCGTTGTTGGGCGCAGCGACACGACGCAACCAACAACGCATGTACACAACGCAGCGTTTTGCGACGCATACGTTGTCATAAGATCCTACAGATTGGGAATTTCGGCCCAGGGAAAATGCTACAAGTAGAGTCCCCTGCGCCCTGTCTTGTGCGTCTATATGACGCATGTGTCGTAAAACGCAGTGCAACGCATATCGGTGCATGTCCATGCGCCCCCCATGTTAAAGATAGGGGCTCATGACGCAAATGTGAATGTAGACTAAGGTGACGTTAACCCCAGTTAATAATTAAGAGGCGTCTATAAAGATGCCTATACATTATTAACCCCTGAAAAAAAATTGGCGTAGGCTCCTGCCCAATTTTCATGTCCAGAAAGGGAAAGCCAGCGACTGCAGGCTGCTAATTTGTAGCCAGGGAAGGGGTTAATCTTCCCAGGCTATGAATATCAGCCCACAGCTGTCTGCGTGGCCTTACTGGCTATTAAAATAGGAGGACCCCAGAAAAAAAATGACATGGGGTCCCCCTATATTTTATAGCCAGAAAAGGCTACGCAGACAGCTGCAGGCTGATATTCATAGCCTAGAGAGGGGCCATGGATATTGCCCCCCCCCCCCCCCCGCTACAACTACCAGCCTGCAGCTGCCCCAGAAATGGCGCATCTTAGAGATGGCGCTTAGCCTCTCTCTTCCCACTCCCGTGTAGCGGTGGGATATGGGGTAATAAGGGGTTAACGTCACCTTGACATTGTAAGGTGACGTTAACCCCAGTTAATAATGGAGAGGCATCTATAAGACGCCTCTCCATTATTAACCCCAAATTGCTGAACACAAAAAAAAGACACAGGAAAAAGTATTTTAATATTCTAAATTTTACCATACTTAGAAATCCCTTGATGATCTGTAGTCTTTTCCGACGTAGTCCATTAATATCGAGTGTCCCATGACGATCTGCCATGGAGAACAGCCACACCAGGAGATGTGACTGCTCTCCATGGCTGCCAAAACACACTGACAGGAGCAAAAGCTCCAGGAGTGTGCCTGCACATGCGCGCGAGTTTACCGGAGTTCAATGAACTCCGGGACTCTCGCTTTACGGCACTGCTGCGTGAGAGATTTCACTGCAGTTCAATTGCCGTAAAGTGAGCTCCCGGAGTTCATTTAACTCCAGGAAACGAACGGGCAGCTCCGATACACTGCAGGAGCGATTAACTCCTGCAGTGTATCACCGGAGGACGTCGTGGGTGTATTACGACGGAAAAGTTTTTTGTTTTTTTTTTTATTTGGGGACAAGGATGATCGTGGATGGTGGCCTTCGGGGACGTATGTGGTGAGTATGTACTACATGTTATATGTTGTATGTAATGTATGTTTTATGTGTGTTAGTGTTTTTAACCCATTGTAGTCAGTCGCCTGATGATGGGACAACTCTCCCATCATCACATTTCGATGGGAGAAGTAGTCCCACCCGACGAATGACTACAATGAGTCACTACTGACAGACAGACACACACACAGACAGAGACACACACACACACACAGACACTATACATACCATATGCCTCACATCGATCCCCATCCGACAGTACGATTCCGCCCACACACTTCCTCCACCTCACTGACGTCACTTCCGTCTGCTGCAGTTTTGACACCCAAATACTGTAATAGCATGTACAGGTGGCTGATCAGGGATGATGGCGCTATCAGTGCAAGTGCCTGCTCATCCTAGCCTTACAGAAGGATCTCCTGCCCAATATTGACTCAAATATTTAACTGTAAAACTCAAGGGGAAATGGTGCACCTTGTACAGACTCCCAATGGTGGGCAACCACATTACATTCTGAAGCAAATAAATGTCCTCGCTCCTCTATATTTTCTAAAGTAAATGACATTAAACTTTAAAAAATTTTCCTTGCATTACTTTTCACTGAACTCAGTGACACAGTTCAGTAGTATAGTGTATGTCTGAGGTGACACTGTGGATATTAATTCTGCTCAATCTTTATAGCGTATTGTTTGGATGATGGAACTTCTTGTGGGGGATAATGTTTATATAGTTGTTTTAAAACACACCATTCCCAATCATGTGGGATGCTGAAAATAGAGGGCGGATACATCCATGGAAATGAAAGCAAAAGTGTTCTTCGAAGGGATGACCTTCGTAAGTTGGAATAGATGACTGGAGTCCCTCAAGTAACTGTGTAGTTGGTCTACATGTGTCTGCATCACTATATCCACATAATTTGCAAGGTTTGATGTCAGGGACCCTATCCCTGAAATTAAGGGTCTCCCAGGGGACGCCCCAGAGGGAAAAAAGGGGGTGGAAAACAAACAGAAAGGGGAGGCCATCCCTGATGTAAAAATAGTACCAACAAATGTAAATGACATGGATACAGCTACCAATGGTTCTATCACAAAAAGTAACAATATTTTCAATTTATCCAGTTATAACCTATCCTTTACAGAAACCTCTCTCCTAAAGAAAGGCCTTTCTTTTTGCCCCACCCATAACACTAGAGACATAGATCTATTTATGGACTTCCAGTCCTTCATAAGAAAGCGAACACTTAAGCGACATTTCTCCAAACAAAACCCTATCCAGAGCACCAAAGTAACAGAAGATCCTATTTATCATACAGGATTAAAAGGAATGTCTAATTTTTACCCCTTCCAAAGTCAAGGCCACCATCTGAAAACTTTCATCTTGTTTCAAATGACCTGGACAAAATAATTTTGACATATAGAAGGGGGAATCCAATCTCACCCCAAAAGAAAAAGAGGCATTAAAATCCCTAAAAAGCAATCCAAACCTTGTCATCCGCATGGCAGACAAGGAGGGAGGAACAGTGGTACAGGACCGGGGGGAATATCTGGCAGAAGCATTTAGACTATTATCGGACCCCAAGACTTACAATAAGGTTGATAATACAATATAATAATGCAGTGATTACTTATAATGCTTTGATATCAAAAGCTGATATAGACAGAACATTCTGAATAAATCAGAGAAAAATTTCTTAAGAGTTGTCAATCCCCCGATTGCTTTTTTCTATCACCTTCCCAAAATCAACAAGGATGCTAAAAGACCCACTGGGAGACCCATAATTTCCGGGATAGGGTCCCTGACATCAAACCTTGCAAATTATGTGGATGTAGTGATGCACACACATGTAGACCAACTACACAGTTACTTGAGGGACTTCAGTCATCTAATCCAACTTATGAAGGACATCCCATGGAAGAATGCTTGAAAAATGCTTGAAAAAGACCTTATATGGTTGAAACGTCGCATCTGGCAAAATAAAGAATTTTTGATACTTCACCCGGATTGGAAGCTGTCCTTCATTGCTTTTTCGGTATGTACTTTCTCCATGGGGTCCAGCGGAACTAGGACTTGCGTTCAGAGATCTGATGTGCTGTCCGGTATTTTCTAATCTGTATCCCATGGAAGAACACTTTTGTTTTAATTTCCATGGATGTATCTGCCCTCTATTCCAGCATCCCACATGATTTGGGACTGGTGTGTTTTAAAACCTTCATAGACATTGATCCACGGTTGACACCTATACAAAAAGATTTTTTATGTGAAAGCATGCAGTTCATACTCCATAATAATTTCTTTACCTTTCAAGATACCCTATATCATCAGATACTTGGGACCGCGATGGGGTCGAAGGTGGCACCAGCTTATGCTAATTTGCCATCTTCGAATCCATTTTCATATACAGCAGTATACATGCACCCAACATCATCATTTACAAACGTTACATAGATGATTTATTCTTTATTTATAATAATTCAAACAATGATGTGGGGTCTTTCCTCAGGAGCATTGAAGATAACACCTGGGGTTTGGGTTTCACCCCCGTAGTAAACCCTGACACAGTTGACTTCCTTGACCTCCCTTTTGTTTTTCATGACAATATAAACATTCATACAAGAACCTACTTCAAACCTGTGGATGCGAACACTTATGTCCATTATCAAAGTGGACACTATACCAAATGGTTGAGGAATATTCCGCTCAACCAATACAAAAGAATCAAGAGGAACTGTAGTATGGACATAGATTTCATTAACCAATCAAAAGTTTTATCACATAGATTTCTTGAAAGAAGTTACCCAAAAGAATTGATCCATAGAGCCTTCTCTGAAAGCAAAAAAATAGAACAGATAGACTTAATCTCTAATAATATAAAAACTAAAAAAATCAGCATCTGATACGAAGTTTAGCTTCAATTTTATTACCACTTTTTCAGCCCAGAACAAGAGATTTTGTCTGGTTCTGAAACAACATTGGGGCATACTTCTTAATGATCCCATATTGGGGAAGTGTCTTCCCAGCAATCCCCTGATAACTTTTCGAAGGGCCCCAACATTAAAAAAACATGTTGGCCCCCAGCGTGGCCTAACACCTGATTTGAGCGGGTCGGCTTCTGGAGCTCCTTGCTGTGACCCTGCATTTATCCTGAAGATAAGATCTCTCTGGGAGCTGATAACGTGTGGTGTGGCTGAGGAAGGTCACCGGAGGTCGGCCCCGATGTGTGAAGTGTGCAGAGCTGCGGATATGGTCCAGAAAAGACAGCAGGTCGCTAAGGCAGGAGCAGTGACCCGGACCCAATATGGCACCGACAGCGTGGAGGCAGCTGAGAGAGCAGACACTGCAAATGCCTCATATGCAAAGAGGCCAGAGGTGGCTGCTAAGCTTGAAAAGTATGCCTGGGTGGATGGAGCAGGGAAGGAGACAGCTGAAGAGGAGGAGGAACAGGCTGGAGAGAAAATTAAAGTGCAAGGAGAAGGCTCAGAGGATTATACGGTACAGGGGGGCCAGAGGGGGAGGAAGGAAGGCAGGAAAATGATGATGTGGAGCAAGAGACTGTGGAAGATCCTATAATAGGGGAACCCACTTTGCGAGACATTTATGATCTGATCAGATCATGCAAAATTGCAATAACAACTCTCACTCAGAGTGGATGGGACTATAGCAGAAGTTAATACAATAAAGGCAGACATGACCAAAATGGATAATAGAGTGGGAGAGGTGGAGGAGAGAGTAAGTGTGCTGGAGGATCAACTCTCTAAAATGCAGAGGCCCCATACTCAGTGTCTGCAAACATGTAATGCTTTGATTTATAAGAATGATGATTTGGAGAATCGCTCATGGAGGAATAATGTGCAACTAGTGGGTATCCCTGAAAAGACTGAAGGAAATGACCCTACAAAATTTATTGAAAAATGGCTCCAGGACAACATAGGTGCTGATAACCTGTCTAAGTTATTTGCGGGGGAAAGGGCGCACCGCGTTCCTATGAGACCTCTCCCGCCGGGGTCCCCCCTTGTACTATCCTTGCTAGGATCCTGAACTATAGAGTCAGAGATGCCATATTGAGCAGTGAATCCAGGAAAAAGATGTGCACACTGTCACTGGGTTGGTGCAGGCATGAACAAAAATAGTCCAAGTATAGGAAAAATCAGCCACACTCAATTGGTTGAAAGTTCAGCAAACTGTGTAGTTTCTTTATTAACATATACAATAAACATCACCAGGTGCTTTTTTAGGAGGTAAATGGGTGGCGGACTATTCAATTCGGGTAACGTTTCGACCCCAGCGGGTCTTTATCAAAACCTCACTTATGCCAAAGAGGTAGAGGAGAGGAGAAACAGCCGAGTTCCCATAGGGCAGCTCTGGTGGAGTTGTGTGGAAGCGCGTCCACCAGGCGGACGCGCTTCCACACAACTCCACCAGAGCTGCCCTATGGGAACTCGGCTGTTTCTCCTCTCCTCTACCTCTTTGGCATAAGTGAGGTTTTGATAAAGACCCGCTGGGGTCGAAACGTTACCCGAATTGAATAGTCTGCCACCCATTTACCTCCTAAAAAAGCACCTGGTGATGTTTATTGTATATGTTAATATTGAGCAGTGCTCGTACAGCTGAGGACATGTGCATTAACGGCCAAAAGATTTCCATTTACCCAGATTACTTGGCTGAGGTGCAAAAGCAGAGGATGAGTTATGGAGAGGTTAAAAGGAGATTGAGAGACTTGAAATTGATTTATTCTACTCTATACCCAGCAAAATTAAGGGTTGTAGCCCTGGGGGCGCTTCACTTTTTTCCATCACCAGAAGAATCCACTAAGTGGCTGGACTTAAATAAGCAGAAGCTTACAGCTGACAAAGAAAGAGGGAAGTGAAAGGAAGATTCTGGAGATGAAGATGATGCTGCCTTATTGTTACCTCTGGACTTTGGTTTAATAGATGTTGCGGTTTTCAAAGGACTTATTGTAATAATCTTGTTCTATATGCAGAGGAGTTGGGGATGTGTTCTAGTTACAGCGGTTTACAGGTACTGAGGGAAGGGTAGCTAGACTCTGGACTACCTACTTTCTGGTAAGAGAGGTGAAAAACAACAGCAGATCAGTTATGGGTTACTGTGTTAATTTTTATTGGGGAGGGAGAAGGGAGGGAGGGGTTGGGGTCTATTGCTGGAAATTGGGACTTATAGCTTACTGGGAGCAGCATCCTATTTCAAGGGGTCAGTAATTTGTATTTGTGAGGCATTATGGTAGGAGACACAAAATTGTTAGTTGGAATATAAGAGGACTGTAAGAGGGTACTCGGAGAACGGCAATTATGGAATATGTGAGAAAATGGGGCCCGGATGTCATTTGTCTCCACATGGCACATTTACTTACAGAAAAGGTAGATGTGTTAAAAAGGAGGTGGATTGGGAAGTCTTATCACTCTACGTATTCTTCATATGCTAGGGAGGTTTCGGTCCTGATTGGGGCATCCACTCCTTTTGAGGAAATTGAGAGTCATGTAGATAGAGATGGGCAATATGTTTTGTTAGTTTGCTAAATTTATGGGCAACCATTATGTTTGACGGCTATTTACTTCCCACTCCCATATTCTGGGAAAAAGGCTCAAGAAATATTTGAATTGTATAAACGAGGTATGGGATTACCAATGTTAATTATTGGGGATGTCAATAATGTGATGGATGAAGGGCGGTACAGGTATAAGAAAGGTTTAGGCAAAGGCATTAAAAAACTGTCAGCGTTTGGAAATTATATTAAAGAATTGGGGATGGTGGACCTTTGGAGAGTGAGAAATGAGAATGTAGTCTGTTATTCCTGTTATTCTGCAACTCACGGCTCGCTTTCCAGGATTGACCTAGCACTGGGGAATGATTTAATGACACACATAATTTGTGGGATTGATTATCTCCCGAGAGTTATTTCGGACCACAAACCTAGAGAACTCTTAATCAAATGGACAGGAGGGAGGACTGGGCGGGGAGGTGGGTGTTAATTTCACCCCTTGTGGTTTGAATATATTAATATGGATGACATCAAGAAGGAGATCACAGAATACTGGCAGTTTAATGAGGATAGCGCTGATAAGCGGATAGTTTGGGATGCAATGAAAGCTTTTCTGAGGAGCTTTCTTTTTAGGGAGATTTGTAGATGTAAATCGAAGACTAGGATGGATGATAGGGAGATCATTGAGAAATTAGAAAGAGCAGAAAAAGACATGTTGTCGGACCCATCTGAGGTAACTCAATGTAGACTAAGAGAAACCAAGGAAGCGGTTAATAAGTTGTATATGAAAAAAGCAGAGAGAAGAAGAGCTTTTCAGAAACCACAGTTTTTTGATGAAGGAGAAAGAGTGGGGCACTTGCTCTCGGTGGTAACGGTGACACAGAAAGAATCATCGTATGTGTACAAATTAAGAACAGATGGAGGTACTGTGTTGACAGATGTAGTGGATATTTTGGGTGAGTTTAGAAGCTTTTATGAGCAACTGTATTCATCTGGGTTGAGGGCTACATTGGGGGACATTGTAAACTTCCTGGGTGAGGCGAAACTTCCCAGGATAGGGGACTATGATAGGAGGAGGTTGGATGTACCTATAACGGAGGAGGAGATTAAACTTGCCATCATGTCAATGACTAATAACAAGGCCCCTGGAGCTGATGGACTCGCGGTTGAGATATATAAGAATTTATTGGATATTTCAGTGGCTAAATTAAAGATAGTCTTTGATGAGGTGCTACAGGAGGGAGAGTTGCCGGCATTCATGAGAGAGGCGATAGTAGTGGTTATTTTAAAGGAAGGTAAGGACCCGGAATTGGCGGAGTCATATAGGCTAATTTCGTTGCTGACGGCAGATGTTAAGATTTTGGCTAAGGTAGTGGCTAACCGGTTGGCAAGTGTGGTCCAGAATCTGGTTCATCCTGATCAATCTGGATGTATGCCAAATAAGTCTACAGCTATAAATTTACGTAGATTATTCCTGATCTTGCAGCTGCCATCGGACAACGAGGGTAATAGAGTTATAGTCTCACTGTATGCGCGTAAAGCGTTTGATAGTGTTGAATGGTGCTATCTTTGGGAGGTCCTGAAATCGTTTGGTTTTGGGCCGACTTATCTTGTGGGTGAGGTTGTTGTATTCTTCTCCGACTGCTAGGGTGAGAGTTAATGGTGAGTTGTCTGGAAGTTTTGGTTTATATAGGGGGACTAGGAAGGGGTGTCCGCTGTCTCCGCTGCTTTTTGCGTTGGCAGTGGAACCCCTAGCACAGACATTAAGGAATTTGGTTTTGGTTAGGGGGTTCCGGTATGCATGATAGAGGAGAAAATAGCCCTATATGCAGATGACATGCAGCTATTTTTAGAAAATTCTAGAGAGGCCTTGGAGGGTGTGATGAATATTCTCATGACATTTGGTGATATATCAAGTCTTGAAATCAATTGGGAGAAGTCAAATATCTTGATAGTGGATAAAGGGGGTGATGACATCCCAATATCAGGGGAAGGTAGTAAGCTGACAGTGGTTTCACAATTCAAATATTTGGGTGTTCAAGTGTCTATTCCTCTTTCGAGCTATGTTGATCTGAATCTGTCCCCATTGCTGGACAGGTTTAGGAAGAAAATAGGGGCATGGTGCAAACTATACCTTTCAGTGGTGGGAAGGATAAACGTAACTAAATTGCTTCTTATGCCCCAATCATTGTATGTATTGCATAATTCCCCCGTCTGGTTGCCCCAAAAGTGGTTTCACACCATTGACTCTATATTTCGAGACCTTGCTTGGGGGAAGAAACAGCCAAGAATTAGGCTGGAATTGCTTCAGAGGCCTAAAGATGGGGGAGACTGGCCCTTCCGAATCCCTGGATCTATTTTTTGGCAGTGCAGGGTCAGCAGATGAGAAGTTGGAGAGAGCTGAATGGACTGGGCTCGGTTTAACATATTTTGGTCTGGTTAGTGGGAAGGGACCCATTGGTTCAGGGATTGGAGGCTGGGGGATTCAGAAGGTTTGGAATGGCTTATCCTACCTTGACAATGATTTAAAAGTTATGGGAGACAATTAAAAAGGAAAGGGGAGTGGGACTTTTAACAAATCTTTCTCCAATATGGCACAATGAAATATTACCTGAATGTACTAAAATGGGGGAATTCAAAAATTGGAAAGCAGTAAGTATTCAATATATGGCTCAGATTCAGGATGCACAAGGACTTTTATCCTTTGAGGCACTGCAGGAGAGTTATGGGTTGCAGGAGACCTGTAGGTTTCAATATGGACAGATGAGACATGCCTATTTTTCGCAGAGCAAAACGGTTGATATGGGAATTTATAGAGATATTCTGGTAGACTATGTCTGTGCAACGGGAGGAACGAAAGGGGTAGTCTTGGATATTTATAGAGATTTGTTATATACCTTTCTTAATAGATTCCCTATTAAAGCAAAAGATAAATGGGAGGAAGAGCTGGGAAGGATAGAGGAGGATAAATGGGAGGAGATCATGGAGTATATTCCCCAATTATCATTAAGTGAGCCAGGTAAACTTTCGCAATTATATGTACTTGACAGAGTATATAAAAATCCAGATAGACTATATAAGGCAGGGCTGAGACAGACCTCCGAGTGTCCTAGGTGTCAATCCGAGGGGGCAGGGATTCTACACATGTTATGATAATGTACAAGATTTAATTCATACTGGTTGGATGTGGGAGAAGCAATTGGAAAATCGTATGGTTGTGCAATTGAAAGAGATCCTGTGATATATATTTTATATGTGGAAGAGATCAGAGTTCCAAATCATCATAAAGTGGCCATAGCTAGATTATTGTATGCTGCGCAAAAGCTAATTGCCAGGCACTGGTTGAGTGAGGTACCGCTGCCTCTGCAGGAATTTTATAGACAGTCTGATATGGTTATTAATATGGAAAAGGCTATTTATGAAAAAAGGAAAAGTGTGAAAACCTTTGAAACACTTTGGAAACTGTGGTTGGAGAAGAACTGATTCCAAGGGAATGTGGCTTTATTATGTAAGCAATGTATGCTATTGTCCTATAGATGCTTAAAGGGAGGGGTTAGGTAAGGGGGGTGGAACTGGGGGACAGTTTCAAAAACTTTTTGTAAACATGTTTATTCTCCTTTATGACACAATTGTGTCTGTTTGTCAACTTGACTACTGTTAATAAAAATTATCTGATTTTAAAAAAAAAAAGAAAGAAAAAAGATTTCAATCCCTCTACAAAAAAAGCCCAGACAAGGCTCCTATAGATGTGGCATCCCGAGATGCCTCTAGCATCATTCATGATGCAAAAACTTTTTCATCAGACAGTGGAAATTCAGATGAGTTTCAAATCAAATACCATTTGACTTGCCAATCCAGTTTTGTCATCTATGTCATGATATGCGAATGTAAGACATTATATGTGGGAAGGACAATGCAACAGCTGCATAAAAGAATAAACTCGCACAGGTATAATATAAAAAAAGGATTTTTTACAGCATGGCCTTTCCAGGCATTATGCAATATATTTATCACAACATAAGGATCTCCTTCAGGGTGATCCCTATTGATCATGTCCTCCTTGATAATCCTAATCGAGTCCAGACTCTTAACAGGAAAGAGATCTTCTGGATTCACAAGCTGAACACTATAAATCCCCATAGACTCAACAAAACAACTGATTTGTTAAATTGATTTGGATATTTCTATAGATTCTGCTCTGTTCCCCTGTAGAACCTCATTGTTCGTCTGTATGTTTTAACATTTGTTTTTGTTTATTTTTTTTACAAGGGGGAGAAAGGGAAGAAAAAAAAAAAAAAAGATTCTCAGAGACTTTTTTCAGTGTTTTTTTTTTCTACTGTTATCTCTTTGATTTCACAGACTCTTATGAAACTGCCACCAAATAAAGCAATCCAATCAAATCCGCCCACGGCTCAATGGTTCAAAACATCAGTAGCAGGGTCCTGACAAAGAATAAATTTTTTAATACCGTAGGTTCAAGCACTCCCCCAAGCTTGCAAAAGTTATTCATTTACTTAACTACTCTTTTTAATGTGTTTCTCTGTATTTAGATTTTTACATGTATGAGCAATGGTTTTAAGTGCTATACTCGATTATATTATATGATTATTTTGTGTGTTTTATGATGTACATATGTGTTTGAATGTGTTCAAGTCTGACTCCCCGCCCACTGGGTGTGGCGTTTTTTTGAAAGGAGGCGTCTCATGTGCCTTCTTTTGCTATAAATAAAAGACCATGTATGTGTATGTGTATAGACTGCCCTGAGGAAGTGGTGTGGTCACCACAAAACGAGTAGAAATAAAGTCTATTCTCTATTACTTGGACTTCTCTGGTATATTATCCTGACAGGCGAGCAGCGCAGTCTGATGCACCATTCTCTTCACCTAGCAAAGGATCAAAACCAGGAGTGTCAATCTTTTAATTATAGTTTTTCTCTGCATGTTCTGCTCCTAGTTTTGGTATACAAACAATGCCGAATAATACTGACTAAATACGGATGTATGAATAAGCACTTAAGCATAGGCTTAATTGCTACCAGATCTTTAAGTAAAGGTACCTTCACACGAAACGACTTTGTAACGATATCGCTAGCGATCCGTGACGTTGCAGCGTCCTGGCTAGCGATATTGTTTAGTTTGACACGCAGCAGCGATCAGGATCCTGCTGTGATGTCGCTGGTCGCTGAATAAAGTTCAGAACTTTATTTGGTCGTCCGATCGCCGTGTATCGTTGTGTTTGACAGCAAAAGCAACGATACCAGCGATATTTTACACTGGTAACCAGGGTAAACATCGGGTTACTAAGCGCAGGTTCGCGCTTAGTAACCCGATGTTTACCCTGGTTACCAGCGTAAAATGTAAAAAAAAACAAACAGTACATACTTACATGCGTCCCCCGGCGTCCGCTTCCCACACTGACTGAGCGCCGCAAAGTGAAAGTGAAAGCACAGCACAGCGGTGACATCACCGCTGTGCCCTGCTACTGCCGGCGCTCAGTCAGTGCAGGAAGCGGACGCCGGGGGACGCATGTAAGTATGTACTGTTTGTTTTTTTTTTACATTTTACGCTGGTAACCAGGGTAAACATCGGGTTACTAAGCGCGGCCCTGCGCTTAGCAACCCGATGTTTACCCTGGTTACCCGGGGACCTCGGCATCGTTTGTCGCTGGAGAGCGGTCTGTGTGACAGCTCTCCAGCGACCAAACAGCGACGCTGCAGCGATCAGCATCGTTGTCGCTATCGCTGCAGCGTCGCTTCATGTGAAGGTACCTTAAGGCTCGTTATATGCAAGAACAGGGAAGAACACTCCAAATGCATCACAAGACGGTAATCCAAAGAGGAAAAAAGACTGGAAACTAAGTGGTGTTCTTAAAAAGAGAAAAGGTTTTAAAAACGGTCAACATGAATATTTTTATTTATAAAATAATAATAATACACATTACAATAACTGCCAATAAGTGGGGGTCATGTTCCAGAGACCCCATTGATCACACAAAATACTGCATTCAGATCTGTAGTCTGTTCACAAAAATGGTATTATGCCATTTACAATTTACAAAATTATTATTCATTTAATAATGAATTGATTGTAAGGGTGTAGCTCATTTTGTTCCCCTGGTGGAGTTGGTTACTAGATCCTTATTTACACTCTTTGTATAATGCATTCTAGATCTAGGGGGCAGGTCACTAAAGGATCACTGACCTGTCAGAAGTCCATACTGATGCATATGTAAAAAGAGCACAAACATAATATTGCAAATACACATTAAACAACCACAAGACAG
Source organism: Ranitomeya variabilis (assembly GCF_051348905.1). NCBI lineage: Eukaryota > Metazoa > Chordata > Amphibia > Anura > Dendrobatidae > Ranitomeya > Ranitomeya variabilis. The sequence goes on from NC_135235.1 coordinate 355,128,551, forward strand.
ATTTCATCAACCAAGGTATCATTAATAAGTATAACAGCGCCAACCTGACAGTGTCTGTAGTTAAGGCTACTTTCACACAAAAGGTTTTCGCTGTTAAGCAGGATCCCGCAAATTTGTAAAAAACGAATCAGTTGCAAATTGTGAAAAACTGATGCAACAGATCAGTCTTTTTTTTTTTTTTTTTTTTTTTTTTTTTGAAAATGAACCCCGTGGATAGAGTTTGGACTTCCGGTTCCGGGGAAAGAGAGAGAGAGAAGAGAGAGAGGGGGGAGAGAGGGGGGAGAGAGGGGGGAGAGAGGGGGGAGAGAGGGGGGAGAGAGGGGGGAGAGAGGGGGGAGAGAGGGGGGAGAGAGGGGGGAGAGAGGGGGGAGAGAGGGGAGAAAGACTAGAGAACGGAAATGTTGCATGATTGTATGGAGAATGCATGGAGAACCGGATTCGGTCCGGATTCATCAGTCACATGTCAGTTTCATCCGTTTATCGCTGGAACCGTCACTTGGCGTTTTTTCGCTGGATAGAAAAAATGTTACTATGAACGTTTTCTCTGGCCGCAGGAAAACATTTTTTAGACAGATACAGCTAAAAAAGGATGAACCGTGTGGCCATCAGGCGCAATCTGGCGCTAATACAACTCTAGGAGAAAAAAAACGGATCCAGCAGAAAAAAAATGATCCGTTTTTTTTTTCAAAACTTGCCGGATTGTGCCTGACGGCAAAAACCTGATGTGTGAAAGTAGCCTTACTGAGCACAATCCAGCTGACAGGTTCACATTAAACTCACGACCAGCACTTTCTTTGTGCTCTGTGTGGCACCTCTTCCAGGAAAGCTTTCAATACAGAGCAGTACATCTGTGAATTCATGATACCTTCAATGAAATGTATCTCTCAAACACCAGCAGGCCTCAGGCAGCCCCACATAAAAATGCATACATAATATTTCACAGTAGGTGGCAAGTATTTTTCTAAATGCATGGTGCATACAGTACAGGAAAGATATATCTTGGTACTGTGTTAGCCAGTGGATAGAAAAATATTTAGAATTGATAGTCCTCAGAAGTTGATACCTTTTAATGGCTAACTGAAAAGATGGTAACAAATTGCAAGCTTTCAAGACTACACAGGTCTCTTCATCAGGCATAGACTAAAAGGAATTCTGGAGATTCACATATTTATGCACAACACATCACAGAAAAAAAAAATTAAAAAAACATGGATAAGACAGGTGACATGAAGCAGAATTGCCATGAGTGATAAACAGTTATGTCCATAAATATTGGACTAGTTCTTAGATAAGGAGTGGCTTGCTATTTGGCACAGCAATGGGAAGTAAAATGGCCCCACAGTATGCAGATCTTCTCATGACCAAGTTTGAAAGCGACATTTTGTCCTCATGTCCCATCAGGCCCCTGGCCTACTACCGCTATATTGATGATATTTTAATCATCTGGATGGAATCTGAGCCACAGCTAAAGACATTCAAATTAACATGTCATCGCGCCCTCTGACCAGAACGTCACAGACAGAGGACGCGGAAGACGGAGCCCAGCGGTGGAACGAGGAGAGGTGAATATCGCAAAATGCCCCGTTATACTCACCTGCTCCTGGTGCAGTCCCTGCACGTCCCTGGTTCTCTGGGCGCTGACAAGCTTCTTCCAGCGTTGAGCGGTCACCTGTACCGCTCATTACAGTAATGAAAATGCGGCTCCACCCAGGGCCATATTTAGAGTTTCTGCTGCCCTAGGCACTTTTAGTGCTGCCTCCCCCATTGGTGAGTATGACACTATCGGCAGTGACTTTGGCAAAAATCTCTGGTGTGAAAGTCGCCTTTTGCAGCAGATCCGGCAGTTTTTCCACATCTGCCACGTAATGGATCACTTAAAGCAACACTGCATTCAGCCTCATTCATTCCCTATGGGACTTGCAGACATGTGCGGCACTTGCGCTTTTGCCGCGATCCGGCAAATGCGGTACTTGCAGCAATGGAAAAAAACACTGCTAGCAGTGTTTTTTGTATCACCATAAGAGCAAAACCGCAATTGCCGCACATGTCCGCAAATAGCCATCACTACCTGTCCCTGCACCTTGCTAGCTCATCCCTATCCATCCCTCTCAGACCTAAAACTACACTATAAAGCTTTAGAAAAACAATTTATTAACTGAATTATTCCATTGACATATAATGAGGGCTCCAGGCTACGGCCTAGACTGGGACGGGCAGTCTCCGGGTTTCTCTGTGTACACCCTCAGTCCCTGCCTCACTGCACTGTGCACAGACCTCCCTCCACCGGACCCGGTAATCGCCGCTCACAGTAGCATACCGGCAGAGGTGTATCTAGGGTTTCTGGCACCAGGGGCAATAATTCATTTTGGTGCCCCCCCTCCGCCAAGGACATATGCAATTTGCACACTCAGTCATGTGCCCACGAGCTCCTCTCCCTAATGCTCTCAATGTTCAGTGAAAAACTGAGAGAAGCAGGAAGAGAAGCTCGGTGTCACAGGACCATAAGTGTAAAAGTCGCATATGAGTTAAGTGTCCATGTGACGACGACTGGAACCTGCAGAGCTGAATCCTGACATTGCAGCTTCTGAATTCTCACAACGAATGAACTGCACATTTTTAGGATGCTCCCTTGCCGGTGGATGGTCATGTCAGCACAAGTATGCGATTTGTATACTTCTGACCACATTCCGACTAGACGTGCCCGGCCTCGCTTAGTTCATTTTCATTGACGGAGGCCACATAAGTCTAGTCATCTTGTGACTGCATTAATGTAAATCCCCAGCATGAGAGAATCCTGACAGCGTGCAGGGCGCACTGTGAGAATTCAGAAGTCTGCAGTCACAAAGAATGACTGCAGACTCATTACAAACCTGGACATCCCCTTTAATGCTCCTAACATAAATAAAAACATGAGTTAGTCAGTATCACAAATAACATTTACATCCAGGTACCTTATAGATGATGTTGCCTCTGGAGCCGTTCTCCTTCTTTTCTTCATCTTGTCCAGACCCCATGATGAGTTTTCTCATCCACAGCCGTCTCTGCAGACTTCCATCCTTCTCCGCTGTTTTGCAGAAAATCTCCACATGACGCCCTTAAAGATACAAGTGTCATTATAATGCTTCTGTATAAAAAATTGCCCCTCACTATATTGTCTGCACAAAATATGACCCCCACACTGTCCCTCTTATGGTACATACTCTTCATACTGACCTCTCCTTTCTATACCGGCCCCCTCTTCACACTGTCCTCTTACACTGTGTCCCCCCTATAGGGCCCAGTATTCATACTCCATATTTATACTCTATCCTCCCAGCCTGCGTGCATGGCTCCCCCATCTTCCCAGCCTGCGTGCATGGCTCCCCCATCCTCCCACCCTGCGTGCATGGCTCCCCCATCCTTCTCCCCTGCGTGCATGGCTCCCCCATCCTCCTCCCCTACGTGCATGGCTCCCCCACCCTCCCACCCTGTGTGCATGGCTCCCCCACCCTCCCACCCTGTGTGCATGGCTCCCCAATCCTCCCACCCTGCGTGCATGGCTCCCCAATCCTCCCACCCTGCGTGCATGGCTCCCCAATCCTCCCACCCTGCGTGCATGGCTCCCTCATCCTCCTCCCCTGCATGCATGGCTCCCCCACCCTCCTCCCCTGTGTGCATGGCTTCCCCATCCTCCTCCCCTGAGTGCATAGTGTCCCCATCCTCCTTCCCTGCATGCATGGCTCCTCTATCCTCTCACCCTGCGTGCATGGCTCCCCCATCCTCCTCCCCTGAGTGCATGGCTCCCCCTTCCTTCTCCCCTGCGTGCATGGCTCCCCCATCCTCCTCCCCTGCATGCATGGCTCCCCCATCCTTCTCCCCTGCGTGCATGGCTCCCCCATCCTCCTCCCCTGCGTGCATGGCTCCCCCATCCTTCTCCCCTGCGTGCATGGCTCCCCCATCCTCCTCCCCAGCGTGCATGGCTCCCCCATCCTTCTCCCCTGCGTGCATGGCTCCCCTATCCTCTCACCCTGTGCATGGCTCCCCATCCTTCTCCCCTGCGTGCATGGCTCCCCCATCCTTTTTCCCTGTCATACTCACCTCTCACCGCGCGGCACAGAACTTCCAGGCATCTCTGCAGCGTCTTCCTTCCTGTATGAGCGGTCACATGGTAGCGCTCATTAAGGAGATGAATATGCGCATATTCATCACCTTAATGATCGGTACCATGTGACCGCTGAAGACAGGACGCGCTGCCGGCGCTGGAAGAAGGTGAGTATTATGTCTTCAGGGAGGGGGGCGGGCGGGAAGGAGGGAGGGTGGGGGGCGGGAAGGAGGGAGGGGGAGGGAGGACATGGTTCGGGCACTTGACCCCCTGCATCCCGCCATCCTAGGCACTTGCCCTCAAGTGCCTAGTGGCAAATACGGCCCTGGCTCCACCCCTATGGGAGTGGAGCACCACGTGACCGCGCAACACAGGAAGAAGCTGTCAGCACCCGGAGAAGCAGGGACCGCACCAGGAGCAGGTGAGTATGATTAGACAGCTGCCGCTCCCCCTCCCCTACCGACCACTAGGAATGACTCGGGTAAGAGCAAAGAGGGGCAATTTCACCCTAAAAAAATTGGCTAAAATTCTCGGCTTATACTCGAGTATATACAGTATATTATCACCTTCCAGCAGCCCCCGCAGCCTTCCTGCTCCTTGTGACGCTCCCGTTCCCAGTGATGCTTTGCGACAATGATTTGTGATGAAGTAGCGGTCTCACGTGATGCTACGTCATCTGGGGTTATTGTCGCAAAGCATCACTGGGAATGGGAGCATCGCGAGGAGCGTGAAGGCTGCGGGGCAATTTTCGCGGCAATTCTGCAACGTGTGCACATAGCCTGAAAGTGATTTAGTGGCCAAGTGTCTCCTGATCTGAACCCAATCAAACACCTATGGGGAGTCCTGAAGACTCAAGTGTAGATCATTCTCCATCCAGCAGCCAGGCTCTAAGAGAGGTGGTTATTGATGAATAGAAAAATACAGATATTGCAATATGTCTAATATGCCTAAAAAAATCATGGAGGTCATATAAATTACTAGACCCTCTCCAAGTGTATTGTCACCCATCCCATGTAGACTGTGAGCCCTCGCGGGCAGGGTCCTCTGTCCTCTTGTACTTGTGTGTGCCTTGTTTTACTCATGTTTATTGTACTTGTCTATATTTGCCCCGTTCACATGTAAAGCGTCATGGAATAAATGGCGCTATAAAAATGTATAATAATAATAATAATAATAATAATAATAATAATAATATGTAGTAGATTTTGATGTAGGTGTATACATTTTTGAATCAATTAATTTGAGTAAAACTGAAGATTTTGTAATGAAAGTTAGAATGTTAACCTTACTTCGAAGTTAGAGGTTAAAAAATGTAACATAAAACGCAGTCTTGTAAACATTTAGAAAATTGAGAAAGTGAGATATTGATTAACATCTCACTTTCTAAGGCTACTTTCACATTTGCGGTTAAGTCCACAGCGTATCATCCGCAACCACAAATGCATGCAAAAACACATGCAAACGTCTGATAACGCAGCGTTTTTTATCCGCATCAGCTTACGCATGATGGTTAAAAAGATGCAGCGTTTGCATGCGTTTTTACATGTGTTTGCGCTTTTTATGCGCATGCGTATGATATTTCCAGGAGGGTGTGTCTTTAATGGGCATGCACAGTCCGAAGTACGCAAGCACATCAAACGCTGCGTACGCAAAGACATGTGTACGCATGCGTTCCCATAGATAGTAATGTGTTATTTAGCCTCATTCCTTGCGCTAAGAACCGCATACATTTGTAGGCGGCAAATTGACGCCTCTAAAATTACTACATGTTGCGGTTACCGCGCCAAACCGCAGACGACGAAACGACGCATGCGTCGTCAAACGCGGAAAAACGCAACCGATCACAGACACATGCGTCCCTTATGTTAAATATAGGAAAACACAACACATGCGGATAATTGCGGAAGAAACGCTGCGGACACAACCACAAATGTGAAACTGGCCTTAGAATGTGTACTCATTTATACTGAGCAATGTAAGTGTACAAATTCAAATAATGATTTCTCACTGACGGGGCATCACTTTGAGGTAAGTAAGGGATCAACTTGCTCATCTTTAAAAGTGATACAGAGACATATTAACCCCTTTACGACCTATGACATATAGGTATGTTGTATGTTGCCTCCCTCTCTTTGATTTGGTCTCTGGTGCTTATCGCAATCCACCTGCAGCTTTTAACATGTTAATTGCCACTGTCAATCTCTGACAGCAGCATTTAACATGAGCATGCCGGAAACACATCACATGCACGCCCATCGGCGTGCCGGTCACATGATCACAGGGAGCCGATGGACTGGCATGACAATCAGGGGATTGTATGAAACCCCAGTGCCTGTCATTGCAGATCTGCTGTGGCCGGCACACATAGCAGGTGAACATTTCATAGCAGAAGCTGAAGCCCTGCTCTTTGTAGCACAAGCGATCAGAAAATTATAGCTTCCAGTCTCCTATGGAGAATATTGAAGCAACTGATAAAAGTGTAAATCATCCCCTTTTTGCTTTATTCAAAATAAAATAAAAAATACAATTGTATTCAGAATAGCCAGATCTATAAAAGTAATAATTAATCCGATCGGTAAATGGCTAACAAGAAAAAAATCAAAACGCCAAAATTACTTCTTTTTGGTTGACACAATATTGCAATAACAGGCGATCAAAACATCGTGTCTACAGCAAAATAGTATGAATAAAAACATCAGCTCAACTAGCAAAAAATAAGCCCTCATCCAGCACCAGACCACGAGAAATGGAGACTTGGAATTTTTTTTTTTTTTTTTTTTTTACAAACTTTGGACTTTTTTTCACCACTGTACATAGTTGGTGTCTGCAAACTTGTAATGACCTACAGAATCATAATGGCGGGTCAGTTTTAGCATTTAATAAATATGGTAATAAAAAAAAAAATTGTGGAATTGCAATATCACCGCACATTTTTAATTTGTTTCCCATTTCCCAGTACACTATATGGTAAAACAAATGGTGTCACTGAAATGTACAACTGGTTGTGCAAAAAACAAGCCCTCACATGGCCATATTGACAGGAAAAAAAAACAAAAACAAAAAAACTTATGGCTCTGGGAAGAAGGGGAACAAAAAATGAAGACACAAAAACTGAAAAACCCAAGGTGTTGAAGAGGTTAATGACTTGGGGGAGCAGAAGGTTTTTTTTTTTGTTGTTGTTTTTTTTTTAGCGGTTCCCTTTCAGAATGAACAGGACCATAATACTGTAATCTGAAAAGGTTTATACGTTTTATTTGAAGTGAAATGTGAACAGTAAAAAAATATATAAACAACAAAATCAGGTTTTTTTTACATTTGTTTTGAAAGATAAAATTCTATAAGTTACACAGTAATTTACAAGAACTCCAGAACAGCAGCAAAAATTATTACAGTAACTCCCACCGGACTCAAGTTAGTCTGCAGCTCAACTTTAGCTATTAGATTTTCATGTATGGTGAATTATACATAGAGTGCATATTGTTTGGGTAAAATTTTGTTCAGGTCTTTGAGATGTTTATTTTGACTACTTGTGGTCCTGGGTTATTCATGTAAATCGCTTATTTATGTCGCACATAATCAAACGTACTCAATCGTACATAAGTTCAATTTGAAAAGAGTTACCCTGGACCACTAGTACTCAAAATGACCAGCTCAATGTCCTGACTAAGGCTACTTTCACACTAGCGTCGGGCTCGGCCCGTTGGGCCGAGGTTCCCGACGCTAGCGTTGTCTCTGCCGCACAACGGGGGCAGCGGATGCATTTTTCCAGCGCATCCGCTGCCCCATTGTGAGGTGCGGGGAAGTGCAGGGAGGTGGGGGCGGAGTTCCGGCCGCGCATGTGCGGTTGGAAAAAGCGGACCGTCGGGAGCAAAAAACGTTACATGTAACGTTTTTTGCTCCCGACGGTCCGCCACAACACGGCACAACCGTCGCACGACGGTTGCGACATGTGTCAATGCGTCGCTAATGTTAGTCAATGCAGAAAAAACCCATCCTGCAAGCACTTTTGCAGGATGCGTTTTATCGGCAAAACGACGCATTGTGACGTATTGCAGTTAAAGGGCCACTGTCACCCCCCTCCAGCCGTTATAAACTAAAAGAGCCACCTTGTGCAGCAGTAATGCTGCAGTCTAACAAGGTGGTTCTTTTAGTTTTTGATTCATTTATTACCTCAATAAAGTGTTTTAAAAATTGGCCACACATACCAGATATTGTACCAGGAGGCGGTCCGAAGCGTCCTGTATGAATCCCCCAACTGCGTCACTCTTCTATTCAGGGCCGATGGTACCCGCCCCCTTCGCGTTGTTGCTTCTTAAATCCGGCGCCTGCGCTGTGCGTGCCTGCCTGGGGCCTGCGCAGTGTTCTTTGTCAGTCACATCTCAGATGCCGGGTGCCTGACTGCGCCTGTGCGGGCAGTGCGGCCGCCCTGTTACTGAATCCCCGCCCCGCACTGTGTTATTCATTATGGGGGGGTGACAGTGGCCCTTTAACGCCAGTGTGAAAGTAGCCTAATATGTGTCCAAACAAATTAACAATAGTGATGAGCGAGCACTAAAATGCTCGGGTGCTCGTTGCTCGGGTCGAGCAGAATGGAATACAAGGGTACTCGGCCAGAACAACGAGCCCAATGTAAGTCTATGGAAGACCCGAGTATCCCCCCCGGGGGTCATTTTAAGGTCTATAAACATCTGAAAATGATGGAAACACTGCTCAAATGACACAGGGACATCATGGGGATCACGCCTGGAATCATTCCTGACTCCTAGTTCACAGCTTTAATCATTTTTTTCCGAGATTCATGCCATTTTTCCCAGTGCCACAAAAAATACATTAAAACAAAACCAAAATGGGTTTTTCTGGTAAATATGTCAAGGTACATTCTTTGCAGGTTAATAACTTGCCTGTAAGGCCAAATATTTAACCCCAGACCGGAAACTTCCTCCCCCACTTAGGCTTAGTTCAGACACAGCTTTTTTGAAGCGTTTTTCAACTTTAACATTGCTTTCAACCATTACAAATGCATTCACTGTGAAATGTCATTGTAACATTTAACAACCCTAGCTGGCCATGTGGTGTGTGACACATAAGCAGACCCATCTTGTTTCATTTACGAAGGAGGGACCCTTACAGTCACAGAGCCTATTTTTACTGGTGCATCAGGCGGCATTAATCTTCTTAAAGGTCCATTATTAAACTGTGGGTCTCCTAAGCTGTTGTAGCCTAGGCTGTGAGTGAAGGGGCAGCCAAAAATTAAGACGCACCACAATACCTTTGTCATAAGATGTCCAGGGGGGACTCCTGAAAAAGTGTTGCATTTAATTCAAGGCTGCCCTGCTACCAATTCATATGCACCCCATTACGCCTTTGAACCCACATACTGAATGGGCCAAGGAAAATCCACTTCACAATATCCATTTTGTACTCCCGTACTCCTTTGTTTTACACACTGGCAGCAAGGCCATCCCTTGCTGCCAATGGCATTGCCAATAGCATTGTCATACTTCAATAATACACTGAAGAATGCCCTAGATGAAGCAGCACCTTCTACACGCAGAAAGACCCGACACAGACAATGGCAGTGTCACGGGGAGACAATGAGGGCAAGAGCTAATAACCCGGGCCCCTGCAATTTCCCCCCCCAGACTAGGGAAACCCTGTCTGACCCTCTACCTGAAGTTTACACTGAAGGTGTGCATGTCCAGGCCTCCACCCTCACCCTGACTCCCGATTCAGCCCTAGACTGAATACCACGACCCACCACCCAGTGAATGCAATAGACCAATACCCACAGTTATGACAAACAAGGATAAAGGAAAATATACATCACGCCGCAGTCAATCAGGAATACACTATAAATGTGCAGGGCAAAATAAATACAAATATAGGAAGGAGTAAATAAGACAAAGGTAAATACACCACCAGCAACGATTCTCCAACAACCAGCTCTCCACTCCGGACCGAGATAACTAAGGATAAGACAGAAGCTATAATCGGCGACGCCCAAAGATCAGGAGAACCATTTAAAGGAAATGGGCATGGCCCAGCTTCCAATCCGAGGATCAGATAAATTAACCCCGGAGCAGCCAGACGAAAACTAGCCGACGCCCATGAGCAAACAGTGGTCAAATGCGGAAGACTGTGGAGACCTGGGTGTCGTAACCAGTGCCTTCCCCCCTCCCATCAATCCCATAATGAAACACACACAGTCTTAGGTGGGTTGAACAGGTCGGTCACAGTTTATTAATTAAATAAGCTGAGAAGGGCAATTACATATTGTAATGGCCGCTCGCGCCGAGCTCCTGTCCGTGATTGACAGGGGAATTGGACCAACGAGCGACTACGACCTTTGCCCTCCTCCGCTTCTTCCGCTGTGACTTAATAACGATTACTAGGGCTATTTATATCACGTACAAATATACATTTTTATTTTTATTTATTTTTTTTTTTTTTACGTAAAATATTACAATAGCATTTACAAATCTACATCATCCCGCAGGTTAGTCTCATCTTTAGCCTTTAAAAAGGGAGGGAGGGTGGGACAATGCTTCCAGGTGTACGCCGGGAGGAAAAGAGAAAGTTCCCGGCCGGACACCTGGATTTAACCCCTGTAGGAGTGGCCGTAGGACCCCTCCCCTCCAGTGCCCACTGGCCGGCCGGGGGTCTTCCAATTAGTGCATCACTAAAGGGGAGTGATGCCAGGGGGGAACTGGCACTGACATCCTTTCCGTGCTGCTCTATCTAGGTGCTCCCCAGTCAGAGACGCGCACCTTATACAGTACCGTGTCTGCCAGACTGTGGAGACCTGGGTGTCGTAACCAGTGCCTTCCCCCCTCCCATCAATCCCGTAATGAAACACACACAGTCTTAGGTGGGTTGAACAGGTCGGTCACAGTTTATTAATTAAATAAGCTGAGAAGGGCAATTACATATCGTAATGGCCGCTCGCGCCGAGCTCCTGTCCGTGATTGACAGGGGAATTGGACCAACGAGCGACTACGACCTTTGCCCTCCTCCGCTTCTTCCGCCACGGAGGATCCCGTGTATTACCTACGCGGGACTCCGACCCCACCCAACACTTTTAGGGCCTGTTCAACCCCGTCCTGTAAACCAGACAGAAAGGTAGGTGAAGGTATTGGTGATGAATCACGACACCGCCTCTTCCTCTCACATATTTTCCGATCCGAGCATTGAATTTCACCCTTGTCCGCTCTATGGCTTTTTTATCTCTTGCACCACGCCATTCGGCCCGTGGTGTTATCTCCGACCACACCAGAATCATGTTCCTGAACAGACTGCTGAACCGTTCCGTATCCGTTGTCACCCATTTGTACAATTTGGCCACCTTTTGTTTGCCCAGGTCATTGCCACCCGCGTGTAACACCAATATCACCGGGCGTTCCGCCATCCTTGCTATGCCCACCATCTCCTTGAACACCTGGTTCCACCGGAGGCCTCTGATACCCCTCCAGTTAACTTTTATTCCCGGGATGTAGAGATTTGTTCCTCCTGGCCGCAGTTTGGCCCTCTTTTCAGCCCAGTGTACGTAGGAATCTCCTACCACCCAAACTTCAACCCCTGTAAGAGACAACACATGTTAATTAAGCAAGTCGGGTCTTATGTATCTGGCGAAGCATGCGGACTTCCAACGACCCATTCTCTGCACCTCGGCCTCTGAAACTCCTGCCCTAGCTGCCTCTGTGGCCGCCCCTATCCGGAACGAATGTGTTCCGTACTCCTTTGGATTTGCGCAGTTTTTTTCCAAGCATAGCTTGAACATTGCCTGGAATTGGTACTTGGTCAGAGGGGACCCGTCTGTATGAGTGAAGAAAAATCTACCAGCGTGTCTTATTACGGCGTATCTTTTAACCATTTTTAGTGGGCAAGCTGGGCCCTCTGTAGAGTTAACCAGGACCCATGTGCCCCTACCGGTGGGATCGCATTTAGATTTTCTAACCCTGATGCGCAGGGCGTCGCTGCATATAACTATGTCCTCGTTAATTAGGCCTCCTTCCGCCGCGTTTTTTGACCGCGGTAACAATTCGCTAATACGCAGTGCTCCGAAAAAGACGGTCACAAAAGCTGCCGATATGAGGGCCGCCTCATATTGCGATGAGCAGACTGACGGGGATATCGCAATCAGGTTCTGCAATAGTCTCAGAGAAATGGGGCGGCGACATTCTTGGCTTGGCTGAAGCCTTTTCCAACCTTTTATGGCTTGTCTTATGCAGAAGGATTTAGTAACGTCTACCCATCCCCATAATTGAAAGAAAAATGCTAGCCCCGATAATTTCCGTTGTGCCGAGGTGCCCGACGCCCCGCCTTCCCTCATCCGTAATAGGAAATCAGTTGTCACTGCGCTTCGCGCTCCGTCGCTTTCGTCGACTGGCCTACCCTGAATTAGTGAGCACCACTCCTCCAAGCCTTACCATACACCTGCCAGGTAGCTGGCGAAACGGAGGCCCGGATTAAGGGCATCAATGATTGGCCACTATGTCCCACAGGGACAGTGGACACAGAATACCCCGGGGTTGCACGTTGGGCTGCTGGATTCTGAAAGCCTGCCAATTGGAAAATAATAGAGGGTTAATGATATTATCATCTACTTCCGCCACCACAGTGGCTCTACACCAAATATTGTTTTCAAGGCAAATCAGCGCTAGCCGGCGCAAGAGAGTGAGTATGGGCAGGGATGAAGAAGACATGTGATTCAAACTCTTTGCCGTTTTCGTATTTTTTGTTTGGAAACGAATGTTCGTGTTCCTCAACTGAACGGCCCATATCTCCATAGCTGCTACGACCGCAAACAATTCCCATAGGGCCGGGTCTTGCCCCCATTTTGTTGTCGTCCATCTCTCTGGCCAACCCGATTTGCACCATTGGTTTTTAAAAAATGCTGCAAATCCCTCTTTTTTGTTCCACCCTATTGTCAGCCCTAAATCCTTGCTTGCGATCTCTCTCGCCATAACGCACGTGTGACCGTTGTACGATTGCAGGAACGTTTGCCATACTAGCAGATCTGCTTTCAGCGATCGAGTGAGCCTGATTCTATGGCCGGGCTGAGAAGCGCCTTTTGTTGCCAAGGATAGTCTGCGTGAGAATGCTCTACCGACCGGCATTACGCGACAAGCAAACGTTAGTAGGCCCAGTAGTGCCTGCATTTGCTGGAGGGTTACCTTGTTAACCACACGGAAGCCTTTCAACATTTGTAGGGTTTTTAGTATTTTATCCTTTGGTAATCGGAAAACCATTGAAGTGGTATCTATTTCGATGCCCAAGAACGGCAATACATTACATGGTCCCTCCGTTTTTTCCGGTGACAATGGCACGCCGAATTCGAGTGAGATATATTTGAATTTTTCAAGTAGCTCGGAGCAGAGTTTAGAGTTTCTGGGGCCGACGAACAGGAAATCATCGAGGTAGTGAATTAGGGATTTACTGCCCGTTTCGTACCGAACTACCCAATCTAGGAATGTGCTGAATAGCTCAAAATAGTGACATGAGATGGAACATCCCATCGGGAGGCACATGTCGAAGTAATACAGCTGGTCCACTTTGCAGCCCAGAAGGTGGAAACATTCGGGGTGCACGGGTAGTAAGCGGAATGCCGATTCAATGTCGGATTTGGCTAGCAGGGCGCCGGGTCCGGCTGCCCGGACTAATTCTACCGCTTTATCGAAAGACGCGTATGAGACAGAAGCTTCTTCTGGGGATATTGTGTCATTAACCGAATCGCCCTTTGGGTGAGATAAATGATGGATTAGGCGGTATTTACCGGGTTCCTTTTTTGGTATAATGCCTAGCGGTGATATTTTAATGTTTTTGAAGGGGAGCGCCTGGAAGGGGCCTGCTATTCTACCCAACTCGACCTCCTTTTCGATTTTTTGTCTAAGTATTTCGGGGAAGTCGCGAGCCGATTTTAGGTTATCGGATAGGGTTGGCGTTCTTGTTAGCCTAAAGGGAATAAAGAACCCGTCGGAGAATCCTGCTTGCAGCTGCTGAGCCGCTTCCTTATTGGGGTATAGCTGTAGCCAGGGGGCCATCGCGGTTACGCTCACTGGGGTTCTGCCGCGTAGGCGCTTTGTAAGGCTGACGAGTGCACCTTGATGCTGGGTGACCCCCCCCCCCCCCCCCCCGCAAGCGGAGCAGTCGTGCCTGAATTTGCATAATGTGTGGAAACGGCAGTTTCCCTCGTTGAACAGCCAGCAGGCCCCGGGTTTTCGCACGACCACTGAGTTTTGACCTGCGGCTGTGGAGTAATTAGTGGTCGGAGCCGGAAAGGGGGGCTGTTTTTGGGACAGCATCAAACGCAACCACACGTCCGTTGCTTTAACTCCCCAGCCTAGATCGGGCTGTAGGGCCAGACGCCTGCGGAACTCCTCATCATACCGCCGCCAGGCTGAACCGCCATGCGACTTGTACGAACTATATATCATGTCCTGATATATAAACAATTCGGAGCAGCGTTCCGGATGTTTCTGGCCCATAATACAGCCCAATACTGCGAAGGCCTGGAGCCAATTATTCATGGTTAATGCAATTCTCGATCTCCCCCTATCGAAACCCCTCTCGTTAGGTTTATCCACCGTTTGCTGGTCTGCTGATAGCAGCGACCATATGTCAATATAATCGTTGCTCCATATTTTCACTCTAGTTTCCTGATCTATATGGGCGCCTAGCGGGCTGATCCCGCAGAAGAAGGCGTATTTGTGTAGATTAGCGGACTGTGGTGTTGCATTGTTCACCACCTTTCCGCTCGAGTGTGATAGCTGTAGGATTAACTCCTTAACCGCTGAGGTTAGCTCCATTTCTTGTAACATTCCCTTGCCACCCTTGGAACACTCACCGCTGTGTGACTCTGGACGAGTGTACTCCGATCCTGGAGGAACCCCCGCAGATGTTGACGGGGTGATGTCGCAGGACGGGGAAACTCTGGCTCCCGCTACAGCGAGGGACTGGCCGATGTGCTGGCCGATGATCTGAGTCTCATGCGTTGGAGCCCGATTACAACCACATCGTGGCGGATTAATGGCTCTGTCTTCCGCGACTGCGTGGTTGTTGTGGCTGTAAGCCGCGGGGGATTGTTCTCCCCGGCTGAAAGCCCTAGCAGGTCCCCGTGATTTAGAGGATTTGTCCCGTGCGCGATGACTCCTATCCGTGCTCAGCGATGCATCGGACCCCTCGGATGTTGCTGATGACAGCCATCCTGAGGCCCGGGATCTGCGGCGGCTCCTATGGGAGCTGTGTCTGCGGTGGTGACGGGAGGGTCGTTTAGAGGGGTAATGCGAATGGCGACGGGAGTTATCGGAGGAAGAATGGGAGGACGTTTGGCGTGTACGCCTTCATCTGCCATTACTATGCGGTGTAATGTGGGGGATTCTACCATTGTTACTAGGGGGATTACCGTCAGTGCACGGTCCCGCAGTGCTACTGAAAAAGGGGGGGGGGGGGGGGGTTAGGAGGTAACTGTATGCAGCCACGTTGCTGGGATTTGGCGGGGCGGAGGTTAACGTAAAATTTTTATTAGGGATTTGGTCCGTGGGGGGAGGTGTAAATGTGTCTGTGTTTGGTGCGTTTAATGGTGTTACGCGGTGATTCCCGTTGTGCAGCTGTTGAGCGCACTGATCGGTCCTATTGGACCGAACAGAGCGCTCTTCAGCTGACCTGTCACATCTATGACCTGACCCCTGATACCCCCGTGCAGGCATCAGTGCTGCGTCTGCCGGGGGTAGGCTGGAGGTCAGGCCTGGTGAGAAATCTGCGCGCTGATCGGTCTGGTTTGACCGATCAGCGCGCTCTGGGGACCTTGTGGCGCTAGCGCCAGCCTCCAGGTTACCCCCTGCGGGCGGCATATTTGTGCCCGCATGGAAGGCACTGGAGGACCCGCCGGCGCTGTCCCCAGCGCTGAAATACGGGGACTGGAAGTGGGTGGGCGGGGACAGGAACTTGGTGGGTGGGGCTAACCCGAGCCCGACGAGGGAGCCGGAAGACGCCGGCAGCTGAGAGGCGGCGAGGCCGCCCCCTCCCCAACCTGGAGCCGCTCCGGGGCGCGGGGCAAGCGGGCAGACCGCCTGCCCCCCCGCGCGGCTGGGGGAACCGCCGGAGCAGCCAGGGAAGGGGGCGATGCCCCGCGCTGCCCGCCTGCTCGCCGCCAGCCACCGGAGCCGCGGGGAGAGAAGGCGATGCTGCGCGCAGCCCGGCGCCCCGTCGGCAAGGGGGGCCACTACGTTTTTGCGGCATGTACGGCGCCCGGCCCTTCCCCGTCGCTTCCGAGTGGTCTGTCCAACCTCGGCGGCTGGGAGGCCCCCGGACCGCTGCGTGGCAGATAGGGGCATCACGGATCCATGCTCCAAACCGTGGGGAGGCCGCACAGGACACCCCCCAGCAGGCGAGCAGGCCGAAGGTGAGGTGACCATAAGGGGCCCCGGGGGCGTGAGGGTGGACGAGGCAGCCCCGACCAGGCCAGATAAGGGGGGTGTGAGCAGGGGGTCGGGAGAGGGCACAGAAAGCTGAGCCCTGATGTCGGCGACAATGGTCTGAAGCCAGTTCTCACCTTTCTGTGCCGCTCTCCTCTGCAAGGCCTCAACCAGGGGGTCCGACATCACTACTACAGGGACAATGCTTCCAGGTGTCCGCCGGGAGGAAAATAGAAAGTTCCCGGCCGGACACCTGGATTTAACCCCTGTAGGAGTGGCCGTAGGACCCCTCCCCTCCAGTGCCCACTGGCCAGCCGGGGGTCTTCCAATTAGTGCATCACTAAAGGGGAGTGATGCCAGGGGGGAACTGGCACTGACATCCTTTCCGTGCTGCTCTATCTAGTGCTCCCCAGTCAGAGACGCACACCTTATACAGTACCGCGTCTGCCATTACCGCTGTCTGTCAGAAAACCTGGTCTGAACAGTGTTCGACATGACAGGCAGCCCTGGTACACTATGCAAACACGCTTTATTCAGCGTTGGTCAAGGAGTGCAGAGCGGCAGGGGAGAAAATCTCTCTTAGCAGAAGACTTCATCCACTATAAGTTCATGCTCAAAATCTATAACTCTGCCCTTCATCTGGCCAAACAATCCTACTTCATCACACTCATCACCTCACTATCCAACAACCCAAAACAACTTTTTGAAACCTTAAGCTCCCTCTTGAAACCTAAAGTGCAGGCCCCCATCACCAACCTCAGCGGTGAGGATCTGGCCACTTATTTCCTAGAAAAAAATCAACCACATCCATCAGGATATCTCAGCCCAATCTCCTCAATGCCTGGAGCCCCTGCCCTGCAGCACCTCACTCCTAATGTCACTGTTTAAATTGTCTTAACTTGTATTGAATTAATTGTTTGTACATGTCCCCGCTTAATTGTAAAGTGCTGCGGAATATGTTGGCGCTATATAAATAAAAATTATTATTATTATCCCTGCTGCATAGTCAGTCATATGCACCCCATTAAGCCTTGGAACCCACGTACTGGATGGGCCCATGGAAATCCACTCGTATTTTTTAATGATATGGTGGTGCCCTCTTTGCATAATTATTTACAGGAGAATTTGGCAATTTTAGTTGCCATGTTTTTAACACTAAGGTTCAGATACGGCTTTAAAAAAGGCTAATACTTACAATACAATACAATTTTATTGCAAGCTACAAAATTCAAGGAATAGTATGATTGAATAGTGTGAGTGTGTACACCTTTGTATATGTTAACATACAAAGATTAATAAGTACATATAAGGATTAAATAAATATAGTGATTACGTATATATGAATATTAACTACATACAGTATACTTAAATCCTCACCAAGAGACTTTTAAGCATCAACAGATGATATGGAGTCATCAGAAGAGGGGCCATAAACCCCTAGAAAATAAAAGCCACAAGGATTTAGACCAAACCACCACCGGCATAGTTTCAGTAAACCTTAATATTTTTCAATGACAAACAGCAAACATATAGAGGCTTAGAAATGTTTGGGAAGTGAATAAACAAACATTTATCAAGATTGTTTCACTATGAGCATTGTCTGTCACATATGTAACTATTTTAGAAGAAATGCAGCTATGTGATTGTCTGAATGCATTCGGTATACAGTATTTCAATCTTGTTTACAAATCGCCATGTGTATATTTGCCATTTCTACATTTGAGGCAGCCAAAGTTATGGCTCTCAAGGAGAGAAACTAATATAGTGGACAAAGCTATGTTTTTAATTAGCTACTGAGCCAAACTAACAGCATTCCTTTATCAAATTTATATGAAGTGTATTGTGTCCAATGTGAGCAACGCGGCAACACAAAGAGGAGCTTTTTAAGGGAGCGCTTTAAGGTACACAAATGTTATGAAGTATTTTCCAACAAGGATGTGGTTTCACCAATGAGGGGTACCTTTTTTAAAAATATACTATTGCCATCACAACCCCCCCCCCCCCACCCCTCTGCCCAAACTTCACCGGCCTATAACAGTATAAAGCACGTTCCCCCTGGTGTCATGTCGGACGCTGTTCATACTAGGGCATTCGACAGACAGCGGTAATTCCGCTTCTGTCCACTATGTGCTCAGTGGCGTCGGCTAGATTATATCTAGCTGGTCCGGGGTTAATTTAGCTGGTGCTCGGATTGGAAGCTGGGTCACGCCCACTGCCTTTAAATAGTTCTTCTGGACATTGGGCGTCGCCGATTATAGCTTCTGTCTTATGCTTGGTTATCTCAGTCTGGAGTGGTGGTCTAGGAGAAGGAGTTTTGTATCTAGTGGTGTATTTCCCTTTGTCATATTTTCTCCTTCCTTTATTTGTATTTATTTTGCCCTGTGCACTTATAGTGTATTCCTATGTGACTGCGGCGTGGTGCATATTTTCCGTTATCCTTGTCTGTGCTAACTGTGGGTATTGGTGTGTGGTCTCTTCACTGGGTGGTGGGTAGTGGTTTCAGCCTAGGGTTGAAACAGGAGACAGGGTGAGGATGGAGGCCCAGACATGCACACCATCAGTGTAAACTCTGGGAGAGGGTCAGTCAGGGTTTCCCAGAGTTTAGGGAAATCGCAGGGGCCTGGGTTATTAGCTCTTGCCTACCTAGGTTTCCAGTGACACCTGGTGATCTAGTGGCAGTCAATGGTTTTGGATGATGAGGGTGAGGATAAGGAGGAGGATAAGAACAAACAGACCAAATCTGGAAACGTATATCTGTGTGTGGTTGTGAAAAGGTGCATGAGAATACACCTCCCCAAAAGAGAGAATGTATTTGAGGTTATGTTTTGCTGTTTCCACTTGGTGGTGTACAGAAGTATTTCCCAATCCAGCCCTTGTTCATTTTTATAAGAGTCAGCCTGTCAGCATTTTTAGTTGACAAGCGGATGCCCTTATCTGTTATAATGCCACCAGCGGCACTAAAAACCCGCTCTGACAGAATGCTAGCAGCAGGGCAGGCCAGGACCTCCAAGGTGTAGAGAGCCAGTTCATGCCACGTGTCCAGCTTGGATACCCAATAATTAAAAGGCACAGTGGAATCACGGAGGACGTTTGTACGATCTGCAAGGTACTCCCTCGCCATCTTCACAAATATTGCACTTCTTGTGACAGCACCCCTTGCCTCTGTGCAGTCACAATGGGAGGGTCTGAGAAAACGGTCCCAAAACTTTGCCACTGTTCTCCTGCCTGAGCTGGATTGCACTTCTGTCTCTCTTGCTTGGACTCATTGGTTGTACAACAAACTCTGACGTCTGCTGCCAGCTTTCTCACATGGGAATTTTCTAAGTAATTCCGCTACAAGGGCCCTCTGGTACCGCAACATTTTAGTACACCTCTCTGCCTCTGGTAGAAGAGATTGAAAGTTCTACTTGTAGCGTTGGTCTAGAAGTGTTACCAACCAGTAAAGAGTGTCACCCAAAATTTTTATAATGTGATGGTCACTTGAAATGCAGCACAACATAAAGTCAGCCATGTGTGCCAGACTGCTAAAAGGCAAGACTTCCGTGTCCTCACCAACAGGACGACTGACATGCTGTCCTCCTCCTCCTCCCTGTCCTCAGGACTTCCCCGCTGAACAAACGGTATGACAGCTGTGTTTGTAGTACCGTCTATAGTTAAAGAAAGTAGCTCCTGTTCTTCCTCCTTCTCCTCATTGACTACCAATCCACGATGAGAAGACATGAGGCTGGGTTGAGTGTAATCCCCCTGTATGGTTCCTTGCTCCATGTCCTTATGCTCTGCCTGCAATGCATCCTCTTTAATTGTGAGCAGAGAGGTTTTCAGAATGCTAAGAAGCGGGATGGTGACGCTAATTATGGCATCATTGCCGCTCATCATCTTGGTGCAGTCCTCAATGTTTTGGAGGATGGTACATATGTCGGACAGATGGTACATATGTCAGACATCCATGTCCACTCCTGAGGTCTTATGTGTGGAGTCTGAACTGAATATTGACGGCCTTGTTGATGTTGGTAGTCAACAACTGCTCTCTTCTGCTCACAAAGCCTTTCCAACATAAGCAGCGTAGAGTTCCAGCACGTGGGGACATCACACACCAGCCGGTGACCTGGAAGCTGCAAACGCTGCTGAAGCACGGCAAGGGCGGCTGAAGCTATAGCTGACTTTCTAAAATGGGCAGACAGATGGCATACTTTCATTAGCAGATCCGGCAGCTCCAGGTAGCTTTTCAGAAAACGTTGAACCATGAGGTTAAGCACCAATCAAGGGCCAAGCAAGGTATGTGTGTGAGCTCACCTTGCCTCAGAGCCGCCACCAGGTTACGGCAATTGTCACACAGGGCCATGCCTGGCTGTAGGTTCACAGGTGTCATCCAAAATCTGACTGCTCTTTCAGGGCTGTCCACAACTCTTCTGCATTGAGAGGTTTGTCACCCATGCAGATTAGCTTCAGCATAGCCTGTTGCCGCTTGGCTGAGGCAGTGCAGGAGCTGTAGACTGTGGGGGCAACCCTGATTGACATAGGGCCAGCAATCCTCGGCGTGGGGAGGATGTGTTCCATCCCAAGGTCCAAATGGGTCACTCAGTGAGATGTACCGTCCCTGCCCACAAGCATTTGTCCATGTGTCCGTGGTTAGGTGGACTTTCCCTGTAACAGCATTGTTGAGGGCACGGGTAATTTTGTGGGACACATGCTGGTGTAATGCCGGTACGACACACCGGGAGAGATATTGGCGACTGGGGACTAAGTACCTTGGGACGGCCGCCGCTGTCAGGTTGTGGAAAGCTTCCATCTCAACGAGCCTAAAAGGCAGCATTTCTAGTGGAAGCAGAAGAGAAATATTGGAATTTAGGACTGTGGTCTGTGGGGCGTTGGCTGGGTATTTCCGCTTGCGTTCCAAAGACTGGGTTATAGACAACTGAAGGATGTGCTAGGACAAGGACGTGGACGGGCTTGATGATGGTGCTGCTTGACTGTGGGCCACAACAGGTGCAGGGCTAGAGGCATCTTCAAGTGTATCGGGGATTGTCTTCTACGCACAACAGTGGAAGAAGCAGTGGTGTGACCTGCAGGCAGTGGTCATGGAAACTGGGGTTCGGTCCACAAAGTCGGGTGCTTTGCTGCCATGTGCCTGATCATGCTGGTGGTGGTCAGGCTGATTGTTTTTCTACCCCTGCTGATGCGTGCATGGCAGGTGCTGCAAATGGCCTGTTTGGGGTTATCGGCAGAGTCTTTAAAAAATAACCAGACTCGGGAAGATCTAACAGTTGGATTGGCAACTTCCCTCATGTTGGTGTTACGGGGAACGGATGCACGCCTTCTGTCTGGCCACTACACTGCTTCCTGCCTTTTGGTGTGATATACCTCCTTCCCCATGTGTGCTGCTGCCCTCACTCTGCATGTCCTCCTGCCAGGTTGGGTCAGTCACATAGTCATCCACCACCTTGTCTTCCACATAAACACCCTGCTCCTCCTCCTGACTTTCTGGCAATTTTGTCTCATCATCGTCCACCTCTTCTGACACTTTCCCACCATCATCTTTGCGTGACTGGGCTGGTCAAATCTTTGGGCATCTCTGCATGCGATCTCATCTGTCCCCACTTGAAGTTGACCGGCCGAGAGTTCTGAATCTTGAAATGGAAAACTGAACAGCTCTTCAGAGTGTCCAAGTGTGGGATCAGTTGTCTCAGGGCACTCGGCATGGTGGGAGGAAGGAGGATCAGGGTGAGAAATATCCGGGCCACACTCACAGCTACTCAGACTTGACCGTGTGGAAGACATGGTGTTGGTGGTGGTGGCTAAGTGATAGGAAGCATTATCCTCTATACAAACAACCGTTTCACACTGCTCTGGCTTCAATAGTGGTGTGCTGTGGTCACCTAGAAACTGGGACAGAAAGGTCGAGCGAGAAGATGTGGGTCTTTGTTGTTGCCCACTTTCACCTTAGCCACGGCCTCGTCCTCTGCATGCACCATCATCATCACTTCCACTTCCCCGTCCCTTACTTTTCCCATTGCCTTTCCCATTTTAAATGGACTACTGCACTATTTCAAATGCTCAACACAAATATATTTATTAGTAGCGAAATAATATCAGGTCAGTATGCCTGCGAATCTACGATTTTTCAAACCCAAACACCAGGCAAGCCTCAGCCTGATATAACAGACTATATTCAATTTTTGATGGCTTTTTTGTGATGTGAATTTATGCAAAATAGTGCTGTATATAAGTAGAGTGACAGACAGCAAAAAAAGGGGTCCACCGGCCTACAATGACCAAACTTGGAGCACACAGATATATGAGGGCTGTAATGGAAATACCACACTGGCAAAAATGTGGCCTTTTTTTTCTTTAATGCAAAATAGTGCTGTATAGAATTAGAGTATCAGACATCAAAAAAGTGGTCCACCGGCCTACAATGCCCAAAGTTGGAGCACGCAGATATAGGAGACCTTTTTTGGTGACTTTAAAACACACACACAAGTGGCACAAGGCTAGCGCACACAACTATGCTACGTATGCCTGACAAACTATGATTTTTCAACAGGCCTCAGTCTGACAGAACAGGCAGGTTTTTTTTGTTTTTTGGGGGTGAATTTTTGGAAAAAAAAATGCAACTAGCTATATAGCAAAGAAGCTGCAGCAGCAGCAGACAGTTATGGAGCTTTGGGAGAGATGCAGTGGGCAGTGGGAGCAATGGACGCACATACAGTGCCTGCAGGCCTTGCACTGATGTGGATATGCTGTGCCCTGCCTACCTAGCGCTGAAATATCGGGACCCACGAATTAGCCCTAAAAAGGACTTTTGATTTCTGAGGGGTTGTGAATTTAAGAGATGCAGACTTACACTAAGGCTACTTTCACACTAGCGTTAACTGCATTACGTCTCAAAACGTCTTTTTTCATAAAAAAACGTATCCAGCAAAAGTTTTTGCTGGATGCGTTTTTTCCCCATAGACTTGTATTGGCGACGTATTGCGTCGAAATTTGGTGACATGTCGTCGGCAAAAAACGTTGATTGTAAAGTTTTTTGTCTCCGCCTAAAAAAACGTGTCGCGACGCATCCAGCGGCATACGTCGTTGGCTGCAATGGAAGCCTATGAGCGACTGATGCGTCGGGACACATCGTACGACGCAATACAGCGCTGCAATACGTTTTTTTTAAACTGAGCATGCTCAGAAACAGGATTTTGTTGCCAATTGGCCAGACACCCCCAAATCTATATAAACCTGGCCTGGGCCTTCAACCCCACATATGCCTGCAAGACCCAGAGGACAGAAGAGACTGCCAGCAAGACCCCAGCCAGCCACAAGACCCCAGCTAGCCACAAGACCCCAGCCTGCCACAGGAGCCAGCCACAGGACTCCAGCCACAAGACTCCAGCCACCATAGAGCCAGTGTGAGTATTGCAATTTTTGTGTGCATCTGTGTGCCTGTGCATTTCTGTGTGTATGAGGTACTGACTACAGCAAGAGCTTAAAACCTGAAGAGAACCAGAGGCCTGCCATCGTCCTGCAACAGCCAGTGCCATGCTAGAGTCCAGATCCACCCTGATGCCAGCCACTGTGAAGACCTGCAGCTCCAGCCGGAGGATTGTCAGCCTTTTTTACGTGTGTGTGTAAAAATGTGTGTGTGTGTGTGTGTGTGTATGCGTCTTCTGATTGGGTTCACCTTTCTGCCTTTGTTGTACATGTGTATTTGCATAAAGCTTATGTGCGTGCGTGTGTTTTTTTGTTTTTTTTTGTACGGCTGTGTGCTTTTGTAAGTATGTCTTAATGTGCCTGCACCTTATTATGCCTTTGCCAATCTTATGCCTGTTCATGTGGGAGGGTATGTGTCCACGTTCAGGATTTCATCACCATTTGGTCAGGATTTTTCATCAGTATTTGTAAGCCAAAACCAGGAGTGGGTGTAAAATGCTGAAGTGGTGCATGTTTTTTTTTTTTTTTTTATTATACTTTTCCTAAATTGTTACACTTCTGGTTTTGGATTACAAAAACTGCTGGAAAATCCGGACCAAATCCTGATGCAGTCCTGACCGTGGACACATACCAAGCATGTTAGTGCGCATCTTGTTGATTGCATGTGCATTTGTCCATGCCTTAATTGGTTAATTGCCTTATCCTGATGTGTTTACTAAAGGTACCTTCACACGAAACGACTTTGTAACGATATCGCTAGCGATCCGTGACGTTGCAGCGTCCTGGCTAGCGACATCGTTTAGTTTGACACGCAGCAGCGATCAGGATCCTGCTGTGATGTCGCTGGTCGCTGAATAAAGTTCAGAACTTTATTTGGTCGTCCGATCGCCGTGTATCGTTGTGTTTGACAGCAAAAGCAACGATACCAGCGATATTTTACACTGGTAACCAGGGTAAACATCGGGTTACTAAGCACAGGGCCGCGCTTAGTAACCCGATGTTTACCCTGGTTACCAGTGTAAAATGTAAAAAAAACAAACAGTACATACTTACATTCGCATCCCCCGCCGTCTGCTTCCCACACTGACTGAGCGCCGCAAAGTGAAAGTGAAAGCACAGCACAGCGGTGACGTCACCGCTGTGCCCTGTTACTGCCGGCGCTCAGTCAGTCAGTCAGTGCAGGAAGCGGACGCCGGGGGACGCGAATGTAAGTATGTACTGTTTTTTTTTTTTTTTACATTTTACGCTGGTAACCAAGGTAAACATCGGGTTACTAAGCGTGACCCTGCGCTTAGCAACCCAATGTTTACCCTGGTTACCCGGGGACCTCGGCATCGTTGGTCGCTGGAGAGCGGTCTGTGTGACAGCTCTCCAGCGATCAAACAGCGACGCTGCAGCGATCGGTATCGTTGTCGCTATCACTGCAACGTCGTTTCGTGTGAAGGTACCTTAAGTATAGTGGTCTGTGCAGCATGTGGTTTAAATGTGTTTTTTTTTTTTGTAATCGGATGTATTTTTGCAAAGTATAGTGGTCTGCAGCTTGTGGTTTGAACGTGTGAGCGTGTTTTTTTTTTTTTTTTTTTTCTATTTCAAAGTGTTGATTTTATTATTACTGTTGAAACCATTCACAGTTGATGTACCGTGCTTGTATTTAAAATAAAGAGCATTTCAGCTCCTAATTGTGATAAGAAAAAAAATAAATAAATAAAAAAAAGTAATAAAATCTTTTTTTTTTAAATTGTCTGTAGTATCATTTCATAAAGGTAAATTTAAAACTGGTGTATGTACCAATGGTTACACATGCAATACAGAGTTGGTTGCGGGCTCTTTTTTTAATAAAGGTTACACTTAAAGGTTTTTTGGGGGAGGTGATTTTTGAAAATAGAATGGGGTAAATATATGTTTACATGGTGGGTTCACATTTAAAAATATTTTTTGGGGAACATGGAAATGAATGGTATACCGTGCACCTGTTTTGGGGTTTTGGTCTTCACATTTAATGAACTTTTCTCACATCATTAGCAGGGTGTTTATTAAAACATTACCTAGTTTAGGGGGTGGTCTAACTATAAATCCATTATACTTATTATAGATACACCAGGGACCAGGTCCATAGCACCCGCCTGTGTTCCAATACCAGGACCAGCCCACCAGGCAAGCCCACCAGGACCACAGCCACAAATCTTGAAAAGTAAGTTTTGAAGACCCCCAATCTGCAACTTCAATGTGTAGAGCAGATTGCAAGTGTCTTTTTAACTTACAGCCCACCAGGACCACAGCCGCTGCCTGCCTTGCCCACCAGGATAACAGCCGCTGCCTGCCTTGCCCACCAGGACCACAGCCGCTGCCTGCCTTGCCCACCAGGACCACAGCCGCTGCCTGCCTTGCCCACCAGGACCAGGACCAACAATTGTTAAAAGTAAGTTTTGAAGACCCCCAATCTGCTACTTCAATGTGTAGAGCAGATTGCAAGTGTCTTTTTAACTTACAGCCCACCAGGACCACAGCCGCTGCCTGCCTTGCCCACCAGGACCACAGCCGCTGCCTGCCTTGCCCACCAGGACCACAGCCGCTGCCTGCCTTGCCCACCAGGACCAAGACCACAGCCGCTGCCTGCCTTGCCCACCAGGACCAAGACCACAGCAAGACACAGCAACAATGTCCTCTTCTGACAGCCCTCCTCCACAGCAACAGCGTGTATCGGTCACTTAACACAATTTTTTTTTTTGTTTTTGTTTTTTTTAAATTTACATTTTTGTGGATCACTACATGCATAAATTATGTTTCAACAGGAAGCTGAATCAGATGAGGAGCTGTCAGAAGGGGGCGAGACGGGTGGAGAGATGCAAGTGGAGGAGGAACCAAGTGTAAGTAGTGGTGAAACAGTTGCTTCGCACATCACACTGCACCATACACAAAACAGATTTTCATACATAACTAAACACAGAAAATATATGCCTACATTACTGAGAATTTGTTTCCTTTATTTCAGTCTCCTGCTGCTGCTGCTGCTCCTGCTGCTGCCGCTGAAGGTTCTCCCGGACGCTCCCAGAGTCGGCGGAATCGTCGCCGCGGTCGGCCATCAGTGAGTTTTTTTTGTTGGGAGGGGGATTCTATTGGTATTTTAGTGTTTCAGTGTACTAATTTGTTTGTTTTGCTTCTTTTTTTTTTGCACAGGCTTCACAGCGTGCTCCCGCCGAAGACGACGATGACGACATTGACATCGATTGTCTCATCGAGGAGGTTCACGAGCGGGAGCCGCTGTGGAACATGGCTGACCGCAAGCATTCCGATACCAGTGTCTCCCGCCGGCTCTGGGACGAAGTGTGTCACAACCTATTTCCAAGGTGGGAGAGCCTTCATCCTCAGCAGCTGAGCAAACTAGGTAAGTATTCACTTTCCAGTGATGTTTTGAGCTGACTGTAATGTATTGCATTTACCAATTTTTTTTTTCTTTTTATTCTTGTCTTCACAGGTGGAAAGGTTAGGAAGCGGTGGCGGTCACTGAGGCATCGCTTTAAGAGGGAATTTAACGAGGAGATGCAGGCCCCGAGTGGCTCTGCAGGAAGGAAGAGGAGCAAATATAAACACGGCCCTGCCCTCTCCTTCCTGAGGCGAACAATGCTGAGTAGAGTGTAAGTATTCTACAGTCCACTAATAACCATGTTAAGCTGTCTACTTAGTTTGCTTTCAGTCAGGGCTTTTTCATATCAATGTATTAATTTCTTTTGTTCTTTCTTTCACAGCACCTTCTACAGCCACCGTGCGCCTGCATCTTCTTCTGCGCCCTCTGGAGCGATCCCTCCTGAGTCCGCCACTGAGGGCCACGTCGGTAGGCCCCACACCACTGACCCCTCCTCTGACCCCTATGTCCCCTCATCTGACCCCTCTGTCCCCTCCACTTCATCCGCCCCAAGCAGTGGAGCATTATTGCAGCCTTCATTGCTCGCATCTGATGCTGAACAGTTAGCGTTCCCTTTACCCCACCCCTCTGATCCTGCCACCTCTAGACCACCATTAGGTTCTTGGCGGCAGCGACAGAGGGGTCAGGAAAGGAGCTATGCTCCTGAGTTCTTACACCTGAATGCATCCTTCCAAGGCTCTTTCAAAATTTTGGTAGAGCAAGTGACTGCTGGTTTCAACATGGTGCAATCACGCATCAGTGAAACAAGCCAGGAAACCAGCAGTCGCTTGGATAGGCTGCATTCAGCTGTAAGTCCAGATCCGGCCAATCTTTTTTTTCAATCCATGCTCAGGAGCATGGAGAAGCTTTCTTTTGAGCAACAGATGCGGGTAATGAATACCTGCCATAATGCTCTACTGCAGGCCATTAACGAGCCCCAATCGACCCACACACCTCCCCACACATCCACTACAATTCTACCCCAGGCCCCATTTCCACACCATGCCCAACCCCAGGCCCCATTTCCACACCATACCCCCCATTACCAAACCCAGCCCCAATCCCCACACCAGCCCCATTACCAAACCCAGCCCCAATCCCCACACCAGCCCCATTACCAAACCCAGCCCCAATCCCCACACCAGCACCATTACCAAACCCAGCCACAAACCCCACGCCAGCCCCATTACCCAACCCAGTCCCACTACCCAACCCAGTCCCCATACCCATCCCGGCCCCAAAACCAAATTCCTTCCCCACTGTTTTCTTCCTTGCCCAGCTTCCCTTCCCCAGTAAGTATTCCCCCTACCCCAACACCATCCCCCTCTGGTCAGCCTCCTGGTTTTACCCCCCCTTCTACTGCACCCCAAACAAGTAGGGTTTCTCCACCTATCGACGTGGTCCAACCTTCCAGCCCCTCCTCCCCTCGTATCTCCACCCCCCACTTTCAAGATTTGTAAATATATGTAAAAAAGTTATTTTTAATCCAAAACTTTGAAAATGTTTTTTAAAAAAAATTGAACATAAAAAATATTTTGGTAAAAAAAAAAAAAAATATTGAAAAAAGAGTTCAAATAAAATTCAGTTTGATTAAAATTCTACTCTGTGTGTGTGTGGATTTATTAAGGTTATATGGTAACTAATAACAAAGGTAAAATAAAAATAAACACCAGACGTGTGAAAGGTATAAAATATTGGTTTTACTAGCAAGAAAACTTTTTTTGTATTTTTTTTTTCCTTTTTTTTTTTTTCTGAAGAAACACATTTTTCACATAAACAAACACATGGAAAACAGGTTACACAATCATGTCTTGCCATGGGATCCGCCCGACCGGTGACACAAAATAATCGGCAAACTGGTCCCTCATCCTTGTAACAGAACCTGTAGAGCGAACCGAGCTGCTGCGGTAGTCCCACAAGGTGGTCTCCAACTCTTCGTCATCCAAGGAAACGGGCTCCTTTGAAAGGACAAAGTTGTGGAGCACCACACAGGCTTTAACTACCTCGTCTATAGTTGTGGTTTTCAGTTTGATAGCCGTCAGCAGAACTCGCCACTTCGCCGTCAATATGCCAAAAGAACACTCCACTACTCTTCGTGCTCTAGTAAGCCGGTAATTAAAGACCCGTTTGGTATGGGTTAAGTTCCGGCTACTATACGGTTTCAGTAGGTGCGGCGACAGTTGAAAGGCTTCATCACCTACACAAACATATTCCATGGCTGGTTCACTTGTTCCTGGCAGTGGTCTGGCTGAAATCGTAGGTCTCTCCATAAAGGCAACGACCCATTGGTGAGTTTTTAAAAACTTGCGAATCGTTGGACCGTCCATACGCTCCTATGTCCACGGCAAGGAACTTGCAGTTGGCGTCTGCAATAGCCATAAGAACGATGGAGAAATACTTCTTATAATTATAGTACTCCGATCCTGTTCCTGCCGGTTTCGCAATCCTTATATGTTTCCCGTCAACTGCACCCACACAATTTGGGAAATTGCAAAATTGCTGAAACTGTTCGGCACTTCTCAACCAGATTTCCATGGATGGTTGGGGGATATACTCTGGTTGCAAAGTGGTCCAAATAGCCCGACATGTGTCATTCACTATTCCTGAAATAGTGGAAATGCCCAGCCTGAATTGGTAATGGAGCGAAGTCATAGATTCACCCGTAGCTAGGAAACTTTTAAAAAATAAATAAATAAAAAGAAAAATTTTAGAAAAAAATTGCACAGACCAACAAGTTTCAATATGGCACTGTTAAATAAAAAAAAAATAGCAGTGGAATGGCCGCCAAGAAAACCAAAATTACATGCTGCAGAAAATAGTGCGCAATATGTCAGCGCAGTATTGTCTGCAGCATGTAATATAACATTAAAAATGACCAATGATAGAAAAAAAAGCAGTGGAATGGCCGCCAAGAAAACCTAAATTACATGCTGCAGAAAATAGTGCGCAATATGTCAGCGCAGTATTGTCTGCAGCATGTAATATAACATTCAATATCAGCAATGAAATAAAAAAAAGAGGCTTACCGCAGGGTCACCATCAGCCGCTCCGCCGGTGTGATGGCAAGCCTCATCCTTGTGTCCTGTGTTCGGATGACATCCTCCATTTTTGCAAGCAAAAAGTCAAAATTTTCCATCCTCATCCGCACGTAGTTGTAGAATTTGTGTGGATTGTGCCGCAACTCCAGGTACAGAGTGGACTGGACACCCCTGGTCTTCCGTAGTTCATTAATCGGATGAATCCACAGTCGTCTCCGTTGCTGCAGAAGCATCCTACGCCTTTTCCGCTGCCGCCTCCTTCTCCCGCACTATGATATCCAGGCGATTCGTCTCAAAGATAACGTCGGTAACCAAACTAGCAATCCTCACAAGAACACCTTCCATCGCTGCCACAAAACTAAAACCCTCAAAGATGGGCTGTAAAAACAGTAACTATATAGTTTTCCATATTTTCCAGTAGGCAATCAAATTTGGGAACCTCCCATTTTAAAAACGGATCCGTCGGAAAAACGGATGCAACGGATGGTAAAAACGGATGCAACGTATGCAACGCATCCAGTATTTTCGACGGAAACGTTTAGCAGATTTGCGACGTATCCGTCGAAATGCTGGATGCGTGGCATACGTTTGTCACCGTTTTTCACTTTTTTGACGCATCCGTTTTTTCGGCAAAAAAGACGTTTTGAGACGGTTTACAGTTAACGCTAGTGTGAAAGTAGCCTTACTCAAAAAACCATGATTCTGACCCTATCTCTGTAGCAGCTCTCCCTACTCTCGCTGAATCCGGAGATGAATGCGGTGAGCAGGGCGGCACCAGGTCTCTTATACTCGGGATGATGGTGTGCGGCCAAGCCAATCACTGCACGACCACAACAAAAATGGCTGCGGCGTTTCATGGCTTGGCAGACAATCCCTGCACCGTGATAGGGTCTCCAAAGTCTGCCAAAAACGCTGGGTGTAAACACCAGTTACCGCCGAATAATCCCGGAAATGCTCGGTGCTCGCCGAGTACACCGAGCATAGTGATACTCGGGCGAGTAACGAGTAGTGGCGAGCATGTTCGATCATCACTACTTATGTATGATTGAGTATGTTTGATTATGTGCAACATAAATAAGCGATTTATGTGAATAACTTCTGAACTACAAATAGAGTTGATAATTTTTGGGGCAAATATTACTCAGGACATTTAGCTGATTATTTTGAGTACTAGTGGTCCAGGGTACCTCTTTCAAATTGAACTTATGTAAGATTGAGTACGTTTGATTATGTGTGACATAAATAAGCGATTTACGTGAATAACCCAGGACCACAAAATTGTACCCAAACAATATCCACTCTATGTATAATTCACCATACATGAAAATCTAATAGCTAAAGTCAAACTGCAGATTAACTTGAGTCCGGTGTAACTCCCACATAAAACAAAGCCTCATACTGGCTCCTCAGTTTAAAAAAAATAATTATTTGCAGTTCTGGATGCTAAAATGTGGTGAGGCACAAACAGAAAAAAAAATAGTTGGCCACTAAAGATTTTTTTTCTTTAAGGTTAACAGTGATTTTATGGGAATCTGTAGTTTTTTAGCATTTCCTTTTCTTGTCTTTTTGCCTGAGATTATTGATGGTATTACTCAGGCTGCTGAGTGGACCTAGCACCTGAGCAGCCAGTTTGCCGGGCCCTGCCGCAGTCTTTGGGATTACCGTCAGCAGGCAGTATGACCGCAAAAATGCTTTCTTGGATTTAGTACAGGAAAGATATACGTTATATCTTGGTACTTGGTAATATTTATGGACATAACGGTTTATCACTCATGGTAATTCTGCTTCATGTCACATGTCTTATCCATGTTTTTTTTTTTTCTGTGCTATGTTGTGCGTAAATATGTGATTCTTCAGAATTTGTATTAGTCTATGCCTGATGAAGAGACCTGTGTAGTCTCGAAAGCTTGCAATTTGTTACCATCTTTTCAGTCAGCCATTAAAAGGTATCAACCACTGAGGACTCTCAATTCTAAATATTTTTCTTGGTTTTAGGTCAGACAGAATTAGTGTATCCAGCAGATGGCAGCATCAAACAAAGATCACATCAGGTGGGCATGAAACCTCACAGGAGCTGCGACCCACTGTGTGACTCACCCAGTCCTGGCAAGTGGGAGGAGAAAGAGAAGAAGAGCAGGAGGGGAAGATGTTGTGGTGTCTCATCTTACAACATGGAGACTTCTATGTGTGGCTGAGCCCTCCTGCCTCAGCAGGATATATTAAGGTGAAGGACTGTTAGGGTACTGTCACACAGTGCAATTTTCGTCGCTACGACGGCACGATCAGTGACGTCGCAGCGTCGTACGATTATCGCTCCAGCGTCGTAGACTGCGGTCACACTTTGCAATCACGGCGCTGGAGCAATGCCGAAGTCCCCGGGTAACCAGGGTAAATATCGGGTAACTAAGCGCAGGGCCGCGCTTAGTAACCCGATGTTTACCCTGGTTACCAGGGTAAACGTTAAAAAAACAAACAGTACATACTTACATTCCGGTGTCTGTCCTCCGGCGTCTCAGCTTCTCTGCACTGTGTTATGCACAGCGACCGGAAAGCACAGCGGTGACGTCAGACGTCACCGCTGTGCTCGCTTTCCGGCTGGCCAGCGCTCACAGTGCAGAGAAGCTGAGACGCCGGAGGACAGACACCGGAATGTGAGTATGTACTGTTTGTTTTTTTTACGTTTACGCTGGTAACCAGGGTAAACATCGGGTTACTAAGCGCGGCCCTGCGCTTAGTTACCCGATGTTTACCCTGGTTACAAGCGAACACATCGCTGGATCGCTGTCACACACACAACGATCCAGCGAGGTCAGCGGGTGATCAAGCGACGAAAGAAAGTTCCATACGATCTGCTATGACGTACGATTCTCAGCAGGGTCCCTGATCGCTGCTGCGTGTCAGACACTGCGATATTGTAACGATATCCCTAGAACGTCACGAATCGTACCGTCGTAGCGATCAAAATTGCACTGTGTGACAGTACCCTTAGAGAAGAAAATAGAATGGGTGCAAATAAGGTGTACAACAGCTCGTGGGAAGTCTATTATTGGACAGTCCAGATGTAGAAGACGTTTCCACAATACATGTAAGATAACAAGATGACCAATACTGCCCTTTTATGAATGGCTGGTCTATCACTCACAGGCTCTGACAGATTCATCCATCACAATGATCTGCAAGATCCAGCAGTGTGGTCAGGAGCATGGGCCCCTGGAGAATGGCTGCAGCAGAAACTGCCCTGTAATCCCAGACTGGATGGGAGACATGGAGCGGTCTGTGTGCTATATCTCCATGTATTATATGAACACCTTCTAAAGCAGATAGATTAAGCTGCAACCCATGAGGTCCTGGTTATGGGGGACTTTAACTATCCGGATATTAACTGGGAAACAGAAACCTGTGAAACCCATAAAGGCAACAGGTTTCTGCTAATAACCAAGAAAAATTATCTTTCACAATTGGTGCAGAATCCAACCAGAGGAGCAGCACTTTTAGACCTAATACTATCTAATAGACCTGACAGAATAACAAATCTGCAGGTGGTCGGGCATCTAGGAAATAGCGACCACAATATTGTACAGTTTCACCTGTCTTTCACTAGGGGGACTTGTCAGGGAGTCACAAAAACACTGAACTTTAGGAAGGCAAAGTTTGACCAGCTTAGAGATGCCCTTAATCTGGTAGACTGGGACAATATCCTCAGAAATAAGAATACAGATAATAAATGGAAAATGTTTAAGAACATCCTAAATAGGCACTGTAAGCGGTTTATACCTTGTGGGAATAAAAGGACTAGAAATAGGAAAAACCCAATGTGGCTAAACAAAGAAGTAAGACAGGCAATTAACAGTAAAAAGAAAGCATTTGCACTACTAAAGCAGGATGGCACCACTGAAGCTCTAAAAAACTATAGGGAGAAAAATACTTTACCTAAAAAACTAATTAAAGCTGCCAAAAAGGAAACAGAGAAGCACATTGCTAAGGAGAGTAAAACTAATCCCAAACTGTTCTTCAACTATATCAATAGTAAAAGAATAAAAACTGAAAATGTAGGCCCCTTAAAAAATAGCGAGGAAAGAATGGTTGTAGATGACGAGGAAAAAGCTAACGTATTAAACACCTTCTTCTACACGGTATTCACGGTGGAAATTGAAATGCTAGGTGAAATCCCAAGAAACAATGAAAACCCTATATTAAGGGTCACCAATCTAACCCAAGAAGAGGTGTGAAACCGGCTAAATAAGATTAAAATAGATAAATCTCCGGGTCCGGATGGCATACACCCACGAGTACTAAGAGAACTAAGTAATGTAATAGATAAGCCATTATTTCTTATTTTTAGGGACTCTATAGCGACGGGGTCTGTTCCGCAGGACTGGCGAATAGCAAATGTGGTGCCAATATTCAAAAAGGGCTCTAAAAGTGAACCTGGAAATTATAGGCCAGTAAGTCTAACCTCTACTGTTGGTAAAATATTTGAAGGGTTTCTGAAGGATGTTATTCTGGATTATCTCAATGAGAATAACTGTTTAACTCCATATCAGCATGGGTTTATGAGGAATCACTCCTGTCAAACCAATTTAATCAGTTTTTATGAAGAGGTAAGCTATAGGCTGGACCACGGTGAGTCATTGGACGTGGTATATCTCGATTTTTCCAAAGTGGTTGATACAGTGCCGCACAAGAGGTTGGTACACAAAATGAGAATGCTTGGTCTGGGGGAAAAATGTGTGCAAATGGGTAAGTAACTGGCTTAGTGATAGAAAGCAGAGGGTGGTTATAAATGGTATATTCTCTAACTGGGTCGCTGTGACCAGTGGGGTACCGCAGGGGTCGGTATTGGGACCTATTCTCTTCAACATATTCATTAATGATCTGGTAGAAGGTTTACACAGTAAAATATTGATATTTGCAGATGATACAAAACTATGTAAAGCAGTTAATACAAGAGAAGATAGTATTCTGCTACAGATGGATCTGGATAAGTTGGAAACTTGGACTGAAAGGTGGCAGATGAGGTTTAACAATGATAAATGTAAGGTTATACACATGGGAAGAAGGAATCAATATCACCATTACACACTGAATGGGAAACCACTGGGTAAATCTGACAGGGAGAAGGACTTGGGGATCCTAGTTAATGATAAACTTACCTGGAGCAGCCAGTGCCAGGCAGCAGCTGCCAAGGCAAACAGGATCATGGGGTGCATTAAAAGGGGTCTGGATACACATGATTGAGAGCATTATACTGCCTCTGTACAAATCCCTAGTTAGACCGCACATGGAGTACTGTGTCCAGTTTTGGGCACCGGTGCTCAGGAAGGATATAATGGAACTAGAGAGAGTACAAAGGAGGGCAACAAAATTAATAAAGGGGATGGGAGAACTACAATACTCAGATAGATTAGCGAAATTAGGATTATTTAGTCTAGAAAAAAGACCACTGAGGGGCGATCTAATAACCATGTATAAGTATATAAGGGGACAATACAAATATCTCGATGAGGATTTGTTTATACCAAGGAAGGTGACGGGCACCAGGGGGCATTCTTTGCGTCTGGAGGAGAGAAGGTTTTTCCACCAACATAGAAGAGGATTCTTTACTGTTAGGGCAGTGAAAATCTGGAATTCCTTGCCTGAGGAGGTGGTGATGGCGAACTCAGTCGAGGGGATCAAGAGAGGCCTGGATGACTTCCTGGAGCAGAACAATATTGTATCATACAATTATTAGGTTCTGTAGAAGGACGTAGATCTGGGGATTTATTATGATGTAATATAGGCTGAACTGGATGGACAAATGTCTTTTTTCGGCCTTACTAACTATGTTAATATTATTACCAACAAGTCCAACCATAGAAACCATATGGCACTTCCGAAATACATAAGAAAACCACTAGATGGCAGCAGAGTCACTGTCATCCAAAAAGAAGCTAACCAAAAATTAAATAGATTTAAAATCAATTTATTGAAAATAACATATCGAACAAAAAATTTTAAATAAATACATAAAAAAGCTACAACATATCCTCAGGATAGTACCTCATGGGGGGAAGTGGGAAGCACAATACAGACAAAGTCCAAAAGTCCAGCGCTGGGTAGGAGACGTGGGAGGACGCACTTTATCCATCTCTTCATTCGGTGAGCACTTCTGTATACCTTTCCTCTCTTCATGCCATGTGTCACTTGGTTTTATCATAGGCATATGGGGAGTGGGTAGGAACGGAGACTTCAGTCTGCCTATGTATCTGGGACCTGTTAATATTTTTCCTAGTATGGATGCTATTTGCACCTAAAGGTTTATAGGCCCATTTAGGACCATAGGTGGGTAGGTGCGCTCTCTCTCTCTCTCTCTCTCTCTCTCTCTCTATATATATATATATATTTATATCCATCTGTCCTTTTGGACTTTGTCTGTATTGTGCTTCCCACTTCCCCCCATGAGGTACTATCCTGAGGATATGTTGTAGCTTTTTTATGTATTTATTTAAAATTTTTTGTTCGATATGTTATTTTCAATAAATTGATTTTAAATCTATTTAATTTTTGGTTAGCTTCTTTTTGGATGACAGTGACTCTGCTGCCATCTAGTGGTTTTCTTAACCATGTTACTATGTTACCTGGACCATCACTTTAATAACTGCAAATGGAAAGTGGCAACGGTGGGAAGTCTACATGTGTTATACACAGGGCTATGGAGACATGTGTTTGTATATATGGTGTGAGCAGCACGTGTCACTGGCACATGGCTACCTTCACCCGTATGTTCCAGCTATTATACCTATCAAAAAAGGACCATATTTGTTCTCATGTTTTATCTGTTTTTTTTTTGCTCTCATCCATTTTTATAACCTGAAAGGAGTGAAACCATTGAGCGTCAACTATCCATCGACTATTAGCACTGGATGAAACATTGCAGTACACAGTTATGTCTTCCACTTTTCATACAGTTTCATACGGATCCCCATAGACTTTAATGGCAGAACAGATGAGAATAGGACACTGAGACTCACGGATCGGACACATGGATCAGTTATTTTACAACAAATTGTGTGTGGCTCAATGTAGCCATGGGTCAGTGCGTTTAAGAAACAAAAGTATTATTATGGAAAACCACCTTGGAGCGCTGGAAGATACCCAAGTCAGCAGGAAAAGGAAGATGCATTGAAGAAATGGCTGTGCAGTAAAATATTCTTTATTTGGAGTTTGATTCGGAGAGTAGTTCTTCATTGGGCAGCAGCAATAGAAGGTCCCTTCCACATGTGTGGGACACATTGACATATATTACTTACATACGGTGTGCAGCTTCTTGTAGCGTCCTCGCCCCAAGCATATTACACAAGGTGCCGGCATCTTATAGTTTTCTCCAATACAATTAAGAAACAGACAGCACACTGCTGTGTCCAATGGGGGTGTGAACGCACATGTTGTGCCTCCACCATGTGTGATCACTTGTGTGCAGTATGGCTGCCGTATGCGAGCAGTACAGGTCCTTCTCAAAAAATTAGCATATAGTGTTAAATTTCATTATTTACCATAATGTAATGATTACAATTAAACTTTCATATACTATAGAATCATTATCCACCAACTGAAATTTGTCAGGTCTTTTATTGTTTTAATACTGATGATTTTGGCATACAACTCCTGATAACCCAAAAAACCTGTCTCAATAAATTAGCATATTTCACCCGACCAATCAAATAAAAGTGTTTTTTAATACCAAACAAAAAAACCATCAAATAATAATGTTCAGTTATGCACTCAATACTTGGTTGGGAATCCTTTGGCAGAAATGACTGCTTCAATGCGGCGTGGCATGGAGGCAATCAGCCTGTGACACTGCTGAGATGTTATGGAGGCCCAGGATGCTTCAATAGCGGCCTTAAGCTCATCCAGAGTGTTGGGTCTTGCGTCTCAACTTTCTCTTCACAATATCCCACAGATTCTCTATGGGGTTCAGGTCAGGAGAGTGGGCAGGCCAATTGAGCACAGTAATACCATGGTCAGTAAACCATTTACCAGTGGTTTTGGCACTGTGAGCAGGTGCCAGGTCGTGCTGAAAAATGAAATCTTCATCTCCATAAAGCATTTCAGCCGATGGAAGCATGAAGTGCTCCAAAATCTCCTGATAGCTAGCTGCATTGACCCTGCCCTTGATGAAACACAGTGGACCAACACCAGCAGCTGACATGGCACCCCACACCATCACTGACTGTGGGTACTTGACACTGGACTTCAGGCATTTTGGCATTTCCTTCTCCCCAGTCTTCCTCCAGACTCTGGCACCTTGATTTCCGAATGACATGCAAAATTTGCTTTCATCAGAAAAAAGTACTTGGGACCACTTAGCAACAGTCCAGTGCTGCTTCTCTGTAGCCCAGGTCAGGCGCTTCTGCCGCTGTTTATGGTTCAAAAGTGGCTTTACCTGGGGAATGCGGCACCTGTAGCCCATTTCCTGCACACTCCTGTGCACGGTGGCTCTAGATGTTTCCACACCAGACTCAGTCCACTGCTTCCTCAGGTTCCGGTCACCTCTTCTCGTTGTACAGCGTTTTCTGCCACATTGTTTCCTTCCAACAGACTTACCATTGAGGTGCCTTGATACAGCACTCTGGGAACAGCCTATTTGTTGAGAAATTTCTTTCTGGGTCTTACCCTCTTGCTTGAGGGTGTCAATGATGGCCTTCTTGACATCTGTCAGGTCGCTAGTCTTACCCATGTTGGGGGTTTTGAGTAATGAACCAGGCAGGGAGTTTTTAAAAGCCTCAGGTATCTTTTGCATGTGTTTAGAGTTAATTAGTTGATTCAGAAGATTAGGGTAATAGGTCATTTAGAGAACCTTTTCTTGATATGCTAATTTATTGAGACAGGTTTTTTGGGTTATCAGGAGTTGTATGCCAAAATCATCAGTATTAAAACAATGAAAGACCTGACAAATTTCAGTTGGTGGATAATGAATCTATAATATATGAAAGTTTAATTGTAATCATTACATTATGGTAAATAATGAAATTTAACACTATATGCTAATTTTTTGAGAAGGACCTGTATGTGTCTTCTGTATAACTGTGTAGGAAGCAGGAGTCCATTGTAGAAGGGTTGTGTATGTGGCTTGTGTGACGGACAGGATGTCCCTTAATATTGCAACAAAGCTACAACAAGGTAAATAAACACAGAGGTCCCCTCCTGTCAGTGTCCTATATAGCGTCATTATATTGAGTATCAGTTTGCCAATTTATGGAGTTAGAAACCATTTAAGGCAGGGGTGTAATCATTGCGGTTGCAGAGTGATCAACCATGCCCGGGCTGTGTAGTCAGTAAGCCCGCCAAAGTTGGCGCCATTTTCAGTATCTCGGACACACAGTTAACGGAAATGTAATGCAGCACAGAGAGCTACCACAACAGCTATGCAGGTCGCCAACCTATCACAAGCCAGCGCTTGATGTCTGCTTGCCCGTCAGGGCTTCGGTTGAAGTCACTGCCATGTATGGCCCATCCAGCTGTGGCGCAGGAAGAGGACGCTGCTCGCAGTGGGAGCAGGGAAG
Organism: Ranitomeya variabilis; assembly: GCF_051348905.1. Classification (NCBI taxonomy): domain Eukaryota; kingdom Metazoa; phylum Chordata; class Amphibia; order Anura; family Dendrobatidae; genus Ranitomeya; species Ranitomeya variabilis. Next base: position 355,168,450 of record NC_135235.1, read on the forward strand.
GCAAGAAGAATGGTTTCCTTTTTTTTAAATAGATTGGAAAAGAGCGTCAGGACAGGGCATTATTACCAAAGGGGCAAAGACAAGGGGTAATTATTACAGGATAGGAGACATTTAAACAGGACGGGAGACATCATTAAAAGAATGGGGGCCAGGATGAGAAACATTATGAAAAGATGCTGGATAGTAGGCATTATTACAAAATGGGAGGTCATTATTACAGGTTGGCTGCCAGGGTGGGGGGCATTATTTCAGGAAAGGGACAATAAATTATGTATCTATCCAAGACATGATACATCATAAGTTATTACAAGACAGGGGACAGTATTACAGGAAAGAGACAGAACAGAGGACATTATCACAGGTTGGAAGCCAGGATGGAAGACATTACTACACGAAGAGGCTGGTATGAGGAACATTATTTCACGAAGGGGCCAGGACAGAGGACATTATTACCAAATGGGGCCAGGATTGGGAACATTATTACAAGGGCCTGTCCATCTGACCAACATGCTCGTGGAGGCCTAGCGCCCGGGTCACAGTATGGTAATTATTTTTGATGGAATAACACAAACATGTTATTGTGCTACCTATACATCTACTTGTTTGTGATGGGGCAACTTATTTGATGATATTTGCCACAAAAATAATGATTACAATTTCTAGCAACGCCCTGATAAGACAAGACAGAATACCTTGTAAGTCAGCACCCTCATCGACATCTGCAATAAACTCTGGACTGGTTCCAAACATCTCAGCAAAAAGTGAATCATTGTTCCGGTCAGGTGCTTCCTCTTCTAGATCAGAAATACCTTTTGGCGTACTGGAGTGGGGGCACAAAATCACAGAAATGTTTGTATATTAAATACTACAACTAAAGCAGAGTATGCAAATAAGAACATACACAAGTCATTGGGAAAAGAGCAGCATTCTGAGGATTTTTCATAGCAACCACCACCATTTTGCATTTATCTTCAGTCTTGTGATAACTGTGGCTAAACCTGTCCAAAATTTGTATTCTGAGTATCTCTGGTCACCACTGTGGGATTTTAAGATGCATTGTGATGTAACAATTGTCAGATCTTGCATTTTGTCCTTGGGTACAAAAATGTTAGTTTACAAATACAGGCATTTTTTTGTCATTGACTATTTGGCCATATGACCTCATCCTCCCTTTCAGTTTCTGTCCTGTTTCTCCAGCATAGACCATAATAAAACATTTTGGGCCCAGAATCCAGTACACATCCAGATTAAGGCTATGTGCACACCATGCAGATTTAGTGCAGTTCTGCAGCGTGCAGCGTTTTTTTTCTGCAGCAGAAACGCTGCAGAACTGCACTGTGATTTACAGTACAATGTAAATCAATGTGAAAAAAAAAGCTGTGCAGAAAAATCCGTGCAGAAACGCTGCAGATTTCAAAGAAGTGCATGTCACTTCTTTTCTGCAGTTCTGCAGCGTTTATGCACCCATTGACTCCCATTTTGTGGGTCAAATCCGCATAAAAACTGCAGATGTAAATACCATCTGCAGATTTTATGCGGATTTGGGTGTCAAAACCGCAGCAGAAGGAAGTGACGTCAGTGATGTGGAGGAAGTGTGTGGGCGGAGTGTAGCGAAAATGGAGTCGTAAGGGAAAAAATGGTATGTATAGTGTCTGTGTGTGTGTGTGTGTCTCTGTCTGTGTGTGTGTCTGTCTGTCAGTAGTGACTCATTGTAGTCATTCGTCGGGTGGGACTACTTCTCCCATCGAAATGTGATGATGGGAGAGTTGTCCTATCGTCAGGCGACTGATTACAATGGGTTAAAAACACAAACACACATATAACATGTAGTACATACTCACCAAATAAGTCCCTGAAGGCCACCATCCACGATCATCCTTGTCCCAAAATAATAATAAAAAAAAAATTAAATCTTTTCCGTCGTAATCCATAGTATAGGTTGTCCCACGACGTCCTCCGGTGATACACTGCAGGAGTTAATCGCTCCTGCAGTGTATCGGAGCTGCCCGTTCGTTTCCTGGAGTTAAATGAACTCCGGGAGCTCACTTTACGGCAATTGAACTGCCGTGAAATCTCTCACGCAGCAGTGTCGTAAAGCGAGAGTCCCGGAGTTCATTGAACTCCGGTAAACTCGCGCGCATGCGCAGGCACACTGCAGGAGCTTTAGCTTTAGCCATGGAGAGCAGTCACATCTCCTGGTGTGGCTGTTCTCCATGGCAGATCGTCGTGGGACACTTGATATTAATGGACTACGTCGGAAAAGACTACAGATCATCAAGGGATTTGTAAGTATGGTAAAATTTAGAATATTAAAATACTTTTTCCTGTGTCTTTTTTTTGTGTTCAGTAATTTGGGGTTAATAATGGAGAGGCGTCTTATAGATGCCTCTCCATTATTAACTGGGGTTAACGTCACCTTACAATGTCAAGGTGACATTAGCCCCTTATTACCCACCGCTACACGGGAGTGGGAAGAGAGAGGCTAAGCGCCAGATTTGGCGCATCTTAGAGATGCACCATTTCTGGTGTGGCTGCAGGCTGGTAGTTGTAGCTGGGGGGGGCAATATCCATGGCCCCTCTCTAGGCTTATGAATATCAGCCCGCAGCAGGCTGCGTAGCCTTTCTGGCTATAAAATATAGGGGGACCCCACATCATTTTTTTTTGGGGGGTCCCCCTCTTTTAATAGCCAGTAAAGGCTACGCAGACAGCTGCGGGCTGATATTCATAGCAGGCTACAAATATTGGCCCCCAGCCGTTGGCTTTCCCCCTCTGGCGCAGAAAATTGCGCGGGAGCCCACGCCGTTTTTTTCCGTTTTTTTTTTTTTTTTTTTTTTTTTTTAATTCAACGCTCATAAAGGCTTCTTTCACACTTGCGTCGGTAGGGGTCCGTCGCTATGCGTCGGGCCGACGTACCGACGCACGTTGTGAAATTTGATTGAGATTGAAAAGAGGTTGGACTAGGAAATGACATCATGTAAATATATATATATATTTTAAAACTTTATTTCTCTTTATTTAGCTTTAAAAAAAGATGACAAATCAGCATAAAAAACGCACAAAAAACGCACTACAAAACTGCACCAAAACTGCACTGCAAAAAACGCATAAAAAACGCATAAAAAACGCATAAAAAACGCAGGAATTGTCAGCTGCGTTTTCTGCCAGAAGATGCAGATTTTGTGCAGATTTTGTGCAGAAAATTCTGCACCAAGTCTGCATCGTGTGCACATACCCTAAGTCTATATTTATCGGTCACACAGATAACAACCTAAATAAACAAATACCAAGACCATTCTGGAGAACATGCATTTGAAGAATATACTTTATACAGCTGTGTATGGGCTTGGTATTTACAAGGACGCCGAGAATTAGGAATCCCAACTAATTTAAAGGGGTTGTCAACTCTTTTGCATATTGATGGACTACCCTCAGATTAGTTTACAATCAGATGACTGCACATCTGCCCCTACTTGAATGAACAGAAGTGGATCTGCAGTATCTATATCATTGATGAAGCTCTGCAACGGATCACATTCTGTCACCGCCAACACCGGGAACAGCTAAGTGGTGGGGTTGCCAGATGTCACACCCGAACTGATCTGAAACTGATAACCTATCTTAAAGATTTATCATCAAGTATAAAAATGGTGACAACTCCATTAACACATAATGTTAATTAAAATAAAAAAAAGTTTGTAACACTCTTGCATTAGGAATGAATAGAGAATAAGAATTGAAAGATTATCTTCTCTGAAACAGTGTTCAATTTCCAATAAATTTCCATCAACACAATAGCAAAATATAACATCTGTTAATAAAAACTCTAACCTTGCTTCAGAAGCTTCTATCTGTAGCTTCAGTTCTGGAGTAGAATTAACAATATCATCAATGACTGATGGAACTCTCGGCAGGGGAGAATCTAGAAAACACATAGCAATTAGTTTTGTTAATGCATTATTAAAAGACACAAAAATAATAGACATCAATGTAGTTCACTTACAAACTGAGTAAAAAGCTCTTTGATATAGGTCGATATTTGGCAGAACGAGTGTTTGAGCACAAGTTCCTGATCACTGGCCCATTTAGACAGTAAGTCTCCCCCCCCCCCCAAAAAAAAAAAAGAGCACACTGTCTTTCGATGGCTAATCGCATTTCTATGCCAGTATAATAAAAAAAATGATAACTTTGTATAGTGTTAGCCATAACATTATTTTCCCATGCTCATATGGGGGTTGTACCCTGCTGTTTTCCTCCTTTTGTAGCCCAGGAGGCTTCTCCTTGTGATTCTTGTGGCTCTGTCAATCTGTTCATCTATTACCATGGATGGTATCCTTGTAGCAATGTATTCCTCATTGATAACAGGCGTAGTTTTCCCTTCTTCACTGTCTGAATGTATCTCAGAGGTTGACTGCAGATGTATTTTTTGTTGTCTTGGATTGTCTTGTGTCTTGGATGAAAGCTGTTCCATCCAATATTTGCAAGTGGGTTTACTGTTAATTGTTATTTTATGGTATGGATTTTGATGTATATGGTCCTGCCCAAAAAATGGATTTTGAAAAGTTGAGTGTGAGCCCCTTTCCATCCACCTCATGTACAAATGTCTTGTAAATAAGTGTGCTCCTGCCTCAGTCATTAAAGGGAAGGTGCCACCAGTTTTTTTGTAGTTTGTTTTTTTGTGAAATTAAGCTTAAAATAGTAAATAAAATGTATTAATGCAATGTTTGCACTGTTTGCAAACATTTCTATATGAAACATATTATAGATTTTCTAACAAATATATATATTGACCACTAGGGGTCATTTTCCGTTTTAGACCTCAAGCAGCCTTATAGTAAGACTTACCAGCTTTACTGTTAGCTGGAAAATTGGGGCAGTAACTGCTGACATCACCATTTCCCTCCCTTTTGGGTGGTCTAGTATCCCTGGGGCAGAATGAAGAGCAGCATCACAGGGCAGAGCCATTTTGTGTGTGACTGCCATGTGATCTGCTATCACAAGCAGTTACTGCATCAGAAACACAGCTACAGAGTTTACAAAAGAGCAGAACACAGTGGGCTCAGCAGCATGGTGGACTGGAGGTAGAGTGAAGACATGTGGTGTGTATGGAGCAGCATTATCTGAGCAGAGCTGTCTGTGACTCATCCCTCAGTAAGATAAGAAGGAGATCCAGGTCTGCAGCGAATGACCAGGCAATGTGGAGGGAGGGGAGAGATACATTGGTATGGCTGAGAAAGACTGATGGGAGAGAGACATGTGGAATGATGAGTAAGACATGTAAAATGATGAGTGAGACACATATGGAGCATGATGTGGAGAGAGATACACATGGAACAGCAGGGGTGAGACACATGGAGCGTGAAGAGGAGAGAGACATGTAGTATGATGAGAGACATATGGAGTGTGATGGAGAGAGATACACATGGAATAGCAGGGGTGAGACACTCTGATGATTTTGATGCGTTTCCGCAGCGTTTTTGGATGCGCGGAATTGCATAAAACCCGCAGTGTAGCGCACAACCAATGTTAGTCAATGGGAAATTGAGAATTGTTGTGCACATGCTGCGGAAAAATACGCGCAGATTTGCAGGGTTTTATTTTCCGCAGCACGTCAATTCTTTTTGCGGATCTGCAGCGTTTCTGCACCCATTGACTACCATTGGGTCAGGCAAATCCGCAGCAAAACTGCAGGTGTAAAAATCTGAGGTTTTGCTGCGGAGTTGCGTGCGATAAACGCTGCGGAGGAGGAAGTGTGTGGGTGGAGACTGTGAACTGTGAATATGTGCGTGTCTGTGTGCGGGTGTCCGTGTGTATCTGCGTGTGTGTTTTTTTATCAGGAGACTGAGGGCGTTGCACAGTTAGCTGACTAATAAAGATGAACGTGTGTAGTGTTTTATTTCATTAAAATACTTTATTCTGGCTGTGTGTTTATTTAACCACTTAACAACTATAGGATTAGTAATGGATAGGTGTCTTATTGACACCTCTCCATTACTAAGCCGGCTTGATGTCACCTTACAATATAAAGGTAACATTAACCCCACAAATATTACCCATATGACACCTCTACAGGGTAGTGGGAAGAGAGAGGCTAAGTGCCGGAATTGGCGCATCTTAGAGATGCGCCATTTCAGGGGTGGCTTTGAGCTGGTGTTTGTAGCTGGGGAAGGGGGTGGGTGCAATATCCATGGCCCCTTCTTAGGCTATTAACATCAGCCCGCAGCTGTCTGCATAGCCTGTCTGGTTATTAATTATAGGGGGACCCCACGTTGTTTTTTGGGGGGTCCCCCTTTTTTAATAGACATTAAAGGCTAAATATACAGCTGCGGGCTGATATTCATAGCCTGGGAAGATCCAAGGGTATTAACCCCTTCCTAGGCTATAAACATCATATAGTTCTCACATAATACTGCCATATAGATCACACATATTGGTGCCATATAGTTCTCATACCATCATATAGATCACACATACCGCCACAGTGTTCTCATATAATACCGCCATATACTTCTCACATAATACTGCCATATAGATCACACATAATACTGTTATATAAGATCACACACAACACCATGTAGATCACACATAAAACCACCATATAATTGCCACATAATAATGCCACATAGATCACACAATCTCACAATATAGTTATCATATAATAGTCATATATTTTTTTTACATTATTCCACCATACTGATCAAACATAATACCACCATAAAGATCACATATAATACTGTCATATAGATCACACATAATGCCATAATACAGATCACACAATACTTGTTCGCACCAAGTGTAGTCTATATGACTTTAATATGTAAAAAATATATATGGTGGCATCATGTGTGATCTATATGGCAGTATTATGTAATAAATATATATGGCGGTATAATGTGTGTTTTTTATGGGAGTATTATGTGATAAATAGATATGGCAGCATTATGTGTGATCCATATGGCAGTGTGCTGGTCTATGGGGGGGTCATAGAGAGATATACGGTGGAGGGAGCAGAGTATTTCAGGAAAGCAGTGTGCTGGTCAATGTGGGGAGTGTGCGCACGCTGACGCTCACGCGCTGACACACACACAACTGTATACTTAGCCTTTACTGGCTATTAAAATGGGGGACCCCAAACAAAATAAATTACGTGGGGTCCCCCTATAATAACCAGCAAAGGTTATGCAAACAGCTGCAGGATATTAATAGCCTAGGAAGGGGCCATGGATATTGCCCCCCCAAGGCTAAAAATCATCAGCTCTCAGCCGCCCCAGAAATGGCGCATCTATTAGATGTGTCTTTTCTGGCACTTTGCCCGGCTCTTCCCACTTGCCCTGTAGCGGTGGCAAGTTGGTTTCATATTTGTGGGGTTGATGTCACCTTTCTATTGTCAGGTGACATCAAACCCACAGCTTAGTAATGGAGAGGCGTATATGAGACACCTATCCATTACTAATCCTATAGTTGTATTGTAAATAAAGACACAGCCCGAATAAAGTCCTTTCTTAATCTTAATTAAACTATACTTACTGAACGCATAATCGCCGAATTCCTCGTCTCCTGCAACAAAAATAAAATTAACCACAAATATTCCTCACCTGCCTGCTGAGAAGATAATCCATAATGTCCCACGACGATCCTGATCACTTTGAGAGCAGTCACATCAGTGATTTGACTGCTCTCAAAGACAGCCGGCGATAGACTGACAGGATGAGATCGCCCCCTGCAGTGGATCACTGCACCACCGTGAGCATATTTATATATTTTTTTTTTATGTGAATGTGTATGTAATGTAATTTTTTTTTTTTTTTAAACTGTGAGCACAGGTAGCGGCAGATGATACTACTCTCCCATCAGACATAGCCCAATGGGAGCAGTAGTCTCATCGGTCTGCGCCTGCTTTTTTACCGCAGGTCACCGCTGTAGGTCACAGTCAGCTGCGGAATCACACTGACATCTGCCAGCATGATCCTGCAGTGCTGTGACCGACAGTACCGGCGGTAGCATTACCGCAGGTGACAGTGACAGCTGTGGGGGTCACGCTGACATGCGACAGCATGACCCCCACAGCTCCTGTTATCGCAAGCACTGAGCTGTGTGCAATGGGGAAAGACATGCAAGGGGAGAGGAGTGCATAGGAGCGAGAGCGAACAGGCACAGGGGGATGGAGAGCACACAAGGGGAGAGAGACAGCACCCATTGGGAGAGACAGTCACCTCCAGAGTCACAGAGGGAGATATATAGGGGAAGGAGCAGGGTGACTGCAGCACAGAGTATTTCAGGAGAGCAGTGGGCTGGTCTATGGGAGATCACAGAAGAGATATATGGGGGAAGGTTATGTGATCCCTGCTGTGTGCACGCTACTTCTCTCCTGTTTTGTGACTAACACTCTTGCCATCCCCCCTTCCCCCACCTTAATCCCTGTCCTGTCAGCTGCCCTGTTCTCTCTCACCAGGTGTCAGCTCCCTCTCTGCAGGCTGTGAATGCAGCTTACCTGAGATCTCCGGAACTGTGTGTGAGGAGGCGGAGACCGAGCAGGAGAAGGACACAGGGCAGCGTGTGAAAGCAGAGGATGTCTGCCCAGGACGTGCAGTGCCTGGAGTACAGAGGAGCACGGAGGTAAATCACCCGCACTCCCCACTCTCCAGCCTTCGGCTCCAGTGAGCGCTTCTGTCCTGCGATAGAGAGTAAGTGGAGCTCGGCAGATAGCACTGGGCTATAATAAAATGGCAGCTAGTCACACCTACAGCAGTGAATTGTGCAGCCCACAGAGGTGTGCCCAGCTCACTGCTAATGCTGCTCCAATGTTAGAGATAGGAGATAATAGACTGGCGCTGACCCTATGACCATGGGGTGCCGTAAAATGACACTGTTCAGTGTCGTGAACTGCTGTGAAACCAAGATGTCAGCCCCCAGTGCCTTCTTTAAACTCATATAACACACGAAATCTGTTTCACATGCATTTAAAACTTGGTTATAGCAGCATGTTATGCTACATTACAGTGATTTATTAATGATCTACAAACGCGGTACCTTCCCTTTAATGTAGAAACTTGACTGATCACGTGGCCTAGGAGCTTATTTATGGCTAGGCAATAAAGCCATCATTCCTACAAATGTTTTTTTGGCATAACAGTATTCACATATATTATGCAAGTCTAAAGGCATAGCTTTTCAGCAGCACATCTCCCTGTAAGAGCAGACAAGTGCTGCTGGCTACCAAACAATTGTGATAGAGAATTTTTAAGAGAGGTTTTTTCTTCCCCATCAGAGAAAAAATGATGGGTAGTGGGTGCTAATTAAGAAGAAAACCCCAATGTGGATATAAAAATTAACTTTTAATGTACACAATTAAAATAGAACACCACAAACACCATACAATTAAAAGGTGCACTCTAGGTTCACCCAACAATTCGGGCCCTTATCTCGGTTCCAGTCTCCAGAGGAGGCTGGCACCCTAGTTAATTATATTGTTTTGTTCTATTTTAATTGTGTACATTACAAGTAAATTTTTATATTCACTTTTGGATTTTCTTATGTTCCCCATCAGAGAGCAACACAAAGTAGGGAAAGAGACCTTGATTTCAGCTGTGTTTTGTGTACTTAGTTTCTAGCTGTAGTTGTGATAGAACACTTATCTGTTATATCTGTTGAAGCTCTTCCAATCCTCTCAAAGTTTCAGCTTTGAAGTCCTCTATGAGCTACAGTTCGCTCCACACTATACCAATGATTGGCAGCTTTCCGCTTCTTCAGAATTTAGGTATAAAGCCGTCGATCAATGTTGGGCACACAGTTAGATCATCATATAAAAGACAAGGAGCCCAGTATGTGACAAAGCACTGGAATCAGTGTCTCAATCCCTATATTATGCCTTGCTCAGATTGAAAAGCTTAAGTCTGATGTTAGATTCCCTTTAATGATCATCTAACCCCTATTCAGTTTACATGGCTTAAACAATCCCTCTTCGACATTTAATTTCCTGCCTCATTTGGGCAGACAATCTGCCACTGAAAATGCGACTTATTTCTCAAACAGTCAATCACCAGTGGGTAAAAAAAGGACACAAATAATCTTGGTCGGTCCACCTCCACAAAACAATGTATCATCCTTATGGCAGAATTAAAGGGGTTATTCCATAATACTTATCACCTATTTACAGAATAGATGTTCAATGTCTGACCTGTCTTGTGCCCTTAATTTGAATGCAGCAGTGACAAGTGCATTCTGCCGCCCCCTTCATTGTCCTCAGCAGGGTTGAGCGAAACGGGTCGTTCATTTTCAAAAGTCGCCGACTTTTGGCTAAGTCGGCGTCTCATGAAACCCGATCCGACCCCTGTGCTTGTCGGCCATGCGGTACGCGACTTTCGCGCCAAAGTCGCGTTTCAATGACGCGAAAAGCGCCATTTCTCAGCCAATGAAGGTGAACGCAGAGTGTGGGCAGCGTGATGACATAGATCCTGGTCCCCACCATCTTAGAGAAGGGCATTGCAGTGATTGGCTTGCTGTCTGCGGCGTCACAGGGGCTATAAAGGGGCGTTCCCGCCGACCGCCATCTTACTGCTGCTGATCTGAGCTTAGGGACAGGTTGCTGCCGCTTCGTCAGAAGCAGGGATAGCGTTAGGCAGGGTCCACTAACTACCAAACCGCTTGTGCTGTAGCGATTTCCACTGTCCAATACCACCTTTTGTTTGCAGGACAGTGGAAGCTACATTTTTTTTTCCTCAGCGCTGTAGCTCATTGGGCTGCCCTAGAAGGCTCCCTGATAGCTGTATTGCTGTGTGTACGCCACTGTGGAAACCAACTGCTTTTTTCAAAGCACATATCCTCTTGTTCCTTCCTTTCTGCACAGCTATCTTTTTTGTTTGTCCACACTTTTTATTTAATTTGTGCATCAGTCCACTCCTATTGCTGCCTGCCATACCTGGCTTAGATTACTGCAGGGAGATAGTAATTGTATGACAGTCCCTGTTTTTTTTTTTTGTTTTTTTTTTTGTGGGAGATTAAGATTGGCATTTCTGCTACAGTGCCATCCCTGTGTGTGCCATCTCTCACTGAGTGGGCCATAGAAAGCCTATTTATTTTTTCCGGGATTTGTGTTCTAAATTCTACCTCAACACAAAAACACTACATCAATCAGTGGGAGAAAAATATTGGCCTCAGTCAGGGCTTGTGTGCCACTCCTGTGTGTGCTATCTCTCATTCAGTGGGCTATAGAAAGCCTATTTATTTTTTTATTTTTTTTTTGTTATTATTTGGTTTCTAAAGTCTCCCTGAAAAAAAAAAAAAAAATACATAAAAAAACAGTGGGAGAGTAATATTGCCCTTTCAGCTTGTGTGCCAGTCTTGACTCCTGGGTGTGCCACCTCTCTCTCTCTAATTGTGGGCCATAGAAAGCCTATTTATTTTTTCCGTGATTTGTGTTCTAAATTCTACCTCAACACAAAAACACTACATCAATCAGTGGGAGAAAAATATTGGCCTCAGTCAGGGCTTGTGTGCCACTCCTGTGTGTGCTATCTCTCATTCAGTGGGCTATAGAAAGCCTATTTATTTTTTTATTTTTTTTTGTTATTATTTGGTTTCTAAAGTCTCCCTGAAAAAAAAAAAAATACATAAAAAAACAGTGGGAGAGTAATATTGCCCTTTCAGCTTGTGTGCCAGTCTTGACTCCTGGGTGTGCCACCTCTCTCTCTAATTGTGGGCCATAGAAAGCCTATTTATTTTTTCCGTGATTTGTGTTCTAAATTCTACCTCAACACAAAAACACTACATCAATCAGTGGGAGAAAAATATTGGCCTCAGTCAGGGCTTGTGTGCCACTCCTGTGTGTGCTATCTCTCATTCAGTGGGCTATAGAAAGCCTATTTATTTTTTTTATTTTTTTTTGTTATTATTTGGTTTCTAAAGTCTCCCTGAAAAAAAAAAAAATACATAAAAAACACAGTGGGAGAGTAATATTGCCCTTTCAGCTTGTGTGCCAGTCTTGACTCCTGGGTGTGCCACCTCTCTCTCTCTCTCAATCAGTGGGCCATAGAAAGGCTATATTTTTTTTTATTATTAGTATTTGGTTTCTAAATTGTCCCTGAAAAAAACATTTTATCTTATTTGGTTTCTAAAGTCTCCCTGAGAAAAAAAAAATAAAAAAAAAAATTAGGTGGGAGAATAATATTGACATTAGTGCTTGAGTGACAGTCCTGCGTGTGTGTCATCTCTGTGATTTTGTGCCACAGAAAACAGTGTGTAACATTGTGCCTGATTTCCCTTGTGGTCTCACCAACCTGTTAAGAGATATAGAAATCATACTGAAGTTATAGCTCACCGTGTAAGTTGTTTGACAGCAACAAATAAAGTTACTTTGGTTAATTTTTTAAAACAATGAGGAAGTCTGGTGCAAGAGGTCGTGGCCGTGGGCGTTCATTGTCAGCTGGTAATGATGGTAGTGGTAGTGGAGCATCAGGTGGTCGTGGGGATAAAAATATTCCACCTAAATCTGGAGCTGTGGAGCCAGTTTCGTCGTCTGGCTACACAAGGCCTCGAACGCTCTCTTTTCTGGGAGTAGGAAAAACACTTTTAAAGCCGGAGCAGCAACAGCAAGTTTTGGCTTACATTGCAGACTCAGCCTCTAGCTCTTTTGCCTCCTCTTCTGAAAGTGGTAAATGTAAAAGCAGCGCGTCGCTTGTGGATGTTCACGGTCAGGGACAAGTCGCTTCCTTGTCCTCCTCTGCAAAAACTACAACAAGAGAGAAGGATGCAGCAGGCGACACAACAGGTCACTCCATGGAGCTCTTTACACATACCGTCCCTGGCTTAGAAAGTGAAACACTTAACAGGCCATTACAAGTAGATTCTGACATGGAGTGCACTGATGCACAGCCACAGCCAGAGTACTATGCTGCTCCTTTGACTCAGACCACCACATTGCCATCTCAGGGTACAGATCCACAATCAGACCCTGATGAGACTATGTTGCCCCGCCACGAACGCTATACCACACACCGACACAGTGACACAGACGAAGTTGCACACGAGCTCGAAGAGGAGGTAATAGATGACCCGGTTCTTGACCCCGATTGGCAGCCATTGGGGGAACAGGGTGCAGGCAGCAGTAGTTCAGAAGCGGAGGTGGAGGAGGGGCCGCAGCAGGCATCAACATCGCAACAGGTTCCATCTGCCGTGCCCTTATCTGGCCTAAAACGCGTGTCAAAGCCAAAACCTGTTGGAGCACAGCGTTGCCATCCGGTTAAAGCTCAGTCTGCAATCCCTGAAAAGGGATCCGATGCTAGGAAGAGTGCAGTCTGGCATTTTTTTAAACAACATCCAATTGATCAGCGCAAAGTCATCTGTCAAAAATGTTCAACTAGCTTAAGCAGAGGTCAGAATCTGAAAAGTCTCAATACTAGTTGCATGCATAGACACTTAACCACCATGCATTTTCAAGCATGGACTAACTACCAAACGTCCCTTAAGGTTGTAGCACCCTCGGCCAATGAAGCTACTCATCAACGCAACATCCCTTCCGTCACTGTAAGGCCACCATTTTCCGCACCACCGGCAGTATCTGTGCAGGTTTCTTTGACAGCCAAAAGCAGTCAGGGTCAGGGAATCACCAGTTTTGTAGGAGGAAATATTGCATCTAGGGCACCGGCGGAAACAATACCGTCTCCAACCGTCTCTCAGTCTGCCATGTCCACCGGCACACCCGCAAGTTCCACGATCTCCATCTCTCCAGTTCAGCTCACACTACATGAGACTCTGGTTAGAAAAAGGAAGTACTTATCCTCGCATCCGCGTACACAGGGTTTTAACGCCCACATAGCTAGACTAATCTCGTTAGAGATGATGCCCTACCGGTTAGTTGAAAGCGAATCTTTCAAAGCCCTGATGGAGTACGCTGAACCACGATACGAGCTACCCAGTCGACACTTTTTTTCCAGAAAAGCCATCCCAGCCCTGCACCAGCATGTTAAACAGCGCATCGTCCATGCACTCAGGCAATCTGTGAGTACAAAGGTGCACCTGACTACAGATGCATGGACCAGTAGGCATGGCCAGGGACGTTATGTGTCCATCACGGCACACTGGGTGAATGTGGTGGATGCAGGGTCCACAGGGGACATCAATTTAGGGACAGTTGTGCCTAGCCCACGGTCTAGGAAACAGTTGGCTGTAGGCGTTAGCAACCCCTCCTCCTCCTCCTCCTCGTCCTCCTGCAGAAGCTACAGCTCTTCCACAGACCGCAGTCGGCCAACCACTCCATCGGCAGATGACACTGTTGCACACCAGTTGTCCCATTATGGGCCAGCTACTGGCAAGCGTCAGCAGGCTGTATTGGCTATGAAGTGTTTGGGCGACAACAGACACACCGCGGAAGTTCTGTCCGAGTTCTTGCAACAAGAAACACAGTCGTGGCTGGGCACAGTAGATCTCGAGGCAGGCAAGGTAGTAAGTGATAACGGAAGGAATTTCATGGCTGCCATCTCCCTTTCCCAACTGAAACACATTCCTTGCCTGGCTCACACCTTAAACCTGGTGGTGCAGTGCTTATTGAAAACTTATCCTGGGTTCTCCGACCTGCTCCTCAAAGTGCGTGGACTTTGCTCACATATCCGACGTTCGCCTGTACACGCCAGCCGTATGCAGAACTATCAGCGGTCTTTGAACCTTCCCCAGCATCGCCTAATCATAGACGTTGCAACAAGGTGGAACTCAACACTGCACATGCTTCAGAGACTGTGCCAAAAGAGGCGGGCTGTTATGTTTTTGTGGGAGGATACACATACACTGGCAGGCAGTAGGATGGCAGACATGGAGTTGTCAGCTGTGCAGTGGTCGAACATACAAGACATGTGTCAAGTCCTTCAGTGTTTTGAGGAATGCACACGGCTGGTTAGTGCAGACAACGCCGTAATAAGCATGAGCATCCCCCTAATGCGTCTGCTGATGCAAAGTTTGACGCACATAAAGGAGCAGGCGTCTGCACCAGAGGAAGAGGAAAGCCTTGATGACAGTCAGCCATTGTCTGGTCAGGGCAGTGTACAGGACGAGGTAGCGGGCGAAGAGGAGGTGGAGGACGAGGAGGATGATGGGGATGAGTATATTTTTAATGCGGAACCTTTCCCGGGGGCACAGGAAATTGGTTGCGTGTCAAGGCCGGGTTCTGGTTTTTTGAGGGACACAAGTGACGTAGATTTGCCTGCAACTGCCCCTCACCCAATCACAACCGGAGATTTGACAACTGGAACTTTGGCCCACATGGCGGATTATGCCTTACGTATCCTAAAAAGGGACACACGCATTACAAAAATGATGAACGATGACGATTACTGGTTGGCCTGCCTCCTTGATCCACGTTATAAAGGCAAATTGCAAAATATTATGCCACATGAGAACTTGGAACTAATATTAGCAACCAAACAATCAACTCTTGTTGACCGTTTGCTTCAGGCATTCCCAGCACACAGCGCACGTGTTTGTTCTCACACGAGCTCAAGGGGGCAGCAGACTAGGAGTGTTAGGGGTGCACACATCAGAAGTGGCGTTGGACAGAGGGGTTTTCTGACCAGGTTGTGGAGTGATTTTGCTATGACCGCAGACAGGACAGGTACTGCTGCATCAATTGAAAGTGACAGGAGACAACATTTGTCCAGTATGGTTACTAACTATTTTTCATCCCTTATCGATGTTCTCCCTCAACCGTCATTCCCATTTGATTACTGGGCATCAAAATTAAACACCTGGCCAGAATTGGCAGAATATGCATTGCAGGAGCTTGCTTGCCCGGCAGCAAGTGTCCTATCAGAAAGAGTATTCAGTGCTGCAGGTTCAATATTAACCGAAAAAAGGACTCGTCTGGCTACCCAAAATGTTGACGATCTAACATTCATTAAAATGAACCACAACTGGATTTTGAAATCTTTTGCCCCACCTTGCCCGGCCGACACCTAGCTTTCCTATGAAAAGCTCTTGCCTGTGGACTACTGTGAATTACTTTTCTAATGTCTAATTTTCTGCAGCTGATTGTCCAGCATACGACATGTTTACACCTCCCTAAATGGCCAAACTCCCCACACGGGGCCGTGGTATCGCGACTTGGCGCAAGCACCCGTGAGACTGCTGTTTGTCTAAAGAGGTGGGTGTACTCGCTTTTGGTCGACGGCATTGCTACTGGGTTCCTCATAGTACAATAAAGTGTCTCTGGCGGTGGTGGTGCGCACCCAACGTCAGACACACTGTTGTAACATGAGGGGCCTTGGGCCTGTACCGCCGGCCACAAGAGAGTTCACCCACCCCCAGGTCAAACATTGCTCTACCACTTCCACAGTTATCTCTCACACTTCCACCAATGTAAAGTCTATGCGCTGACATCCTTCCATACCTGCCACTGACAATACCATTGTGTTGACATGTATGATGGTACTTAACATAGTCAGGGGCAGTGTCCTCTATTTACCACAGTAAATACTTTGCGCAAAATTAGTAGGTCTGAAACAACGCAGAGGATCCCACCCCTGAACCTAATGATTGCACCCTTTAGTGTTTTTGTTTTGTTTTAATGCGAGACATTCACATTTAGTTGTTGTTTTGGACTACTAACTGGCAGACACTCATTACAATCGGCCTCCACTGACCAGACCACTGCTGCCCGTGTACCCCTGGAACTAATAATAAAGTGCCTACAGCCAGCCTATTTTTTTATGTTAGGCCTTCGAAGCCTGTCTGCGGTCCCTCCTTCCACTAGGCCTCCACTGACCAGACCACTGCTGCCCGTGTACCCCTGGAACTAATAATAAAGTGCCTACAGCCAGCCCATTTTTTTATGTTAGGCCTTCGAAGCCTTTCTGCGATCCCTCCTTCCACTAGGCCTCCACTGACCAGACCACTGCTGCCCGTGTACCCCTGGAACTAATAATAAAGTGCCTACAGCCAGCCCATTTTATTATGTTAGGCCTTTGAAGCCTGTCTGCGGTCCCTCCTTCCACTAGGCCTCCACTGACCAGACCACTGCTGCCCGTGTACCCCTGGAACTAATAATAAAGTGCCTACAGCCAGCCCATTTTTTTATGTTAGGCCTTTGAAGCCTGTCTGCGGTCCCTCCTTCCACTAGGCCTCCACTGACAAGACCACTGCTGCCCGTGTACCCCTGGAACTAATAATAAAGTGCCTACAGCCAGCCCATTTTATTATGTTAGGCCTTTGAAGCCTGTCTGCGGTCCCTCCTTCCACTAGGCCTCCACTGACCAGACCACTGCTGCCCGTGTACCCCTGGAACTAATAATAAAGTGCCTACAGCCAGCCCATTTTTTTATGTTAGGCCTTCGAAGCCTTTCTGCGATCCCTCCTTCCACTAGGCCTCCACTGACCAGACCACTGCTGCCCGTGTACCCCTGGAACTAATAATAAAGTGCCTACAGCCAGCCCATTTTATTATGTTAGGCCTTTGAAGCCTGTCTGCGGTCCCTCCTTCCACTAGGCCTCCACTGACCAGACCACTGCTGCCCGTGTACCCCTGGAACTAATAATAAAGTGCCTACAGCCAGCCTATTTTTTTATGTTAGGCCTTTGAAGCCTGTCTGCGGTCCCTCCTTCCACTAGGCCTCCACTGACCAGACCACTGCTGCCCGTGTACCCCTGGAACTAATAATAAAGTGCCTACAGCCAGCCCATTTTATTATGTTAGGCCTTTGAAGCCTGTCTGCGGTCCCTCCTTCCACTAGGCCTCCACTGACCAGACCACTGCTGCCCGTGTACCCCTGGAACTAATAATAAAGTGCCTACAGCCAGCCCATTTTTTTATGTTAGGCCTTTGAAGCCTGTCTGCGGTCCCTCCTTCCACTAGGCCTCCACTGACCAGACCACTGCTGCCCGTGTACCCCTGGAACTAATAATAAAGTGCCTACAGCCAGCCCATTTTATTATGTTAGGCCTTTGAAGCCTGTCTGCGGTCCCTCCTTCCACTAGGCCTCCACTGACCAGACCACTGCTGCCCGTGTACCCCTGGAACTAATAATAAAGTGCCTACAGCCAGCCCATTTTTTTATGTTAGGCCTTCGAAGCCTGTCTGTGGTCCCTCCTTCCACTAGGCCTCCACTGACCAGACCACTGCTGCCCGTGTACCCCTGGAACCAATTATAAAGTGCCTACAGCCTATTTTTTTATTTAATTTAATATTAATAAAGCCAGGATGAACTACGATATACCACGCTATGAGCTACACAGTTGACAATTCTTTTGCGTGAAAAGCCATCCCACCCCTCCACCTGCATGTTAAAGACCGCATTGTCCTTGCATTCTGTCAATTTGTCAGTCCAAAGGTATACCTGACAACAGACACATGGACCTGTAGGCCTGGCCACGGAAGGTTTACATGTCCTTTGTGGCTCAATGGGTTAATGCATTGGATGCATGGTCCACACAGGGGACAGCCTGCAAAGTCTGTCTGCAGTCCCTAATTCAAGTTGTCCTCAACTGAATAAAGCTGAGCTTCAACCTTCAGTTCCAAACATACAACAAAAAACTGGTACAAAACAAAATGTGGCCTCCAGCTACAAAAACTTTCTCCTACAAGTAGTTAACTGACAGTTTTTTTTCCTGTGAAAACACAGATATGGCATCCAACGACGAGTGTTGTCCTGTCTCGTCTTCTTTATATTATTGCCAAGAAGCTGCAACTGAATAAAGCTGTGCTTCAACCTTCTGTTCCAAACATACAACAAAAAACTGGTACAATACAAAATGTGGCCTCCAGCTACAAAAACTTTCTCCTACAAGTAGTTAAGTGACAGTTTTTTTACCTGTGAAAACACAGATATGGCATCCAACGATGAGTGTTGTCCTGTCTCGTCTTCTTTATATTATTGCCAAGAAGCTGCAACTGAATAAAGCTGTGCTCCAACCTTCTGTTCCAAATTACCATTTTTAAAACTGAAATTGACTTTTCCGGCCTACTAAAGGTGTCTGCCCCTGCCTGGTGTTGTCCTCAACTGAATAAAGCTGTGCTCCAACCTTCTGTTCCAAATTACCATTTTTAAAACTGAAATTGACTTTTCCGGCCTACTAAAGGTGTCTGCCCCTGCCTGGTGTGGTCCTCAACTGAATAAAGCTGTGCTCCAACCTTCTGTTCCAAATTACCATTTTTAAAACTGAAATTGACTTTTCCGGCCTACTAAAGGTGTCTGCCCCTGCCTGGTGTGGTCCTCAACTGAATAAAGCTGTGCTCCAACCTTCTGTTCCAAATTACCATTTTAAAAATGCAATTGGCTGTTCCGGCCTACTAAAGGTGTCTGCCCCTGCCTGGTGTGGTCCTCAACTGAATAAAGCTGTGCTTCAACCTTCTGTTCCAAATTACCATTTTTAAAAATGAAATTGGCTTTTCCGGCCTACTAGAGGTGTCTGCCCCTGCCTGGTGTGGTCCTCAACTGAATAAAGCTGTGCTCCAACCTTCTGTTCCAAATTACCATTTTTAAAACTGAAATTGACTTTTCCGGCCTACTAAAGGTGTCTGCCCCTGCCTGGTGTGGTCCTCAACTGAATAAAGCTGTGCTCCAACCTTCTGTTCCAAATTACCATTTTAAAAATGCAATTGGCTGTTCCGGCCTACTAAAGGTGTCTGCCCCTGCCTGGTGTGGTCCTCAACTGAATAAAGCTGTGCTCCAACCTTCTGTTCCAAATTACCATTTTTAAAAATGAAATTGGCTTTTCCGGCCTACTAGAGGTGTCTGCCCCTGCCTGGTGTGGTCCTCAACTGAATAAAGCTGTGCTCCAACCTTCTGTTCCAAATTACCATTTTTAAAACTGAAATTGGCTTTTCCAGCCTACTAACGGTGTCTGCCCCTCCCTGGTGTTGTCCTCAACTGAACAAAGCTGAGCTTCCACATTCTGGCTTTCGGCCTATACTATCAGATATTAAACTGCATTTGGCCTACTAGTGTGGTTAGGCCCTTGAAACAGTGTCTGCTGCTCTTGGGTTTGCTACTCCACTGAACAAAGCAATGCCGCCTGTTTAGTCCTGTTACCAATTTTGAACTGCATTTAGCCTACTTTATTCTTTGGCCCTATATCTGTTTCCTCCTCATCCTGCCCATTGCCCAGCCACTGCTAGATGAGTCTGCTGGTACATTGACCTAGACCACTACATTCCCCTTGTACTCTACACAGCCAGAATCTGACCCTGCTGAAAGTAAGGTTCCCCCTCCCGCATGTTATACCACCTTACACAGGGACAAAGAGGAAGGTGCAGATGAAAGTGCAGGTTCCTTCATCAGGTGGGGGGGGGGCATACTCGTTGGCGACGTCACTGGCACAGGGCCCCTCAGAGTACGCCAAAGTGTCGCTGCTGGTGGGAGGCGCCCCCGCCATGCAAACACACCGCCGTACTTTGAGGGGCCCTGTGCCAGTGTCAATGCGAACGAGTGGGCCCCCCCTGCTTGCTCAGGATCACAGCACTTGCAACGTTGAAATACTTACCTCTCCCTGCAACACCGCCGTGACGTAGTCCGCATTTCCTGGGCCCACGAAAAACTTGAGCCAGCCCTACTCCCCCCACAACTTTTGCCAAATGACCCCCAATTTCCTATGCCCAACTATTATTATAAAGTTAATTAAGATTGACAAGCTTCAGAAACAAGAATGGATGTTTTTGGCATTAAAATGGGCACTGTAGGTGTTTTCCTGGCCTCCACTCACTGCCGACTATGCTTCCCCATTGACTTGCATTGGGTTTCGTGTTTCGGTCGATCCCCGACTTTTAGCGATAATCGGCCGACTGCACTCGACTCGACTCTGGACAAAATCGGGTTTCACAAAACCAGACTCGATCTTAAAAAAATTAAAGTCGCTCAACTCTAGTCCTCAGCAATCTCCAGCAAATCCATGGTCCACGAATGGGACAGGATGATTCCACTGGTACATAATGTCCACTACTGTCCTCAAACAAGGGACACACAGTGGAGAGACCTAAGCTGTTTTTCCGGGGTGCATTCTGTGTTAAAGCATGATTTATGATTTTTTTTTAATTATGTTATGCTTTAGAAGTTGGAACTGAAGGGCAAAAAGAATAATCCAATAAAAGTGTGCCCTAGTCACGTGCCGTTAAGGTGCGTGGTTAAAATTTTACAAAAATCCTATGTATCCCTCCATCCATCGCAGTTCATAGGCCCAGTGATTGTCCTGCCTGTCCATACCTTCAGCTTGTGGAGGCCGCTCATCTTTTAGTGGACTGGTAAATGTGATCACAGTTTTGCACTCTTCAGTTGGAACCTGTTAGAGAAGTAATAGAACAAATTGAGATTTTTACTGGTATAGTTCATAAAAACAATGCAATGAAGTAAAGGAAGCAGTGCAGTCCTGTAATATCAGTGCAGTAGCGTAGTCCAGTATTAGGGAGAGAGAAAGAGAAAGAAAGAGAAAGTAAAAGTAAAACAGAAATAAAAATTAAAGACATGGAGTGAGAAAAGCGATCAGCTACAATTAAGGGGAACCTGTCACCCCGTTTTTTCAATATGAGGTAAAAATAGTGTTCAATAGGGCCTGAGCTGTGCTGTACAATAGTGCCTTTATTATCCCCGGATTCCCCACCTTTGCTGTAAAGTCGCTGTTTTCGACTGTCAATCACACAGGTCTGGTCAAATGGGCGTGGTGAAATCGCTGTTTCTCCCCCACCTCTTGTTTTTCTTCCCGGCGTTGGCGTACTGGTTCGCAGCTACGCATTACAGTCTCTTCACTGTAACCGCTGTGCAATGCATACTGCGCATGCACAGCCGAATGCACTGCGCAACGGTACAAAAAAGAGCGCGATCTGTGCTATTCACCGGTTTATCGGCACGCGCGGGCGCAGATGGAGATCGCGGCGGCCATTTTCCTGAAGCCCCGGGAAGCAGAGCACTCCATCTGCACACGCGCGGCCTCAGGAAGATGGCCGCCACCACTGATAAACCGGTGAATAGCACAGATCACGCTCTTTTTTGTACCGTTGCGCAGTGCATTCGGCTGCTGCGCATGCACAGTATTTATTGCACAGTGGTTACAGTGAAGAGACTGTAATGCGCAGCCGCGAACCACTACGCCAATGCCGGGAAGAAAAGCAAGAGGTGGGGGAGAAACAGCGATTTCACCATGCCCATTTGACCAGACCTGCGTGATTGACAGCCGAAAACGGCGAATTTACTAAGGTATTTTGGCAGCAAAGGTGGGGAATCAGGGGATAATAAAGGCACTATTGTACAGCACAGCTCAGGCCCTATTGAACACTATGTTTACCTCATATTGAAAAAACGGGGTGACAGGTTCCCTTTAAGGGAAAATACAGATCTCCGAGGAAAGTAATGGTTATTTAGTGCTTGCTTAAATAATTATCCCTCCGTCAGGAACAATGGATCTGACAGGCGCAGCTCTTCTACTTTCATTTCTCCCTTCTCACCAGATTTTCAGGAAATCTCCCTCTAGATAGTCTCCTGGCTCTAGCTGCTGTGTGAAACCTGATATCACAGTTGGTCTGCAGAGCTTCAGGAAGGAAGATATAGCTGTGCTGGCTTCTCAGGCTCATTGGTCCCGAACACATCACACTTTATAAGGTTGGAATGTAATGTTTTTAGTCATTACTATTGCTTATTTAGCTTGTTTTATGAAAAATGAAAGTGTGCTTGGTGGGAGTTTTGAAATTTGTGTATATCAAAGTTATTACTTTTATGTTGAGTAAATGGGTTTGTTTTGCACCTGATAATGTGTAGTCTCTTTTATTACATCCCTATGAAGGTCTCTGATCACTTTTAGATCACTGAAATTGAGAAAATTAGATATTCCAAGCATTTTTCTAGCCTGTGCTTGACACGCACATTGTTCCATTACGAGTTAGTGCGAATATTGTTCCTGACGGAAGGGTTGTCCTGCCTTAGAGTATGTTCCGGCGGTCAGTAAAAGCTGCAGGTTGGGAGCTGCGTACATCCGCAGCGTCCAACCCGCAGCGGCCAGATGTTACAGAATAGTGCAAGGACGCCTCCAGCTTCCCTGCAGAGAAAAACATGCGACACGTCTTTTTCTAGACCGCAGAATGTCTATTTATCTTGCGGAGATGCTAAGACTTTGCAAGACAAATGTCCCCGTTCAATGAACACATGCGGAATCACCTGCATTCAAAGCCGACAGCGCTTCGGATGGAGCGGACATGTGCTGTGTCCGAAGCGCTGCCGGTTCCTGACCGTGGGAACATACCCTTAGGTACAAGCCTGCAGTCACTATGAAACTGTAGACTTGCGTGTTGTGAGGACTCTCCAATGCTGGTAGCGGGTCAGGTGCCAACTAGACGTGTGCGGTCTCGTTCAATGCAAGAGTTTTAAGAGAGGCAGGACAAGTCAAGTTGCAAAGTGGCCGAGTGTATGCAAATCACGTAATTGAGGTCCCACACCGGAGAATCCTTACAGCGTGCAATGTGCACTATGCGAGTATTCACAAGTATGCAGTCACACAGCTTAAGACTGGACAAGCCCTTTAATGTAAGAACTAATAGACATAGACAATGACACAAGTGCTCTGAAGACAATACATATACTGTGAGCCCACCTGAGACAGGGAAAAAAAAATCACACATATATACTGATGAAAAAGGCTTTGACTGAGAACCATACAATCAGTGCAAGCTCAAAATACTTGATTTTTAAAGTTATACCCAGGGGTGCACCTATAATGAGGCAACTTGAGCTTGTTGCCTCAGGCGGCGCCACCTGCTGGGCGGCAGTGGGAGCGCTCAGTGCAGGAGACTGATGCACAAAGTCCTGAGCATTGCTCCTGTGCAGAGCTCAGTGCTGCCTCCAGCAATGGCTCCTCTGTCTTTTCTCCCCCTCACCCCCCGGGCTGATCAGGACATGAGCAGTGAGGGATAAAGCAGGAGGAGCTCGGAGCCAAAAATCTCCTCAGTGTGTGACAATTACAGTGGTCAGTAGGTGGCAGCGTCACAAATTGATGCTGCCCCCTCCTGGCTCCAGATGTTGGGCTGCTCTCACCCCCAGCCCCCACCGCTCCTGAGAATAGCTGCTGACCCTGCCTGCTGGTACCTCTGTACACTGTCGCTTCCATAACTCCTTCCTAGTTCCTCTGAGATCACAGGAGGCAGTCGGACCAAGAAGAGGAGGAGGGGGAGATCTGCACAGACTCGTAGAGGAGGCAGCAGCTCCCTGTGTCCTCTGCCCCTGGTGACCTGGGATGGGGCGAGCAGTGACGGCTCTGCTGCAGCACACGTGAGTATATGGAATGTCATTTATAGTGTATGTAATAACGTGTATAGTGTCTGCTTTCCTGTGTGTTAATGGATAAAGAGGTTTCTTGTGTATGTAATAGTGTATCTGTAGTGTGTAGTGTACAGCATGAGTTTCTCTGTTTATAAATGAGGGTATTTGGCTATACTGCCTGTGATTTTTGAGTATGATCAGGCGAACCCACAATTGTCTCTGCTTGGCAGAATCCCACATAGAAAATCCCCCCCCCCCACCAATAACAATCCTTTGCATATATCCAGCACTGTGTAACCTGTGCGCTGCCCTGAGTATCTGGAGTCCTGTCCAGTAATGTACTGGGGTGCAGGCAGTGCAGTGCTGGTGTATATGATGTGCGCTCACCTGAGTATCCGGAGTCCTGTCCAGTAATGTGCTGGGGTGCAGGCAGTGCGGTGCTGGTGTATGTGATGTGCGCTCTCTTGAGTATCCGGAGTTCTGTCCAGTACTGTGCTGTGGTGCGGGCAGTGTGGTGCTGGTGTATGTGATATGCGCTACCCTGAGTATCCGGAGTCCTGTCCAGTACTGTGCTGTGGTGCGGGCAGTGCGGTGCTGGTGTATGTGATGTGTGCTCACCTGAGTATCCAGAGTCCTCTCCAGTAATGTGCTGGGGTGCAGGCAGTGCAGTACTGGTGTGTGTGATGTGCGCTCCCCTGACTATCCGGAGTCCTGTCCAGTAATGTGCTGGGGTGCAGGCAGTCCGGTGCTGGTGTATGTGATGTGTGCTCCGCTGAGTATCCGGAGTCCTGTCCAGTAATGTGCTGGGGTGCAGGTGGTGCGGTGCTGGTGTGCATGATGTTATCAGTGCAGACGATCGCGGTGCCCTCTGGTACCCACCACCTGTATGTTCTGCAGTTATCGTCCCTCACATTATCACACCTCAGCTAGAATGTCCGCTCTGTGGAACATCTCCTGAAGGCTCGTGCATGATTCCAGAGCTCTGGTCATTCTAGCAATGGACCTAATAGTCCAGGCAGTGGTGACCACGGTCATTTCACTATATATAGATGTAGTGATGAGTCCGGGTTTAGGTTCCTCTGTGACTGAGAATCATGTCGGTTCCGCCAAAGTCTCTTTTTTTCTTTGTTTGACTAAACTATTACAGATAGGACACGCAGGCTGATATCAGAGATTTCTGTTGAGAACAATATGTTTTGCTGACATTGCACAATGACCTAATGACTGTGGTGGACTCTTTTGTGCAGTTCCTCTGTTGGATAATGGTATTAAGTTAAATGCCTTTGATCAGAATGTCGGCTTAACATGGTCCAATAATCTCACAAGAGAATCGGAGCACACTGAGGAGAAGATGGAGGAAGTAATTCTCTATCTTCTTTATCTTATCACTTTGCGGAAATCAGACTGCACTCAGATGTCATCCGAGTGCAGTCCAATGTTTGCCTGCACTGATTTGAATGTTTGCATGCCGTCCAATATACCCTGCTACTCAGCATTCTGTGATTTTTTTTTCTCCTGCCAATTCAGTATGAGAAGAAGACACTAGTCTCCTAGAAATCCCATCCTCACTATGCTTCTCCCCGCCGCAGTGTTATTTTAGCTGCAGTGCAGGTTTTGGGACTTCTGCATCACCGCAGCATGTTAATTTCATGCTGCGGAGTCAGAAGAGATCGCCATCGGGTGAATGTGGGGAGAAGCCACCCTGCACCCACAGCAGATCGTGAGTACGGGGCAGCTGCGGTCTCCCTGCGATCACCCGCGGGTCCCCACAGGTCCGGAGACACTGCTTCCAAGATGCAGCCCCTCCAGATGTTGAGCACATACCCTAAGGCTATGTTCACACACTGCATTTATGTGTTTTCGCCCATAGCACGCTGCAAAAGCAGGTTTCACTTTCTGCAAATAAATAAAACCAACGTGTGTTCACAGCTATAAAAAATGCAGGTTTAGATGAGCATAAAACCAAGGTAAAAAAGCAGCAAAACCTTCCATGTGTGAACACCCTGTCTAAAGAGGAGGAGCGAGGGGAGAATACATATTATATACTTCATTTATTGGCCAATAGACCTGTCAGAGGGGGGCACCGAAATCTCCTCATTTGCATTAGATGTAAACCATTTTCTCAGGAAATTGTCCTGTTCTCGTCTGTATTTTACCGGAGGGGAGCCCTTATACCACTATATAGCAGCTTAGTATGCATCTTGGGGGTCACTCACTTCCTTTTTACGTAGTGGTGTTACCATTTTTTGGAATGTAGAAATTTGAAGGGGCGCAATACGGTACGTGGGCCGGTGGGGTCTGGTGGGGGGCCAATTAGAACTAATGCTGTGGGGCCCCATAATTTCTATGTACGCCCCAGGTGCAGGATGCATTGTACCATTCACATACGTCTCTGCTGCAGGACTGACTGGCCATAACTTCCACACCACGTCCAATGTCGCCCCTTGGTACCTACAGGCATCCAGCCATGTTTCTCCCGAGCGGTGGTTGGTCGATGGCGCTCATCCTCCTTCCCGCTCCCACATCCCTCGCCCAACCCAACTGGAAGACCCCTATTAGCCCCGGACAGCCCTGTGTGTGGCACTTGTGATTGGCTAAGCTTTCGGGACATTAAGGCTTGGTCTGTTGGAGAAGACGTGCAATTTTTTACCGATTTAACAAATTTGCTCAAGGGGCGCCATTTTGCAGTTTGTCTCAGGCAGCAGAGAGGCTAGATTCACCCCTGGTTATACCCTTGCTGAGAATACACGTGTGCAAATTTTGTCAGTCTGGAAAATGAACACACATTGCATTAGAAATTGATGCACATTTCTATAACAACATGCTTGAACATGTTGTGCACATGGCATTCATCTTGTCCTGCTGCCCTGCAATAATCATGCACATCAGTGCAGGGTGGAAGGAGGGAGAACTTTGCAGTTGAAAACTCTCTCAGATTTGGCGCAGTCATTTTAATAGTCAAAGTCGGAAACAGCCAGACCTCCCTGACTGCGGAGTATTTAAAAGCAAAGACATTTTTCCTAACAAAACTGAGGCCTATAGTGTTAAAAATACATTACTAATACTTCACATTAAATTTTATTTCGAAATACTCAAATATTTATGTAAAGAAAAAAAAGTCCAAAAACTGTGAGAAAGTACGTCAAATCAGGTGAGACTTGCATGCATCTCACTGACATTTTGGTGATGACTTAAGCAAATAATTACATGATTCAAACTTTGCTCATCTGTGGTGATCTAGTAGTCTAGGCCATAATAGTGATGATGACATAAGAACCTGGGAACAACCAGATCATTTATCTGCAGCAGAAATAGCACATGAAATAGAATACAACATTTTAACATTAGAAGAACAATGTTTAGTTTGAACTGAAGCCAAACCACTCACACACATGGAGTAGGACACATGGAAATACAGAGCAAAAGAAACCTGGAACAGCTGCCTGTGGCAAGCAAACTACAGATCTTTTTTTTCATGGAACTGGCTGCTTTAGTTAACTGCGTCAGCTGCATACACTCATACCCCTCAGACCAAAGGAAACATATTAAAAAGAAACATAAAAGCAAGGACTATTTTCTAATTCTTGGGGCTTAAGGTTTAACTTAAGCCCCAAGGGTGTTTTGCATGTTAATGACCGGGCCAATTTTTACAATTCTGACCACTGTCCCTTTATGAGGTTATAACTCAGGAACGCTTCAAAGGATCCTGATTATTCTGACATTGTTTTCTCGTGAAACTTCATGATAGTGGTAAAATTTCTTCGATAATACTTGCGTTTATTTGTGAAAAAAATTGAAATTTGGCGAAAATTTTGAAAATTACGCAATTTTCCAACTGCCCTTAAATCACAGAGATATGTCACATAAAATACTTAATAAGTAACATTTCCCATATGCCTACTTTACATCAGCACAATTTTGGAACCAAATTTTTTTTTTTGTTATAAGGGTTAAAAGTTGACCAGCAATTTCTCATTTTTACAACACCATTTTTTTTTAGGGACCACAATCTCATTTGAAGTCATTTCTCATGAGGGGTCTATATGATAGAAAATAACCAAGTGTGACACGATTCTAAAAACTGCACCCCTCAAGGTGCTCAAAACCACATTCAAGAAGTTTATTAACCCTTCAAGATGTATCACATGAATTTTTGGAATGTTTAAAGGGACTGTCACCTGAATTTGGAGGGAACAATTTTCAGCCATAAGGGCGGGGTTTTTGGGTGTTTGATTCACCCTTTCCTTACCCACTGGCTGCAATATTGGATTGAAGTTCATTCTCTGTCCTCCGTAGTACATGCCTGCACAAGGCAATCTTGCCTTACGCAGGCGCAGGCGTGTACTATGGAGGACAGAGAATGAACTTCAATCCAATATTGCAGCCAGCATGTACCCTCCAAATTCAGGTGACAGAGTCCCTTTAAAAAAAATGAACATTTAACTTTATTTCACACAAAATTTACTTCAGCTCCAATTTGATTTATTTTACCAAGGGTAACAGGAGAAAATGGACACCATAAGTTGTTGTACAATTTGTCCTGAGTATGCCGATACCCCATATGTGGGGGTAAACCACTGTTTGGGCGCATGGCAGAGCTCAGAAGGGAAGGAGCGCTATTTGACTTTTCAATACAAAATTGACTGGAATTGAGATGGGACACCATGTTGCGTTTGGAGAGCTCCTGATGTGCCTAAACATTGAAACCCCCCACAAGTGACACCATTTTGGAAAGTAGACCCCATAAGGAACTTATCTAGATGTGTGGTGAGCACTTTGACCCACCAAGTGCTTCACAGAAGTTTATCATGCAGAGCCGTAAAAAAAATAAACATTTGTTCACAAAAATGATCTTTCCACCCCTATTTTTTTATTTTCCCAAGTGTAAGAGAAGAAATTGGACATCAAAAGTTGTTGTGCAATTTGTCCTAAATACACTGATACCCCATATGTGGGGGTAAACCACTGTTTGGGCGCATGGCAGAGCTCGGAAGGGAAGGAGTGCCGTTTGACTTTTCAATGCAAAAGTGACAGGAATTGAGATGGGACGCCATGTTGCATTTGGAGAGCCTCTGATGTGTTCCTAAGGAACTTATCTAGATGTGTGGTGAGAGCTTTGAACCCCCAAGTGTTTCACTACAGTTTATAACGCAAAGCCGTAAAAATAAAAATAAAAAATTTCCCACAAAAATTATTTTTTAGCCCCCAGTTTTGTATTTTCCTAAGGGTAAAAGGAGAAATTGGATCCCAAAAGTTGTTGTCCAATTTGTCCTGAGTACACTGATACCCCATATGTGGGGGGGAACCACTGTTTGGGCGCATGGCAGAGCTCGGAAGGGAAGGAGCGCCATTTGGAATGCAGACTTAGATGGATTGGTCTACAGGCGTCACGTTGCATTTGCAGAGCCCCTGCTTTAACTAAACAGTAGAAACCCCCCCACAAGTGACCCCATATTGAAAACTAGACCCCCCAAGGAACTTATCTAGATGTGTTGTGAGAACTTTGAACCCCCAAGTGTTTCACTACAGTTTATAATGCACAGCCGTGAAAATAAAAAATATTTTTTTTTACAAAAATGTTTTTTTTAGCCCCCCAAATTTTTCTTTTCCCAAGGGTAACAAGAGAAATTGGACCCCAAAAGTTGTTGTCCAATTTGTTGTGAGTACGCTGATACCCCATATGTTGGGGTAAACCCCTGTTTGGGCGCACGGGAGAGCTCGGAAGGAAATGAGCACTGTTTTACTTTTTCAACGCAGAATTGGCTGGAATTGAGATCGGACGCCATGTCGCATTTGGAGAGCCCCTGATGTGCCTAAACAGTGGAAACCCCCAATTCTAACTGAAACCCTAACCCTAGCCCCAACCATAGCCCTAACCCTAGCTCCAACAATAGCGCTAACCCTAACCCTAGACCTAACCCTAAACCAAACCCTAGACCTAGCCCTAATCCTGGCCCTAACCCTAATGGGAAAATGGAAATACATACATTTTTTTTTTATTTTATTATTTTTCCCTAACTAAGGGGGTAATGAAGGAGGGTTTGATTTACTTTTATAGCAGGTTTTTTAGCGGATTTTTATGATTGACAGGTGTCACAGACTAAAAGACGCTTATTATTGCAAAAAATAGTTTTTGTGTCTCCACATTTTGAGAGTTATAATTTTTCCATATTTTGGTCCACAGAGTCATGTGAGGTCTTGTTTTTTGATGTACGAGTTGACGTTTTTATTGGTAATATTTTAGGGCACGTGACATTTTTTGATCGCTTTTTATTCCGATTTTCGTGAGGCAAAATGACCAAAAACCAGCTATTCGTGAATTTCTTTTTTTGGGGGGAGGGCGTTTATACCATTTTACGTTTCGTAAAATTGATAAAGCAGTTTTATTGTTCAGGTCAGTACGATTACAGTGATACCTCATTTATATCATTTTTTTATGTTTTGGCGCTTTTATACGATAAAAACTATTTTATAGAAAAAATAATTATTTTT
The DNA here is from genome assembly GCF_051348905.1 of Ranitomeya variabilis. NCBI lineage: Eukaryota > Metazoa > Chordata > Amphibia > Anura > Dendrobatidae > Ranitomeya > Ranitomeya variabilis. The sequence goes on from NC_135235.1 coordinate 355,199,155, forward strand.
GCATCGCTTTATTCTGAACACTAACTTTTTTATTTTTTTTGCTGATGATGCTGTATGGCGGCTCGTTTTTTGCGGGGCAAGAATACATTTTCAGCGGTACCATAGTTATTTATATCCATCTTTTTGATTGCGTGTTATTCCACTTTTTATTTGGCGGTATGATAATAAAGCGTTGTTTTTTGCCTCGTTTTTTTTTTTTTTTACCGCGTTCACTGAAGAGGTTAACTAGCGGGACAGTATTATAGGTGGGGTCGTTACGGACGCGGCAATACTAAATATGTGTAATATTATTTTTTTTTAATTATTTAGATAAAGAAATGTATTTATGAGAACAATTTTTTTTTTATTTATTTAGGATTTTTTTCTTTTTTAACACATGTGAATATATATATATTTTTTTACTTTACAACATTATAACATCATGTTATAGGGTCAGATCGCTGATCTGACACTTTTGCACAGCACTGTGTCAGATCCGCAATCAGACATGCAGGGATGCAGGCTTCCCAGTGCTTGCTCTGAACAGGCGCTGGTAAGCCACCTCCCTGCAGGACCCAGATGTAGCCCCGTGGCCATTTTGGATCCGGGGCCTGCAGGGAGAAGAAGGTAGGAGACCCTCAGAGCAACGCAATTACATTGCGTTGCTCCGAGGGTCTCCGGGAAGCACGCAGGGAGCCCCTGTGCGATTCTTCCCTATGCCGCTGGAACACTGCAATCATGTTTGATCGTAGTGTGCCGGGGGTTAATGTGCCAGGGGCGGTGACCCCCGTGAGTGTGGACGATCGCCTATGATGTACTATCCCGTCACTGGGAATTAAGTCCCAGGTCACCTCGACGGGATAGTACGTCATATGGGATTAAGGGGTTAAACCCCAAATCTGATAATCCAGCATTTAGTTTCCACTAGAGTATTACAAAAAAGACCAGAGGTAGGAGACTGCCCAGAGAAAACTAAGGGGTAAGGTTTCTCCTTGTGGAGAGTGACATACCAGCTCTGGCTTGTCAAGGTAAGGAAACTTATTCACCTTGCAATGCTCCTCTGGTAAATTTAATATGCACATATTTAGTATCCCGGCGTCTGGAACGCAAAGTTCACCACAATAAAACTATGCTTTATCATACTGCAAACAAACAGTGGAATAAAATGTGATAAAAGCCTACAACCTGTAGTAAGCACCGATCCACCAAACCGCTGCACGACCAGCTCTGACCTCACCTACTGTATCCTCACCCATCGCTTATAAATTGTGGCCCTCGCGGGCAGGGTTCTCTCTCCTCCTGTACCAGTCGTGACTTGTATTGTTTAAGATTATTGTACTTTTATACCCTTTTCCACACGTAAAGCTCCATAGAATAAATGGCACTATAACAATAAATAATAAAAAATAAATGTAAATAAAAATGGAATAGCTCAAAATGTCATCTTGTCAAACAATGTTACAGTGCTCAAAATAAAGCGATGCAAAAATAATTCTACATATAAAATAGCTTTTATTGCGTAAAGGCGACAAAACATTAAAAAAAATATATATACCGTATTTTCCGGCGTATAAGACGACTTTTTAACCCCTAAAAATTGTCCCAAAAGTCGGGGGTCGTCTTATACGCCGGGTACGGCGTGTGCAGGGAGCGATCCTGGATGTTCCCAGGGTCTGAAGGAGAGGAGACTCTCCTTCAGGCCCTGGGATCTATATCCATGTAAAAAATAAAGAATAAAAATAAAAAATATGGATATACTCACCCCTCTGACGAACCCTGGCTGTCACCGCTGCAAGAGTCTGCCTCTGTTCCTAAGAATGCAGAGAGTGAAGGACCTTCCATGACGTTGCGGTCAGGTGACCGGTCACGCGACCAATCACAAGACCGCGACGTCACCGCAGGTCCTACACTCACTGCATTCTTAGGAACGGAGGCAGACGCTTGCAGCGGTGACAGCCAGGGTTCGTCGGAGGGGTGAGTATATCCATATTTTTTATTTTTATTCTTTATTTTTTACATGAATATGGATCCCAGGGCCTGAAGGAGAGTCTCCTCTCCTCCAGACCCTGGGAACCACACGCCGTATAAGATGACTGGGCGTATAAGATGACCCCCGTCTTATACGGCGGGCATATCCCAAATTCCATATGGAAAAGTTGGGGGTCGTCTTACACGCCCAGTCGTCTTATACACCAGAAAATACGGTATATACAAATGCAATATCGCTGTAATCGTACTGACATGAAGAATAAAGTTGCCCTATCAATGGTACCACACACGCCATAAACCCACCACAAAAAACTATTCTTGAATTGCTGGCTTTTGTACATTCCTCCTCCCAAAAATCGGAATAGAAAGTGATCAAAAAATTTAATATGCCTGAAAATGGTACCAATAAAAAAATCAACTGTTCCTTCAAAAAAACAAGCCATAATATGACTGACAGCAGAAATATGGAAAAAATTATAGCTCTCAAAACATGGCAATGCAAAAACTTGTTATATTTTTTTCCAATAAAAATATATTTTAGTGTGTGACAGCAACCAAACATAAAAAATATATAAATCTGGTATCGCTGTAATCTCACTGACCCGAAGAATAAAGTCACCTAATCACTTATACCACATGAGGAACGGCGTAAAAAAAATAAATAAAACCAATCCTTTACCTGCTGTTGATTTCTTTCATTCTGTCTCCCAAAGATCGCAATAAAGCTCGTCTCACATTTATCCTGAGCTCTGCACTGAGCGCTTACATCGAGGTTTCCGTGTAAATCTCTGAAATACGTGATTCAGACAGAACCCCCAGCAAAAGATTCCCTATAATGAAGCAGATGAAGGCACTGTGGATGCCGTATAAACTGTGATCTGGCGGTGACCCTCTTTTTAAAAGCACACTCGGTCACAGTTTTGTACACTTCTGAAAAGAAGGACACAGCTGAACAGAGGCCAGATGGAGTACAGAATAACTCTGCTACCTCATTATAGTGAATAGATCCTTCGGAGGTTTCATCTGAATCTTGTCACTCAGAGATTTAGATTTAAACCCCAATGTAAGTGCTCAGTGCAGAGCAGGATAAAGATGATCCCAAATGTTATGCAAAATGTTCCCAACAAAAGTTTCAACTCAATCCACACAAAAAAAGAAAGCCCAACTCAGCTCTATCATCTGTTAACAGAAATATAGGGGGCTTCCACGTCTCTGGTAGTACAAAGGTTCTGGAAAAGGGATACAGCATCCCGCCCCCCAAAATAAATGTAGTAAATTATGAGCTCCCAAATCCAAATGTCCCCTCCCTTCTGAATCTCAGTGTGCTTAAACCACATTCAGCGTCAACATGTTTGGCATTTCTGTAGCTTTGAGAGCCTAAGTAATTTATGGGTACGTGTCTCCAGAAGCATGAGCTGGGCACCACAAAGTACTGGGCACTACAATGGCAGTTTGCAATTTTCACTCAGCAATATCCACTGCTGCCTGTTTCAGAAAAACGCCCATGAAGTCAACATCGGCAGTGCACCTGTAGATAAATTCCCAAAGAGGTATAATTTCCAAAATGGAGTCACTTGACGGGGGATTCTGCTCTTATAGCACTTAGAGGCTCTGGATATGAAGTACACAAACTATTCTAGCAAAATTTGAGTCCCAGGAGGCAAATAGCGCTCCATCCCTCCAGAGTCTTGCAGTATGGCTAAGCAGGAGTGTACAGCCACATATGGGGTATTTCCACATTTAGCAAAAACTGTGGGACAAATTTTGGGGCCATTTTTACCCATTTCCCAGTGTGAAAATGTAAAATCTAGGTGTATAACACATGAACTGATTGAGAGGCACAGTTTGTTAAATGGTGTCTCTAATGAGTAGGGTTCTGCTGTTCTGGCACCTCAGGACCTCTGCAAATGTGACATGGCATCCTCAAACCAGTCCAGCAAAATCTGAACTCCAATGTGATGCTTCTTCAATTCTGAATTTTGCACTGTGATTCAAAAGTGATTTTTGACCACATATGGGGTATTTGTGTACTCATGAGAAATTGCACGACAATTTTGGGGGTCCATTTTCTCTGGATAGCCTTGTGAAAATAAAAAAAGTGAGGCTTAAAGAACATTTTTGTGGAAAAAAATCTTAGTTACTCACCAGTTAACGGTGTTTTTCGGAGTCCATGACAGCACTACAGAGAGAGGGGATCCGCCCTTCAGGAACAGGAAACCAACAGATACATAAGGGCGGCACCTCTCCATGCATCAGTTGGTTTACAGAGCACAAGAGGACCACCAAGGTTAACAGCATAATTGATATACAACTATACTACTACTAACTATTCACCACGAGTGAATTATATAAACAAAGTAAGAGATGTACACACATAACTTAAGAAGATGGGAGGGTATGTATGGGTGCTGTCATGGACTCTGAAAAACACCGTTAACCGGTGAGTAACTAAGACTTTATCGGTCGTCCATGACAGCACCACAGAGAGAATTACAGAGAGTAAACTGACTAGGGAGGGACTACAGCTTGCAGAACCCTTACACCAAAAGAGAGGTCCAAGGAAGCACCCAGGTTTAATCTATAATGGTTATAGAATGTGTTTTGAAAAGACCAAGAAGCAGCCTTACATATTTGGTCGATCGACAATTCTAACCTCTCCGCCCACGAGGCAGCCATAGCTCTAGTGGAATGTGCTCTTAGACCTTCAGGCGCCAGCTTGCCCTCTGAGATGTATGCCAGTGAAATAGCCTCCCTGATCCACCTAGCTAGCGTAGGTTTTGATGCTCTATGACCTTTCCTGCTACCCTGATAGAACACGAATAGGGCATTATCTGTCATGATTCCCAATGGCAGGGACGAAGTAAATAACAGGACTAGCTCTAGGAAGATGGAATCTAAGCTGACCGCGATGCTGAACCTAACTCACAACTAACAATAGTCGGGGAACATACCTACGTTTTATCCCTAGATGTCTCGCACCAGCCGAAGATCTAGCTACCCCTAATAGAGGAAAACACAGACCTGGCTTGCCTCCAGGGAAACCCCAAAAGTGATAGCAGCCCCCAACATATAATGACGGTTAGGTAAGAGGAAAACACGTACGTAGTATGAATACAGGTTCAGCAAAGAGAGGCCCACTAACTAGATAGCCGAAAATACAAAAGAGGACTTTGCGGTCAACTCAAAACCCTACAAAATACCATCCTGAAATTACCTTAACTCCGATATCAACTCATGACACTGGAGTGGTCATTTCAGCTCACTAGAGCTTCCAGCAGCAAGGTTCAGATAAATGCACGCTGGACAAAACATACAAAAAAATACAAATGATCCAACTTAGCTGAATCAGCAGACTTAGGAGCAGGTAGCAAGCAACAGAGGAGCTCTGGTAACATTGATAGCCGGCACTAGAATGACTGAGAAGCCAGACTATATAGGAAACTCCCATTTCCTGATGGAAACAGGTGAACTGGAAATAAGGGACAGAAGTCAGCCAGTACCACCAGTAGCCACCAGAGGGAGCCCACAAACAGAATTCACAACAGTACCCCCCCTTGAGGAGGGGGCACCGAACCCTCATGAGAACCACCAGGGCGATCTGGATGGGCCCTATGAAAGGCGCGAACCAAATCAGAGGCATGAACATCAGAGGCAGTCACCCAAGAATTATCTTCCTGACCGTATCCCTTCCATTTAACCAAATATTGAAGTCGCCGTCTGGAAACGCGAGAGTCCAAAATCTTCTCCACAACATACTCCAATTCCCCCTCCACGAGCACAGGAGCAGGAGGCTCAACAGAAGGAACAACCGGTACTTCGTACCTCCGCAACAACGACCGATGGAAGACATTATGAATAGTGAAAGAAGCTGGTAGGTCCAAACGAAAAGATACAGGATTAAGAATCTCCAAAATCTTATAAGGACCTATAAACCGAGGTTTAAACTTAGGAGAAGAGACCTTCATAGGGACAAAACGAGAAGATAACCACACCAAGTCCCCAACACGAAGACGATGACCCAAACGACGACGACGATTAGCAAACTGCTGAGTCTTCTCCTGAGACAACTTCAAATTGTCCACCACATGACTCCAAATCTGATGCAGTCTATCCACCATAGTGTCCACTCCAGGACAATCCGAAGATTCTACCTGGCCAGATGAAAAACGAGGGTGAAACCCTGAACTGCAAAAGAAAGGAGAAACCAGAGTGGCAGAACTGGCCCGATTATTGAGGGCAAACTCCGCCAATGGCAAAAAGGCGACCCAATCATCCTGATCAGCAGACACAAAACACCTCAAATAAGTCTCCAAGGTCTGATTAGTTCGCTCCGTCTGGCCATTCGTCTGAGGATGGAATGCAGACGAAAAAGACAAATCAATGCCCATCCTGGCACAGAACGCCCGCCAGAATCTAGACACAAATTGGGATCCCCTATCAGAAACGATGTTTTCCGGGATACCATGTAAACGGACCACATTCTGAAAAAATAAAGGAACCAACTCCGATGAAGACGGCAACTTGGGCAAGGGTACCAAATTAATCATTTTAGAAAAACGGTCACACACCACCCAAATGACGGACATTTTCTGAGAAACCGGGAGATCCGAAATGAAGTCCATAGAGATGTGCGTCCAAGGCCTCTTCGGAATAGGCAAAGACAACAACAATCCACTGGCCCGAGAACAGCAAGGCTTGGCCCGAGCACAAACATCACAAGACTGTACAAAAGTAAGCACATCCCGAGACAGGGAAGGCCACCAGAAGGACCTGGCCACCAAATCCCTGGTACCAAAGATTCCAGGGTGGCCTGCCAACGCAGAAGAATGCACCTCCGAAATGACTCTACTGGTCCACTCATCTGGAACAAACAGTCTCTCAGGCGGACAACGGTCAGGCCTATCCACCTGAAATTCCTGCAAAGCACGTCGCAAGTCTGGGGAGACAGCAGACAATATCACTCCATCCTTAAGGATACCCGTAGGCTCAGAATCACCAGGAGAGTCAGGCTCAAAACTCCTAGAAAGGGCATCTGCCTTCACATTTTTTGAACCTGGCAGATATGAGACCACAAAATTAAATCGAGAGAAAAACAATGACCAGCGCGCTTGTCTAGGATTCAGACGCCGGGCAGACTCAAGGTAAATCAGATTCTTGTGATCAGTCAAGACCACCACCTGATGTCTGGCACCCTCAAGCCAATGACGCCACTCCTCAAATGCCCACTTCATAGCCAAGAGCTCCCGATTACCAACATCATAATTTCGCTCGGCGGGCGAAAATTTTCGAGAGAAGAACGCACATGGTCTCATCACTGAGCAATCGGAACTTCTCTGCGACAAAACCGCCCCAGCTCCAATCTCGGAAGCATCAACCTCGACCTGAAAAGGGAGTGAAACATCAGGCTGGCGCAACACAGGGGCAGAAGAAAAGCGGCGCTTAAGCTCCCGAAAGGCCTCCACAGCCGCAGAGGACCAATTGGCAACATCAGCACCCTTCTTAGTCAAATCAGTCAGAGGCTTAACAACACTTGAAAAACCGGTTATGAATCGACGATAGAAATTAGCAAAGCCCAAGAATTTCTTAAGACTCTTCAAAGAAGTGGGCTGCATCCAATCACAAATAGCCCGAACCTTGACAGGATCCATCTCAATAGAAGAAGGGGAAAAAATGTACCCCAAAAAAGAGATCTTCTGATGTACCCCAAAAAATGTACCCCAAAAATGCACTTTGAACCCTTTACAAACAAAGAATTGGCCCGTAAAACCTGAAAAACCTTCCTAACCTGTTGAACGTGCGACTCCCAGTCATCCGAAAAAATCAAAATATCATCCAAATACACAATCATAAATTTATTCAGATATTCACGGAAAATATTGTGCATAAAGGACTGAAAGACTGAAGGGGCATTAGAAAGACCAAAAGGCATTACCAGATACTCAAAATGGCCCTCGGGCGTATTAAATGCAGTTTTCCACTCATCTCCCTGCTTAATCCGCACCAAATTATACGCACCCCGAAGATCAATCTTAGAGAACCACCCTGCCCCCTTAATACGGGCAAACAAATCAGTCAATAGTGGCAAAGGATACTGGTATTTAACAGTGATCTTATTCAACAGCCGATAATCAATACAAGGCCTCAGAGAGCCATCTTTTTTACCCACGAAAAAAAAACCTGCTCCTAAAGGGGATGAGGAAGGACGAATATGTCCCTTTTCCAAGGACTCTTTAATATACTCTCGCATGGCAGCATGTTCCGGCACTGACAGATTGAACAAGCGACCTTTAGGAAATTTGCTGCCAGGAATCAAATCTATAGCACAATCGCAATCCCTGTGAGGAGGGAGAGAACTAATTTTAGGCTCCTCAAAAACATCACAGTAGTCAGACAAAAATGCCGGAACCTCAGAGGGAGTAGATGAAGCAATGGAAACCAAAGGTACCTCCCCATGAGCCCCCTGACATCCCCAGCTTACCACAGACATAGTTTTCCAGTCAAGGACTGGATTATGAGTTTGTAACCATGGCAATCCAAGCACTAAGACATCATGCAAGTTATACAATACAAGAAAGCGAATCACCTCCCGATGGTCAGGAGTCATACACATAGTCACTTGTGTCCAGTATTGTGGTTTATTCCTAGCCAGTGGTGTAGAGTCGATTCCCTTTAAAGGAATAGGGACTTCCAAAGGCTCTAGACTAAACCCACAGCGCCTGGCAAAGGACCAATCCATAAGACTCAGGGAGGCGCCAGAATCCACATAGGCATCCACGGTGATAGAAGATAACGAACAAATCAAAGTCACAGACAAAATAAACTTAGACTGCAAAGTGCCAATTGCTAAAGATTTATCAACCTTTTTTGTGCGTTTAGAGCATGCTGATATAACATGAGCAGAATCACCACAATAGAAGCACAACCCATTTTTACGCCTGTAATTCTGCCGTTCGCTTCTGGACAGAATTCTATCACATTGCATATTCTCCGGAGCCCGCTCAGAGGACACCGCCAAATGGTGCACAGGTTTGCGCTCCCGCAAACGCCGGTCAATCTGAATAGCCATTGTCATGGACTCATTCAGACCTGTGGGCGTAGGAAACCCTGAAAATTAATTTAACTTTAATAGCGGACACATTAGCTGCAGACGCTGGCTTCCTGCAGCTGCTGAGCGATCATGCATGCTCGCTACTTAAACAAATGAATATTCACTGCCCTCCACTCCCATGGGCGCAGAGGACAGTGAATATTTGTTCCCTTTAGTAGCGGGCACACGTGAAAGCCCGGCGCTGCATGAAGCTGGTGGCTGCTGCTACTGTGCCAGGTACTAAAGAGCAATGAGTACTCACTGCTCTCCATTAACATAATCCTGGCGAGGAGAGCAGTGAATATTCCGGCAGCTGTCCTCTGCTTGAAAGCAGCGCATGAAGTCACTGCCATGCGCAGCTTACAAGCATAAATCAGCTGCCTGCATCGGAACAAGATGCTGCGAGGGAGCACAGGAGGGTAAGTGTGATGGTTTATTTTTCTTAATGTTTTTCTGATAAGGGCCTGCATACCAGGATAGAGATGAGGAGGCCAATCATACCAAGATAAGGATGGGGTCATGCATACCAGGATATAGATAGGGTCCCTGCATGTCAGGACAGGGATGAGAGGGCCATGCATGCTAGGATACAGTTAATGGGGCAATGCATGCCAGGATAGGGATGAGGGGGGCATACGGTACTTGCCAAGATAGGGATAAGGGGGCCATGCATACCAGGATGAGGATGAGGGGATAATGTATACCTGGCTTATACTTGAAGCCATACGTTTTCACAGTTTTTTGTGGTAAAATTAGGTGCCTCTGCTTATATTTGGGTTGACTTATACTCAAGTATATACGGTATTTCAGTATGGGCCTTTGGGTGCAATATTGGCTACAAGAAAATGGGAGAGGTATTCTCAGTCTGTGAATATTAATCAAAACATTTAAGTGATAGGGAGGTGATGAACCTGTAGAGTCAGTGCATCTATGAATTGATTGATCTGTAAGATACACAAGTAACAGTACCTCCCTATCACTTAAAGGAGTTGTCCCACAAACAACGTACACTTAAGGTACCGTCACACTAAACGATATCGCTAGTGATCCGTGACGTTGCAGCGTCCTGACTAGCGATATTGTTGAGTGTGACAGGCAGCAGCGATCAGGATCCTGCTGTGATATCGCTGGTCGTTGATTAAAGTTCAGAACTTTATTTGGTCGTCAGATCGCCGTGTATCGTTGTGTTTGACAGCAAAAGCAACGATACCAGCGATGTTTTACAATGGTAACCAGGGTAAATATTGGGTTACTAAGCGCAGGGCCGCGCTAAGTAACCCGATGTTTACCCTGGTTACCAGTGTAAAATGTAAAAAAACAAACACTACATACTCACCTTTGCGTCCCCCGCCGTCCGCTTCCTGCACTGACTGAGCGCCGGCCGTAAAGTGAAAGCACAGCACAGCGGTGATGTCACCGCTCTGCTGTTAGGGCCGACACTCACAGTCCATGCAGGAAGCGGACGCCGGGGGATGCGAATGTAAGTATGTACTGTTTGTTTTTTTACATTTTACACTGGTAACCAGGGTAAACATCGGGTTACTTAGCGTGGCCCTGCGCTTAGCAACCCGATGTTTACCCTGGTTACCCGGGGACCTCGGCATCGTTGGTCGCTGAAGAGCTGTCTGTGTGACAGCTCTCCAGCGACCAAACAGCGACGCTGCAGCGATCGGCATCGTTGTCTGTATCGCTGCAGCGTCGCTTAGTGTGACGGTACCTTTAACCCAATAGATTTTAGATTAAAAAAAAAAAAAGGGTTCACCATTGGACGTCTTAAAAAACATTCCTGTAGACAATCTTCTAAATGTTAATGTGCCCCTGCCAAATACTGTTTAAATGCCACACCTGACAATGCAAGGACATGGTCTGAACACACCAAAGATCCTGGGCAGGAGAGGAAGCTAAAGATAGTATACAGTCAGGACAATGTGGGATTGCAGATGCTGGTTTCTGTAAGGAAAAACATTCTCATGCCCATTTAAAAACGTGTTATACCTCATAGAAAGAATCAGCTGTGATCCCATACTGTAATATCTATATATTGTTTTTCCCAGGAGCAGTGGTATAACTGACCATGTTTCTGCATGGTCAGGCACATCCAATACACAAGGGTACGTTTATAAGCTTGGTACTAGAACATTTTTCTTTAAACATTCAGTTGTGGAACATATTTTTATTCTAAGATCTATAACCGTATATACTCATGTATAAGCTGAGATTTTCAGCACATTTTTTTGTACTGAAAATGCCCCCCTCGGCTTATACACGAGTCATGGTCCCAGAAAGCCGGTGGGGGAGGAGGAGCAGTGGCAGGAGTCGGCGACTGTGACATCATGTTCCTCCTCCTCGCGCGGTCCTGCAAGTCCCTGCATCTCCGTTGTCCAAAGCCGGCAGCTCTCCTCTGCTCAGCGGTCATGTGGTACCGCTCATTAAAAAGGTAATGAATATGTACATGTCTCCACTCCCATAGGCGTGGAGCGCATATTCGTTACCTTAATGAGCGGTACCAGGTGACCGCTGAGCAGAGGAGAGGAGAGGAGAGGAGAGCTGCCGGCGCCGGACAATGGAGACGCAGGGACTTACAGGACCGCGCGAGGAGTGGGAGTATGACGGGGGAGGATGCTGAGCCATACATAGAAGGAGAGGATGGGGAGGACACCTAGCCATGCATAGAAGGGGAGGACGCTGAGCCATACATAGAAGAGGGAGGACATGGAGGACGCGGAGCCATACATAGAAGGGGGAGGACAAGGGAGGACGCTGAGCCATACATAGAAGGGGAGGACAGGGAGGACACTGAGCCATACATAGAAGGTGGAGGACAGGAAGGACCCTGAGCCATGAATACAACTAGGAGACCAGGGGAGCCACACATAGCAGGACAGGGATGAGGGGACAATGCATACCTGGCTTATACTAGAGTCAATAAGCTTACCTAGTTTTCGGTGGCGAAATTAGGTGCCTCGGCTTATACTCGGGTCGGCTTATACTCAAGTACACACGTAATGTACTATGTTGGAGGAACAACCCCTTAAGCTTTATTTTTTTAATTCTTCATACATTGCAAACAAAGAGGGCGTTCTTTATATCATTCAGACTTCATTTCCCTGCTAAACCAAAATCCAGAAATCATGGCTTATGAGTCACAGAAAACATGCTTCCTGGAGTGTGAATGGAGAAAAAAAAAACAGCAAATTGCAGATGTTAACTGCAGACACTGTCTGTTGAGCACCGTCAAGGTCCATGTTACATGATGCAGAATTTGGAGCAGGGTATGTGGAGGAGGAGGGAAAGGAGGAGCAGCAGCAGGTACATGTGTAGGGGGGACATTGAGTGTGAACAGGCAAGACAGGCAGAGTGAAAAATAACGGCAATAATGTTGGCCTAAACAACCAACAGTCACAGCAGGGTGATGAAAATGAACCACAAAAGCCCTTGGTACTGCTGGACAACACTATAAGCTGTATTCTGGAATTCTTGTCAGATGAAAGATGTATTGCTACCATCAAGCAACAGCATGATTTATCTATACCTATGCTTTAGGACCTTTAATATAAAAGCAAACTAGGATAATTTTTTCCTGACTTCAGAAGGAAGTCCAAATTAGCTCATTAACAGGATAAGCTGGGTTACCTGTTTTGCGAAGTTTTCAATGAGCGAGGGTCTGCCACCTACAAGACTAACCAGAAGATCCAGCGCTCTCCCTGCACCAGAATTAAGGCTACAACAAGAAGCCAAGAAAGTAGCAGCAACAGCTACAGTATATATTTGACATGATGGATTAGGTGTTTTATCCGCCATTTACCAACTTGACACACCCAACAGCCAGGTTCAGACATACCTAGACTATATGCTGTCTCAGGCAGAAACCTTAACCCCTTAGTAACCACAAATATGTCTTTTAACCCCTTTGACTTCGGACGTAATATTCCGCCCATGTGACCTGGGCCTATTTGACCATGGATGGAATATTAGGCCCGAACGAGCGACCGCGCACATGGGGTGTGCTCAGGTGATCACCGCCGGTTATCAACTGATTCTGACAGCTGACATCCGACACTAGGTGCCAGGAGTGGTCACAGACCGCTTCCAGCACTTTAACCCCCTCGTAGTGATAGCGGGGATCTCAACGAGGTCACCACAGTTCAAACCGGCGGTAATCTTGACCAGAGGTAACCTTGATGACGTCACCGCCGGTCACTGACGCTGCGCTCACAGCTGCTCATTCCCCGGTGATTCTCAGCCTGGACAGTCGCATCTTAGCACCGTCCAGGTTGAAAACTAACTATACCCCAGACATGGATTACGGCGGGGATAGAATGACGGAGAGTTGAGGGATATTACTGTTTTTTATTTTAGCTTTATTACAGGAGAAGGAGGACTTTGGTGGAATTAGGAGTTAGGTGAGTATAGAGGTGCTTGTTCTTTTTAAATAAAAATGGAAAACTGTGTTTTGTTTTATTTCTAATTAAATAATTTATTCTGCTTGTGACTTTATTTACCATACAACTATGGGGATTAGTAATGGATAGATGTCTTATTGACGCCTCTCCATTACTAATCTGTGGGCTTGATGTCACCAGACAATACAAAGGTGACATCAACCTCACAAATATGAACCACACTTTCCACCGCCATAGGGAAGTGGGAAGAACCGGGCAAAGCACCAGAATTGATCCATCTAATAGATGTGCCAGGTCAGAAGGCTAGTAAATAAAAATTTCAAAAACTGACTGTCACATGCAAACATAGATCAAGTGTGCACAGGTGCTGAACCTAGAGTCACCAACTCTCAGCACCTGTTCACACTTGATCTATGTTTGGATGTGACGGTCAGTTTTTTGAAATTTTTATTTACTAGCCTTCTGACCGAGCACTCCGCCTCTTAGCCACAGGTGTTTTAATCGCAGCGGGTCCATTACCCCTCCACAGAGAGAGAAATTTAGTCTAAGAAGAGGTTTCACAGGTACCCATTCAGATGAAGACGTTTATTTTCAGCGAGGAAAGGAAAGTGTAGGACCTGGTATACGAGAGATGCCGTAAAGTGGCTACCAGGTACACGTAAATTGGACATTTATGAGCTAAACGCTCTAATTTTTTCATATTTCTAGTGCAGTAATGCAGTTCAACTTTCATGTTTGCATGTTTTGGCGCTACAGTGTGCGGCCTTGTTTGTTTGACATTGTACGGGTTGGTGACTCTAGATTCAGCACCTATTCACACTTGATCTATGTTTGGATGTGACGGTCAGTTTTTTTAAATTTGTATTTACACACGTACCGGAGACCTTGACATATGAAAGATGCCTAAATCTGGTTTTGCTGTAATCGCACAGACACGAAGAATAATGTAGCCTAATCACTTATACCGCAAGAGGAAGGCATAAAAAATAAATAAAACCAATTTTTTACATGCTGTTAATATTTTAATTCTCACTCCCAAAGATCGCAGTAAGGCTCGACACACATTTATCCTGTGCTGATCGCTTGCATCGGGGTTTCCGTGGAAATCCCTGAAATATGTTACCTCTGGCGGAAGATTCCCTGTAATGAGGCAGATGGAGGCACTATGGACACCGTCGTTTTAGGATTGAAAAGGGTATGTCACTCGGAAATTAAGATGGAAACCCCAAAGTAAGTGATCAGCATAGAGCGCTGGATAAATGTGATCCCAAATATTATGTAAAATGTTCCCAATAAAAGCTTTGACTCAATCCACAAAAAAAACAAGCCCTCACTCAGATCCGCCATCTGTTAAAGGATATATAGGGGGCTTTCACGTTACTAGTAGCACAAAGGCTCTGGAAAAGTGAAATGGCTCTCACCCACCAAAAGAAATTCAGCACATTCTCAACTCCCAAATCTACATGCTCCCGCCTCCATTCTGAGCTCCACAGTGGACCTAAACAACCACATACTAAGTCCACGTTTGGCATTTCTGAAACGATGATCGTCCGCCTAACTTACAGGTGCACGCCTCCAGAAGCAAGGGCTCGGCATGACGTACTGGTGACTATAATGTACCGGTCACTAGATGGTACTGCTCACTACATTGGCAGTTTATACTTTTCACTCGGCAACTTTCATTGCCGCTTGTTTCTGGAAAATACCCATTATGCCAAAATCATCACTACACCTGTAAATTTCCCAAGGGGTATAGTTTACTAAATAAATGGGGTCACAGGAGGGGGGATTCTGCTCTTCTAGCAATTAGGGGCTCTGTGTATGGAGTCCACAAACTGTTCTAGGAAAATCTGAGCTCCAGGAGGCAAAAAGCCTCCCTCAACGTCTCAGCACGCCACCAGCGCTCCAGGCAACAGAACGTACACAGTGTGGGCACACCGCATGCCCAAGCAGCTTATCCTGCTCACAGTCACGGTCTCCATTACTGCCTCTGAAATTAGCCTCCACATATATTGCCAGTATACTCATACATCTGATTATAAGTCCAGATCCTACGCTCCAGTAAATTAGATAAACTTGCTCTGAGGAAGGTCCACAAACGACCGAAAACGTTTAGCAAGAAACGAGCTACCGCTGATCTTTCTGTTCAGATGTAAAATAAATGACTTTATTTTCTACAAGCATTATTGAGTGCCAAGCTTTTTGATACATTTGATTTAAGGGGCTGGAAAACCTACTTGAGCACCTCTACTCACAAATTTATAGAGTGCCATGTAACTTGTTCTTGTTTCACATATGATGTGGTTCCTAAAGAAAATGGTGTTGTAAAAATGAGAAATTGATGGTCGATTTTTAACCCTATAACTTCCTAACAAGAAAAAAAAAATTTGGTTCCAAAATGTTGCTGATATAAAGTAGACATGTGGGAAATGCTACTTATTAAGTATTTTGTGTGACATACTGTATCTGTGTGATTTTAGGGCATGAAAAGTCAAAGTTGGAAAATTGCAAAATTTTCGCCAAATTTATGTCTTTTTTTCACAAATAAATGCAAGTCATATCAAATAAATTTTACCACTATTATGAAGTACAATATGTCACAAGAAAATCTCAAAATTACTGGGATCCATTGAAGCATTCCAGAGCTATTACCTCATAAAGTGACAGTGGTTAGAATTGTAAAAATTGGCCTCGTCATTAACGTGCAAACCACCCTTGGGGGTAAAAGGGTTAACTGACCTGACATATAAGAGAATTGCATCTCCATACAGACGACAATCCAGCAGCTGTTTGCTGTACACTGTAGCTGTCAATTTTCTGCATCAGTCACGATTAGTGTTGGCACAAACCATAGCCGTTTAACCTCTTAAATTATGCTGTCAATAGTGACTACAGAATCTAAATGGTTATGTGAGTGCAGTGGGGGCTCCCTCTTTAACCCTATTAGCACCCTGAGATCTTGATCATATGGTTCTGCTGTTTGCCTTGGCAATTTATGGCTTAATAGCGGCCTTAGAGTCTGCAGGGTATAGCGGCCTGTTCAAAAGTTATAAAAATTTAGGTGGTAAAAATAAACTTTTTCATTCCTGTCATGCCACTTTTCATTAATTCCTGAAAAGCACCTGAAGGGTTAATTAACTACTTTAAGGCAATTTTGAATATGTTGAGTTGTGTGGTTTTTAAAACTGTATCACATTTGAGGGTTTCCAATATGAAGGACCCCTAAAAGTCACTTAAAATCTGAACAGGTCCCTATAAAACAAAATTTTGTAAATTTCCTTTGAAAAATGAAAAATTACTTCTACCTTTTAAAACCTTTTAAAATGGTAACAAAATAAAACAAAATAATTCAACGGATTAGACATGAATCAGTGCAGACCTACAGTAACCTAAAGCTGATACTAATTGACTGCCCATCTTCTATACTAATCTACTGCATATAGTGCCGAAAGCCCTCTTAGGCTGCCGTCACACTAGCAGTATTTGGTCAGAATTTTACATCAATATTTTTAAGCCAAAACCAGGAGTGGGTGATAAATGCAGAAGTGGTGCATATGTTTCTATTATACTTTTCCTCTAATTGTTCCACTCCTGGTTTTGGCTTACAAATACTGATGTGAAATACTGACCAAATACTGCTAGTGTGACGGCAGCCTTAGACGGGCATCTGCTCCCTTGTCCATCATAGCATCTACACTCTAGTACAGCTGCTGCCAGAGTGTCTGTTGCTCTTCCTATACTGCCACGCATCTTTCTGTAATAATTATATGGGTACTACGGAATCTGATAGCATGGGAT
Organism: Ranitomeya variabilis; assembly: GCF_051348905.1. Classification (NCBI taxonomy): domain Eukaryota; kingdom Metazoa; phylum Chordata; class Amphibia; order Anura; family Dendrobatidae; genus Ranitomeya; species Ranitomeya variabilis. Next base: position 355,216,411 of record NC_135235.1, read on the forward strand.
AAAGCCAGTCTGAGAACAAAGTTGCAGCAAAAGATGTATTTACTCAAAAACAGAAATGTAAACAGAACTAACAGATATTTCTGCAATTGTAACGAGAGCCTCAGCTCTATATAGAAAATAGCCAACAGGATAGCAAACAAAACATAGTACAGATATCTCTGCAATAGTAACAAGGTCCTCAGCTCTATATAGAAAATCACAGCAAACTGTGTAGCGGGGCGTGACCGCTAATGTGAACCAGTCCAGCAAGGAAATTATGTGGAAGTAAACAAGACACTTGAACGAAGAAGTCCAATAAGGTTATAGTGCAAATGCACACAGTATTAAATGATGAAGTCCAGCAACACTTGCTCATACGTGTGCACAGTACTTGTTTGTAGGAGTCCAAAAGTTCACAGATGATGCGTCATGTGAATGACGTCCTAGAAAAGAGAGGACGAGGGGAGAAAGAGGGAGAGCGCCACCTAAGCGTAGTAGATGAGTAGATCTTTCTTGTAGAGATAACACAGCTTGAATCTTGCTCACCTGGTGTGGTTGTGCAAAGAGGCACAACACTGGGAAAAGTTTAGTACACAAAGGAAATCCTTCCACAGGTGTGCTGCCAGTCGCAGCAGTTCCAGAGGCGAGAGGTAGCTGAATGGGGTGAGGCAGACCACCGAGTAGAGACCAGCAGAAGCAGGGAGTTAACCAGCAAACAGGCAGATGCTCAGGAGCCAGCAGCACAAAATATTCAGGCACAGGTGAACACAAGACCCGGACTTAAATAATCAGGACAGACAGGAAGTTCCATGACAGGGCGAGATCCAAGACTCCATCTTGGATCAGGGCGAACAGACACCAGGAAAGTCCGGAATCCTTACATTTTCATTCTCAGTTGTAGTCCTCTACCTTGCCGATTATGCTGCTACCACTGCTAAGCCATGCCAGCAGCCCATCTCCTGGCTGCCCACTGTGCTTTTGTACTACTAGAAAGTATCATCCCAATTTCTCTCTTGAAGGTTTACAAGCATCAAAACAGCTACAAAAAAGGAACATTTTTTAAATGTTTGTTAATAGGCCACTGATTCTTAATTTTTGAAAACCGCTATCTTGTTCCAACTAATTAAAAAAAGGATAATTTTTTATTAAAAGCCTTTGGAATTGCCTAGTCATTTCAAGACTAGTAAACCTGTTGTGGATCCACCCCGAAATTGTTATTTTTACTCCTATCACTATTTTATTTAGCAAAGCTTCTTGACTGCCTGCACCGCCTGTGTGTAATGTTCAGCAAAGCAAGCACTTGCCCCCAAGTAGGGATCATTTTTTTTTAATGTTTTTATTCTTAATTAAGTAACCTAAAACGCCTGATAGTGAAGATTTATTCGATAGGCTGTTGGTTACGACCCATTATATGATAATCATCTGTTCACACTTACCCAGATGGGTTAAGGTTACTTGGACATTAATAAGGCTGTGAAAGCAATAAAGTGTTCACAATTTGTTCCATACACTAACAGAAATACTCTGAATGCTAGCTACACATATTGTTTTCTGGGCAATTAGAAGAGTTGTAATATTGCAAATAAATTCCAACAAATAACATTTTGGGAGTAAACTCATGAGAGCCAGAAGACACAAGGCTAAAGTTGCTGTCTAGGAAGCAATTACTACTATTCTTTTTTTTTTACATTGGGCACTTCAGAGCTTAAATACTGTATATACTCGTGGATAAGTTGACCCGACTATAAGCTGAGGGACCTAATTTTGCCACGAAAAACTGGAGAAACTTATTGACTCGAGTATAAGCCGGGTATGCATTGTCCCCTCATCCCTATCTTGGTATGCATGGCTCCCGCTCCCTATCCTTGTTTGCACGGCTCCCCAACCCTGTCCTTGTATGCATGGTTCCTATAAAAAAAAAAAGAAAAACACATCCTACTTACTTTCCCTGTGCGCCCTCGCTGCATCTCGTTTCGGCACCAGCAGCTCTTCCTGTTGAGCGATCACATGCCCCCGCTCATTAAGGTAATGAATATTCACTTCAAGCCTATGGATGTAGAGAGAGGTGAATATTCATTACCTTAATGAGCAGGGGACAAGTGATCTCTTGGCCAGAAGAGTTGCTGGCGCCGGAACGAGATGCAGCGAGGGCACACAGGGAAAGTAAGTAGGATGTGTGCTGGAAGCCAGTAGCTGCAGCTGTAACTGTGAGCTCTTATAAGAGAAATGAATATTCACTGCCAACGCACAGTGCACAGGCTTTAGCTGCAGCCGCCAGCTCTTGCTTCTGTGACCAGCTGCTCTGCCGCTCCCCCTAACCCTCGCCGTCTTTCTGGGAAAATGACTCTTTTATAAGCCAAGGGGGCGTTTTCAGCACAACAAAAAAGGTTCTGAAAAACTTGGCTTATACACGAGTATATACGGTAGTAGGGAACTCATATAATCTTATGTCCATTTGACTTACTTTTTCACTTAGATTGTTAGGGTAGCAACCTAAAGGAAGACAACATTCTAGCGATGTTGGGGCCTCTTGAAAATCCAGTGTTAATTTCTTCTCTCTAAAATTAAAAGATTTAATAACAGTTGAATATTATATTTCAAACAATAAAACATGACGGCCTACATTAAAAATCAATGGGGTCAGTATAAACATTCTTATTTCATTTTTCCTCTATAATATTAAGCAAATTATGATAAAAAGGTACAGGTTAAATAATGACAAAGCTCCAGAAATATTAGAACCTTAAAATTCTCCCAAATATACTTTGAATAACAAGGAATTGGAGGAAACCCACACAGGGAGAACACCGAGTCCACACAGATGTTGCCAATTTTGGATTTAAGCCTAGGGACTAGGGCTGCAAGGCAGAAGTGCTAACCTCTGAGCCCCACAGGGCCACCCACATGAAACTTGGGAGAGTCTTGGAAAAAAGATTTCCCCATTATGTGGCCTCTAGGAGTGACTGAGCGTCTATAAACTATACCACATTTTACAAGAATGCTGATTAAACAACTTTTTGTTTTGTTAAAAACAAAGTTATATAAAATGTTGCTTGCATATTAACATGCACTGCCAACATCGTACATGTGGGAAAATCCGGTAGGTCAGAATCTCCTATGGCAGAAATGATGTAGAAGTAGTCACTTCCTCCCCAGAATTACAAATTTAATGGCACCGTTAGTCAGAGAGGGAGGAAAGGGCATAGAAAGGTGATGAAAGTGTGTTTCCAAAAAGGGGAAAAAACAGACTAAAAAATAAGTTGAATATGAGTGTTAGTCTTTGTATCAGAAGAATTTTTAGTTTTCGAATAAATGTCAGATTTGTTTTCCTATAATAAAGGTTTTTATTCCTACTGTTTTTTTCTTATTTTTTTTTTTATAAACTGACTTTACAGAACAGCTTAAATGACGTACATTGAATTGTAAGGTGCAAAAACTGCTAAGAAAAAAAAAAAAAAGATTGTGGTCAAATTGTCCAACAAGGTTCATGTATACATTCATGTAATGTTTAGGCTAACAAATATATCAAGACCAATACTTTTCACATAGGAAATATTAATTATCTGGGTATATAATCAAACAAAAGGATAAAAAGAGGATAAAAAGAGAAAGTAGGAGAGAGAAAAAAAAAAGGAAATCAGAGTAGCAAAATTAGATTCACAGTTAATTAGTTGTTGAGGATAAAGTACAGAATAGGAGAAAGACAAAAAAAAAAATGTGACAAATAAAATACAGATTGTGGTTACATTATGCCCTAGAAATTGGAGGATATCCATTTGTTACACTTAAGATGAGAGGAGTAGATACCTTGGATTGAAACAACAGATTGTTCCAAGGCACAATTATAATGAACGGCTTGAAGGAGTTTGTTAATTGATGGGATGAAGACCCTTTTCTGGCTATGAGTACTTTCACAGAAAACAAAACATGAAAGCTAACAGTTTTAAGGCTGAAGAAGGCTGTAAACAGCCGAAATGTGATGTGTATTTAGGTTTTATCAGTTTAAATAAAAAATTTTCCTACAAGCAACTGGAATTTCTGCACCTTGATTTCTCTCGGTGGCAAAGATTGGGCCATTCCCTGGTCCTCCTGTCTGGCATAGTTTTAAGGTTGAAAGACGACACAAATCCATTGATTTTATTCTATAATCCTACCGTGATGATCCAGAGGAAGGCAATAATCCCATGTGGCAGGTGCCAATAGGTCCATATTAGGGGAAAAATTTTGTCCTGACTCCACATATGGCAATCAGACTAGTTTCCTGGATCAACGACCAATCACAGAACCTGCTAACCATAACTGCAAATATTACATTTTTCAAGAAAGGCATCCAAGTCCTCGAGGTCATTTTTTAGATAATCAAATTACAACATGTGGCAGAGAATTCCATAGTCTCACTGTTCTTACAGTAAAGAACCACCTTCTGTGATTACTAAACCTTCTCAAATCTAGATGTAGAGGATGCTCCTTTGTCGAAGTAAAAAAAAATCTAAGAAGGATCTATATCCTGTCCCATCATATATCTGTACATTGTAATAAGATTGCCCCTTAGCTGTACTTTTTCCAAACTGAATAACCTCAAACTTGATAACCTATCTTGATACTGCAGTCACCTATTCCCTTAATAACCTTGGTTGCTCTTCTCTGCAATCGCTCTAGTTCAGGTTTATCCCTCTTATTCATCGTTGACCTATATTGTATACAGTATTCGAAGTGTGGCCACACTAGTGACTTGTATAGAGGCAAAATGGCAAAATGTTCTTGTCATGAGCACCTATGGACAGTTTTAAGCAACCAATCATTTTATTTGCCTTGGCAGCGGATGACGGGCACTGGTGTTTAAAAGTGATCCAGGTCTTGGTCTACCTGTACACCCAAGTCTTTTTCAGAGACAGTTTCACCCAGTTAACATTTTTTTCACTTTACTGAGTGAGGACTGAGCTAGCAGTGATCTGTCAGTGTCAAATAAAAATGACAGCCAATGCATAAATATGTGCACACCTGCTAAATATTTGCAAAAAAATACAAAACTATTGTTATGCCAACAGCAAAGACACACATATACACTGTTTTGCTGTATCTATAGCAATTATCTATGTATGACTGTTATTTCTGCATTGTATTCTAAGCCATTATTATTATCACAGTTGGCTATGTCCAGGTTTATAACACTATATACAGGAGCATCATCCTGACACTCCTAAATGGGGAAGGGTGTTTAGTTGCTATGTTTTTAATTGGTTTTATACGGTTTTGTGTGTCTTTGCTGTTGGCATAATAAAGTTTTGTATTTTTTGCAAATATTTAGCAGGTGTGCACATATTTATGCAATGGTTGTCCTTTTTTGTTTTGATATATATAGTTTCCATGCATTTTGTAGCACCCTGATCTATTGTGTCATCTATATTTATATATTGTTGGTGATAATAGTGCGCCTGATATCTTTATTATTGGTGATCTGTCAGTGAACTCATTCTACTATTAGGGTTTAAGATACGATACACTTTATTGATGCTGGGGGAAAATTACAGTATTACAGCAGCAATACAAACAGAAGTACATAAAATATTAGGACGCAAATCTTGCAGAGGTATACCAACATTACATAACAAATAAAAGTGGGTAGTTCCGGTGTATATAATTAACTGTTAATTGACATTAGCACACCAGCAATCAGTCATTGTCTACCACCCTTAGGAAATTATTATACATCCCCATAGCAGAAGCTACAAACAATTTCCTGAATTTCTCCTTGTAACACTATCTTTCTGAGCTTAACTTTCATGTGATCATGCATTATAATAGAGGAGCTTAAGAGAAGATAGATAACAGTTAAAAATAGTGAAGAGTGAATGTGCTCAGATAAGGTGTTAGAGCATGCTCATGTGCTAACCTTCGGCGTGCTCGAAAAATATGTTCACGTTCCCGTGTCCACATCTTTTATAATGTTAGTCAGTATCTGCCATGCTCACCTGTGATTTAACGCGGGCAGCCGAGACCTCGGAGAGCATGATTTTGGTCGGGTTACACCGTCCCCAGTGTTGCGATCACCATTATTCACAGAATAACGAAGTCCAAAAAAAAAAAAAAAAGTCTGATTTCCTATTTATTTCTCTCTCCTCTGATATTACCTAGCACATCAGAGGAGAGAGAAATGTGGTTCCCCGAGTGCCCCCCTCGGTACCTCATCCCCCAGTGATGTCCTCTGGCCCTTGGAGTCTTCTTCCGGGAAGAAAATGGTGGGTGCATGATAAAGGCACCCAGCAACAATAGGAGATGATTCCTATTGGTTAATTTTGATCACAGTGAGACCCTGTTGCAGTGATCAAAATAATAAAAAAACTGTAAATCAAACCGCCCTTAGTTAGGTAAAAATAATAAAATAAAAAAAGTTATTTACATTTTTCCATTAGGGTTGGGGCTAGAGTTAGGGTTGGGTTGGTGTTGAGGTTAGGGTTATGGTTGGGATTAAGTTTAGGGGTGTGTTGGGATTAGGCTGTGTCAGGGTTGGAGTTAGAATTTGGGGGTTTCCACTATTTAGGTATATCAGGGGGATCTACAAATGCGACATGGCGCCCGACATTGATTACAGACAATTTTGCATTCATAAAGGAAAACGGTGCTCCCTCCCTTGTGCATCCAAAACAGTGGCTTTCCCTCACATACAGAGTATTGGCTTACTCGGGAGAAATTGCACAACAAATTTTGTGATCCATTTTCTCCAGATACCCTTGTGAAAATAAAGTTTGATTCCATAGTAAATGTTGTGAAAATAGTAAAATGTTCATTTTTTACCTTCAACATTGCATTAGTTCTCGTGAAGCACCTGAAGGATTAACCCCTTTACCCCAAGGGTGGTTTGTACGTTAATGACCAGGCCAATTTTTACAATTCTGACCACTGTCCCATTATGAGGTTATAACTCTGGAACGCTTCAACAGAGCCCGGTGATTCTGACACTGTTTTCTCGTGACATATTGTACTTCATAACAGCGGTAAAATTTATTTGATATTACTTGCGTTTATTTGTGAAAAAAACAGAAGTTTGGCGAAAATTTAACAATTTTCCAACTTTGAATTTACACAAAATACACAAAATACTTAATAAGTAACATTTCCCACATGTCTACTTTACATCAGCATAATTTCAGAACCAATTTTTTTTTTTATTAGGGAGTTATAAGATTTAAAAGTTTATCAGCAATTTCTCATTTTTACAACACCATTATTTTTCAGGGACCACATCACATTTGAAGTCACTTTGAGGGGTCTATGTGATAGAAAACTCCAAAATGTGAGACCATTCTAAAAACTGCATCCCTCAAGATGCTCAATACCACATTTAAGAAGTTTATTAACCCTTCAGGTGCTTCACAGGAATTTTTGGAATGTTTTATCCCCTTCACCCCCCAAGCTTTTTTCGTTTTCGTTTTTCGCTCCCCTCATTCCACATTCCACAGAGCCATAACTTTTATTTTTCCGTCAATATGGCCATGAGAGGGCTTATTTTTTGTGGGATGAGATGTACTTTTGAACAATACCATTGGTTTTACCATGCCGTGTAACAGAAAACGGGAAAAAAATTCCAAGTGCGATGAAATTGCAAAAACAATGCAATCTCACACTTGTTTTTTGTTTGGCTTTTTTGCTAGGTTCACTAAATGCAAAAACTAACCTGCCATTATGCTTCTGCAGGTCATTACGAGTTCATGGACACCTAACATGACTATGTTCTCTTTTATCTGAGTGGTAAAAAAAAAATTCCAAAATTTGCTTAAAAAAAAAAGTGGGCTATTTTCCGATACCCGTAGTGTCTCCAATTTTCGTGATCTGGGGTCGGTGAGGGCTCATTTTTTGTGTGCCGAGCTGGCATTTTTAAGGATACCATTTTGCTGCAGATACGTTCTTTTGATCGCCTGTTATTGCATTTTAATGCAGTTGCGGTGACCAAAAAACATAATTTTGGCGTTCTGATTTTTTTCCTCGCTACGCCATTTAGCGATCAGGTTAATCCTTTGTTTTTATTGACAGATCAGGCGATTCTGAACGCGGCGATACCAAATATGTGTGGGTTTGATTTTTTTTTATTATTGTTTTATTTTGATTGGGGCGAAAGGGGGGTAATTTGAACTTTTATATATTTTTTATTTTTTTCATATTTTTAAACACTTTTTTAAATTTTGGCATGCTTCAATAGCCTCCATAAGAGGCTAGAAGCATGCACTACACGATCGCCTCTGCTACATAGAGGTGAAGCACAGATCACCTCTTTGTAGCAGAAATGCAGGGTTGCTTTGAACGCCGACCACAGGGTGGCGCTCAAAGCAATCAGCCATCAACAACCATAGAGGTCTCAAGGAGACCTCTGGTTGTTATGGCAATGCACCGATGACCCCCAATCATGTGACGGGAGTCAGCGGTGCGAGCAATTCCTGTCGCGCGGCCGGGAGCGCTAGTTAAATGCTGCTGTCAGTGTTTGACAGCGGCATTTAACTAGTTAATGGGCGCGGGTGGATCGCGATTCCGCTCGCGCTCATTGCGCTCACATGTCAGCTGTACAAAACAGCTGACATGTCGTGGCTTTGAGGTGGGCTTACAGCCGGAGCCCACCTCAAAGCAGGGGTTCTGCCAGCTGACGTACTATTCCGTCAGCTGGCAGAAAGGGGTTAAAAAAAAATGAACATTTAACGTTTTTTCACAAAAAAATTATTTCAGATTCAATTTGATTTTTTTTTTTTTTTTTTTTTTTTACCAAGGGTAATAGGACAAAATGTACAACAACTTTTGGGGTCCAATTTATCCTGAGTACGTCGATACCCCATATGTGGGGGTAAACCACTGTTTGGGCACATGGCAGAGCCCGGAAGGGAAGGACCGCCATATTGACTGTTCAATGCAAAATTTCCCTGGAATTGAGATATGACGTCATGTCGCGTTTGGAGAACTCCTAAACAGTGTAAACTCCCCACAAGTGGCACCATTTTGGAAACTAGACCACCTAAGGAACTTATCTAGATGTGTTGTGAGAACTTTGAACCCCCAAGTGTTTAACTAAAGTTTGTAACGCAGAGCCATGAAAATAAAAAAAAAAAATTTTCCCACAAAAATGATTTTTTAGCCCCCAGTTTTGTATTTTCACAAGGGTAACAGGAGAAATTGGACCCCAAAAGTCGTTGTCCAATTTGTCTTGAGTACGCTGATACCCCATATGTGGGAGAAAAAAACTGTTTGGGCACACGTCGTGGCTCGGAAGGGAAGAAGTGGGGAGTTTTGGAATGCAAACTTTGATGGAATGATCTGCAGGTGTCAAGTTGCGTTTACAGAGCCCCTGCAGGGGTGAACCTAGCCTTTCTGCTGCCTGAGGCGAACTGCAAAACGGCGCCCCCCCCACGTAGTAAAATCAGTACAAATAAATCTGGTTTACTCTTTACTCGCCTAACCTGACGCACATGTAAATCGCCAGAGCTCTGCTGGATCCCGGCGGGTGAGTATTTAACTATTTTTAATTTTAATTATTTTTTTAACAGGGATATGGTGCCCACACTGCTAAATACTACGTGGGCTGTGTTATGTACCGCGTGGCTGCTATATACTACATGGGCAGTGTTATATACTGCCTGGGCTGTGTTATATACTGCGTGGGCTGTGCTATATACTACGTGCTCTGTGCTATATACTGCGTAGCCTGTGCTATATACTGTGTAGCCTGTGCTATATACTACGTGTCCTGTGTTATATACTGTGTGGCCTGTGTTATATACTACATCGCCTGTGTTATATACTATGTGGCTGCTATATACTGTGTGGGCTGTGTTATATACTGTTTGGGCTGTGTTATATACTGTGTGGCCTGTATTAACGCATCGGGTATTCTAGAATATGTATGTATGCATGTATGTATATAGCAGCCACATAGTATATAGCACAGGCTACATAGTATTTGTCTGCTATATACTACATGGCTCCTATATACTACATGGCCTGTGCTATATACTATGTGGCTGCTATATATATATATATATATATATATATATATATATATATATATATATATATATATATATATATATATATATATATATATATATTCTAGAATACCCGATGCGTTAGAATCGGGCCACCATCTAGTGTAAAATATATTCCTAAAAAAGGGGATAAAATTAAGCACACCAGTAGCGCTTCAGAAACTGTGAATCCTGCAGCGGATACAAATACAGTGCCACCCTTCTGTATTAGTAGCTATAAACAGGTATATATATATATATATATATATATATATATATATATATATATATATATATATATATATATATATATATATATATATATATATATATATATATATATATATATATATATATATAAAAAAATAATCCGCGCTGGGTTCTCCAGTTTTGTGACCACTAAATACCTCCAAAAAACAATAACTATTTGCACCTTTTATATGACTTTAAAAAACTATTAAAAAATAAGTTTGTGCTGTGTTTTAAAATAGCTCCACCGTGGAGCACATTACCATAAGGAAATTCTGAGCGAGATAATAAATTGATTTTTTACCTGGTGCGGTATAGTCGATAATGTCCACAGTTCCCTTTAGTCGGTCTTTGTAAAAGTCCAAATGTGGAAAAATGCGGCTTCGGTGGAGTTTTTTTTTCCTCTTTTGCTTTCACGTGAGCGGGCTCCAGGCAGTGCCCCGGCCGGCGGCAAACAGCCCTATGCTCGCTCACTGCTAGTAGCGACTATGCGCTGTTGTGCAGCTCTCGGTTCTCTGCCTCTGCAGGACCTTGCGTGACGTCACGGTCATGTGATTGCTCCTGTAGCAAGTCACGTGAGCAATCACATGACCGTGACGTCACGCAAGGTCCTGCAGAGGCAGAGAACCGAGAGCTGCACAACAGCGCATAGTCGCTACTAGCAGTGAGCGAGCATAGGGCTGTTTGCCGCCGGCCGGGGCACTGCGTGGAGCCCGCTCACGTGAAAGCAAAAGAGGAAAAAAAACTCCACCGAAGCCGCATTTTTCCACATTTGGACTTTTACAAAGACCGACTAAAGGGAACTGTGGACATTATCGACTATACCGCACCAGGTAAAAATCAATTTATTATCTCGCTCAGAATTTCCTTATGGTAATGTCATGCTCCACGGTGGAGCTATTTTAAAACACAGCACAGACTTATTTTTTAATAGTTTTTTTAAAGTCATATAAAAGGTGCAAATACTTATTGTTTTTTGGAGGTATTTAGTGGTCACAAAACTGGAGAACCCAGCGCGGATTATTTTTATATATATACCTAAAATATATTCCTATTTAAAAGTGTATGTATTTGAAACATCGATCTTTACACTTGTTACATTTCTGTTTATGTAGGAGGAAATAAAGGATTTTAAGAATACTACTCACTGTATGGTTTCAGCTTTGGAAATCAACAGCTGGGCCTTAACAATGAAAATAATTGTCACATGTTGCATGTTGTTGCATGTCGCATGTTGTTGCATGTCGCATATTGTCGCATGCTGACACATGTTGCATGTCGCATGGTGTTGCATGTCGCATATTGTCGCAGCTTGTCGCATGTTGCATTTTGTAGCATGTTGCATGTTGTCACATGTTGCATGTTGTATGTGCACACAGTGTAGACAAGTCCAGTTCTGCTACATCTGGATGCCTGACATCTAGATGTAGCAGAGTCGGTAGATGTTCGCCGGAGATTCACCAACACTACAGCGTTCTCACAATCAGCTGATCAGCTGTTTATGAGAACCAGACTAGTGACCAGAGATAAGTCCCGGTCACTTGCACGGCAGTTCTCACGATAACATAAGTTATCGCGAGAACTGAAGTGGGCGAGGGACTTCCCGCGGCGGGACAGGTGAGCCGGGAGACGTGTAGTAAGCTGCATTTACGCAGTTTCTACGCATGTGACTAATCATTAGATGCGATTTTATCGCATCTAATGATAGTCTATGGTAAATTTATGGCACGGCGATGGAGCGTCACCACATTGTAAACAGACATGCTGTGTTCTGAAAAGACACGCCGCATGTCTGTTTCCGCGAGTCTGCCGCCTGCGTGTTTTACCGCATAGTGGAGACGGGATTTCATGAAATCCGCTCCACTATGCTGTAACATCTGGACGCTGCGTGTTTGACGCTGCGGCTCTACACAGCGTCAAACACGCAGCATTTCCTGAACGTGGAAACATACACTAATGCTTTCAGTCTGGGGGCACTTAAGGGTTAACAATAGGAAGCCATTTACTTTCTTTTCCCATCCACCCTGTCCTGTGCTTGTCTGCACTATTTCTCCAGTGCTCACAAAAAGTCCACAGCTACCTCTCTCCTCCCTCCCACAAGTCACAGTCTGATAAGCTGCAGCCTACAGGCACCAGCCAAGAAAGGAAAAAAAAAAAAAAACAACTCAGCTCACTCATGCTGCAGAGCCGACTCCTTTGATTCACAGCAGCAGGGAGCCTGCTCTTTGTATCGGCTCCTTCACTAACGACACTCACTAGCATGTGGGGGGTGGGGTGATGAATTATGTTTTTTATAGTCACTTACTGCTGCTGGTTACTGCTCCAAGTCGGCCAGCAATGTGTGTGTCCGACTCCCAGCACAGCAGCCAGCAGGTCATCAGGAAACAGGGCACCGCCTCTGCACCTCAGCCCGGGCCGGGTGGTAACAACGAGTCACCTCACTTGCCGCTGGGCACGCCGCACGTTACCTTGTTTGTGACACTGTCAGCAAGTGTCAGAGCAGGGATTGCAGGGAGAGTCGGCACCATGTGTTCTAACTTCTCACTGCCGCTCTGCCGCCCCCTGTCTTTAGGAATACTCCGCCGCTTGAGGAAAAGTATTCAACTTGCCTCATGATAACAGCGCTAGTGAGCCCCTGATGTACCTAAACAGTAGAAACCCCCACAAGTGACCCCATATTGGAAAATAGACCCCCCAATGAACTTATCTAGATATGTTGTGAGAACTTTGAACCCCCAAGTGTTTCACTAAAGTTTATAACGCAGAGCCGTGAAAATAAAAAAACAAACATTTTTTCCCCACAAAAATGATATTTTAGCCCCCATATTTTTAGCTTCCCAAGGGTAACAGGAGAAATAGGACCGCAAAAGTTGTTGTCTAATTTATCCAGAGTACGCTGATACCCCATATGTGGGGGTATACCACTGTTTGGGGGCACGTCGGGGCTCAGAAGCGAAGAAGTGGCATTTTGGAATGCAGACTATCATGGAATGGTCTGCGGGCGTCACGTTGCATTTGCAGAGCCCCTGATGTGCCTAAACAGTGGAAAACCCACAATTCTAACTCCAACCCTAACCCCAACACACCCCTAACCCCAACACACCCCTAACCCCAACACACCCCTAACCCCAACACACCCCTAACCCCAACACACCCCTAACCCTAATCACAACCCTAACCACACCCCTAACCCAACCGTAAACGTAATCCAAACCGTAACCCCAACTCTAATCCCAACCCTAACCCTGACTTTAGTCCCAACTCTAACCCTAACTTTAGCCCCAACCCTAACCCAAATTTTAGCCCCAACCCTAACTCCAATGGGAAAAAAGAAATAAATACATTTTTTTATTTTCTTATTTTTCCCTAACTAAGGAGGTGATAAAGGGGAGTATGATTTACTATTTATAGCAGGCTTTTATGTTTGGCAGCTGTCACACACTAAAATACACTTTTTATTGCAAAAAAACAGTTTTTGCGTCACCACATTTTGAGAGCTATAATTTTTCCATATTTTGGTCCACAGAGTCATGTAAGGTCTTGTTTTTTGCAGGACGAGTTGACATTTTTATTGGTACCATTTTCGGGCACATGACATTTTTTGATCACTTTTTATTCCGATTTTTGTTAGGCAGAATGAACAAAAACCAGGAATTCATTCATTTCTTTTGGGGGGTGTTTATACCGTTCCGCATTTGGTAAAATTGGTAAAGCAGTTTTATTCTGTGGGTAAGTACGATTACAGCGATATCTCATTTATATCATTTTTTGTGTGTTTTGGCGCTTTTATACAATAAAAACTATTTTCTATAAAAAATAATTATTTTTCCATCGCTTTATTCTGAGGGCTATAACTTTTTTTTTCCGCTGATGACTCTGTATGGCGGCTCGTTTTTTGCGAAACAAGATGACGTTTTCAGAGGTACCATGTTTATTTATATTCATTTTTTTGATCACGTGTTATCCACTTTTTGTTCGGCGGTATGATGAAAAAGCATTGTTTTTTGCCTCGTTTTTTATTTATTTTTTTACGGTGTTCACTGAAGGGGTTAGCTAGTGGGACAGTTTTATAGGAAGTGTCGTTACGGAGATACTAAATATGTGTACTTTTATTTTTTTTTATTATTTACATAAAGAAATGTATTTATTGGAACAATATTTATTTATTTTTCTTTATTTAGGAATTTAAAAAAAAATATTTTTACACTGTGTACATTTTTTTTTCTTACTTTTTTACATTGTCTCAGGGTGGGACATCACTATATAGTGTCAGATCTCTTATCGGAGAATTTGAACAGCACTGTGTCAAATTCAGCGATCTGACAGGCAGTGCAGGAGGCTTCTCAGTGCATGCTCTCAGCAGGCACTGACAAGCCACCTCCCTGCAGGACCTGGAAGGACCCCCGCGGCCATCTTGGATCCGGGGCCTGCAAGGAGGAGATTTTAGGAAATGCTCGGAACAACATGATCACATCCCGTTGTTCTGAGGGTCTCTGGGAAGCATGCAGGGAGCCCTCTCCCTGCGCGATGCTTCCCTATGCCACCGGAACGCTGCGATCATGTTAATGATGGGGTTAACGGGTTAATGATGGGGTTAATGTGCCGGCAGCGGTCCGTAACCGCTCCTGGTACATAGTGCCGGATATCAGCTGTCATAATCAGCTGACACTTAGCCGCGCTCCCCCGTGAGCGCAGCTGATCGCGTATGACGTACTTTTTACGTAAGTAAAAAATGGTTTTGTAAATTTGTTGGAAAAATTGGAAATCGCTAGTCAACTTTTAACCCTTATAACGTCCTAACAAAAAACTCTCTGATTTTTTAAATTTCAGCCAAATTATTTGTTTTTTTTTTCATAAATAAATGCAAGTCATATCGAAGAAATTTTACCACTAAGGCTGGAGTCACACATGGCGTAAGACAATACGCCACGTATTATACGTCCGTACTACGGCCGTAATACGGAGAAATGTTCCCAAAATAGTGATCCGTAGTCAGGGTGTGTCAGCGTATTTTGCGCATGGCATCCTCCGTATGTAATCCGTATGGCATCCGTACTGCGAGATTTTCGCGCAGGCTTGCAAAACCGACATCTAATGGATTTATGTGCTCAAATGTTCGGGAAAACATATATACAGTATATATATATATATATATATATATATATATATATATATATATATATATATATATATATATATATATATATATATATATATCATTGAGACACATATATATATATATATATAGTCTGTATTTAGATTTCATTCAGCGCGATATCTGTGAACAGCCGGTAATTCAATTGCCGGCTTTTCATTTCTCCTGCACAAACCCGACAGGATATGAGACATGGTTTACATACAGTAAACCATCTCATATCCCCCTTTTTTTTGCATATTCCACACTACTAATGTTAGTAGTGTGTATGTGCAAAATTTCAGCGCTGTAGCTGCTGAAATAAAGGGTTAAATGGCGGAAAAAATTGGCGTGGGCTCCCGCGCAATTTTCTCCGCCAGAGTGGTAAAGCCAGTGACTGAGGGCAGATATTAATAGCCAGGAGAGGGTCCATGGTTATTGGCCCCCCGTGGCTAAAAACATCTGCCCCCAGCCACCCCAGAAAAGGCACATCTGGAAGATGCGCCTATTCTGGCACTTGGCCACTCTCTTCCCACTCCCTGTAGCGGTGGGATATGGGGTAATGAAGGGTTAATGCCACCTTGCTATTGTAAGGTGACATTAAGCCAGATTAATAATGGAGAGGCGTCAATTATGACACCTATCCTTTATTAATCCAATTGTTGGAAAGGGTTAAAAAACACACACACATGATTAAAAAGTAGTTTAATGAAATAAACACAGCGGTTGTTGTAATAATTTATTGTTCTCTCAATCCATCAGGAACACCCTCGCTTGGAAAAATAAGAAACGCACAAGATACATACCTTCTGGTGAACCGTCTCGTCCCACGAAGTAATCCATCTGAAGGGGTTAACTAATATTACAGGCAGGAGCCCTGCTAAATGCAGCGGTGTGCTCCGTGCCTGTAATCCCCGGCGAATGAATGAAATGTAGGTCATTGACCTACATTTCTTTCAGTCGCGGTGAGGCGCCCCCTGGTGGATGCCCTCATATGACCTGGAGCGTGGGAAAAAGTTCCCAGGCTGCAGTTCATGAGAACATCCACCAGAGGGCGCCTCACCGCGACTCAATGTAAGTACAGATCCTGCTTTCCTTTCAGCACCCGGGGATTACAGGTACGAGCGAGCGAGTGGTTTATCGCAGCTCGTGCCTGTAATATTAATTAACCCCTTCAGATGGATTACTTCGTGGGACGAGACGGTTCACCAGAAGGTATGTATCTTGTGCGTTTCTTATTTTTCCAAGCGAGGGTGTTCCTGATGGATTGAGAGAACAATAAATTATTACAACAACCGCTGTGTTTATTTCATTAAACTACTTTTTAATCATGTGTGTGTGTGTTTTATTAACCCTTTCATACAATTGGATTAATAATGGATAGGTGTCATAATTGACGCCTCTCCATTATTAATCTGGCTTAATATCACCTTACAATAGCAAGGTGGCATTAACCCTTCATTACCCCATATCCCACCGCTACAGGGAGTGGGAAGAGAGTGGCCAAGTGCCAGAATAGGCGCATCTTCCAGATGTGCCTTTTCTGGGGTGGCTGGGGGCAGATGTTTTTAGCCACGGGGGGGCCAATAACCATGGACCCTCTCTAGGCTATTAATATCTGCCCTCAGTCACTGGCTTTACCATTCTGGCGGAGAAAATTGCGCGGGAGCCCACGCCAATTTTTTCCGCCATTTAACCCTTTATTTCAGCAGCTACAGCGCTGAAATTTTGCACATACACACTACTAATATTAGTAGTGTGGAATATGCAAAAAAAAAGGGGATATGAGATGGTTTACTGTATGTAAACCATGTCTCATATCCTGTCGGGTTTGTGCAGGAGAAATGAAAAGCCGGCAATTGAATTACCGACTTGTCACTAACACCGCTGCGTATTTCTCGCAAGTCACACTGCAGGTCCGTGTGGAATCCGTATTTTTCTCGCCCCCATAGACTTTCATTGGCGATTTTTTTGCGCAATACGCTGACAAACGCAGCATGCTGCGATTTTGTACGGCCGTAGAAAGCCGTATAATGCTGAACCGTAATATACGGCTAATAGGAGCAGCCCCATTGAGAAGCATTGTGCCGTATGTAATGCGAGTTTTACGTACGTAGTTTTTGCGCTCTTACGTACGTAAAACACGCATGTGTGACCCCGGCCTAACATGAAGTACAATTTATCACAAAAAAACAGTCTCAGAATCAGTGGAATCCGTTCCAGAGCTGTAACCTCAAAGTGACAGTGGTCAGAATTCTAAAAATTGGCTTGTTCATTAAGTACAAAATTGGCTCTATCACTAAGGGGCTAGACTGAGGTCTGCATCTGTGGAGCAGGCTGGGGAGACACATGTGTAGTGACCCAGCCGAGAGTTTGTCCTTCCCTTTAAGTAATCCTGCATTGTGAGTAGCTTCTGTACACTACAGCTCACTCTCTAACTGCCCCTCTACATTATCCCCTGCATTTGTGAGCTGTAATTCTCCATTTCTAGTCACCTCCATTTTAGACGCAATGCATTTCTAATTTCTAATTTGCTGTGTTCTGGCGTGATCTATGGTGAAAGTGTACAATGACTCAATTATTGTTTTGTAAGGATCTGAGATGTGAATACGGTGTCCAATTGGCCAGCTCCTAGTCACATGGTCAATAGGAGGAGCTGTTTTCCAGGCAAGTGTAGAATGTTCTTTAGTCTGAGGAATGCTCTCAGGGCGAGCAGAACACACATGGAGGCTGTTTTCACTACAAGATCTCCTGCAGGCTTAAGAGCCTGGGTTCCCTCTAAAACTTCTACAGACATCATTCTAAAGTCTTTCTGACTGGAATCACCTCAGTTTTTACATTCACCTATGAGCATACCTCCCAACCATCCCGGATCCCGCGGGACTGTCCTGATTTTGACAGTCAGCCCCGGGATCCCGGGAGGGACATTAGTTGTCCTGCACTGGTTGGGAGGTGTACATATCACCCAGTCCCTGAGCCCCTGCACCCGCCCGCAGAGAACTGCAGCATATCGGCTGCTCTGTGCGCACAGGCTCAGGACCTGTGATGAAGTCACAGGATGGGAGGAGTCAGGGGGTCACATGATCGGGAGGACCTCCGTGTACAGGACTCTGCTGGTTGTCATGACGCTGGAAGGTAAGCATGTGTGAGGTCAGGAGGTGTTTACAGTGTGGATGTAGCAGAGCCGTGTGTGTACAAGGTGTGTGGATCGGAGCAGTGTGTGCAATGTGTATGGAGCGGAGCCGTGTGTGTGTACGAGGTGTACGGAGCGGAGCCGTGTGTGTATAAGGTGTATGGAGCAGAGCCGTGTGTGTGTACGGAGTGTAGCCGTGTGTGTACGAGGTGTATGGGGAGGAGCCGTGTGTGTATGAGGTGTACGGAGCGGAGCCGCATGTGCAAGGTGTATGGAGCAGAGCCGTGTGTGTACGAGGTGTACGGAGAGGAGCCGTATGTGTATGAGGTGTACGGAGAGGAGCCGTATGTGTATGAGGTGTACGGAGCGGAGCCATGTGTGTGCAAGGTATATGGAGCAGAGCAGCGTGTGCAATGTGTACGGAGCAGAGCCATGTGTGTACGAGGTGTACAGAGTAGAGCCGTGTGTGCGAGGTGTACGGAGTGGAGCCATGTGTGTATGAGGTGTACGAAGCGGAGACGTGTGTGTACGAGGTGTATGGAGCGGAGCTGTGTGTGTACGAAGTGTATGGAGTGGAGCCATGTGTGTACAAGGTGTATGGGGAGGAGCCGTGTGTGTATGAGGTGTACGGAGCGGAGCCGTGTGTGTACGGAGCAGAGTCGCATGTGCAAGGTGTATGGAGCAGAGTCGTGTATGTACAAGGTGTATGGAGCGGAGTCGCATGTGTACGAGGTGTACGGAGCGGACTCTGGCTGTCAGATCGGAGCAGATATTGCTCCTCGCTCTGACACTGACTGGCACAGGAGACACGGAGGTCTTTATCAGTGGCGTATCACAGCTGCAGCGACGTGAGCAGTCAGCGGCACAGCAGGATGACACCATTCAGCGCCGTAGGAGTGGAAGCTGCCGGCTGCTGCGAGGGAGCGCGGTGAAAGGTGTCTGTGTGTAGTGATGGAGAAGGCAATGATGGGGGTGGGGTAACCATGTGTGGCCATTATACTGCACCCAGCTAATGTGGCACCCAGCTAATGTGGCCATTATACTATACCCAGCATTGTGTGGGGCCATTATACTGTATGGACCATCACGTGGGGCAAGTATACTGTACGCAGCATCATGTGGGGCCATTATACAGTATGAAGCGTCGTGTGGCCAATGGCCATTGTACAGTATGGAACGTCGTGTGTGGCCAATGGCCATTGTACAGTATGGAACGTCGTGTGTGGCCATTGTACAGTATGGAGCATCGTGTGTGGCCATTGTACAGTATGGAGCGTCGTGTGTAACCATTGTACAGTATGGAGCGTCGTGTGTGGCCATTGTACACTATGGAGCGTCGTGTGTGGCCATTGTACACTATGGAGCGTCGTGTGTGGCCATTGTACACTATGGAGCGTCATGTGTGGCCATTGTACACTATGGAGCGTCGTGTGTGGCCATTGTACAGTATGGAGCGTCGTGTGTGGCCATTGTACAGTATGGAGCGTCGTGTGTGGCCATTGTACAGTATGGAGAGTCGTGTGTGGCCATTGTACAGTATGGAGAGTCGTGTGTGGCCATTGTACAGTATGGAGCGTCGTGTGTGGCCATTGTACAGTATGGAGCGTCGTGTGTGGCCATTGTACACTATGGAGCGTCGTGTGTGGCCATTGTACACTATGGAGTGTCGTGTGTGGCCATTGTACACTATGGAGTGTCGTGTGTGGCCATATTTTTTTGTTCATAATTATTGTTAACGAAACATTGTGATCAGAAGTGCTAAATGGGTGTGGTTGGTGCGTGGCTAATTGTGAAATGGGTGTGGCCTAAAATTTGCCGCGCGCTGACTTTGTCGCTCTTTCCCTTCCTTGAAAGTTGGGAGGTATGTCTATGAGTGACATCATTCTAAAGTCTTTCTGACTGGAATCACCTCAGTTTTTTTACATTCACCTATGAGTGACATCATTCTAAACTTACAAAGTCTTTCTGACTGGAATTACCTCAGTTTTAACACAAGAGCTCCCTGTCCTCTCCAACAGCTGCAGGTACCTTTCCTTGCAATCAGAAAAAATGTAAAACCTGTCCATTTATAATGACCACGGACAAGATAAAGATCCCTAATTCACATCAGGACTACAAGATACCTGGTACTTTCAGCTGCGACAATTCTAATGTGGTATACCTAATCATTTGTACTAAATGTCCAACTGGGCGTCTGTATGTTGGGGAGACAGGGCAAAAGCTTAGAACAAGAATGAATTCTCACCACCACACAATGGGAGAAAAAAGAATGGATCTACCTGTGGCAATACATTTTTGTCTCCCAAATCATAACATTATAGAACCGGACTCAAGTTAGTCTGCAGTTAGCTATTAGTTAGCTATTAGATTTTAATGCATGGTGAATTAGCTATTAGATTTTCATGTATGATGAATTATACATAGAGTGGATATTGTTTTGGTAAAATTTTGTTCTTTGACTACTTGTGGTCTTGGGTTATTCACATAAATCACTTATTTATGTTGCATATAATCTAACGTACTCAATCGCACATAACTTCAATTTGAAAAGAGGTACCCTGGACCACTAGTACTCAAAATGACCAGCTCAATGTCCTGAATAATATTTGTCAAAAAAATGATAAACTCTATGTGTAGTTCTGAAGTTATTAACGTAAATCGCTTAAGTCGCGCATAATCAAACGTACTCAATCGTACATAAGTTACATTAGAAAAGAGGTACTCTGGACCACTAGTACTCAAAATGGCCAGCTTAATGTCCGGAACAATGTTTGCTCAAAAAATTATCAACTCTATGTGTAGTTCAGAAGTTATTCACGTAAATCGCTTAGGTTGCGCATAATCAAACGTTAGCATAATTGATTTGTCTGAGTCTGTGACCTTCCCTGGCAAAGGTAATTACATGAGTCAACAGGAATTGTAAACCTAGACTCCTTAAGGTACCTTTACACTAAACGACTTACCAACGATCACGACCAGCGATACGACCTGGCCGTGATCGTTGGTAAGTCGTTGTGTGGTCGCTGGGGAGCTGTCACACAGACAGCTCTCTCCAGCGACCAACGATCAGGGGAACGACTTCGGCATCGTTGAAACTGTCTTCAACGATGCCGAAGTCCCCCTGCAGCACCCGGGTAAACATCGGGTTACTAAGTGCAGGGCCGCGCTTAGTAACCTGATATTTACCCTGGTTATCATTGTAAAAGTAAAAAAAAAAAAAAAACACTACATACTCACACTCTGATGTCTGTCACGTCCCCCGCCAGCGTCCACAGGGTTAAAACTGCTTTCGGTAAGAGCAGCTTCCCTGCACTGAATGGGTCAGTGCCGGCAGTAACAGCAGTGACGTCACCGCTGTGCTCTGCTTTACGGCCGGCGCTGACACAGTCAGTGCAGGGAAGCTCTCGGCCGGAGCGCGTGCATTAGCAGCGCTCCTGCCGAAAGCAGTTTTAACCCTGTGGACGCCAGGGGACGTGACAGACATCAGAATGTGAGTATGTACTGTTTTTTTTTTTTTTTTTTTACTTTTACAATGGTAACCAGGGTAAATATCGGGTTACTAAGCGCGGCCCTGCTATTAGTAACCCAATATTTACCCTGGTTACAAGTGAACACATCGCTGGATCGGCGTCACACACGCCGATCGAGAGATGACAGCGGGTGATCAGCGACCAGAAAATGGTCCTGATCATGCCCCAACGACCAATGATCTCCCAGCAGGGGCCTGATCGTTGGTGGCTGTCACACATAACGAGATCGTTAGCGGGATCGTTGCTACGTCACCAAAAGCGTGACGTTGCAACGATATCGTTGCCTTTAGAGTCTTGTAGAAACAATGAGGGGCTTATCACATGGTAATAAACAGAATACCATCATGTGTGACCAAATTTTAATAAACTTAACCCATGCTAGGCATTGAAAGAGTCCATGTCATCACTGTTCTGTTCTGAAGTGATACACTCACTTGGAAGCCATCGAAGTATGCCATAGAGTGGCCCTACTTGGAGGATTGTCTGTGAACGTCATCTGTCCATGGTAAGGATTTGTGTTGAATTGGCATACTGGAGTTAACTTAGGCTACGTTCTTTGGGCGCAGCGTCGTCGACGCAACCCAAAACGCAATACACAACGCAGCGTTTTTTGACGCATGCGGTCAATGCAGAACAACCCAATAAAAATTAAATAAATCTCCATAAATTGCAAGAAAAAAAAATGTCACACACATAAAAAAACAAACAAACAACAAACATTGCAAAGAATTTAAAAAAATGGGCAGAGAAATTATATACTTACATCTCTTGAGGGCAGAGCTGCGTCTCGTGTACTCTCTGTTTCCAGACGTGCAGGCAAGTGAAATACAATGCAGTCACCTTTTTTTTTTATATCTATGGGGTGGTCTACACACTTCATCACTTGTTTTTTACTCAAAAGGTGCATGCGTCGAACAACGCGGGTCAACGCAGGCACCTGCGCCCTATGCGTTGTACATAGACAGTAATGTGTTTTTTTTGGCGCATTTACGACGCAAGTGCGTTGCATGCATTGTTTACCGGAAATTTGTCGCAGGAAAAATGCAACATGTAGCGTTGGCCGCGCCCTGTCTGGTGCGCCCAAATGATGCATGCGTCGTACAACGCTTGACAACGCATACCGGCGCATGTCCATGTGCCCCCCATGTTAAAGATAGGAGCGCATGACACATGCGTCGGTATCCGTCGACGACGCTGGGCCCAAAGACGCTAATGTGAACGTAGCCTAACACTGTAACCTCAAGTCTGAATTTCAGTGTTGTTGTGTTTGTCCTGTTTGAAAGCTATATTTATATTTGGGTATATAAAATATTTAATATGTTTAAGAATAAAAGTAAATGATGAGATCAGTCTCAATATTTTACTTAAAAATGTACTTGTTTAATGTAAATTTTTTGAATCATTTTTGTTTTGATATCTCAAAAAGGTTAGATATTGGAGGTCTTGCTATAAAATTTTTGTCTTAATACGAAACTGCTACAGTGTATGTATAAATATTGTTGACAAGTATTATCTTGTCAACTAGTGTGCAAGGAAGTAGTGCTTCAAATAGATATTTATACTCTATGTATTATAGGCACAAATTATGTGAAATTAAATTAATCAATAATAATATTAGAAAGTTTACATATTATAAATGCTTATTATATTCATGTCACTGACAATTTCAAAATATGTGTATTATTAAGCTTTATGTACCTGATCAAGGTTGTTGATGTAGTAGTATGGTTTTAGTAAACTATGATAATTAGACAAATTTTAGTTGTTACCAATCCTTGTAATATCTATGAAATGCAACTAAAGTGAGTTGTGTCATTGTGAAAAGTGGAACATTCATACATTTTAAATACAGTGGATAATTTTAATGCACATAAAATTTTTAGGTTGTTGGCTTAGGAATGTTTTGATGTACGAAGAGCAGCCATAGTCACATTAAGATTTTTAAAAGGCAGATAACAGACTTTAGTTATGTCTCAGTGGTTGAGTCTATACCCATCGTTGAACTAACAGGTTTGAGTTTACGAAACGTTACATCGTGCATGTTATCTATTGCAGGGCGTAAATTTGTGTGGCTATCTTGCATCAGGGTTGTATGATTGGCGTTCTAGTTGGCTTAGGCGTGAAAATATGTGTGGTCTGTTGTCATGTTTATAGTCTTTGTGATAGGGAATGTTGTCCATTGTAAAGGTGACGTAATAACATTACATGCAGTTACATTTAAATTATAACTCTAATGTGGCACACTGAGCACTTAAAAAAAACATTACATACACTTACATTAAAATATTACACACCTATGCCACTCTGAACACGTAATAAAAATATAAATCACCTGGTTAGGCTAGTTTCACATTTGCGTCTAAATCCGCTAGTGGTGGAAAAAACGCATGTAAACGCGGCATTTTGTTGACGCATGCGGTTTAAAAAACGCCCCGTTTGTACGCGTTTACATGCGTTTTTTCCTGCGTTTGCATTTTTGGTGCGCATGATGAGAAATTTCACAAAAGAAAAATCAAGATAACCAGACACCACCAATGGGACTACAGAGGGCGTGTATTATGGGATCTCTATATATAGACCCTAGGGCTACTGAAATTTTAACAGTTTGCTACTGTATCCTGTGTCATGATGGATCTTTGCATGGAGAGCTTTTATTTCAACCTGGATTTCAGCTTCAAGCTGTTTCTTGCCTGTGCTTTCGCTTGGGAGCAAGACAGAAATCGCCAAAGATGGAGAAGGAGACAACGTAGGCGTTTTTGGAGGTACCCCATTATCGAACTATGTGAGAGCCGTGGAGCCTATCACACACTCTATGCCAAGCTTAATGCCAACCCGGAGAAATTCCAGGAATACACTAGGATGTCGCAAGACTCATTCCTGGATTTGCTGTCTCATGTCCAAGGAGCCATACGGCGAAAGGACACCCAGCTCCGTAAAGCGATTCCACCCGAGGAATGTCTGCTGGTTACATTAAGGTACGTTCCAAATCTAAACCAATGATAGTCCAAATTTAGTGTTTTCTGACATGTATTTTTGGGGTATTTTCCTTTCTTTCTTTACCGTAACCACATCATAAAAAGAATAGATTGTAATGGTTTTTGTGTTTGTTTTTCTTACAGATTTCTGGCCACCGGAGAGAGTTTATCATCCCTCCACTTCCAATACCGGCTTGGAATATCCACCCTGTCCGGAATAGTTGCAGACACCTGCCGGGCTTTGTGGAATGTACTCCGGGATGAGTTTATACCCCTACCCACCTTTGACATGTGGCTAGAAATTGCGGAGAAATTCTGGAGTGTGTGTGATTTCCTCAACTGTTTAGGAGCGGTGGATGGAAAGCACATTTGCATTATCAAACCAGCCAGAACAGGATCGGAGTACTTAAATTACAAAAAATGTTTTTCTGTTGTGCTCATGGCAATAGCCGATGCGAACTGTCGCTTCATCGCCGTGGACATTGGAGCTTTTGGCCGTGGCAACGATTCCCAGACTTTCAAGAACTCGGATATGGGCCGCCGTGTGTATGGCAAAAAATTCAATTTTCCACTGCCACAACCTCTCCCCAACACTCAAGGTCCACCGATGCCATTTGTTATGGTTGGGGATGAGGCCTTTCAGATGTGTGAAAACCTACTGAAGCCCTATTCCAGTCGGGACTTGAACCACACTAGAAGGATCTTTAACTACAGACTGACCAGGGCCCGAAGAACAGTAGAGTGCACCTTTGACATTCTGGTCGCTAAATGGCGCATTCTTGCATCAGCCATAAATCTAAAAGTGGAAACAGTCGACGAGGTGGTCAAAGCCTGTGTGGTTCTGCATAATTATATAATGGTTAAGGAGCAACCCAACTTTGAACTGGATGAACCAGTTGCACACCCACTGCCCGATTTCCAGCATCACCTGCTGCGGTCAACTGCAGCAGTTGGTCACATGCGGGACCAATTTGCGGCCTTTTTTGATTCAGATATTGGACGTGTGTAATGGCAGGACAATGTAGTGTAAATGTCCTGTTGTAATTCGATCTGTACCAGTTATTTTCTACAATGATAATAATATTTCTCATTAATAAACTTTATAATATTTCTCATTAATAAACTTTTGTTTTGGTTGAGTTGACCGTGTCTCCTATCTTTTTCCTCTCCAAACCCAGGCTGTCCTAAACTTCCAATATTTGATCTGTATTTAAAACCAGTTTTTGTAATCCAAAACCAGGAGTGGGTGATAAAAGCAGAGGTGCTAGTTATTATGTTAATATCATAATTTAACTAATTGTTACACTCCTTGTTTTGGCTTACAAATACTGATATACAACACTGGCCACATATTGCTAGTAATGGCAGCCATGTTGCTTTATTGGTAAGCTTGTTGACGTCATTGCGTCATGATTCTCTTCTCCTGTATCCATTGGACACAAGCTGAAGAGACAATCACTGTTACACAATCTATACTCATCAAGTCAGGTGTCAGAAATAATGAATTCATGATAAACATATACAGGCTCATGAATTCACTATTTCTGACACCTGTGCATGTGAGCATAGATATGTAGTGTGTGACCACCATTGTATCTCAAGTTGTGTGTAATATAAGAAGAGAAAATGGTGGTTATACAAGGCAGTTCTCTAATCAACAGGTCAGGTGTCCTAACTAATGGGTTTTTTGACACCTGACCTGTTCAGTAGAGGTCTGCACTGTATTTCCACCATTTTCTCTTCAGACTGGCACACTAAGCACAGACCAAAAGAGATTATGGAGATACATGTAATATTTTTGGGGCCACCTCATATCTGTATACTAAATACATCTGTATACGTGGCTAGCGGATGAAGGACCGCTCCAGAACCTGGGCCGACAGTCGTGCTGTATGTGCTGTGAAAAAATGAAAAAAAAATTACTATAAAAAATTTACCAGACGCAAAATCCTGTGGATTTAAAAAAAACAGATTATGGCAATACAATACAACCTAATGCACGTGATAAATACTTACGTTCTCTGGGCAAGGACCGGTCTTAAAAATGACAGTACTCGATGGTATTTGTAGCATCTGATCCTTGCTCCTGAACCACTGGGAACACGACTCTCTTGACGCAGGTCCTTGTTACATAG
The DNA here is from genome assembly GCF_051348905.1 of Ranitomeya variabilis. Classification (NCBI taxonomy): domain Eukaryota; kingdom Metazoa; phylum Chordata; class Amphibia; order Anura; family Dendrobatidae; genus Ranitomeya; species Ranitomeya variabilis. The sequence continues at coordinate 355,243,550 of NC_135235.1, forward strand.
TTACATAGTTACATAGTTATTAAGGTTGAAGGAAGACTGTAAGTCCATCTAGTTCAACCCATAGCCTAACCTAACATGCCCTAACATGTTGATCCAGGGGAAGGCAAAAAAACCCCATGTGGCAAAGAGTAAGCTCCACCATGGGGAAAAAAATTCCTTCCCGACTCCACATACGGCAATTGTTGAAGCGGTCCTTCATCGAACGCCAACGTGTTTTGAATTTGGATACTGTTAACAAAAAAAATTGTGGTCAGAAAAAGGACTTTTGGTCGTGCTCACACAACTGTGTGTGATGAGAGAAACTCCTGAGAGTTTCTTTCATCACACACAGTCGAGTGAGCACGGCCAAGGTCTCTGCTGCTTCACACTGCAGTGCAATACTTACCAAATGCAGCTCGGACCCATGTTGGGGCATTGTCCCAGCCATCCCACATCGCTTGGGCCACCTCATTCCATAACCGCCGGATCGTGATGTTGTTCGAGTGCAGTGGATCCCGGATGTCCCACAACGGGACTCGCTCCTGGACCAGGGTGATGAGGTCATTTTCGATTAGGTCATCCTCCCGTTGTGAAACCTAAAAATTAAAGAAAGTCATTACAGTTTGCTCAATTAACATAAGGAAAAGAAAGAAAAAAGATGCTGAGAAATGGCATGATTAGGAAAGTCAACATACAATAGGATTCCAGAAGAAAAAAGTAAAGAAATACAAGTAGAAAGAAAGGAAGATTCAAGAATATTACACTGAGGACAGTCAGCCTTTTATACGTACCCGCTGCAGTCTTTCCACCGAGCCTTGACTCCGCTGCTCCTGCCCTGTTTCTGCCGCAGTAGAAGAGCTCTAACAAAAAAAAAAATATATATCAAATTGTCACATGTGTCGATGTGACAATGAATACTTACCAATCTGACGAGGCAAGTGCTCACCTCACTGACATGCTCCACTTCCGACTGTCCTGGGCGAAACTCCTCACCGGATGAAGAATCCGAAGAAGACATTCTGATGCATGTAGAAAGAAAGAAATGGCAGAAATTAGGACATGTAGAGACAGAAAATAGAAAATAAAGGCATTGGCTATGATATACTCACATTGTTCAGAGGCTTGTTTGCTCCAAGGTGCTGTGGTCCTTCTGCTCTGTTTGGCTGTCCGCTGTGGTCCGCCTGCTCTGCTTGCTGTCCACTGTGGTCCGTCTGCTCTGCTTGGCTGTCTGCTGAGAAGTGACCTGCAACTGTCCACACCCTCCCTTTTATCACCTTGATGGTGGGGGGTGGCTTATCAGTGTCTAGACATGTTTTTCTCAATTGAAACGCATGCGTTCAAAAACGCAAACATACGCATGTGCTAAAAAACGCATGTGTTTACATAGACAGCAATGCGTTTTTTTGACGCAATCCTTGCGCAATCGACCGCATGCGTTTCCTGGCGGCAAATAGACGCCTCTAGAAATTACTACATGTTGAATTTCCGCGCCAAGCCGCAAACGACGAGACGACGCATGCGTCGTCAAACGCGGCAAAAAAAAAAACGCATGCGTTTTTAATGTTAAATATAGGAAAACACGACGCATGCGTTTATATGCGGTACAAACGCTGCGGCAACAAACGCAAATGTGAAACCAGCCTTAGCTTGGTAATACAAAATTGAGATTTCATAAATACAAATTAAGTGTTGTGTCTGTCATTGTCCATTAGAATGTTTTTTTTAATTTCCTAAGTAACCCAAGTATGTTTCCATGAAAATGATAAATGGCACAGAATAATATTCTTTGCGTCTGAATTGGTCATTTGTGAAATTAATTAATTTGACTTATTTCATAGGGGAAGATAGTACAATATGCTTTCTATGTTTATTACATTGTTTGTTGAATATGTTAAAGGATATACCTTAAATCACAGGCTATAAATTTGCCCAAAGAGGAGAGTGTTATTCATTTGGAAACATACTTGTTTTTGTTTTCTAAATGTAAAAATAACCACACCACGCCATGACATCTAATGTCTTCTTATAGACAAATAAGCTCACTGTCCATTGCACTTCAGACAGTGATCTTTGTTTCCAGCATTCCGATACTGCAATATCGTGTATCGGCCGATATTCGCTGTATCGGAGTTCCGATACTGAGTTCCGATACTTTTACAATATCGAATACCGGAATCGGAAGTTCCCATAATGCAATGAGCCAGTTTTATTCTATTCAGCCAATGAGGATCCTTAGAAGTGTGGGCACATCCTGTTAGGCATGTTAGGCTAGTTTCACACTAGTGTTTACCTGATCTGCGGCAGGCTGCGGACTTCCTCCGTGAAGCCCCGCCCTCAGCCGCACCTCCGTCTCTAGCTCCGCCTACTTCTGCATGCGACCGGCTTGCGGCCTTTGTACCTATATTTAACATTAGGTACGCAGGTCGTGCCGCAGTATGCGGATGCTTCCGCATGCGTCGTTTTGACGATGCGGCGACCAGCGTAAACGCAGCTTGTAGCAATCTCATTTTTTTGCCGCATCGTCAAAATGATGCATGCAGCAGCATCCGCATACTGCGGCATGACCTGTGTACCTAATGTTAAAGATAGGTACGCCGGCCGCATGCAGAAGTAGGTGGAGCTAAGGGCGGAGGTGCGGCCGAGTGCGGGTCTTCACGGAGGAAGTCCGCAGCCTGCCGCAGATCAGGAAAACGCTAGTGTGAATCTAGCCTTAACTAATGGCATGGCTGTCATTGGCTGCTCAAATGATGTCATGATGCACTATAATGGAGTGTGGGCAGTGCGTGGGCGGAGACTGTGTGTGCGGGCGGGGTCTGTGCGTGACCGTCGGGGGTCTATATGGGCCTCTCGGGGGTCTGTGTGGGCCTCTTGGGGGTCTGTGAGGGCCTGCCGGGGGTCTGTATGGGCCTTTCGGGGGTCTGTGCAGGCCTGCCAGGGGTCTGTACGGGCCTGCCAGGGGTCTGTGCGGGCCTCTCGGGGGTCTTTGTGTAGGCATCGTCTGATGGGACTACAAGTACCTTCGGGCTATGCCTGCTACAATGACAGTGATTGACACATTAGCCAATGATGGGACAGTAGTAGTCCCATCATCCGGCTAATGTGTTGAATGAAAAAAAAAACACAAACATACATACTACACACAGTGCCTAAAAGTAGTATTCAACTCCCTGCAGATTTAGCAGGTTTAATAAGATGCAAATAAGTTAGAGCCTTCAAACTTCAAACAAGAGCAGGATTTATTAACAGATGCATAAATCTTACAAACCAAAAAGTTTTGTTGCTCAGTTAAATTTTTATAAATTTTAAACATAAAAGTGTGGGTCAATTATTCTTCAACCCCTAGGTTTAATATTTTGTGGAATCAGCTTTGTTTGCAATTACAGCTAATAATCGTCTTTTATAAGACCTGATCAGGCCGGCACAGGTCTCTGGAGTTATTTTGGCCCACTCCTCCATGCAGATCTTCTCCAAGTTATCTAGGTTCTTTGGGCGTCTCATGTGGACTTTAATCTTGAGCTCCTTCCACAAGTTTTCAATTGGGTTAAGGTCAGGAGACTGACTAGGCCACTGCAACACCTTGATTTTTTGCCTCTTGAACCAGGCCTTGGTTTTCTTGGCTGTGTGCTTTGGGTCGTTGTCTTGTTGGAAGATGAAATGACGACCCATCTTAAGATCCTTGATGGAGGAGTGGAGGTTCTTGGCCAAAATCTCCAGGTAGGCCGTGCTATCCATCTTCCCATGGATGCGGACCAGATGGCCAGGCCCCTTGGCTGAGAAACAGCCCCACAGCCCACAGCATGATGCTGCCACCACCATGCTTGACTGTAGGGATAGTATTCTTGGAGTCGTATGCAGTGCCATCCAGTCTCCAAACGTCACGTGTGTGGTTGGCACCAAAGATCTCGATCTTGGTCTCATCAGACCAGAGAACCTTGAACCAGTCAGTCTCAGAGTCCTCCAAGTGATCATGAGCAAACTGTAGACGAGCCTTGACATGACGCTTTGAAAGTAAAGGTACCTTACGGGCTCGTCTGGAACGGAGACCATTGCGGTGGAGTATGTTACATATGGTATTGACTGAAACCAATGTCCCCACTGCCATGAGATCTTCCCGGAGCTCCTTCCTTGTTGTCCTTGAGTTAGCTTTGACTCTTCGGACAAGCCTGGCCTCGGCACGGGAGACAACTTTCAAAGGCTGTCCAGGCCGTGGAAGGCTAACAGTAGTTCCATAAGCCTTTCACTTCCGGATGATGCTCCCAACAGTGGAGACAGGTAGGCCCAACTCCTTGGAAAGGGTTTTGTACCCCTTGCCAGCCTTGTGACCCTCCACGATCTTGTTTCTGATGGCCTTGGAATGCTCCTTTGTCTTTCCCATGTTGACCATGTATGAGTGCTGTTCACAAGTTTGGGGAGGGTCTTAAATAGTCAGAAAAGGCTGGAAAAAGAGATAATTAATCCAAACATGTGAAGCTCATTGTTCTTTGTGCCTGAACTACTTCTTAATACTTTAGGGGAACCAAACAGAATTCTGGTGGGTTGAGGGGTTGAATAATAAATGACCCTCTGAAAAAACTTTTCACAATTTAAAAAAAAAATAAACAAAGAAATAACATTCTTTTTTGCTGCAGTGCATTTCACACTTCCAGGCTGATCTACAGTCCAAATGTCACAATGCCAAGTTAATTCCAAATGTGTAAACCTGCTAAATCTGCAGGGGGTTGAATACTACTTGTAGGCACTGTACATACATACTACATACATACTACATACATACAATACATTCATACATTACATACATATAGACAAACAGTACATATAACAGAGTACATACTCACCATCACTTGTCACTTTGTTCCCCGAAGCCAGTGTCATCTGTAAAAAAATATTAAAATAACAAACTAACAATATACTCCCTGATCCGCAGAAATCCACGAGTGTCCCACGACAATCTCCCGTGGAGAGCAGCAGCATCAGCTGATGCGACCGCTCTCTAGCGGCTCCAGGAATACAATGATGGGAGGAAGGTATCCTTCCGCACTGTATTCCTCCGCCACTGTAAAAATAGTCCCTAGTCTCACTTTTGGCATTGCTGTGTGAGAAAGTTCCCACGCAGCTTTTGCCATAAAGTGAGACCAGTGAACTACAGTAACCTCTCAGTGATGCACTGCAGGAGCCATTGTCTCCTGTCAGTTTGTCACTGGAGGTCCTATAGAGCAGTGACTTCACCAGATGTCACTGTTCTATAGGGCAGATCGTCGTGGGACACTCCTTATTAATTGACTGCGTCGGACAGGGAGTATACGGTTTATTATTTTACGTTTTTTGCAGGCGCTGAATTATGGTAAGTACGGTTAAATGAAGAATAATAAAATACTTTTTTCTCGCTGTGTCTTTGTTTTTAACTCTTTCACTACTCTAGGATTAATAATGGATAGGCATCTTATTGACGCCTCTCCATTGTTAACCAGACTTAATGTCACCTTACAATAGCAAGGCGACATTAACCCCTTACTATCCCATATCCCACCGCTACTCGGGAGTGGGAAGAGAGGGGCTAAGTGCCGGAATTGGCGCATCTTACAGATGCGCCATTTCTGGGGCGGCTGCAGGCTGGTATTTGTAGCCGGGAGGGGGGGGCAATATCCATAGCCCCTCTCTAGGCTATGAATATCAGCCCGCAGCTGTCTGCGTAACCTTTCTGGCTATAAAATGTAGGGGGACCCCACGTATTTTGTTTTGGGGTCCCTCTATTTTAATAGCCAGTAAAGGCTACGCAGACAGCTGCGGGCTGATATTCATAGCCTGGGAGGGGTCATGGGTATTATCCCCTTCCCAGGCTACAAATATTGGCCCCCGGCTGTCGGCTTTCCCCCTCTGGCGCAGAAAATTGCGCGGGAGCCCACGCCATTTTTCCCTGTTTTTTTCTTCATGTTCATTAATCAACATCGGCCTATCTATGGATATATCTATCTATAGATATAATGCAACAATAGAAAAAAGTGAAGTGGCACAACTCAGCTTCGGAGTTTCTTGCAGATTACATACCCGTAGAAGCGCAACTACCTAGCGCGAAACGGCCGTCGTCCCGCCTCACACGTCCTTTTCCACTAATACTCCCCCGTGCCGTGAAGATGCATAATTGTATGTCGCAATAAAGAAGACCACCAACAATCGGTGAGTGCAGCGTCTTTTCTTACCTTGTACTCTATCTATAGATATATCTATAGATACATAGATGTTTCTATCCATATATTTATCTGGCTAATTTCACACATCGGGTTTTTGCCGTCAGGCACAATCCGGCGAGTTTTGAAAAAAAACAATCTTTTTTTTCTGTTGGATCCGTTTTTTTCTCAGAGTTGTATTAGCACCGGATTGCGCCTGATGGCCACACGTTTTATCCATTTTTTGCCGGATCCATCAAAAAAGCTGTTTCTGCCGGACCAACCTGACATACACTACACCACACACCCCAGCGCACAGTCCGGTTTGTGGACCTGTGCTGTGTTACCTCGAACGGTGGTGGCCGTGGTGCCGGGACCATGGATTGTGGTCAAGAAAAAGACGTCCCTTTTGTCTTTGAACTTGACCACAAGCATGTTGCCGCTACATTGGGCTCGGCTCTCACCCTTTGGAGAGCCTGCTCAATTAGTGACAAAGGGAGACCCCTCTGGTTTCTGTGCACGGTACCGCAAGCGACAGTAGCTCTGGCAGAGAGGGATTGAAAGAGTGGGATGCTTGTATAAAAGTTATCAACGTACTGATGGTAACCTTTATCAAGCAGTGGGTAAACCAAATCCCACACTATTTTCCCACTCACCCCCAGAGCAGGTGGACATTCTGGGGGCTGGATCCTGGTGTCCTTTCCTTGATAAACTCTAAAGCTGAGCGTGTACCCTGAGGTACTCTCGCAGAGCTTATAGAACTTAATCCCGTACCTTACCCGTTTGCTGGGCAGGTACTGACGGAACTGAAACTGAGATCCATAGACAATATGGAGAGGAGTCTTCTGCTCACAGAGCAGACGCTCAATGGGATAGATGAGGAGGGGGATGGTAGGATGGAGCTGCAGGACAGTGTGGCAGTTAGCTGGGTGACAGATAGAAGGCGGGGTAGAGGGAAGAGTGCCAGGGAGGCTAGTCCTGATCTGGCACACCCCAATAAGTTTGCTAAGTGGGCAGATGAGGGGGGTGCCAGTACAGGGGTAGCACTGCTGCAGCCAGGCATGTCCTCTGAAAGCCGGAGGAGTGACTGCTCCAGTAAGGAGGGAAATAGGAGAGCAGGGCAGGCCAGACAGGTTCTGGTAGTGGGGGACTCAATTATTAGGGGAACAGATAGGGCAATCTGTCACAAAGACAGGGATCGTCGGACGGTGTGCTGCCTACCTGGCGCTCGAGTCCGACACATCGCTGATCGGGTGGACAGATTACTGGGAGGGGCTGGTGAGGACCCAGCGGTCATGGTGCACATTGGCACAAATGACAAAGTTAGAGGTAGGTGGAAGGTCCTTAAAGATGATTTCAGGGAATTAGGCTGCAAGCTAAAAGCAAGGACCTCCAACGTGGTATTTTCCGAAATACTGCCTGTACCACGTGCCACGCCAGAGAGGCAACGGGAAATTAGGGAGGTTAATAAGTGGCTCAAGAATTGGTGTAGGAAGGAGGGGTTTGGGTTCCTGCAGAACTGGGCCGACTTCTCAGTTGGCTACAGGCTCTACGCTAGGGACGGGCTGCACCTCAATGGGGAAGGTGCAGCTGTGCTGGGGGAGAAAATGGTTAGAAGGTTGGAGGAGTGTTTAAACTACGGATTGGGGGGGAGGGTATTCATTTTATAGGAGGGGAAGATAGTGCAGATAGAGACCTGGGCACAAATAAGGAAGTTGGGGGTGGCGGTGGCATGGGGGGTGGGGTTAGAACAGTTAGTAATTTAAGAAAGAATAGAGGTACAGAGAGTAACATCAAGTGCATGTATACTAATGCCAGAAGCCTCGCCAACAAAATGGATGAATTAGAACTAATGTTGTTGGAGCATAATTATGACATGGTGGGGATATCTGAGACGTGGCTGGATGAGAGCCATGACTGGGCTGTTAACTTGCAGGGCTATAGCCTGTTCAGAAATGACCGTACAGATAAGCGAGGGGGAGGGGTGTGTCTATATGTAAAATCTTCCTTAAAACCCATCCTGCGTGATAATATAGGTGAATTTAATGAAAATGTAGAGTCCCTGTGGGTGGAGATAAGGGGAGGGGGAAAAAATAATAAATTACTGATAGGGGTTTGTTATAAATCTCCAAAAATAATGGAAGCAATGGAGAATATCCTTGTAAAGCAAATAGATGAAGCTGCGACTCAAGGAGAAGTCATTATTATGGGGGACTTCAACTACCCTGAAATAGATTGGGGAACAGAAACCTGCAGTTCCAGCAAAGGTAATCGGTTTTTGACAACTATGAGAGACAATTACCTTTCACAACTGGTTCAGGACCCAACAAGGAGGGGGGCACTGCTAGACCTAATATTAACCAACAGGCCAGACCGCATATCAAATATAAGGGTTGGGGGTCACTTGGGGAATAGTGATCACAAAATAATAAGTTTTCATGTCTCCTTTAATAAGATGTGTAGTAGAGGGGTGACAAGGACACTAAACTTCAGGAGGGCAAATTTCCAACGGATGAGAGAGGATCTTGGTGCAATTAACTGGGACGATATCCTGAGACATAAAAGTACACAAAGAAAATGGGAGACATTTATTAGCATCCTGGATAGGACCTGTGCACAGTATATTCCGTATGGGAATAAACATAGTAGAAATAGGAGGAAACCAATATGGCTAAATAAAGCTGTAAGGGGCGCAATAAGGGACAAAAAGAAAGCATTTAGAGAATTAAAGGAAGTAGGTAGTGAGGAGGCATTAAATAAATACAAAAACTTAAATAAATTATGTAAAAAGCAAATCAAGGCAGCAAAGATTGAGACAGAGAGACTCATTGCTAGGGAGAGCAAAAATAACCCCAAAATATTCTTTAAATACATAAATAGTAAGAAACTAAAAAATGATAGTGTTGGCCCCCTTAAAAATAGTCTGGGTGAAATGGTGGATGAGGATGAGGAAAAAGCCAATATGCTAAATGACTTTTTTTCATCAGTATTTACAAAAGAAAATCCCATGGCAGCCAATATGACTAGTGATAATAATTCCGAATTTAATGTTACCTGCTTAACCCAGCAGGAAGTACGGCGGCGTCTAAAAATCTCAAAAATTGACAAATCTCCGGGCCCGGATGGGATACACCCCCGAGTACTGCAGGAATTAAGTACAGTCATTGATAGACCATTATTTTTAATCTTTAAAGAGTCCATAATAACAGGGTCTGTACCACAGGACTGGCGTATAGCAAATGTGGTGCCAATATTCAAAAAGGGGACAAAAACTGAACTCGGAAATTATAGGCCAGTAAGTTTAACCTCTACTGTGGGTAAAATCCTGGAGGGCATTCTAAGGGATGCTATACTGGAGTATCTGAAGAGGAATAACCTCATGACCCAGTATCAGCACGGGTTTACTAGGGACCGATCATGTCAGACTAATTTGATCAGCTTCTATGAAGAGGTAAGTTCTGGTCTGGACCAAGGGAACCCAGTAGATGTAGTGTATATGGACTTTTCAAAAGCTTTTGATACGGTGCCACACAAAAGGTTGATACATAAAATGAGAATAATGGGGATAGGGGAAAATATGTGCAAGTGGGTTGAGAGTTGGCTCAGGGATAGGAAACAAAGGGTGGTTATTAATGGAGCACACTCGGACTGGGTCACGGTTAGTAGTGGGGTACCACAGGGGTCAGTATTGGGCCCTCTTCTTTTTAACATATTTATTAATGACCTTGTAGGGAGCATTCAGAGTAGAATTTCAATATTTGCAGATGACACTAAACTCTGCAGGGTAATCAATACAGGGGAGGATAATTTTATATTACAGGCTGATTTATGTAAGCTAGAAGCTTGGGCTGATAAATGGCAAATGGGCTTTAATGGGGATAAATGTAAGGTCATGCACTTGGGTAGAAGTAATAAGATGTATAACTATGTGCTTAATTCTAAAACTCTGGGCAAAACCGTCAATGAAAAAGACCTGGGTGTATGGGTGGATGACAAACTCATATTCAGTGGCCAGTGTCAGGCAGCTGCTACAAAGGCAAATAAAATAATGGGATGCATTAAAAGAGGCATAGATGCTCATGAGGAGAACATAATTTTACCTCTATACAAGTCACTAGTGCGACCACACTTAGAATACTGTGCACAGTTCTGGTCTCCGGTGTATAAGAAAGACATAGCTGAACTGGAGCGGGTGCAGAGAAGAGCAACCAAGGTTATTAGAGGACTGGGGGGTCTGCCATACCAAGATAGGTTATTACACTTGGGGCTATTTAGTTTGGAAAAACGAAGACTAAGGGGTGATCTTATGTTAATGTATAAATATATGAAGGGACAGTACAAAGACCTTTCTGATGATCTTTTTAATCATAGACCGGTGACAGGGACAAGAGGGCATCCTCTACGTCTGGAGGAAAAAAGGTTTAAACATAATAACAGACGCGGATTCTTTACTGTAAGAGCAGTGAGACTACGGAACTCTCTGCCGTATGATGTTGTAATGAGTGACTCATTGCTTCAATTTAAGAGGGGACTGGATAGCTTTCTGGAAAAGTATAATATTACAGGGTATATATATTAGATTCCTTGATAAGGCGTTGATCCAGGGAACTAGTCTGATTGCCGTATGTGGGGTCGGGAAGGAATTTTTTTCCCCATGATGGAGCTTACTCTTACCACATGGGGTTTTTTTGCCTTCCCCTGGATCAACATGTTAGGGCATGCTAGGCTATGGGTTGAACTAGATGGACTTAAAGTCTTCCTTCAACCTTAATAACTATGTAACCTCCCTTTGAAGAGGATGAGGGATTCATCCACACAAATTTCCCTTTGGGGAATGTTTCCCTTTGGGAGGGGGGATTGGATGGTGGGGGGGGGGAAATCGGACGGTGGGGGGAGCGGGAGGCAGAAGGGGGGGGGGGGGGGGGGGGAAGTACCGGAAGGCGGCTGCGGCGGCGATGAATACGCGGCAGCGTCGGTAAGGTGGCAGCGGCGGCGGCGATCAGGCAGCGGCGGGTGCAGCAGGCAGGAGCCTCACTCTCTAGCTTCCACGGAAGGGATGAAACTGGAGAGTGATGTCAGACATGTTTCACTCCGCCCTTCCACATCTGATTGGAGGGAAAGCTTTCTCCAATCAGAGCTGGAGGGGGGTGAAACAGAGGGCACAGGAGCGATCGTGGCCACGGGGAGGCAAAGCCACCCCCCCTGGGGTCAACTAGAGGTCCTCTCGTACCTGCGGGTCCGGTGACATTTCATTGACCCCAGTCACCCGACCCGCAGGAACGCGATCAAACCATGACGCATACGCTGCGTCATAGGTCGGATTGGCACCGACTTTCATGACGCAGCGTATGCGTCAAAGGTCGGGAAGGGGTTAAATGTAACTGCATGTAGTGTTATTACGTCACCTTTACAATGGACAACATTCCCTATCACAAAGACTATAAACATGACAACAGACCACACATATTTTCACGCCTAAGCCAACTAGAACGCCAATCATACAACCCTGATGCAAGATAGCCACACAAATTTACGCCCTGCAATAGCTAACATGCACGATGTAACGTTTCGTAAACTCAAACCTGTTATTTCAACGATGGGTATAGACTCAACCACTGAGACATAACTAAAGTCTGTTATCTGCCTTTTAAAAATTTTTATGTGACTATGGCTGCTCTTCATACATCAAAACATTCCTAAGCCAACAACCTAAAAATTTTATGTGCAATAAAATTATCCACTGTATTTAAAATGTATGAATGTTCCACTTTTCACAATGACAACTCACTTTAGTTGCATTTCATAGATATTACAAAGATTGGTAACAACTAAAATTTATGTCTAATTATCATAGTTTACTAAAACCATATGTCACGATATGGTATGAAATACCATAAGTTAGTTTTCTTGCTAGCATGTGGGGGCTAAACCCCCCCTTCTCTACGGTTCTCTTTGCTTCCCTGTGAGTTTCTGAATGTAAGGCAGTAGGGGGTTTTATGGCCTGGAAGTTACTCGCCCCCTCCCAACTGCTCTAGCTGGAACTGTTAGAGAAGATTCTAAAATCATGGAAGTCTTTTGTTCCATTTTTGTAAGATATTAGGCAGACGATGTAAGATAGGAAAATGGTAGATATATCTTCTTATTCTCCATCGGTGGATCTACGCATCACTCTAAACACGGGCGTCTAACTCCATCGGGTGAAGAAGTAGGGATTGCTCTGTAAATAATAGGACATATTTGATCTCATTAGAAAGCCCACGGTAATCTGAGATGAATGATCACAACTATGATATGTTCAGTAGCGGAATTACAAGTCCTAGAAAGATTTAGCTTATACTTAGTCAGAATGTAGAGAGAGGAGGGTCTGGATAAGCCAGCCTTTCTGTGATGTCACTAGCTGCAGGTTTTAAGTTTGTGGCAGGATCCCCAGCTCAGTTTCTTCTTGTCTTTTCCTGAAGAGCCCTCAGCACGTCCAATGAGCTGGGACGTATGGTTGCCTGCAATGCAATAATCTAAGAATATGTGAGTGTTATATTTTCTTCATTTAATCCTTTTATTTTCATAATTACCTTGTACATATTTGCAATTGTCTCATTTGTAACATCCTCGTAACATATTTTTATACAGCACTGCCTACCTTTTGTGGGGTATATTATTTCATGCCAGTTCTTTCTCCCTGCTCTAAAAACGTACCCTAAGTCTCTTGAAGGGAAATTACGCTACTGTTTTGGGTTAGCTTCGGACCCGTTTAATCGGAGCTGGTGGCAGCGACTGTGTGCAGGCTTTTGGGTGTTGTTTCAGCGACTGCTAAAATTTAATAATCCACATATTTTGAAATTATTGTCAGTGACATGAATATAATAAGCATTTATAATATGAAAACTTTCTAATATTACTATCGATTAATTTAATTTCACATAATTTGTGCCTATAATACATAGAGTATGAATATCTATTTGAAGCACTACTTCCTTGCACACTAGTTGACAAGATGATACTTGTCAACAATATTTATACATACACCGTAGCAGTTTCGTATTAAGACAAAAATTTTATAGCAAGACCTCCAATATCTAACCTTTTTGAGATATCAAAACAAAAATGATTCAAAAAATTTACATTAAGCAAGTACATTTTTAAGTAAAATATTGAGACTGATCTCATCATTTACTTTTATTCTTAAACATATTAAATATTTTATATACCCAAATATAAATATAGCTTTCAAACAGGACAAACAACACTGAAATTCAGACTTAAGGTTACAGTGTTAGGCTACGTTCACATTAGTGTCTTTGGGCGCAGCGTCGTTTACGGATACCGACGCATGCGTCATGCGCCCCTATCTTTAACATGGGGGGTGCATGGACATGCGCCGTATGCGTTGTCAAGCGTTGTACAACGCATGCGTCATTTGGGCGCACCAGACAGGGCGCGGCCGACGCTACATGTTACATTTTTCCTGCGACAAATTTCCGGTAAACAACGCATCGACGCACTTGCGTCGTAAATGCGCCAAAAAACACATAACTGCCTATGTACAACGCATAGGGTGCAGGTGCCTGCGTTGACCCGCGTTGTTCGACGCATGCGCCTTTTGAGTAAAAAACAAGTGATGAAGTGTCTAGACAGTGACAAGACCACCCCATAGAAATAAAAAAAGGGTGATTGCATTGTATTTCACTTGCCTGCACATCTGGAAACTCTTGCTCATATCTCTGAACTATTGCCCCATAGGATGCTCACGGCATCTAACTACCGTTTGTTCAGTCCCTCCCGCTTCGTACCTCACCCTCCCACCTTTTATATTTATTCTTATTTTGGCGTTTATCCTGATTCCCTAGGCCATTATTCTCCGGTACCACCCCACACTTTATTCACACTAGTATCGGACGCGGTCAGCATATTTACTATTTGACCCGGTTTGCTCTTACTGCGCTCCACAGAGTCTGTGGAACACACAATATACGCTTGCACCGCACGGCCATCTTCTTCCGGCTTTCTCCACATAGCGATATGTCACATCCGGTGTGACGCTCCCGCCTCTAGCTCTCCTGGCTTCCGCTCCAGACACCATTTAATCATACGGGTCCCTGCACACCCTAGACTAGCGGTGGACTCCGTGCCTGGAGTTAGTGCTCCTTCCCCAACTGCCGGACCTACCAGGTAACTACTAGCCGTCCGAGTGCTCCACACCTCATGGTTCCACTATGTACTATAGGATCGGTTCCTCTCTTTTTGTCTCATACAGCCTGCTGGTGCAGTAACTGTAACTGTGGTCACCGCCCCACAACAGTAGCATACTATCTGAGGTATTGTACTTGTGTTCCACTTGTTCTCCACATACCTGCACATTGGCCTTTTTTTATACCTAGGGGCTCACATCTATCCTATATCTTGCCCCACAGCCTTTAGCTTCCTTTTTTGCCCTACAGTGCGGCGGCGCTATTGTGAGTATTGCTATCTCGCCTTCCCCCTTCCCCTGTTTGTACCACTATACTTATCTGTTTTCTATCTATCTATCTATCTATCTATCTATATCATGATAGGCATATTCCGGGTATACTTATACCCCCTCTGTTGAACCTGTCCTACTGACTAGGATTGGCACGGTACGTGGTATGTGTCCTTTGACATTGTCCTCTTTTACCACCCACCTTTATCACTGTCGACAGAGCGTGTGTTGCCTGCTCTTTTCTCCACTGCCTGTATTATCAATTATATACTCTATGATTATACTTGCTGATGACCTTTTTCTTATTATCGGCCCTATGCATTAAGCTGTTGTTTTGTACCATTTTGTATATACTTTTGTTGTTTTGTTGTACGGATTGTACTCTTTACTTTGTTTATTTCACTTTGTTATGGCATTGTAGTAACTGATGAAAGTCCAGATGGACTGAAACGTTTCGAGTGCTACAAATAAATTTTTCACTATTGCTGAAGTTGAGTGCTAGACTTCTTTATCACATCACCTGTTTATTGGTCCTGGGGGTGAGCCAGGACATGATCGCGTCCACTTTCCCAGGCTCTGGCTTTATGGACTTCCCACTTATTCGGTGCCCCAGGTAGAGGACCTCTCTCATGCCCATCTGGCACTTTCCCAGCTTCATGGTCAGACCGGCTCAGTGAATTTGCCTGAGCACCTACTCGAGATGCTGCAGGTGTTCGTCCCAGGAGGAGCTGAAGATGGCAATGTCATCAAGGTACGCCACCGCGTACTTCTCCAGTCCCTGAAGCAGGTGGTTGACCATCCGCTGGAAAGTGGATGGGGCATTCTTCATGCAGAAGGGCATGACTGTGGACTCGTATAGTCCGGGTGTGATAAATTCGGACTTCTCCTGCACCTCGGGGCTCAGGGGAACCTGCCAGTATCCTCGACTCAGACCCATTGTGGTTATTTTGCCCCAATTAACCTCTCAAGCAGCTCCTCTATGCACGGCATTTGGTGCACGTCAGAGGCCGTAATGGCGTTGAGCCCCCTTTAGTACACGCAGAACCAGGGGGTCCGATCCCTCTTTGGCACGAACACTACAGGTGAGACCCACGTGCTCTTTGACCGTTAAATCACCCCCAGCTGTAACATCTCATCGATCTCCTGGCGCATAACCTGCTGCACCTCGTTGGAGATCTGATAGGGTGTTCGCCGTAGTGGAGCATGATTCCCGGTGTCCACCTCGTGGACCTCTAACAGTCCTTCCAGGTCAGTTGGATTACACAGCCCGGAAGGGTTCCAGCGTGGTCCGAAACTGTGACCGCTGGAGTTCGGTAAGCAAGGCGCTTACCTGCACGTCCTCGATGGACCCACTGACCTTGGCTTGGGCCAGCATGTCCAGGAGGGGGGTCTTCCTACCCGTCTTCGGGCAGGCTGCAGACCGGTAAGACGCAAGGTTCATGTTAGTGATAAGCCTTCATCATGTTGACGTGAAAGGCCTTTCTCCTACCCCTAGTGTGGTCA
The DNA here is from genome assembly GCF_051348905.1 of Ranitomeya variabilis. Lineage (NCBI taxonomy): Eukaryota > Metazoa > Chordata > Amphibia > Anura > Dendrobatidae > Ranitomeya > Ranitomeya variabilis. The sequence continues at coordinate 355,259,651 of NC_135235.1, forward strand.
AGCGTGACCACGTAGGTGACTGGGTTGAGCTGTTGTTGGACGACATATGGGCCTTCCCAGGCTGCCTAAAGATTATCCTTTGGTACAGGGACCAGAACCCACACCTATTGACCCATGTGGTAGGTCCGCTCCCGGGCATTCTGGTCGCACCAGTGCTTCTGATCAGGCTGAGCCTGTGTCATGTTGTCATGCACCAACTTTGTCAAGGTCTGCATTTTGTCACGGAAGCGCATGACATTCTCCACGAAGGGTTCGGCTTCTCTTCTCAAGATTCCCTTACCAACCCAAGGGGTCCCTGAACTCGCCTGCTGTAGAGGAGCTCGAAGGGCGAGAACCCCGTCGAGGCCTGCGGAACCTCTTGGTAAGCGAATAGCAGGTGTGGGAGGTACCGCTCCCAGTCACGTCCTTGGGTCTCAACCGGCATGCGTAGCATCTGTTTGAGGGTACCACTGAAGCACTCACACAAGCCATTGGTCTGTGGGTGATACGCACTTGATACCAGACGCTTCACCTGCATTTTCTTGCAGACAGCCTCCATTAGTCGAGACATGAATTGGGTCCCTTGATCGGTAAGCATCTCCCTGGAAAATCCTACCCGTGAAGAGATGTCCAACAGTGCATCCACCACCTTATCAGCCCTAGTTGAGGACAGAAGCACTGCTCCTGGGTACCGGATAGCATAGTCTACCACAGTGAGGATGTATTGCTTTCCAGAGCTGCTGGGCATGGCCAGCGGGCCCACAATATCCACCGCGATCCTCTGGAAAGGCTCCTCTATCACTGGCAAAGGGATCAGGGGAGCCATAAGAGCAGGCCCCGCCTTCCCCACTCTTTGACAGATGATACAGGAGTGGCAGTAGTTTGTCACATCTGTCCCCATTTTCGGCCAATAGAAGTGTTGAGACAGCCGGGCCTTAATTTTGCTGATCCCCCAGTGTCCAGCGAGCAGGATCTCATAGGTAATCCGCAACAACGGAATTGATGCGGGACAACCAGCTGTCTTTCCCTCAACCACTCATTTTGCGATTTTCCGGGTACTGTCTCCCGGTACAACCTTCCTCGTTCCCAGAACACCATCTCCTTGTCAGTCACGGAAGTGGGTGTCTCTGCAAGGTGTCTAAAATTCTCCAAGCTCGCATCTGAGTGCAGAGCGGCCTGGAACTCCTGGCTAGGGGCAGCCAGAAGCGACGTCAGGGTCTTTTCCCCACAGGAACCCTCTGGGACCTGCTCTGGGTCCATCTCTGGTTCACTCACACCTGTGACTGAGGAAGGTCCAGAAGGCAGAACGTTATCTGCGTTCCGGGCATTCTGACTGCGGGTAACAGCAGCTACGTAGGCTGTCTCCCCGGGGATTTCCACAGACCCATCAGCCGGCGCTGCTATGGGTAATACCTCCCCATCCACCCCCAACATTCCAGGAGCAGTGCTACTTATGGGGCAGTTACCTTTCTCTGTGGCACTGATCAGTTGCACGGCATCACCTTTCTCACGGTTCCCATGCATCTCCCCATTTCCCTGAGCACCATTGCTTGCTCCTGTTAGGGGTTCCTCGGCCATCCCACCCCGCAGAGTGACGTGGCTGAGCACTCCTGCACCTGTGAACAAATCATTCCTAGGATACAAATGGTTATCAGATAAAACATGCAAAATTTTCCTCATTCGCATCATCAGTATTACTCTCTGCATTTTCAGAAAAATCATTGTCAAGTACATTATTAACCGGTAACACATGCAATTTGCCGTTGCTATCAGCATTCAAATCGGGGAGGAGAGTCAGGGACATAATATGCAACCTTCATATCAGTCCACATATAAAACAAACATCAGTGGGCAAGTTATCAGACAGCCACACTTCCTTTACACCGCTCCCGGCACCCCAATCTACACGGTGTTCCAAATTATTATGCAAATTGGATTTAAGTGTCTTAAAGATTTAATTGTTTTGTTTTTCAAATAAACTCGTGGATGGTATTGTGTCTCAGGGCTCAATGAATCACTGAAATCAATCTTAAACACATGTGATAATTAGTTTTCCAGGTGATTCTAATTAAAGGAAAACTACTCAAAAATGATGTTCCACATTATTATGCAGGTCACAGGTTTCAAGCAATATGGTAAATAAAAAGGATCTCTCTGCTGCTGAAAAGCATGAAATAGTGCAATGCCATGGACAAGGTATGAAAAAATTAGATATTTCACGAAAACTTAAGAGTGATCATCATACTCTGATGAGATTTGTGAGTGAAACAGAGCACAGACAGAGTTCATGCAAATAAAGGCATAATGAGGAAGTTTTCTGGCAGACAAATTCATTGGATTAAGAGAGCAGTTGCCAAAATACCATTACAAAGCAGCAAACAGTTATTTGAAGGTGCTGGTGCGTCTGGAGTCCCTCGAACCTCAAGGTGTAGGATCCTTCAAAAGCTTGCTGTGGTGCATAAACCTACTATTTGGGCACTCCTAAACAGTGTTCACAAGCAGAAACGGTTGCAGTGGGCCCAGACATACATGAAGACTAATTTTCAAACAGTCTTGTTTACTGATTAGAGTCGAGCAACTCTGGACGGTCCAGATGGATGGAGTAGTGGATGGTTGGTGGATGGCCAATATGTCCCAACAAGGCTGCGACGTCAGCAAGGCTGGAATTATGGGGAACCAGCTGGTAGGGCCCTTTAAGGTTCCTGAAGGTGTGAAAATAACCTTAGCAAAGTAAATAGAGTTTCTGACTGACAACTTTCTTCCATGGTCTAAAAAGCACAAACGTGCCTTCAGGAACAAAATCATCTTCCTGCATGAAAATGAATACCTCTGGGTAATTGGCTGCTAAGGGCATAAAAGGAGATAAACTCATGGTGTGTCCACCATCTTCCCCTGACCTCAACCCTATAGAGAACCTTTGGAGTATCATCAAGCAAAAAATCTATGAGGGTGGGAGGCAGTTCACCTCAAAACAGCAGCTCTGGGAGGCAATTCTGACTTCATGCAAAGAAATACAAGCAGAAACTCTCCAAAAACTCACAAGTTCAATGGATGCAAGAATTGTGAAGGTGATATCAATGAAGGGCTCCTATGTTAACATGTAACTTGGCCTGTTAGGATGTTTTGGAGTTAAATAGCTTTTTTGTTCAGTGAATGTGACCTCCTAATGCTGCAAATTCCACAAATGAGCATTTTCAGTTCTTTAAAACATATCAAATGTTTAGAAATACTACTGTGCCTAATAATTTGGAACAGTGCATTTTGAGTTTTTATTCATTTTGGAGATTATACTGTTATCATTGGGAGGTTTCTTCAATAAAATTCGATGTATACTCTAACGGGTGATGACTTATTAGACTGACTGTCATTTGCACTGACCATTTAGGAAAATCCGAGAAAAATGTAATTTGCATAATAATTTGGAACATAGTGTATATAGGGGTTCCAGAGTACACAGTGCATTGCAGGGGCGGATTATAATGGGGTCAATCTGGGCGGTAGCCCAGGGCCCAGTGGTGTGGGGGGGCACTGGGTTACCGCTCAGATTGCCAGCCGCCATCAGGGCAATACTGCCCTGACTGGCGTATGGGCCCGGTGGGCAGAGGGGGCCCGCATCGAGCTCCGTCTCTTCTGCTCACTGGGCCCCCCTACAGGCGCTGCGGCAGTAAGGCTATTGACGTGCAGGTGCGGACCCGCACGTCAATAGTTAACAGCCGCCAGTCAATCAGAGGCTGGCAGCTGACGTGAGCCGCAGGGCGCACGTCGCCTGTGTCTGACATTATTGTCAGCCGCCCGCGAGTGCACACTTCACCTGAATGGAGGGAGGAAGCCTCACCGGCCGGCCGGCGCAGGAACGTGGCTTGGTAAGTAAGAACTCGTGTTTTTTTTTTTTTTTTGTTTGTTTTAGAGAGGCGATCCCGGGGCAGAATGCTTGAGACACTGGGGGCAGATTGCTGGACACACTAGGGCAATATGCTGGAGACACTGGGGGCAATATGCTGGACACACTGGGGCAGATTGCTGGACACACTGGGGCAGATTGCTGGACACACTGGGGGCAGATTGCTGGACACACTGGGGGCAGATTGATGGACACACTGGGGGCAGATTGATGGACACACTGGGGGCAGATTGATGGACACACTGGGGGCAGATTGATGGACACACTGGGGGAAGGATGCTGGACACACTGGGGCAGATTGCTGGACACACTGGGGGCAATATGCTGGAGACACTGGGGCAGATTGCTAGACACACTGGGGGCAATATGCTGGAGACACTGGGGCAGATTGCTGGACACACTGGGGGCAATATGCTGGAGACACTGGGGCAGATTGCTGGACACTGGGGGCAATATGCTGGATACACTGGGGCAGATTGCTGGACACACTGGGGCAATATGCTGGACACACTGGGGGCAGGATAAATTAAGGGATATTATTACTGCAGTGATGTATTTATTTTATTTTTTGAGGACACTGTTTTAAATGGGGTGCGGTCCTGTTACTGTGTTAATGTAGAAGTAATGTAGAAGTAATGTAGAAGTTGGGAAAAATGAAGTAATGTGTTCTGCAAGCGGAGCTCGAGATAACTTATTTCCTGCCAAGACGAGTCCTGGCTGAATGAAGTGATGGCGGTCTGTACTGGATGAAAGATGAAGGACTTCACCTAGAGATGTCACTGGTGAGTTAGTGTTACCTATACACTGACACTATACACTGTAAACTATATACTGAACTGAAGGGTAAATTGACTAGATCAATGGATGTTTGACAGGTTATAGTTTTACACAGCAATGACGCCGTCGCATGACCCTATCACATGACCGGGGGGCCCACAGTGTTGACCGGGGGGGGGGCACAGTGTCTGAACAGCCCAGGGCCCTGGCTACCCTTAACCCCTTAACGACCGCCGATACGCCTTTTAACGGCGGCCGCTAAGGGTATTTAAACCACAGCGCCGTTAATTAACGGCGCTGTGGAAAAAGTGAATAGCGCCCCCCAGAGTCGGATTTTCTCTGGGGTCTCGGTAGCCGAGACCCCAGAGAACATGATTCGGGGGGGTTTTACCGACCCCCGAGTTGCGATCGCCGGTAATTAACCGTTTACCGGCGGTCGCAACAACAAAAAAAAAAAAACGCGATGTGCCGTTTAATTTCTCTGTCCTCCGATGTGATCGCACATCGGAGGACAGAGAAATAGGGTCCCCGATGGCCTCCGGTAGCCCCCCAATACTCACCTATCTCCCCCGGTGCTCCTCGTGTCTCCCCATGGGCGCCGCCATCTTTTTTCCGGGAAAAAATGGCGGGCGCACGCGCAGTACGCCCGCCGCCCGGCACCCGGAAGATCTTTGGGGTCTCGGCTGCCGGGGGTAGCCGAGACCCCAAAGAACATGATCGGGGTCGGTTTGCACCGACCCCTGCTTTGCGATCGCCGGTAATTAACAGTTTACCGGCGACCGCAAAAAAAAAAAAAAAAAAAAACGATCAGTTATTTCTCTGTCCTCTGATGTGATTGCACATCAGAGGACAGAGAAATAAGGGGATTCGGGGACCCTAACATACTCACCCGGTGTCCCTGGATCCTCTTCTGTCTTCTCCTGCCAGCCGGCTTTTTCATCATGGCGGGCGCATGCGCAGTGCGCCCGCCATCTGCTGCCATCTGCCGGCCGGCAGGAGAAGACGAGTTGGGGCTAAAATTAGGGTTAGGGTTAGGGTTGGGGCTAAATTTAGGGTTAGGGTTAGAGTTAGGGTTAGAGTTAGGGTTAGAGTTAGGGTTAGGGTTAGAGTTAGGGTTAGAGTTAGGGTTAGAGTTAGGGTTAGAGTTAGGGTTAGAGTTAGGGTTAGAGTTAGGGTTAGAGTTAGGGTTAGAGTTAGGGTTAGAGTTAGGGTTAGAGTTAGGGTTAGAGTTAGGGTTAGAGTTAGGGTTAGAGTTAGGGTTAGAGTTAGGGTTAGAGTTAGGGTTAGAGTTAGGGTTAGAGTTAGGGTTAGAGTTAGGGTTAGAGTTAGGGTTAGAGTTAGGGTTAGAGTTAGGGTTAGAGTTAGGGTTAGAGTTAGGGTTAGAGTTAGGGTTAGAGTTAGGGTTAGAGTTAGGGTTAGAGTTAGGGTTAGAGTTAGGGTTAGAGTTAGGGTTAGAGTTAGGGTTAGAGTTAGGGTTAGAGTTAGGGTTAGAGTTAGGGTTAGAGTTAGGGTTAGAGTTAGGGTTAGAGTTAGGGTTAGAGTTAGGGTTAGAGTTAGGGTTAGAGTTAGGGTTAGAGTTAGGGTTAGAGTTAGGGTTAGAGTTAGGGTTAGAGTTAGGGTTAGAGTTAGGGTTAGAGTTAGGGTTAGAGTTAGGGTTAGAGTTAGGGTTAGAGTTAGGGTTAGAGTTAGGGTTAGAGTTAGGGTTAGAGTTAGGGTTAGAGTTAGGGTTAGAGTTAGGGTTAGAGTTAGGGTTAGAGTTAGGGTTAGAGTTAGGGTTAGAGTTAGGGTTAGAGTTAGGGTTAGAGTTAGGGTTAGAGTTAGGGTTAGAGTTAGGGTTAGAGTTAGGGTTAGAGTTAGGGTTAGAGTTAGGGTTAGAGTTAGGGTTAGAGTTAGGGTTAGAGTTAGGGTTAGAGTTAGGGTTAGAGTTAGGGTTAGAGTTAGGGTTAGAGTTAGGGTTAGAGTTAGGGTTAGAGTTAGGGTTAGAGTTAGGGTTAGAGTTAGGGTTAGAGTTAGGGTTAGAGTTAGGGTTAGAGTTAGGGTTAGAGTTAGGGTTAGAGTTAGGGTTAGAGTTAGGGTTAGAGTTAGGGTTAGAGTTAGGGTTAGAGTTAGGGTTAGAGTTAGGGTTAGAGTTAGGGTTAGAGTTAGGGTTAGAGTTAGGGTTAGAGTTAGGGTTAGAGTTAGGGTTAGAGTTAGGGTTAGAGTTAGGGTTAGAGTTAGGGTTAGAGTTAGGGTTAGAGTTAGGGTTAGAGTTAGGGTTAGAGTTAGGGTTAGAGTTAGGGTTAGAGTTAGGGTTAGAGTTAGGGTTAGAGTTAGGGTTAGAGTTAGGGTTAGAGTTAGGGTTAGAGTTAGGGTTAGAGTTAGGGTTAGAGTTAGGGTTAGAGTTAGGGTTAGAGTTAGGGTTAGAGTTAGGGTTAGAGTTAGGGTTAGAGTTAGGGTTAGAGTTAGGGTTAGAGTTAGGGTTAGAGTTAGGGTTAGAGTTAGGGTTAGAGTTAGGGTTAGAGTTAGGGTTAGAGTTAGGGTTAGAGTTAGGGTTAGAGTTAGGGTTAGAGTTAGGGTTAGAGTTAGGGTTAGAGTTAGGGTTAGAGTTAGGGTTAGAGTTAGGGTTAGAGTTAGGGTTAGAGTTAGGGTTAGAGTTAGGGTTAGAGTTAGGGTTAGAGTTAGGGTTAGAGTTAGGGTTAGAGTTAGGGTTAGAGTTAGGGTTAGAGTTAGGGTTAGAGTTAGGGTTAGAGTTAGGGTTAGAGTTAGGGTTAGAGTTAGGGTTAGAGTTAGGGTTAGAGTTAGGGTTAGAGTTAGGGTTAGAGTTAGGGTTAGAGTTAGGGTTAGAGTTAGGGTTAGAGTTAGGGTTAGAGTTAGGGTTAGAGTTAGGGTTAGAGTTAGGGTTAGAGTTAGGTTAGTAGGGATAAGTTAGGGCTAAATTTAGGGTTAGGGCTAGGGTTAGGGCTAGGGTTAGGGTTAGGCTACTTTCACACTAGCGTTTTTTGGCTTCCGTCGCAATGTGTCGTTGGAGAAAAAACGCATCCTGCAAAAGTGCTTGCAGGATGCGTTTTTTCTCCATTGGCTTGCATTAGCGACGCATTGCCACATGTCGCATCCGTCGTGCGACGGATGCGTCGTGCTTTGGCGGACCGTCGACACAAAAAAAAAATACATGTAACTTTTTTGTGTGACGTGTCCGCCATTTCCGACCGCGCATGCGTGGCTGGAACTCCGCCCCCGCCTCCCCGCACCTCACAATGGGGCAGCGGATGCGTTGAAAAAACAGCATCCACTGCACCCGTTGTGCGGCGCTTACAACGCTAGCGTCGGTACGTCGGCCCGACACACTGCGATGGGCAGAGTATGACGCTAGTGTGAAAGTAGCCTTAGGCTTCTTTCACACTTGCGTCGGTACGGGGCGGTCGCAATGCGTCGGCCCGACGTACCGACGCACGTTGTGAAAATTGTGCACAACGTGGGCAGCGAATGCAGTTTTTCAACGCATCCGCTGCCCAGTCTATGTCCTGGGGAGGAGGGGGCAGAGTTACGGCCACGCATGCGCGGAAATGGCGGACGCGACGTACAAAAAAAAGGTTACATTGAACTTTTTTTGTGACGACGAGGGCTAAAGTTATGGTTAGGGTTGGGGCTAAAGTTAGGGTTGGGGCTAAAGTTAGGGTTAGAGTTGGGATTAGGGTTAGGGTTTGGATTAGGGTTGGGATTAGTGTTACGTTTGGGATTAGGGTTGGGATTAGGGTTAGGGTTGGGATTAGGGTTAGGGGTGTGTTGGATTTAGGGTTTTGATTAGGGTTATGGTTAGGGTTGAGATTAGGGCTGTTTTGGGGTTAGGGTTGTGATTATCGTTAGGGTTGTGATTAGGATTATGGATCGGGTTGAGATTAGGGTTAGGGGTGTGTTGGGGTTAGGGTTGGAGTTATAATTTGGGGGTTTCCACTGTTTAGGTACATCAGGGGGTCTCCAAACACGACAGCCAATTTTGCGCTAAAAAAGTCAAATGGTACTCCCTCCCTTCTGAGCTCTGCCGTGCGCCCAAACAGTGGTTTACCCCCACATATGGGGCATCAGCGTACACGGGATAAATTGGACAACAACTTTTGGGGTCCAATTTCTCCTGTTACCCTTGTGAAAATAAAAACTTGGGGGCTAAAAATCTTTTTTGTTGGAAATTTTTTTTTTTTTTATTTTCACTACTCTGCATTATAAACTTCTGTGAAGCACTTGAGCTTTCAAAGTTCTCACCACATATCTAGATAAGTTCCTTAGGGGGTCTAGTTTCCAAAATTTGGTCACTTGTGGGGGTTTCTACTGTTTAGGTACATCAGGGGCTCTGCAAACGCAACATAACACCCACAGACAATTCTATCAAAGTCTGAATTCCAAAATGGCGCTCCTTCTCTTCCGAGCTCTGCCGTGTGCCAAAACAGTAGTTTACCCCCACATATGGGGTACCAGTATACTCAGGACAAATTGGAGAACAAATATTGGCATCCAATTTCTCTTGTTACCTTTGTGAAAATAAAAATTTGGAGGCTAAAAAAATCTTTTTTGTGGGAAAAAAAATATTTTTTATTTTCACTACTCTGCATTATAAACTTCTGTGAAGCACTTGGGCATTCAAAGTTCTCACCACATATCTAGATAAGTTCCTTGGGGGGTCTATTTTCCAAAATGGGGTCACTTGTTGGGGGTTTCTACTGTTTAGGTACATTAGGGGTCTGCAAACGCAACATAACGCCCGCAGACAATTCTATCAAAGTCTGCATTCCAAAATGGCGCTCCTTCCCTTCCGAGCTCTGCCGTGCGCCCAAACAGTGGTTTACCCCCACATATGGGGTACCAGCATACTCAGGACAAATTGGACAACAACTTTTGGGGTCCAATTTCTCTTGTTACCCTTGTGAAAATAAAAATTTGGGGGCTAAAAAAATCTTTTTTGTGGGAAAAAAAATATTTTTTATTTTCACTACTCTGCATTATAAACTTCTGTGAAGCACTTGGGCATTCAAAGTTCTCACCACATATCTAGATAAGTTCCTTGGGGGGTCTATTTTCCAAAATGGGGTCACTTGTTGGGGGTTTCTACTGTTTAGGTACATTAGGTGTCTGCAAACGCAACATAACGCCCGCAGACAATTCTATCAAAGTCTGCATTCCAAAATGGCGCTCCTTCCCTTCCGAGCTCTGCCGTGCGCCCAAACAGTGGTTTACCCCCACATATGGGGTACCAGCATACTCAGGACAAATTGGACAACAACTTTTGGGGTCCAATTTCTCTTGTTACCCTTGTGAAAATAAAAACTTGGGGGCTAAAAAATCTTTATTGTTAAAAAATATATATTTTTTATTTTCACGACTCTGCATTATAAACTTCTGTGATGCACTTGGGCATTCAAAGTTCTCACTACACATCTAGATAAGTTCCATGGGGGGTCTAGTTTCCAAAATGGGGTCACTTTTGGGGGGTTTCTACTGTTTAGGCACATCAGGGTCTCTCCAAACGCGACATGGCGTCCGATCTCAATTCCAGTCAATTTTGCATTGAAAAGTCAAATGGCGCTCCTTTGCTTCCGAGCTCAGCCATGCACCCAAACAGTGGTTTACCCCCACATATGGGGTGTCGGCGTACTCAAGACAAATTGTACAACAACTTCTGGGGTCCATTTTCTCCTGTTACCCTTGGTAAAATAAAAATTTGGAGGCAAAAAGATCATTTTTGTAGAAAAAATGCGATTTTTCTATTTTCACGGCTCTACGTTATAAACTTCTGTGAAGCACCTGGGGGTTTAAAGTGCTCACCACACATCTAGATAAGTTCCTTAAGGGGTCTAGTTTCCAAAATGGTGTCATATGTGGGGGGTCTCTACTGTTTAGGCACATCAGGGGCTCTCCAAACGCGACATGGCGTCCGATCTCAATTCCAGCCAATTCTGCATTGAAACAGTGAAACGGTGCTCCTTCACTTCCAAGCTCTGCGGTGCGCCCAAACAGTGGTTTACCTCCACATATGGGGTATCGGCGTACTCAGGAAAAATTGCACAACAAAATTTGTGGTTAAATTTCTGTTTTTACACTTGTAAAAATTTAAAAAAAATGGTTCTGAAGTAAAATGTTTGCAAAAAAAAGTTAAATGTTCATTTTTTTCTTCCACATTGTTTTAGTTTCTGTGAAGTACGTAAAGGGTTAATAAACTTCTTGAATGTGGTTTTGAGCAGCTTGAGGGATGCAGTTTTTAGAATGGTGTCACACTTGGTTATTTTCTATCATATAGACCCCTCAAAATGACTTCAAAGGTGATGTGGTCCCTAAAAAAAACATGGTGTTGTAAAAATGAGAAATTGCTGGTCAACTTTTAACCCTTATAACTCCCTAACAAAAAAAAAATTGTTTCCAAAATTGTGCTGATGTAAAGTAGACATGTGAGAAATGTTATTTATTAACTATTTTTTGTGACATATCTCTCTGATTTAAGGGCATAAAAATACAAAGTTTGAAAATTGCTAAATTTTAAAAATTTTCGCCATATTTCCATTTTTTTCATAAATAATTGCAAGTAATAAAGAAGAAATGTTACCACTAACTTGAAGTACAACATGTCACGAAAAAACAATCTCAGAATCAGCGGGATCCGATAAAGCGTTCCAGAGTTATAACCTCTTAAAGTGACACTGGTCAGAATTGTAAAAATTGGCTCGGTCATTAAGTACCAAATTGGCTCTGTCACTAAGGGGTTAATCCACCCCTGGTGAACTGTGTTTGCAGATTTTGCTGTCAGAATATGTTCTCAATCCAGCTGTGTCCTATCCATACACTAACTAGAGTATAGTGGCAAGACACGTGCTGCTTTGATGAGTCACAGTCTAAAAGCTTGTTGATTTACTGTGCTGCAGCTTTTCAACAAGCTTTATTAGACTGGCAAAGCCGAACAGGAAATCGAACATACAGTAAAATGTCCGTGTTCAGTACGAACCCCGAAATTTCCGGTTTGTGTTTGCTCATCCCTATCTAGCAATGCTCAAAAAGCTGATTCATGTATAAGTCCAAAATAGAGAAAAAAAAGCGCACTCACCGGTAATTCAGCGAAAAGCAGTTTTATTCATGTGCAAAGTTGCAGTGCAGGGAGGGTAGACAATGCATAGCGGATGACAGCTGTTTCGTGCTCTGAAGCACTTCGACAGATTTCGCTGAATTACCGGTGAGTGCGCTTTTTTTTCTCTATTTTGGACTTTTCAAATACTGTTGTTTTTCAAAGCAGCACCGTGGTACAGCAGAAATATTTTGCAATTTCCTTTTTTTGGCAAAAAAGGCTTAAAACGGTATTTCCCTGAGGCACGAGGGTCCAACGTATAACGGCGGTGCGGCCGCATTTTTTCTGGACTGTGTGCATGATTCATGTATAACCCTACCCACACCACAGGTTGGCAGCTTAAAGTTGTAGGGGCGGGGTTACATTTTGCAGCAGGACTAGGAGGCATGTGACAGCTAGTCCAGTTGTTATAATCTCCTGTTGATAAAATACTGATTTTATTGAACCAACAGCATATAGCCTAGTAAGTGACATCCTTGCAATCAGGGTGATAGATTTCCTTCAAAGGGAACATTTGCACCATTATTACCGGGAAATATAACTTAGGAAAAAAGAGACAGAAAAAAAGACAAACCGTTCTGGAAAGCAACAGTTCAGCACCGATTGGATGCACACAGTCTAAAAATCCAGTGAAAAGGTTCTCTCTAAATTTTATGACTGCACATAATAACAATGGAAATGATTTTCACCACTACTCACATGCCCTGCAGTGAAGCGTTGGGACCAGAGAGTCGAGCAGCATCTGAAGAAAGTGATCTTTGGTACTTTAACTCTTTGTAGCTCTTCACAATCTGCAGGTTATGAATATATTTTCAATATTTACAATGTAGCACATTTATGCTACACATTAACACATACACTTTTTTTTCCACACATTTAAGGGTTGTTGAAGAGGTTTGCCCTTACTTTGTACTCTAGAGCTTACCAATGTGGCTTGATTAATTTAACTCTTAAAATGACTTTTTAGCTGAGAGCTCAAAAACAATAAGTCAGTACCCAGTGTGGATGATTATCTGTGAATAGTTTTCCTCACCTTTACGCAGTTTGATTTTTAGGTCAGCTCTGTAAGGGTAGAGTTGTGATCTGTGACTACAATTCACTCTACAGTGCTATTTGTGGAGACTGCAATAGTCAGCAAAGGGAAGTCATTAAAGCAAAAATTTCTGCATATTTACTATGCATTTATAAGAGATCGCCATGAGAAAAGACATGGTGACATAGCTGTGCTAACCGCCACCATCAACTGCAGCCAATTATTAATATGTGACAGAGGCCCAATCACAGCCATCAGATGTCACAAACCTGTTGATTGGTCAGTTAATGCTAACCAGTTCACTGAGAGGAAAGTTTAGTTTACCTATACGCTATTCCTTTAGTTTATACTACACACCAAGTGCCAAGTCTCAATTTTTTAGCGAGTTGATCAAAGTTGATATTAGTTATGTTGAGTTACAATCTAAAGCATTACTGGATGTGAAAAAAAAAAAAAAAATGATAATACCATGTCCTTGTATTGATCAGTGGTCTTCCAATCAATGTTCTCCCTAATAGTCTAAACTCAATACTATCTTCTTCCTAGATTTTGTTTAAAAATAAAAAAAAAAAGTGTTTTTTTTTCCATTTTCAGAGAACCCCTTTCCCCGGCTGTCTTACTCACTTTCCAGCATTGAGTCTCCGTTCCGGCCCGATATCTGCAGTTTTGACAACATGTCAATAATGCTGCAGCTGCAAGTTCATTAGCTCATGCTGCCTATACGAGCACAGCCACTGATTGGATGCAATGATATCAACATGATGTCCGAGCTGCGGACACTAACAAAAATTGTGGTGGAAATGCAGCACTGGACCTGGGGAGGTTGAGTAAAAAACAGGTTTTTGTTTTGTTTTGTTTTTGTTTTTTTTGTAACAAAACTGTACCTATTTTTAAATTTTTCTCATTTATATAGCACCATTAATTTCACAGCGCTTTACAGACATTATTACCACTGTCCCCGATGGGGCTCACAATCTAAATTCCCTATTAGTATGTCTTTGGAGTGTGGAAGGAACCCGGAGGAAACCCATGAAAACACGGGGAGAATATACAAACTCCTTTCAGATGTTGTCCTTGGTGGGATTTGAACCCAGGACCCCAGCACTGCAAAGCAACAGTGCTAACCACTGAACAGGATTTTTTGTAAAAATAGAAAACTTCTCAAGCTATTTAGATGCCTATTCAAACTGTTCCAAAGAAATCCCTATTTTGTATTTCGTTTTAAGAAGTAACATTAGATTTATTATTTTCACAGTTTAGTTTTGTTTAAGGAAAGAGGTCAGTTATGATCCAGCTACTGACCTGCAGATAAAAGGTTAAACTGCAGGGGCAGGGTAATCATTTGATTTATACAGCGCCAATCTATGCCTCAGCACTTTATTGTCTGTACATGTCCTCGCTCAATTGTAAAGCGATTACAAAGTAACACAGTTCAACAGTTACAGGAGGAGTGAGGGCCCTGCTACAAACTACAATCTATAATAGCCTTAGGAAGCTGCCCGGCCAGTGTATTGAAAGTCTGGCTACCAGGAAGCAATGAACTTTACACCTGGCAGCCTCCGGCTGGTGAAAAATACTGACCAAATACTGAAACATTGAACATGCCTAACTTTGACTGCTGTTCTCTCATAAAATAAGAGCAACACTCTGAAGTCAAGCCGATTATGAGAACGCCTTCAGAGACCACTCCACAGTGCCCATATTTGTATTATACCCAACCGTGCCATAAATCCCAGAGTATACAGCCTTCCAGAATCACCATCTTTATCTATAATGGGCAAGCTACCATGTCAGAATAATAAAGTGAATGGCCATGACAGCATTGGTTTAATGGGAGCTGACAAAAAAAGCTGCTGGTTGACAAGAAACTTTTCACAGACGAACAAGGTCTAGTTTTTTGAGGGACAAGTTGTAGTTTTGAATGATGTCCTTCATTTTACTTTTTCGTTTTTCACATTACTCCATTTACTAATCAAGTTCAATTCATACTTTCATATACTGGACTGTTATGAACATCTTAATAACAAATATGCTTAGTTTTTTTTTTATTTATTCATTTTTAATTGGGTGAAACAGTGGGCAATTCAAAGTTATTTTATTAACTTTTTTAGTTTAAAGAGCAGCGGGTCACCTCTTTAAATCTTCAGCTTAGCGAGTGTGAACGAGCTGAGTGTGACCTGAGTGTAAGTGTGAACGGCGGTAAGTGTGTGACTTGTGTTTCAGTGACTTTGGATTCAGGGAGTTTCCACGGGAGGAATTACTGAATTGCTGTCTGTATTTTATTAATACTTTGTATTTATTTTTATTTAACGATTCTGTCTGGTTCAATCCCCATTAGAAAATGTGTTCCACTATTGTTAATGCCATCCAGTGTACATCTTGCCACATGTATGCAATCCTTGAGCAGCCGGTCAAGGGTGCATACTGCTGTGCGAGATGTGAGCATGTAGAGCATTTGGAAGCCCAGATTCTGAATCTAAATGTGCAGCTGGCAACACTGAGATCCATTGACAATATGGAAAGGAGTCTTCTGCTCAATGAGCAGACACTCAATGGGATAGATGAGGGGGGATGGTAGGATGGAGCTGCAGGACAGTGAAGCAGCAAGCTGGGTGACAGAAGGCCGGGTAGAGGGAAGAGTGCCAGGGAGGCTAGTCCTGATCTGGCACACCCCAATAAGTTTGCTAAGTTAGCAGATGAGAGTGGTGCCAGTACAGGGGTAGCAATGCTGCAGCCAGGCATGTCCTCTGAAAGCCGGAGGAGTGACTGCTCCAGTAAGGAGGGAAATAGGAGAGCAGTGCAGGCCAGACAGGTGCTGGTAGTGGGGGGACTCAATTATTAGGGGAACAGATAGGGCAATCTGTCACAAAGACAGGGATCGTCGAACGGTGTGCTGCCTACATGGCGCTCGAGTCAGGCACATCGCTGATCGGGTTGACAGATTATTGGGAGGGGCTGGTGAGGACCCAGCAGTCATGGTGCACATTGGCACAAATAAAGTTAAAGGTAGGTGGAAGGTCCTTAATAACTATTTCAGGGAATTAGGCTGCAAGCTGAAAGCAAGGACCACTGTTATGACCCCAATGGCGAGGGTCTCAGAGGAACGTGGAAGTCTGCAGAATACAAAAATCCAGCTCATAGGGCAGTGGTAACTGGGTTGACCATATATCTACTCCTAACGCCAACACTAGAAGTAGCCGGGGATCATTCCTACGTTGATTCTAGATGACACGCGCCAGCCGGAGAATCTAGCTACCCCTAGTAGAGGAAAACAAAGACCTTTCTTGCCTCCAGAGAAGGGGACCCCAAAGCTGGATAGAAGCCCCCCACAAATAATGACGGTGAGGTAAGAGGAAATGACAAACACAGAAATGAATCAGGTTTAGCACAGAGAGGCCCGCTTACTGATAGCAGAATAAAGAAAGGTAACTTATATGGTCAACAAAAACCCTATCAAAATCCACACTGGAAATTCAAGAACCCCCGAACCGTCTAACGGTCCGGGGGGGAGAACACCAGCTCCCTAGAGCGTCCAGCAAAGGTCAGGATATAGATTTGGAACAAGCTGGACAAAAATACAAAACCAAAACAAATAGCAAAAAGCAAAAGGCAGACTTAGCTGATATAACTGGAACCAGGATCAGTAGACAAGAGCACAGCAGACTAGCTCTGATAACTACGTTGCCAGGCATTGAACTGAAGGTCCAGGGAGCTTATATAGCAACACCCCTAACTAACGACCCAGGTGCGGATAAAAGGAATGACAGAAAAACCAGAGTCAAAAAACTAGTAACCACTAGAGGGAGCAAAAAGCAAATTCACAACAGACCACCAACGTGGTATTTTCCGAAATACTGCTTGTACCACGTGCAACGCTAGAGAGGCAAAGGGAGATTAGGGAGGTTAATAAGTGGCTCAAGAATTGGTGTAGGAAGGAGGGGTTTGGGTTTCTGCAGAACTGGGTCGACTTCTCAGTTGGCTACAGGTTCTACGCTAGGGACGGGCTGCACCTCAATGGGGAAGTGCAGCTGTGCTGGTGGAGAAAATGGCTAGAAGGTTGGAGGAGTGTTTAAACTAGGGATTGGGGGGAGGGTATTCAATTTATAGGAGGGGAAGATAGGGCAGATAGAGACCTGGGCACAAATAAGGAAATTTGGGGTGGCGGTGGCATGGGGGGTGGGGTTAGAACAGTTAGTAATTTAAGAAAGAATAGAGGTACAGAGAGTAACATCAAGTGCATGTATACTAATGCCAGAAGCCTCGCCAACAAAATGGATGAATTAGAACTAATGTTGTTGGAGCATAATTATGACATGGTGGGGATATCTGAGACGTGGCTGGATGAAAGCCATGACTGGGCTGTTAACTTGCAGGGCTATAGCCTGTTCAGAAATGACCGTACAGATAAGCGAGGGGGAGGGGTGTGTCTATATGTAAAATCTTCCTTAAAACCCATCCTGTGTGATAATATAGGTGAATTTAATGAAAATGTAGAGTTCCTGTGGGTGGAGATAAGGGGAGGGGGAAAAAATAATAAATTACTGATAGGGGTTTGTTATAAATCTCCAAAAATAATGGAAGCAATGGAGAATATCCTCGTAAAGCAAATAGATGAAGCTGCGACTCAAGGAGAAGTCATTATTATGGGGGACTTCAACTACCCTGAAATAGATTGGGGAACAGAAACCTGCAGTTCCAGCAAAGGTAATCGGTTTTTGACAACTATGAGAGACAATTACCTTTCACAACTGGTTCAGGACCCAACAAGGAGGGGGGCACTGCTAGACCTAATATTAACCAACAGGCCAGACCGCATATCAAATATAAGGGTTGGGGGTCACTTGGGGAATAGTGATCACAAAATAATAAGTTTTCATGTAACCTTTAATAAGATGGGTAGTAGGGGGGTGACAAGGACACTAAACTTCAGGAGGGCAAATTTCCAACGGATGAGAGAGGATCTTGGTGCAATTAACTGGGACGATATCCTGAGACACAAAAATACACAAAGAAAATGGGAGACGTTTATTAGCATCCTGGATAGGACCTGTGCACAGTATTTACCGTACGGGAATAAACATACTAGAAATAGGAGGAAACCAATATGGCTAAATAGAGCTGTAAGGGGCGCAATAAGGGACAAAAAGAAAGCATTTAGAGAATTAAAGGAAGTAGGTAGTGAGGAGGCATTAAATAAATACAAAAAATTAAATAAATTCTGTAAAAAGCAAATCAAGGCAGCAAAGATTGAGACAGAGAGACTCATTGCCAGAGAGAGCAAAAATAACCCCAAAATATTCTTTAACTACATAAATAGTAAGAAACTAAAAAATGATCGTGTTGGCCCCCTTAAAAATAGTCTGGGTGAAATGGTGGATGAGGATGGGGAAAAAGCCAATATGCTAAATGACTTTTTTTCATCAGTATTTACAAAAGAAAATCCCATGGCAGACAAAATGACTAGTGATAAAAATTCCCCATTAAATGAATATGTATGTATGTATGTATATAGCAGCCACATAGTATATAGCACAGGCCACGTAGTATATAGGAGTACTATGTGGCCTGTGGTATATACCATGTGGCTGCTATACATTACATCAGGTATATATTATATATATATACACACACACACTATGTATACATATATTCATCCCTCCACTATACAGTACAGATAATGGCCGGTATACACCGCCTCCTCCCTGCAGTGTCCGCACATTACAGCGGGTATATATTATATACACACACTATGTATATATATATTATATATATATATATATATATATATATATATATATATATATATATATATATATATATATATATATATATACATACTCACCGGCCACTTTATTAGGTACACCATGCTAGTAACGGGTTGGACCCCTTTTGCCTTCAGAACTGCCTCAATTCTTCGTGGCATAGATTCAACAAGGTGCTGGAAGCATTCCTCAGAGATTTTGGTCCATATTGACATGATGGCATCACACAGTTGCCGCAGATTTGTCGGCTGCACATCCCAAAGATGCTCCATACAAGGCAGGATGGATCCATGCTTTCATGTTGTTTACGCCAAATTCTGACCCTACCATCCGAATGTCGCAGCAGAAATCGAGACTCATCAGACCAAGCAACGTTTTTCCAATCTTCTACTGTCCAATTTCGATGAGCTTGTGCAAATTGTAGCCTCAGTTTCCTATTCTTAGCTGAAAGGAGTGGTACCCGGTGTGGTCTTCTGCTGCTGTAGCCCATCTGCCTCAAAGTTCGACGCACTGTGCGTTCAGAGATGCTCTTAGGCCTACCTTGGTTGTAACGGGTGGCGATTTGAGTCACTGTTGCCTTTCTATCTGCTCGAACCAGTCTGCCCATTCTCCTCTAACCTCTGGCATCAACAAGGCATTTCCGCCCACAGAACTGCCGCTCACTGGATTTTTTTTCTTTTTCGGGCCATTCTCTGTAAACCCTAGAGATGGTTGTGCGTGAAAATCCCAGTAGATCAGCAGTTTCTGAAATACTCAGACCAGCCCTTCTGGCACCAACAACCATGCCACGTTCAAAGGCACTCAAATCACCTTTCTTCCCCATACTGATGCTCGGTTTGAACTGCAGGAGATTGTCTTGACCATGTCTACATGCCTAAATGCACTGAGTTGCCGCCATGTGATTGGCTGATTAGAAATTAAGTGTTAACAAGAAGTTGGACAGGTGTACCTAATAAAGTGGCCAGTGAGTGTATATATATATATATATATATATATACACACACATACACATATATATACACATATATATATATACATACACACACACACACATACACGTATACATACACAGTGCCTAAAAGTAGTATTCAACCCCCTGCAGATTTTAGCAGGTTTAATAAGATGCAAATAAGTTAGAGCCTTCAAACTTCAAACAAGAGCAGGATTTATTAACAGATGCTTAAATCTTACAAACAAAAAAGTTTTGTTGCTCAGTTAAATTTTTATAAATTTTAAACATAAAAGTGTGGGTCAATTATTATTCAACTACTAGGTTTAATATTTTGTGGAATAACCTTTGTTTGTAATTACAGCTAATAATCGTCTTTTATAAGACCTGATCAGGCCGGCACAGGTCTCTGGAGTTATCTTGGCCCACTCCTCCATGCAGATCTTCTCCAAGTTATCTAGGTTCTTTGGGTGTCTCATGTGGACTTTAATCTTGAGCTCCTTCCACAAGTTTCAATTGGGTTAAGGTCAGGAGACTGACTAGGCCACTGCAACACCTTGATTTTTTTGCCTCTTGAACCAGGCCTTGGTTTTCTTGGCTGTGTGCTTTGGGTCGTTGTCTTGTTGGAAGATGAAATGACGACCCATCTTAAGATCCTTGATGGAGGATCGGAGGTTCTTGGCCAAAATCTCCAGGTAGGCCGTGCTATCCATCTTCCCATGGATGCGGACCAGATGGCCAGGCCCCTTGGCTGAGAAACAGCCCCACAGCATGATGCTGCCACCACCATGCTTGACTGTAGGGATGGTATTCTTGGGGTCGTATGCAGTGCCATCCAGTCTCCAAACGTCACGTGTGTGGTTGGCACCAAAGATCTCGATCTTGGTCTCATCAGACCAGAGAACCTTGAACCAGTCAGTCTCAGAGTCCTCAAAGTGATCATGAGCAAACTGTAGACGAGCCTTGACATGACGCTTTGAAAGTAAAGGTACCTTATGGGCTCGTCTGGAACGGAGACCATTGCGGTGGAGTACGTTACTTATGGTATTGACTGAAACCAATGTCCCCACTGCCATGAGATCTTCCCGGAGCTCCTTCCTTGTTGTCCTTGGGTTAGCCTTGACTCTTCGGACAAGCCTGGCCTCGGCACGGGAGACAACTTTCAAAGGCTGTCCAGGCCGTGGAAGGCTAACAGTAGTTCCATAAGCCTTCCACTTCCGGATGATGCTCCCAACAGTGGAGACAGGTAGGCCCAACTCCTTGGAAAGGGTTTTGTACCGCTTGCCAGCCTTGTGACCCTCCACGATCTTGTCTCGGATGGCCTTGGAATGCTCCTTTGTCTTTCCCATGTTGACCATGTATGAGTGCTGTTCACAAGTTTGGGGAGGGTCTTAAATAGTCAGAAAAGGCTGGAAAAAGAGATAATTAATCCAAACATGTGAAGCTCATTGTTCTTTGTGCCTGAACTACTTCTTAATGCTTTAGGGGAACCAAACAGAATTCTGGTGGGTTGAGGGGTTGAATAATAAATGACCCTCTGAAAAAACTTTTCACAATTTAAAAAAAAAATAAACAAAGAAATAACATTCGTTTTTTGCTGCAGTGCATTTCACACTTCCAGGCTGATCTACAGTCCAAATGTCACAATGCCTAGTTAATTCCAAATGTGTAAACCTGCTAAATCTGCAGGGGGTTGAATACTACTTGTAGGCACTGTATATATACACTAGATGGTTGCCCGATTCTAACGCATCGGGTATTCTAGAATATGTATGTCCAAGTAGTATATTGTCCAGCCCACGTAGTACATTGCCCAGCCACATAGTGCATTGCCCAGCCACATAGTGCATTGCCCAGCCACATAGTACATTGCCCAGCCACATAGTACATTGCCCAGCCACATAGTACATTGCCCAGCCACATAGTACATTGCCCAGCCACATAGTACATTGCCCAGCCACATAGTACATTGCCCAGCCACATAGTACATTGCCCAGCCACATAGTACATTGCCCAGCCACATAGTACATTGCCCAGCCACATAGTACATTGCCCAGCCACATAGTACATTGCCCAGCCACATAGTACATTGCCCAGCCACATAGTACATTGCCCAGCCACATAGTACATTGCCCAGCCACATAGTACATTGCCCAGCCACATAGTACATTGCCCAGCCACATAGTACATTGCCCAGCCACATAGTACATTGCCCAGCCACATAGTACATTGCCCAGCCACATAGTACATTGCCCAGCCACATAGTACATTGCCCAGCCACATAGTACATTGCCCAGCCACATAGTACATTGCCCAGCCACATAGTACATTGCCCAGCCACATAGTACATTGCCCAGCCACATAGTACATTGCCCAGCCACATAGTACATTGCCCAGCCACATAGTACATTGCCCAGCCACATAGTACATTGCCCAGCCACATAGTACATTGCCCAGCCACATAGTACATTGCCCAGCCACATAGTACATTGCCCAGCCACATAGTACATTGCCCAGCCACATAGTACATTGCCCAGCCACATAGTACATTGCCCAGCCACATAGTACATTGCCCAGCCACATAGTACATTGCCCAGCCACATAGTACATTGCCCAGCCACATAGTACATTGCCCAGCCACATAGTACATTGCCCAGCCACATAGTACATTGCCCAGCCACATAGTACATTGCCCAGCCACATAGTACATTGCCCAGCCACATAGTACATTGCCCAGCCACATAGTACATTGCCCAGCCACATAGTACATTGCCCAGCCACATAGTACATTGCCCAGCCACATAGTACATTGCCCAGCCACATAGTACATTGCCCAGCCACATAGTACATTGCCCAGCCACATAGTACATTGCCCAGCCACATAGTACATTGCCCAGCCACATAGTACATTGCCCAGCCACATAGTACATTGCCCAGCCACATAGTACATTGCCCAGCCACATAGTACATTGCCCAGCCACATAGTACATTGCCCAGCCACATAGTACATTGCCCAGCCACATAGTACATTGCCCAGCCACATAGTACATTGCCCAGCCACATAGTACATTGCCCAGCCACATAGTACATTGCCCAGCCACATAGTACATTGCCCAGCCACATAGTACATTGCCCAGCCACATAGTACATTGCCCAGCCACATAGTACATTGCCCAGCCACATAGTACATTGCCCAGCCACATAGTACATTGCCCAGCCACATAGTACATTGCCCAGCCACATAGTACATTGCCCAGCCACATAGTACATTGCCCAGCCACATAGTACATTGCCCAGCCACATAGTACATTGCCCAGCCACATAGTACATTGCCCAGCCACATAGTACATTGCCCAGCCACATAGTACATTGCCCAGCCACATAGTACATTGCCCAGCCACATAGTACATTGCCCAGCCACATAGTACATTGCCCAGCCACATAGTACATTGCCCAGCCACATAGTACATTGCCCAGCCACATAGTACATTGCCCAGCCACATAGTACATTGCCCAGCCACATAGTACATTGCCCAGCCACATAGTACATTGCCCAGCCACATAGTACATTGCCCAGCCACATAGTACATTGCCCAGCCACATAGTACATTGCCCAGCCACATAGTACATTGCCCAGCCACATAGTACATTGCCCAGCCACATAGTACATTGCCCAGCCACATAGTACATTGCCCAGCCACATAGTACATTGCCCAGCCACATAGTACATTGCCCAGCCACATAGTACATTGCCCAGCCACATAGTACATTGCCCAGCCACATAGTATATTGCCCAACCACGTAGTATATTGCCCAGCCACGTAGTATATTGCCCAGCCACGTAGTATATTGCCCAGGGACATAGTATATTGCCCAGGGACGTATTACATTGGCCAGGGACGTAGTATACAGCAGAGCCACATAGTATATTGCCCAGTGACGTAGTATACAGCAGAGCCACATAGTATATTGCCCAGGGACGTAGTATACAGCAGAGCCACATAGAATATTGCCCAGGGACGTAGTATACAGCAGAGCCACATAGTATATTGCCCAGTGACGTAGTATATTGCCCAGGGACGTAGTATACAGCAGAGCCACATAGTATATTGCCCAGTGACGTAGTATATTGCCCAGGGACGTAGTATACAGCAGAGCCACATAGTATATTGCCCAGGGACGTAGTATACAGCAGAGCCACATACGGTAGTATATTGCCCAGGGACGTAGTATACAGCAGAGCCACATAGTATATTGCCCAGTGACATAGTATATTGCCCAGGGACGTAGTATACAGCAGAGCCACATAGTATATTGCCCAGTGACGTAGTATATTGCCCAGGGACGTAGTATACAGCAGAGCCACATAGTATATTGCCCAGTGACGTAGTATATTGCCCAGGCACGTAGTATACAGCAGAGCCACATAGTATATTGCCCAGTGACGTAGTATATTGCCCAGTGACGTAGTATACAGCAGAGCCACATAGAATATTGCCCAGGGACGTAGTATACAGCAGAGCCACATAGTATATTGCCCAGTGACGTACTATATTGCCCAGGGACGTAGTATACAGCAGAGCCACATAGTATATTGCCCAGTGACGTAGTATATTGCCCAGGGACGTAGTATACAGCAGAGCCACATAGTATATTGCCCAGTGACGTACTATATTGCCCAGGGACGTAGTATACAGCAGAGCCACATAGTATATTGCCCAGTGACGTAGTATATTGCCCAGGGACGTCAGTTTTTCACCGTTTAAAATAGGATTGAAGTAATTTCGGACAGACAGACGAAAACTGTAGTATTGCAGCTGGTTTTCATGCCACCCTTGTTCACCTCTTGGAAAGAATAGCGGATACAGAAGAGCATCAAGGTTGCTGTGCAAAATGCTAATTTGTTGTGTCTTAGGAACCAAAGGGTTGTTTTGGTCTTGCTTAAGATGGACTAATATATCCCTTTGAAAAGGAGGTTCTCCATCATCGTTTTGAAAAACAACTGCGACCTCACTTACACGTGGTTTGTTGTAAAGTCGAGGATTCTGTCTATGTTCTTGTTTAATGGCCATGACAATAGAAGGCATTTCAGTACCATTTTGTATAGCCCTCTGTTCCTCCTCAGCTTGAACGTCTTTTAGCATGCGATATGCGGCAGCAAATGGGCTTATTTTTTGTAAATGTACAGCAATTTGGTTCATTAGTTCAGCATCACACTTTTCGTTTTCTTTTAGGTTCATCCTTTGTTCTGTAGCCTCATTTGTATCAATGATGTATAATTGTGCAAATTTTGGTGGTTGTCCTATTTCTGGGTGAAGTGTTCTAGTGCGGTGGTAGATCTGGCCGTGAATTTTAAAACAATACGGTCCGAATCCAGGGGGCGGTGCAATGTTGGCACCGAATGAAGCAAACGCATGAGAACTGTTGATGCTTCTGATACTTTCCATGAAATTTCTACTGTGTTGATGCATTCCTTTCATTAACTGCTCAAACTGATCTGAGTAGTGAGGTCTCGTAACATAACTTTTCCTTTTTGGCAGCATTGAGTAAACTGATTGTCAGATGGTTTTTCATCAATGAAATTCAGAGAGTCCCATTTAGAGCAAACTGCATTCATATTCCCACAGTAGTGTTCATGAATTGTACTTTCATTGTCTGTTATGTAATGTGCAAGTTGTTGAATATTGTCCTGGTCGTGCCTTAGTTGGTAGACCATTCTTTTTTTATGAACTTGGCGATCATGTTGTTCCTGTCGTACAACAGTTTGTTGTGGTGTCTCCGGTTGGCGACGGTGTCTGTGAGATTCCGCATCCTGGGCTTGTCTAGCAGCAGTTTGTTGTGGTGTCTCCTGCTGGCGACGTTGTCTGTGAGATTCCACATCCTGGGCTTGTCTGGCGGCAGTTTGTTGTGGTGTCTCCTGTTCCCGATGTTGTCATTCTCTTGCTGCTGCTGCTGCTTTTCTGTCATCCTCATTGGCGTATTTTAGTTTCTGACCCATTCTAAGATAGAAACACAGGGAGATGCCGCCCATACAGGGAGACGCAGGCACACACCCTACACAATGGCGGCAGTTGACAGCAGTGGAGGACAATGATGATTCCAGAATTTGCGGCAGACTGTGCCCGTCGCTGATTGGTCGAGGCCGGCTGGCCTCGACTAATCAGAGACTGTGCCCGTCGCTGATTGGTCGAGGCCTAGCAGCCTCGACCAATCAGAGACGTGGGATTTCCAGGACAGACAGACAATTAAACCCTTAGACAATTATATATATATAATAGCATTGTCTGGTTCTCTACTATTCACTTGCTATCAATGTCTTGCTGTACATTGTATACATAAATTCTAAAAAAATTTGAATATACTCCATGTATATATATATATATATATGTATCTATATGTATATATACTCTCTTTGATTTTCTATTCATTTACATGTGCTATAGAAATATATATTTTTGCATTGGTAGCACTATATACATTGGTGTTTGTGGGACCTTTGTAATGTTGTTCTATGTATTCGCGTATATTGTTTTGTATTTTGTTTGCCAAATTTTTTTTGTATTGTTGCACCTTGCTAATATGGCTGCGATGCGTTCCCTATCTTGTGCGCATGCGCCGGTTTGCTGAGCGGTGCACGGTCTCCTTCTTCCTGTCCGGCGTCTGATCACGTGGGGCCCCACGTGTTTCCGGCGCCGGCGGCCATGTTGGAGACTGGGTGCGCTGTTTGGCATCCTGCTGCATCGCGCAAGGGGGTCGCACACTTCCGGTTGGTGTGGTGTATAAATACACACACCTTATCTACCACACTTACCCACTGGTGAAGGAGCTGCCTGCTCCGAAACGCGCGTTGGGGTCGGGTCCAGTCACCCATCCATCCTGCCTCTCATGCATATACCGGGTATGTACTCATGCTGAGCTGTAATCTACCTTCTTCTATGCTATGGCACTGTTCCATCATTATTATTTTTTCTAACAGTTATGGGTTTTTCACTATAGAGGCATATTGCTATTTCTAGGCAGGCTATGGGTTGGTGCCTTGGCCCGTCAATCATGGCCAATAGGAATGCATATTTGTTCCCCCGTGTTGCATCACTGTACCTTATCTGGTGGTTTTAATGTTATTTAATAAAATTTATGGTTTTATATGAGACTTTATGGCTGCTTAGTCTTTCTTCTTTTCTTGTATTATGTTTGGCAGCTGGCCCCCATTGGTCCTTTATGCATATTTACGACTCAGTGTTTTTACTAGGGTAGATCTGTAATTTATACATACTCATTTAATATGCTTGCCTCAATAACATTATTTTGCTAGATGTGTGGTGAGCACTTTGAACCCCCCAAGTGCTTCACAGAAGTTTATAAAGCAGAGCCATGAAAACAAAAAATAATTTTTCTTTCCTCAAAAATTATGTTTAGCTAGCAATTTTTTATTTCCACAAGGGTAACAGGAGAAATTGGACCCCAAAAGTTGTTGTCTAGTTTGTCCTGAGTACGCCGATACCCCATATGTGGGGGTAAACCCATGACAGAGCTCGGAAGGGAAGTAGTGATGTTTTGGAGGAATGCAGACTTTGATGGAATGGTCGGCAGGTGTCATGTTACGTTTGCAGAGCCCCTGATGTGCCTAAACAGTAGAAACCCCCAATAATTGACCCCATTTTGGAAACTAGAGCCCCCAAGGAACTTATCTACATGTGTGGTGAGCACTTTGAACCCCCAAGTGCTTCACAGATGTTTATAACGCAGAACCGTGTAAATAAAAAATCATTTTTCTTTCCTCAAAAATTATTTTTTAGCCTGCAATTTTTTACTTTTCCAAAGGTAACTGGAGAAATTGGACCCCAAAAGTCATTGTCCAGTTTGTTCTGAGTACGGTGATACCCCATATGTGGGGGTAAACCACTGTTTGGGCGCATGGCAGAGCTCAGAAGGGAAGAAGTGACGTTTTGAAATGCAGACTTTGATGGAATGGTCTGCAGGTGTCATGTTATGTTTGCAGAGCCCCTGATGTGCCTAAACAGTGGAAACCCCCCACAAGTGACCCCATTTTGGAAACTAATCCCCTCAACGAACTTATCTAGATGTGTGTTGAGCACTTTGAAATCCCAAGTGCTTCACAGAAGTTTATAACGCAGAGACGTGACAATAAAAAATCATTTGTTTTCCTCAAAAAATATTTTTTAGCCGCAATTTTTTACTTTCCCAAGTGTAACAGGATAAACTGAACCCCAATAGTTGTTGTCCAGTTTGTCCTGAGTATGCTGATACACCATATGTGGGGGTAAACCACTGTTTGGGCACACGTTGGGGCTCGGAAAGGAAGTAGTAAAGTTTTGATATGCAGACTTTGATGGAATGGTCTGCGGGCATCACGTTGCGTTTGCAGAGCCCCTGATGTACCTAAACAGTAGAAACCCACAACAAGTGACCCCATTTTGGAAACTAGACCCCCCAAGGAACTTATCTAGATTTGTGGTGAGTACTTTGAACCCCCAAGTGCTTCATAGAATTTTATAACGCAGAGCCGTGAAAATAAAAAATCATTTTTTCCCACAGAAATAATTTTTAGCCCCCATTTTTTAATTTTTCCAAGGGTATCAGGAGAAATTAGACCCCCAAAATTGTTGCACAATTTTTCCTGAGTACGCTGATACTCCATATGTTTGGGTAAACCACTGTTTGGGCGCACGTCGGGGCTCGGAAGAGAGGGAGCACCATTTGACTTTTTGAATGAAAGATTGGCTGGAATCAATGGTGGTGCCATGTCGTGATTGGAGACCCCCTGATGTGCCTAAACCGTGGAAACCGCTCAATTGTAACTCCAACACTAACCCCAACACACCCCTAACCCTATTCCCAACTCTAACCATAACCGTAAATCACAACCCTAACCCCAACACATCCCTAACCCTAATCCCAACCCTAACCCCAACACACAGCCAACCCTAATCCCAACCCTAACCATAACCCTAACCACAAGCCTAACCCTAACCCCAACACACCCCTAACCCTAGTCCAAACTCTAACCATAACCGTAATCACAACCCTAACCCCAACACATCCCTAACCCTAATCCCAACCCTAACCCCAACACACAACCAACCCTAATCCCAACCCTAACCATAACCCTAACCACAAGCCTAAACCTAACCTCAACACACCCGTAACCCTAATCTTAACCCCAATTCCAACCCTAACCCTAATTCCAACCATAACTCTAGGTCCAGCCTTAACCCTAAGGCTATGTGCCCACATTGCGGATTCGTGTGCGGATTTTTCCGCACCGTTTTTTTTTTTTTAAATCTGCAGGTAAAATGCACTGCGTTTTACTTGAGGATTTACCGCAGATTTCCAGTGTTTTTTGTGCGGATTTCACCTGTGGATTCCTATAGAGGAACAGGTGTAAAACGCTGCGGAATCCGCACAAAGAATTGACATGCTGTGGAAAGTACAACGCAGCTTTTCCGCACGATATTTTCCGCACCATGGGCACAGCGGATTTTGTTTTCCATAGGTTTGCATGGTACCGTAAACTTTTACGGTGTTCACTGAAGGGGTTAACTAGTGGGACAGATTTATAGGTCGGGTCATTCCAGACGTGGCAATACTAAATATATATACATTTTTTTATTTATTTATTTTTTAATATTTATTTTTCCCTTCATTCTATAACAGGGTGAGATAAGCTTCTAAAAACAATTTAAAAAGTGAGCACCCCTTTCATGGACACCTCTGCTTTGCATAATTTTTCAAAATGTATCATATGAAGTGCTTTCCTTGCATTTTTTTTTTAAATAAAAAAGGCAGGAAAAATAGCATGAGAGCACATGGTGACAACATCATTGAGAGATTTTAAGAGTTGTGTTAAGCAGTCATTAGAATATTAGAATAAAAGGGAGGTACTTAAAGGAATATAAGGTTTATCACGTTTATTTGTGCCTTGTTTCTAATAAACAGCTGGTGAAATCAGTGTTAAACACGTCACCAATTTTCTAAGGAAATATATTTCTAAAGGTGCTATTGACCTGTAATTTTCACCAGATGTCGGAAACAACTCGCCCAATCCACACATGTACATAAATTAAAGTTGTGTGTAATAATGATAAATGATACCGGGAACAAGTATTGAACACATGAAAAGAGGTGCAAAAAGCCAAGGAAAGTTATGACACAAGATGAAATTATCAGTAATTAAAAAGCAATCATGCCACTTAGCGAAAAATTAATATCAGCTGGTTCAATTGATGACATATGAAGAGGTGGTTCATTACCAAGGTGCCACACAAGAATCATCTCATTATGGATAAAAGTAGTGAGCTTTCCTAAGACTTTCCCAATCTTATTGTTGCAGAACATACTGACTTGCATTGGTTACAGAAGAATTACTAAACTACTAAAGGTTCCAGTGAGCACTATTGGGATCATAATTCGCTAGAGGAAAGAACATCATTTAATCATAAACCGGCCACAACCAGGTGCCCCCCACAAGATTTCATACAGAGGAGTGAAAGTAAATATTAGAAGAGCTGCTTAAGAGCCAAGGACCACCCCCAGAAAGTTACATAATGACCTGGAATCAGCAGGTACAATTGTTCCAAAGAAAACCATTAGTAAAGCACTAAATCTATGTGGCCTGTGTACACTCACACCACACAAGACTCCTTTGCTGAAAAAAAAGCATGTTCAAAAGTGCTTAAAGTTTGCTCAACAACATTTAGTTAAGCCTTAGAAATACTGAGACAATACAGTCTGGCCAGAAGAGACCAAAATTGAACTCTTTGAATGCCATAATACACACCATGTTTGAAGGCAAAAATGCATTACATATCACTCCAAAAACATCATCCCAACAGTGAAGTTTGGAGGTGGGAACATCATGTTTTTCAACATACGGCACTAGCAAACTTCATGTAACAGAAGGAAGGATGAATGGACAAATGAAATGAGACATTCTTTATAATCTGCTGCCATCAACAAGGATGATGAGGATGAAAAGAGGGTAGACATTTTAGCAAGACCATGATCTCAAACACACAGCCAAGGAAAGTCACAATTGATTTCAGATAAAGAAGTAAAGCTGCTAGAATGGGTCAACCAATCACCTAATCGGAATCCAATAGTTCCTTCCATAAATTTTTCAAAGCTCAGAGTTCATAGAAGTGTCTTGAAGCTGTCGTCACCCACAAAGGCTTTTTTACAAAGTATTAAATAAATTTCAGTTTAACATAGTAACAGTTAGCAAGGCCGAAAAAAGACGTGCCCATCCAGTTCAGCCTATATTCTGTCAGAATAAATCCCCAGATCTATAGGTATAGGCACCAAGATTACAGCAGATTTATTATCCCTATACAAAGCCAATTTTCTAACTGCTGTAGGGTTTTGTACTCACTCAGCTGCGGTTGAGGTAGGCACATGAAACTGTTTCATAAAAATGTTCAAGCAGGTTTACTAAACTTCATATACCGGCTCAGCATAAGCAAACAAAAGACAGACAGATGAGCATAGTCTGTATCCAAAGAAATAAGGGTGGTACTCATCATCTCATTAAACGTAAGCTCACAAGGGCAGGGCCCTCGCCCCTCTGTATCAGTCTGTAATTGTTAGTTTGCTTACTGTAAGGCTACTTTCACACTAGCGTTAACTGCATTCCGTCTCAAAACGTCTTTTTTCAGAAAAAACGCATCCTGCAAAAGTTTTTGCTGGATGCGTTTTTTCCCCATAGACTTGTATTGGCGACGTATTGCGACGGATTGGCATACGTCGTGTACGTCGTACGACGGATGCGTCGAAATTTGACGATACGTCGTCGGCAAAAAACGTTGCTTGTAGCGTTTTTTGTCTCCGCCTAAAAAACGTGTCGCGACGCATCCTGCGGCATGCGTCGTTGGCTATAATGGAAGCCTATGAGCGACGGATGCGTCGGGACACGTCGTACGACGCAATGCAGCGCTGCAATACGTTTTTTTACAGTGAGCATGCTCAGAAGCTGGATTTTGTTGCCAATTGGCCAGACACCCCCAAATCTATATAAACCTGGCCTGGGCCTTCAACCCCACATATATGGCCACGTATATACGTGGCACTTATGTACGTGGCACTTATGTACGTGGCACTTATGTACGTGGCACTTATGTACGTGGCACTTATGTACGTGGCACTGATGTACGTGGCACTGATGTACGTGGCACTGATGTACGTGGCACTTAAGTGCCACGTACATAAGTGCCACGTACATCAGTGCCACGTACATAAGTGCCACGTACATAAGTGCCATGTACATAAGTGCCACGTACATAAGTGCCACGTACATAAGTGCCACGTACATAAGTGCCACGTACATAAGTGCCACGTACATAAGTGCCACGTACATAAGTGCCACGTACATCAGTGCCACGTACATCAGTGCCACGTACATCAGTGCCACGTACATAAGTGTCACGTACATAAGTGCCACATACATAAGTGCCACGTACATAAGTGCCACGTACATAAGTGCCACGTATATAAGTGCCACGTATATAAGTGCCACGTATATAAGTGCCACATATATAAGTGTCACGTATATAAGTGTCACGTATATAAGTGCCACGTACATAAGTGCCACGTACATAAGTGCCACGTACATAAGTGCCACGTATATCAGTGCCACGTATATAAGTGCCACGTATATAAGTGCCACGTATTCCACGAAAATGCCACGATTTTTCAGTGCCACGTATAACCACGTAGTTATAGTATTTATAGTACGTGGCACTGAAATACGTGGCACTATGACTGTCAGAAAATGTTCATTAAATGGTTAGGTGTGAGGTTAGGGGTAGGGTTAGGGTTTGGATCCCTTTATCATCATCCGTAGTTCATTAATCGGATGAATCCACAGTCGTCTCCGTTGCTGCAGAAGCATCCTACGTCTTTCCGCTGCCGCCTCCTTCTCCCGCACTATGATATCCAGGCGATTCGTCTCAAAGATAACGTCGGTAACCAAACTAGCAATCCTCCCAAGAACACCTTCCATCGCTGCCACAAAACTAAAACCCACAAAGATGGGCTGTAAAAACAAGAACTATATAGTTTTCCATATTTTCCAGTAGCCAATGAAATTTGGGAGCCTCCCATTTTAAAAACGGATCCGTCGTAAAAACGGATGCAACGGATGGTAAAAACGGATGCAACGTATGCAACGCATCCAGTATTTTCGACGGAAACGTTTAGCGGATTTGCGACGGATCCGTCGAAATGCTGTATGCGTTGCATACGTTTTTCACTTTTTTTGACGCATCCGTTTTTTCGGCAAAAAACGGATTTGCGACGTAATGCAGTTAACGCTAGTGTGAAAGTAGCCTAAGTGATATCTGTAATTTGTATGTAACCCCTTCTCATGTACAGCACCATGGTATCAATGGCGCTATATAAATAAATCATAATAATTTAAGTTGCATAAAATAAAAGAGGCAAGAATATCCTGTGTGGAGCTTGCTGGACAACTGCCGTATGGGTTGATGTAGAAATCTCCCAATCTAAATAGAACACCTTGGCAACGATCTGGACTTCAACACTTACAAACATTAATTCTCTACTATTTAATCACCAATAATCTTGCTTTACATATTAAGTTAGCTAATATATATTTACATATCTCCTTAATTCCAAGTCCCTTAATGCCTTTATACAATAACACTGCATTTCCTACAGGGCTCCATAGACCAATTTTCCTTAATAAGTTGAAAGACACATCCCATACTATATGAATATATAGTTTATCCTAGCATCTAACCAATACACTCTCCCTCTCCCCATTAATAGTGTAAGTTCACACAGGGCATTTTTGCTGCATTTTTTATGCTAATTTTCAGCTGCTTTTTACAGCATCAGCAAAGCCTATGAGATTTCAGAAATCTCATGCACACACATTGGGTTTTTGTGTGATCAGTATTTTGTGCTTTGCATCATTTTTGTTTTTTTACATAGGGCATGTCACTTTCAGCGATTTTTCAGTGTTTTTCCCTCCCTGACTTGAATGGTTGGTGAAAAAACGCTGCAAATACGCTAGGTTGACTTTTATTGCAGCATACCGTATTTCGCGGACTATAAGATGCACCGGACCATAAGACGCACCCCAAATTTGGGGTGAAAATTGCAGAAAAAAAGATTTTTTATAAGATGGGGGTCCGTCTTATTGTCCGAATTTACAGTATCTTACCTGTGGGCTGGTGGTGGCAGAGCAGGGTCACAGGAAGCATGGTGTCGGCAGAGGTGGGGTGAGGCGGTACGGCGTGCACCTGAGCAGGGTCCCTTCCTGCTTAGGTGGGCGACGCCACGGCCTGGTGTCCATGGGAGGGTGGCAGCAGTGGTTACCGGCAGAGGTGTTGGGATGAGGAGGCACAGTGAGAGGTATGGCGTGAGAGGGGTCCCTTTCCCCGGTGAGGTGATGCAGCAGCCCGGTAATGCAGCAGAGCCGGGTGAATCCTGTTGTTACCGTGGTGGCAGAGGTGTGGAGACGAGGAGGCGCAGTGAGCGGGGTCCCTTTCCCTGGTGAGGTGATGCAGCAGCCCCGGTAATGCAGCAGAGCCGGGTGAATCCTGTTGTTACCGTGGTGGCAGAGGTGTGGAGATGAGGAGGCGCAGTGAGCGGGGTCCCTTTCCCCGGTGAGGTGATGCAGCAGCCCCGGTAATGCAGCAGGGCCGGGTGAATCCTGTTGTTATCGGTGCGCGCGGCCATCTTCCTGAGGCCGCGCGTTCGCAGATGGAGCTCTGCTGCCCGGGGCTTCAGGAAAATGGCCGCCGCGATCCCCATCTGCGCACGCGCGGCGTCCCGCGGCCATTTTCCTGAAGCCCCGGGCAGCAGAGCTCCATCTGCGAACGCGCGGCCTCAGGAAGATGGCCGCGCGCACCGATAACAACAGGATTCACCCGGCTCTGCTGCATTACCGGGGCTGCTGCA
This sequence comes from Ranitomeya variabilis, assembly GCF_051348905.1. Lineage (NCBI taxonomy): Eukaryota > Metazoa > Chordata > Amphibia > Anura > Dendrobatidae > Ranitomeya > Ranitomeya variabilis. The sequence goes on from NC_135235.1 coordinate 355,294,073, forward strand.
TCACCTCACCGGGGAAAGGGACCCCGCTCACTGCGCCTCCTCATCTCCACACCTCTACCTCCGCACCTCTGCCGCCACGGTCCACGGTAAGCCTGCATTGCGAATATAAGACGCACCCCCCATTTTCCCCCCTTTTTTTGGGGGGAAAAAGTGCGTCTTATATGCCAAAAAATACGGTATTTGCTGCAGAAAAGTCAAGGACTGCTGGATGTGATGTCACACTCGGCTCTAATACATCTAGATGGCAGGCTGCATGACGCGTCCATGCAGCCTGTCATCCAGCAGCGAATCCCCCATTCACTTGAATGGGGGGTCCGACAGTGTTTGACACTCTGTCATATGCATGACAGCGTGGCAAACACTGCTTCTGATAGGCGGGGAAATCCTCCTCGCCGGTCAGAAGACAGCCGGAGCGCTCAGCTGTGATCGGAGGTGTAAACTCACCTCCGATCACTGGTGTCAGCTGATGGGACTACTGCTCCCATCATCTGACACCTACAGCCACTAATTACAGTGAGAGCAGGAGCAGCGGATGGGAGTTTTCATCTGCCGCTCCTACGCCATAAATAATTTAAAAAAAAGGCTTGGGTTCCCCCCCTAATTTTGATGACCAGCCTGACAAAACTCACAGCTGGGGGCTGAAACCCCCAGCCGTCAGCTTCAGCAAGGCTAGTTATCAAGAATAGAGGGGTCCTCATACTTTTTATTTAAATAAATAATTTGAAAAAACGGCATGGGGTCCCCTTCATTTTTTACAACCAGCCTTGCTAAAGCTCACAGCTGGGGGCTGGTATTCTTAGGCTGGTAAGGGGCCATTGATATAAGCCCCCCAACTGCCCAGAAAAGGCGCATCTATTAGATGAGCCAATTCTGGTGCTTTGCCCGGCTCTTCCCACTTGCACCCTATCTGGAGGGGACATACCCTGTGCGTCTGTGACTGCATCGCTATACTATCAGATACCTAACATCACTAAGCTAAGTAGCAGATCGTAACAAAATGTGTATTTACTCCAGATGAACCTCGGTGGCAAGGGGAAATGTGTCAAGCTTTTTTCTATACACATATTTTCTTGCAAAATGTTGGGCCCAAAAGATATTGTTGTATTGTGGTACTATGTCCCAGGTTGTTATCTTTATTAAATAGGGGCACCCCTTTATTCATTCATGTTGGCAGAATATATATTGTTATTTATTATGGTATCTCTGTCATGAAAATTGCTGGATAATCATGAGTGTATTCCTCCAGTAACTGTAAGCCCATCCTTTTTTGCTACAATATTTTTTTTGCACCTTAGTGGAGCGGCCCCCAAACGCAGGACAGCGGGGTACTCGGTACCGGGTCTCTCTCCGTCCCCCAGATGATATGGATAGGACGCACCCGGATGACGGGGTAGGCCTGGAGTTATTTTATAGGGACCCTAGAGACGCCCCTCTCCCACAATTGCCTCCGTTGTCTTCATTAGGTGTAAAGGTGAGACAGCCAACCTAAAGTTAACTGCCCTGCCATAATTCAAAGTAATCCGTAGAGTCTATTACTTCCTCGGCGTTCCGGCCGCCGGCTACGCACCTCAGAAGGATGTTGCCGATCTTAGGGCACGACTCCTTCTGGTTCTATCGCCTTTGTGCTGTGATCTCGTTTCTCACTTCTCCACAATATACTTTGCTTCGTGTCCTTTCTTAGGAGACTGCCGCTATCAGGTACAGGGACGGCTCGGTAACGATCTGTCTGTGCTAGGCCGCTGTCAGGATCCCACCCCCTGACAGGTCCTCTCTTGAACTCTCCCCAGCTGCTTTCTCCTTAACTTCCTATCCAACCCCCAGTTTCACCCATGTGTGAGGAGTGGCCTAGTAGATAGGACCTTTTGCTCCCCCTGGCGGCCGGAGTGTGAAGTGTAATGTGTGACTGTGATACCTGCAAGGTGAACTCTTTTAGTACAATCAGACGTACCATCACTCCCCCTGGTGGAAGAGCGACGTTACTGCAATGACCAGACTCTGGGGCACTGCATTAGCACTTTAAGATCTTGTTATTAGGGTTAGCCGTGGAGTGGGGGCGCCATATCATGGTAATTTAGTTTGCCAACCCCCGCTGTCAGGCAGGATCAGAATAGCGGCGTTTAGTATAATTTCTTGGCCCTCAGAAATCATATCCTATAGCTCACAGCTTCCTATGCCAAAATAAGTTATTATATTGTTCCTTCTAACCCTTCCCTATATTATTAGAATAGAAGGGACAGTTGACGGTGAGCGGGGGCGCCATTGCACAGGAAGTAGGGTGCCAACCTCCGCTGCTAGGTAGGGTGCAAAAAAGTGTTAGGCTCATAGGGTTAGGCACCCCCCCAGAGCCTTTTTCTAATAGGTGTTGTTTTCTTTGGTGATGGTTTTGTGTGCACCAGCTTTTTTAATAATTAATAATAAAAGGTCATTTTTTAATATTTGGGATTTGTTTCTGTGAATTTAATTCTTCCCACTTGCCCTGTAGCGGTGGCAAGCAGGGTAATAAGGGGTTAATGTCACCTTGCTATTGTAAGGTTACATTAAGCCAGCTTAATAATGGAGAGGTGTCAATAAGACACCTATCCATTACTAATCCTATACTAGTTAAAGGGTTAAATAATCACACACACATGCAGAAAAAGTATTTTAATGAAATAAAACACCACACAGTTTTGACCATCTTTTTATTGTTCTGCCATTTTAAAGCAAAGCCATCGATCTTCTGTAATAAAAATAAAATTAAAAAGCAAAAGTATACTCCCTGATCCGTCGTAGTCCAATATAACAAGTGTCCCACGCAGTATCTGCGGGAGATAAAGCTTACAACCGGGAGAGCTGCTAATGCGACCGCTCCCGCCTGTAAGCGACTGGGGAATTAATGAGACGGAGCGGGCGCACGCTCAGTAGCTAGCGGTGACGTTACCGAGCCTGCGCTCCCTCACAGCCTGACCGGAAGTAACCTCTGCACCGTGGGAAAATGTCGGGGAAGAGGATACCGCAGGTAATGCATCTATTCTAATCTATCTATTCATTCTATCAATTCTATCAATCCATCTATTCATTCTATCTACAAGGAAAAAAAAATTTTCTCTGTGTGCACTCAACTTTATTGGCATACACAAAGAAAAAAAAACGCATAAAAAAACTGCACCAAAACCGTGGCAAAAACTAACCTAAACCTGCGTTTATGGCACAGCTTCTTCCCTGCCAAGATGAACAGGTTTTGCTGCAGAAAAAAAATGCAGCAAAAACGCCCTGTGTGAACTTACCCTTGCTAGACCTCCAGATGCAAGTTTCTTTTATTAGCAACTAAAAAGAGTTATGCAAGATCCATGTCCCCTCAAAGAGATATTTTTAGACCTCTACCCTCTTTTGAAAGTCTGTTAGGAAGTTTTCCAATGCATACCATTTCTTTACTATATGGATTATTCCGAAATAGCTTGGTCACTAATGAACACCATCCTCTTCTGTTTTCAAAAAAGGATCTAGGAAGACCTTTCTCATTGGAAGAAAGCTCCAAAATCCTTCTCTTTACTAATAAAGCCTCTTTATGCTATTTATCACAGGAAAGGAACTATAAAAAGGTACTAGGGTCATTCCGTGTCAAGTGGACCAGTGGTCCCCACTCGACCTTCTCCGATTTTGCTGAAAATTTATAAGGATGTACATGTATGTTTGAAAAGAGGTTCTGTAAATTTTTAGGGCCAGATCTCAAATATATTGGGCACTGTTGACCTTTCACTGGAGGTTCCACCAAGCCTGCGGCTTCAGCTAAGAGGATTTTGCAGAATTTGGCACATAGCCATTAGAGTTCTATACTGGCTAAGGTGCTGAAATTTGGCATACTAGCTCAACTTTTGCTGCTAAACACGATAAAATTATTACCGGCTATGACAAAACAATATTTGGGCCGCAATTTTGTGTCAAAGTAGCTTGAAAAATGCGTTGCATAAAATTTATGCCAAACTTTGCCCATATATAACTCAAGACCAAAAACCAATAGTAACTGGTGCTTTGCCCTGTACACCAAACATCTACATGACTTTGCATTGCTGCAATATCACGGTCAAAGCATATGTATTTGTGGAAATATTCACACCCATATATGATGAAAAACTTAAAAAAACTGAATTTTACCTATTTTTAGGTCAAATTTCTCAAAAAGGGTACCCCTAAAATATATTAATTCTGATATCTTTAGAAAGAGCACATTTTTCTCTACAAGGATCATGGTTTGTTTTTTTGGAGTCTCTCAGTTTAAGAAATGAAAAATGCCACTGAACATGGTGTTATTTATTAATACGCAATGAATGGTAACTGCACTATTCAAACCCTTGCGTTGGTCCATGGTGGTTATACCACAACCAATTCCCTAAGAATTGGTATTATAATCCTATTAAGAGTTGTAATAATGCTGTCTTTCGAGAATTGGCAGCCCCATCGCCTAGGAGCCATGGCCGATAGCCGTGCAAGGCGAGCCTCGGGCGGTCTCTTTATCGCAGGTTCCGAAGCCTGAGGGTGGGTGTCTTTGCCTAGGATCCCAAGCCTAATATTGGGTATCTTTTGTTGGTTCCCAAGCCATAATGTTCAGTCTACATGGTCTGGAAGTGTTGCTGACTTTGCAACATAATCGGTTCAGAGAAGCTGTATTGTCGGCCCATTGCTGTCTAAAAAGGTCCAAATCTTGACATTGGCACCTAAAAGTTGGTCCATTAAGGCTATATCAGACGAATTTGGTGTCTCTGAACAAATGGTCAAACAAGCTCGAAAGGTTAAATGTGAACATGGGATCTTAGCCTTACCTAGAATCAAGTGTGGCAAGAAAGTTTCCGAGGAAGTGAAGAAAAAGGTGCAGGCATTTTTTGAGGATGATGAATTCAGTCGAATGTGCCCTGGTACAAAAGACTATGTATCAGTGCGAATAGCAGGAGAAAAAAAGCAGATGCAAAAGCGACTATTACTGAGCAATATAAGGGAAATGTTTGTTGCCTATCAGGATGGCCCTGAAATTGGATTTTCCAAGTTTTGTGAGCTTCGGCCAAAGTGGTGCGTAACCGTTGGATCTGCTGGAACACATTCCGTTTGTGTGTGTACCATTCACCAAAATGTCAAACTAATGCTTGCAGCATGCCCAATCAATGATGACTACAAAGAGCTCATATGCAAAATGGTCTGTGGAATTGAATCCAAGGACTGTATGCTTGGCCGTTGTGATAAATGCCCGGGTCCTGAAGTTTTAAAAGAATTTCTAGTCAATGTGTTTGTCAACAGTGACCCTGAAGATATTATTGAGTTCAAACAATGGATTCACACTGATCGAGACACGCTTTATACCAAACAACTGACTATAGAAGATTTCATTGAAGAATTGGTTTTGAAATTTTCTAAACTTTGTAGCCATCACTACATCGCCAAGCATCAAAGTTGCTATCTGAAATCGCTGAAGGAAAATCTGAGACCTGGAGAGCTTGTGATCCTTATGGACTTTGCTGAAAATTACTCATTTATTGTTCAAGATGCCATTCAAGGTTTCCACTGGGAAAATAGTCAAGCTACAGTACACCCATTTGTAATTTACTTCAAGGAGTTAAATGGCGAAGCTGCGCAGAACATCAACTTGTGCATAATCAGTGATAGCTCACGATATGACACAGTTGCAGTCCACACTTTCTTAACAGTAATTGTGGAGTATCTCAAGACTCATCTATAGGATTTGTCATATCCACTACTTCAGCGATGGATCTGCAGCCCAGTACAAAAATTTCAAAAATGTTCTCAACTTGTGCCACCACAATGCTGATTTCAATATCAGCGCTGAATGGAATTTTTTTGGTACCAGTCATGGAAAGTCACCCTGTGATGGGATTGGAGGGACAGCAAAGAGGTTGGCAGCTCGTCCCAGTCTTCAACGCCCAACTGAAAACCAAATACTGACCCCGGTGGATTTATTCAACTTTTGCAATGAGCAACTGCATGGAATCAAGTTTTTTTTGTTCCAAAAGAAAAAATTGACGAAATACGGGTAGTTCAAGAGGAAAGGGTTCAAAGATGGACATACAATTGCTGGAACAAGAGAAAATCACCAGTTTGTGCCACTTGATGACAAAAAGATTTGCATTTCAAGGGTGTCAAATGACCCATTATCTTTCATTGCCTATGTAGATAGATCTGTTAGATCAGAAATGCCTTTTGTGCCAATTGCAAACCTCCAGCCAGGGCAATACATTGCCTGCATTTACGATAGGAACTGGTGGATTGGAAATATTTCTGAAATTTCTGTCGACGAGCATGATGCATTAATAAATTTTATGCATCCTCATGGACCAGCTAGCTTCTTTCACTGGCCTGTGAGAAATGATACATGCTGGATTCCCGAGCAGTCAATCAGTCAATCAATGGGCCGACAATACATCTTCTCTGAACCGATTGTTGCAAATTCAGCAGCAATTCCTGACCACTTAGACTGAACATTATGGCTTGGGAACCAACAAAAGATACCCAATATTAGGCTTGGGATCCTAGGCAAAGACACCCACCCTCAGGCTTCGGAACCTGCAATAAAGAGACCGCCCGAGGCTCGCCTTGCACGGCTATCGGCCATGGCTCCTAGGCGATGGGGCTGCCAATTCTCGAAAGACAGCATTATTCCAATTCTTAATAGGATTATAATACCAATTCTTAGGGAATTGGTTGTGGTATAACCACCATGGACCAACGCAAGGGTTTGAATAGTGCAGTTACCATTCATTGCGTATTAATAAATAACACCATGTTCAGTGGCATTTTTCATTTCTTAAACTGAGAGACTCCAAAAAAACAAACAATGATCCTTGTAGAGAAAAATGTGCTCTTTCTAATGATATCAGAATTAATATATTTTAGGGGTACCCTTTTTGAGAAATTTGACCTAAAAATAGGTAAAATTCGTTTTTAAGTTTTTCATCATATGTGGGTGTGAATATTTCCACAAATACATATGCTTTGACCGTGATATTGCAGCAATGCAAAGTCATGTAGATGTTTGGTGTACAGGGCAAAGCACCAGTTACTATTGGTTTTTGGTCTTGAGTTATATATGGGCAAAGTTTGGCATAAATTTTATGCAACGCGTTTTTCAAGCTACTTTGACACAAAATTGCGGCCCAAATATTGTTTTGTCATAGCCGGTAATAATGTTATCGTGTTTAGCAGCAAAAGTTGAGCTAGTATGCCAAATTTCAGCATCATAGCCAGTATAGAACTCTAATGGCTATGTGCCAAAGTTTAGAAAATCCTCTTAGCTGAAGCCGCAGGCTTGGTGAAACCTCCAGTGAAAGGTCAACAGTGGCCAATGTATTTGAGATCTGGCCCTAAAAATTTACAGAACCTCTTTTCAAACATACATGTACATCCTTATAAATTTTCAGCAAAATCGGAGGTCGAGTGGGGACGATTTTTAAAACTGGTCCACTTGATGTGGAATGACCCACTAGCAAGGGGGTATAAATGTCCTATGTACATCGATTCTATATTTCCCTCAGCCTCAGATGTATGTTGGAGGTGATCACAAGAAAGAGAATCCTACGTACACATATGATGGTCATGCCCACCTATAAAACGCTTTTGAGAAGCTATATTTAATCTACTTAATAGATTATCTTGCAATAGAAAACAACTCTTTAAAAGTTGGCCCTCCTATCTCTCAGTGATATTCCTATTTCAACCATAGATATACTCATGCTTCTCACAAAATTAGAATATCAAAGTTAAATTATTTCAGTTTTTCAATACAAAAAAGTGACTCATCATATAGTCATAACAAACAGAGTGATCTATTTTAAGTGTTTATTTCTGTTAATGTTGATGATTATGGCTTACAGCCAATGAATTGAAAACCCAAAAGTCATTATCTCAGTAAATTAGAATAATTAACAAAAACACCTGCAAAGGCTTCCTAATCGCTTAATGTCCATTAGTCTGTTTCAGTAGGCTCCACAATCATGGAGAAGACTGCGGACTTGACAGATGTCTAGAAGGCAGTCATTGAGACACTCCACAGGGAATGTAAGCCACAAAAGGTCATTGGTAAAGAAGCTGGCTATTCACAGAATGCTGTATCCAAGCTTATTAATGGAAAGTTGAGTGGAAGGAAAAAGTATGGTAGAAAAAGGTGAACAAACAACCAAGATAACTGCAGCCTTCAAAGGATTGTTAAGAAAAAGTCATTCATAAATTTGGGGGAAATTCACAAGGTGTGCACTGCTGCTGGAGTCTGTGCTTCAAGAGCCACCAAAAATAAACTTAAGCCGGATTCACATTAGCGTTGGAGTCCGCAGCGTGGTGCTGCAGACTTTTTCCTTAGCTCCATCTACTTCCGCATGCATCCTGCAGACTTTTTTCCTTAGCTCCGCCTATCTTTAACATTGGGTATGCAGGGACAGGCTGATTGTCTCCATGCCACGCCGCATTGATGCAGTAAATGATGCAAAAGGAGCCCCAAAAGTATTAAGTGAATTTACTGAACATACATTTCAGTACGCCAACATTTAAAAATCATTTTTTTCAAGCTGATGTTATAAAAGTATCAGAGTCAAAACAAAAGAAAGTCAAAACCACACCCTTTTATATAAAGATTGAAGGTCTCAGCGGACACAAGGGCGCACGTCCAAAACCAGGGAGCCCATCCCGAACAGTACCAAGACCACAAAAAACAAAGACAGTGCCACAATGAATGGTGAAAAAAATAGGATTATTCTGACTCCTGTAGCGACGTTTCGGTCAACAGACCTTTATCAAGCACAGTATACAGCATTCTAACCACCATTATATACACATAACCGCACCCACTAATTAGCCTAGCACCAATAGGGTGTCAATACAAAAGTGAAAAAAACATTATAACCTTAACACACATACATAAATATTAAAAACAGTCCCATACAGTCATTACCACGAAGGCCCTTCATATACTAGGCAGTTAAATAGCTCTGATCGCTCTTATAGGTAAATCACAATTTTAGAGCTGCTATCCCTTAAAATGTAAACAAAGCGATACCACCAATCAATAGACAGCATTGTAGTCCCCATGGCGATAACCACCCCCACAGGTATGTCCTTTTAGTGCACAAACCAATCATGGTAATAGCTACGCCCCAACCCACAGCACACACCAGTGTGAATGTCCACTCCCAATGTCCAGACCCTATCAAACACTGATAAGTAAGACAGATGTAGCCTACAACCTGCAGTAACCACCGATCGACCAAACCGCTGCATGACCAGCTCTATCCTCACCTACTGTATTCTCACCCATCCCTTGTAGATTGTGAGCCTTCGCGGGCAGGGTCCTCACTCCTCCTGTACCAGTTATGACTTGTATTGTTTAAGATTATTGAACTTGTTTTTATTATGTATACCCCTCCTCACATGTAAAGCGCCATGGAATAAATGGCGCTATAACAATAAATAATAATAATAATAATAATAATGTAGCTATGAATCATAAGTTCCTCCATGTGCGTAATTGAATCCATCCTCTGGTGAACACACAGCTGGCCAAACTGGGCACGTCCAAGGCAACTGCGGCTTGCGCCTCTCCGGTGAGGGTATTGTGCATGTCATCCGAAGGCCTTCTCAGTCAGCAGTGTCTAAGTCCCGAAAGGCACTCGCTGCGTATGTCCCAATCCAAAGGCTCCCTCTGGTCTACCAAACCGCGCATACTTCCCGGAGTTATAACAGCGAACCCATTTTATTCACATCACTTTTTCAGCGGTGCAGCTACAGGACCGAGAATGTGCTCAGGGTACATAAATTAAAAATTTTATACATACGAAAAAATCTTAATTCCCAAAAGGGGAGAGCCATATATGCTGCCATAAATGTGGATCAATTGTCAAAACAACCTACATATCCATATAATTTGTGTAATCAGTTCGTTCCACACAAAACATGTAAATGCAACATCAGACCCAACTGGAGCATACCAGAGTAAATAATGAATTATCAATAGGTCGAAAAGAGTCTCAAAGAGACAGACTGACCATAAACCCATCTCCCTTACTGCTATCTGCCCAGCCTCAAGCTGCTTAGCATTCACAATCCAACACGGGCATAAGCATACTACAAATTTGACGTTCCAGTTGGGTCTGCTGCAAACAATACTTATGGTCAGTCTGTCCCAGCCTTTGGATTGGGACATATGCAGCGAGTGCCTTTCGGTACTTAGACACCGCTGACTGAGAAGGCCTTCGGATGACATGCACAATACCTTCACCGGAGAAGTGCAAGTTGCAGTTGCCTTGGACGTGCGCAGTTTGGCCAGCTGTGTGTTCACCAGAGGATGGATACAACTACGCACATGGAGGAACTTATCATTCACAGCTACATCGATCTTACCTATCAGTGTTTGATAGGGTCTGGACATTGCGAGTGGACATTCACACTGGTGTGTGCTGTGGGTTGGGGCGTAGCTATTACCATGATTGGTTTGTGCACTAAAAGGATATACCTGTGGGCGTGGTTATCGCCATGGGGACTACAATGCTGTCTAATGATTGGTGGTATCGCTTTGTTTACATTTTAACCCCTTCCCGACCTTTGACGCCACGTAGGCGTCATGAAAGTCAGTGCCAATCCGACCCATGACGCCTATGTGGCGTCATGGAATGATCGCTTCCCTGCAGATCGGGTGAAGGGGTTAACTCCTATTTTACCCGATCTGCAGGGAGAGGGGGAGTGGTGCTTCAGCCCAGGGGGGGTGGCTTCACCCCCCCGTGGCTACGATCGCTCTGATTGGCTGTTGAAAGTGAAACTGCCAATCAGAGCGATTTGTAATATTTCACCTGAAAAACTGGTGAAATATTACAATCCAGCCATGGCCGATGCTGCAATATCATCGGCCATGGCTGGAAACACTAATGTGACAACCCCCCCCACCCCACCGATCGCCCCCCCACGCGACCGATCTGTGCTCCGCTCCCCTCGGTCCTGTGCTCCGCTGCCCCGTGCTCCTGCCCGCTCCCCCCGTGCTGCTGTGCCACCCCCCTGTGCTCCGACGCCCCCCCCGGGCCCCGATCTCCCCCCCCCCCTTATACTCACCGAGGCTCCCGGTGTCCGTCCGCCTCCTAGCTGGGCGCCGCCATCTTCCAAAATGGCGGGCGCATGCTCAGTGCGCCCGCCGAATCTGCCAGTCGGCAGATTCGTTAAAAGTACATTTTGATCGCTGTGATAGGTTCTATCACAGCGATCAAAATAAAAAAATAATAAATTAACCCCCCCCTTTATCACCCCCATAGGTAGGGACAAATAATAAAATAAAGAAAATATTTTTTTTTTCTTTTTCCACTAGGGTTAGGGTTAGAACTAGGGTTAGGGTTAGAACTAGGGTTAGGGGTAGGGTTAGGGTTACGGGTAGGGTTAGGGGTAGGGTTAGGGTTATGGCATGTGCACACAGTGCGGATTTGGCTGCGGATCCGCAGCGGATCCGCAGCGGATTGGCCGCGGATCTGCAGCGGATTGGCCGCGGATCCGCAGCGGATTGGCCGCTGCGAATTCGTAGCAGTTTTCCATCAGGTTTACAGTACCATGTACACCTATGGAAAACCAAATCTGCTGTGCCCATAGTGCGGAAAATTCCGTGCAGAAACGCTGCGTTGTATTTTCCGCAGCATGTCAATTCTTTGTGCGGATTCCGCAGCGTTTTACACCTGTTCCTCAATAGGAATCCGCAGGTGAAATCCGCACAAAAAAACACTGGAAATCCGCTGTAAATCCGCAGGTAAAACGCAGTGCCTTTTACCTGCAAATTTTTCAAAAATCGTGTGGAAAAATCTCACACGAATCCGCAACGTGGGCACATAGCCTTAGGGTTAGGGTTGGAATAAGAGTTAGGGTTGGAATTAGGGCTAGGGTTGGAAATAGGGTTAAGATTAGGCTTGTGGTTAGGGTTACGGATAGGGTTAGGGGTGTGTTGGTGTTACAGTTGTGGTTAGGGTTGGGATTAGGGTTAGGGTTGGGATTAGGGTTAGGATTAGGGTTAGGGTTGGAATTAGGGTTACGGGTGTGTTGGGGTTAGGGTTGTGGTTAGGGGTGTGTTGGGGTTAGGGTTGTGATTAGGGTTATGGCTACAGTTGGGATTAGGATTAGGGGTGTGTTGGGGCTAGTGTTGAAGTTAGAATTGAGGGGTTTCCACTGTTTAGGCACATCAGGGGTCTCCAAATGCAACATGGCGCCACCATTGATTCCAGCCAATCTTGCGTTCAAAAAGTCAAATGGTGCTCCCTCCCTTCCAAGCCCCGACGTGCGCCCAAACAGTGGTTTACCCCAACATATGGGGTACCAGCGTACTCAGGACAAACTGGGCAAAAATTACTTGCTAAAACATAATTTTTGAGGAAAGAACAATTATTTTTTATTTTCACGGCTCTGCGTTATAAACTTCTGTGAAGCACTTGGGGGTTGAAAGTGCTCACCACACATCTAGATAAGTTCCTTGGGGGGTCTAGTTTCCAAAATGGGGTCAATTGTGGGGTGTTTCTACTGTTTAGGACCATCAGAGGCTCTGCAAATGCAATGTGACGCCCGCAGACCATTCCATCAAAGTCTGCATTTCAAATGTCACTACTTCCCTTCCGAGCCCTGACGTGCGCCCAAACAGTGGTTTACCCCCACATATGGGGTATCAGCGTACTCACAACAAACTGGGCAACAAATATTGGGGTCCAATTTCTCCTGTTATCCTTGTGAAAATAAAAAATTGCTTGCTAAAACATCTTTTTTGAGGAAAGAAAAATGATTTTTTATTTTCACGGCTCTGCGTTGTAAACTTCTGTGAAGCACTTGGGGGTTGAACGTGCTCACCACACATCTAGATAAGTTCCTTGGGGGGTCTAGTTTCCAAAATGGGGTCACTTATGGGGGGTTTCTACTGTTTAGGCATATCAGGGGCTCTGCAAACGTAACATGATGCCCGCAGACCATTCCATCAAAGTCTGCATTCCAAAACGTCACTACTTCCCTTCCGAGCCCCGGCATGTGCCCAAACAGTGGTTTTCCCCCACATATGGGGTATCAGCGTACTCAGGAGAAACTGGAAAACAACTTTTGGGGTCCAATTTCTCCTGTTACCCTTGGGAAAATAGAAAATTGTGGGCTAAAAAATCATTTTTGAGAAAAGAAAAATTATTTTTTATTTTCATGGCTCTGCGTTATAAACTTCTGTGAAGCACTTGGGGGTTCAAAGTGCTCACCACACATCTAGATAAGTTCCTTGGGAGGTCTAGTTTCCAAAATGGGGTCACTTGTGCGGGAGCTCCAATGTTTAGGTACACAGGGGATCTCCAAACGCGACATGGTGTCCGCTAATGATTGCATCTAATTTTCCATTCAAAAAGCCAAATGGCGTGCCTTCCCTTCCGAGCCCTGCCGTGCGCCCAAACAGTGGTTTACCCCCACATATGGGGTATCATCGTACTCAGGACAAACTGAACAACATTTGGGGTCCAATTTCTCCTATTACCCTTGGGAAAATAAAAAATTCTGGGCTAAAAATCATTTTTGAGGAAAGAAAAATTATTTTTTATTTTCACGGCTCTGCGTTATAAACTTCTGTGAAGCACCTGGGGGTTATAAGTGCTCACTATGCTTCTAGATAAGTTCCTTGGGGGGTCTAGTTTCCAAAATGGGCTCACTTGTAGGGGAGCTCCAATGTTTAGGCACACAGGGGCTCTCCAAACGCGACATGGTGTCCGCTAGCGATGGAGATAATTTTTCATTCAAAAAGTCAAATGGCGCTCCGTCCCTTCCAAGCCTTACCATGTGCCCAAACAGTGGTTTACCCCCACATGTGAGGTATTGGTGTACTCAGGAGAAATTGTCCAACAAATTTTAGGATCCATTTTATCCTGTTGCCCATGTGAAAATGAAAAAATTGAGGCTAAAAGAAATTTTGTGTGGAAAAAAAAGTACTTTTTCATTTTTACAGATCAATTTGTGAAGCACCTGAGGGTTTAAAGTGCTCACTATGCTTCTAGATAAGTTCCTTGGGGGGTCTAGTTTCCAAAATGGGGTCACTTGTGGGGGAGCTCCAATGTTTAGGCACACGGGGGCTCTCCAAACGCGACATGGTGTCCGCTAAAGATTGGAGCCAATTTTTCATTGAAAAAGTCAAATGGCGCTCCTTCCCTTCCGAGCCCTGCCGTGCGCCCAAACAGTGGTTTACCCCCACATATGAGGTATCAGCGTACTCAGGACAAATTGGACAACAACGTTCGTGGTCCAATTTCTCCTTTTACCCTAAAAAAAATGGTTTTGTAAATTTTGTTGTAAAAATGAGAAATCACTGGTCAAATTTTAACCCTTATAACTTCCTAGCAAAAAAAAAATTTGTTTCCAAAATTGTGCTGATGTAAAGTAGACATGTGGGAAATGTTATTTATTAACTATTTTGTGTCACATAACTCTCTGGTTTAACAGAATAAAAATTCAAAATGTGAAAATTGCGAAATTTTCAAAATTTTCGCCAAATTTCCGTTTTTTTCACAAATAAACTAAAAAATTATCGACCTAAATTTACCACTAACATGAAGCCCAATATGTCACGAAAAAACAATCTCAGAATCGCTAGGATCCGTTGAAGCGTTCCGGAGTTATTACCTCATAAAGGGACACTGGTCAGAATTTCAAAAAACGGCAAGGTCATTAAGGCCAAAATAGGCTGGGTCATGAAGGGGTTAAGGGATAGCAGCTCTAAAATGATATGATTTACCAATAAGAGCGATCAGAACTATTTAACTGCCTAGTATATGAAGGGCCTTTGTGGTAATGACTCTATGGGTCTGTTTTTAATATTTTTATATGTGTGTTAAGGTTATAATGTTTTTTTCACTTTTGTATTGACACCCTATTGGTGCTAGGCTAATTAGTGGGTGGGGTTATCTATATAATTGTCTGAGGGGTACTTCCATCTTTCTGTCGGCAACTTCCGTCACAGATATTCATTCGCTGATTGGTCTCGCCAGCTGCCTGTCATGGCTGCCGCGACCAATCAGCGACGGGCACAGTCCGATTAGTCCCTCCCTACTCCCCTGCAGTCACTGCTCGGCGCCCGCTCCATACTCCCCGCAGTCACGGCTCACACAGGGTTAATGCCAGCGGTAACGGACCGCGTTATGCCACGGGTAATTCACTCCATTACTGCCGCTATTAACCCCGTGTGACCAAGTTTTTACTATTGAGGCTGCCTATGCAGCCTCAATAGTAAAAACATCTAATGTTAAAAATAATAAAAAAAAATAACAAATCATTATATACTCACCTTCCGCCGCCTTTCCGACGCACCGGTGACCGGTCCATGCAAACGGCAGGTTCCGGTGCTAAGGTTGGTGTGCGACAAGGACCTGCCATGACGTCACGGTCATGCGACCGCGACGTCATCACAGGCCCTGTGCAAGAAGGACCCTGCCATGACGTCACAGTCATGTGACCGCGATGTCATCGCAGGCCCTGCGCGCCTGCGCGAGAAGGACCTGCCGTGACGTCACGGTCATGTGACTGCGACGTCATCACACCCTCAGACCGGAAGCTGCCGCCTGAACCGAACACAGGCGACAGAACTACAAGGGGCCCCTCGGAAGGTGAGTATATGTTTATTTTTTAACCTGTGACATACGTGGCTGGGCAATATACTACGTGGCTAGGCAATATACTACGTGGCTCTGTGCAGTATACTACGTCGCTGTGCAATATACTATGTGGCTCTGTGCTGTATACTACGTCACTGGGCAACATACTACGTCACTGGGCAATATACTACGTCACTGGGCAATATACTACGTCACTGGGCAATATACTACGTCACTGGGCAATATACTACGTCACTGGGCAATATACTACGTCACTGGGCAATATACTACGTCACTGGGCAATATACTACGTCACTGGGCAATATACTACGTAACTAGGCAATATACTACGTAACTGGGCAATATACTACGTGGCTCTGTGCTGTATACTACGTAGCTGGGCAATATACTACGTAACTGGGCAATATACTACGTGGCTGTGCAATATACTATGTGGCTGTGCAATATACTACGTAACTTGGCAATATACTACATCACTAGGCAATATAGTACGTCACTGGGCAATATACTACGTGGACATGCATATTCTAGAATACCCGATGCGTTAGAATCGGGCCACCATCTAGTGTGTATATAATGGTGGTTAGAACGATGTATACTGTGCTTGATAAAGGTCTGTTGACTGAAACGTCGCTACAGGAGGCAGAATAAATGTAAGCTCCTATTTTTTTCACCATCCATTGTGGCGCTGTCTCTTTGTTTTTTGTGGTGATGTTATAAAAGTATTCTAGTTTACTGAGATAATAACTTTTGGGTTTTCATTGGCTGTAAGCTATAATCATCAACATTAACAGAAATTAACACTTGAAATACATCACTCTGCTTGTAATGACCATCTAATATAGGAGTTTCACTTTTTGTATTGCAGAACTGAAATAAATTAACTTTTTGAGGATATTCTACTTTTGTGAGATGCACCTGTAATTTGTAATGCAATTTCACCTGAGTACGCAGATACCGCAAAAGTGGTGGAAAACTAATGTTTGGGCGCACGACAGGGCTCTAAAAAGAAGGAGCACCATTTGACTTTTGGAGTGCAAAACTGGCTGGAATAGATAGCGTATGCCATGTTGCGTTTGCAGAGCCCCTGATGTCCCTTAACCCCTTTCTGACATCAGATGTACTATTGACCAGAGTCAATTTGACCATGGACATAATAGTACATCTGAGCGATCAGCCGCGATAACGGGGCACCCAGCACATGCCGCTCCCGACACTTTAACCCCTGAAATACTGTGATCGAATACGATCACAGCATTCTGGAAGCCGGCACGGGCGCCGAAAGCCTGTCTGCCTTTGGATCGGAGACCTCGCGGCGTGACACGGGCTTCCAATCGTTGCTATAGTAACCCGATGTCGTCATGACGACATCCGGGTCACCAGAGCTAGGAAACTTGGTGATCATATGCAGTGCATGATCTCCACGTCTCCCTGTCAGTGCAGCGCTGATAACTTATACGGTATGCAGATGCTGCTTCATCTGCATGCCATAGAAACGATCTCAGCCTGCAAAAAAGGATTGTCCCATAGTGGGACAAAGTAAAAAAAAAAATGTTAAAAAAAAAAAAAATTTAAATTGTAAAAATATTTAAAAATAATAATAAAAAAAAAAAAATCAATATTTATTCTATCTCTAAATAAATATATTAGTGAAAAAAAAATCTAAACCGTAAAAGTACACATGTTTGGTATTGCAGTATCCACAACGACGAGACCTAAAAACTATATCACTAGTTAACCCCTTTAGTCAACACTCACTGTGCTAGCGGGGATCTCATCGGATCTCATCGCAGCTCAGCGTGGCTGGGAACGGAGCTCAGTGACCGGAAGTTACCTCTATGACATTACCCCCGGTCACTGACGCTGCATTCCCAGCAGCTCATTCACCAGTGGTTTTCAGTCGGGACAGTCGCATCTTGGCACCGTCCAGGTTGAAAACAAATTATCCCCTCAGGCATGGATTACTGAGTAGGACACTATGACGGACAGGTACGGTATATTGTTGATTTATTATTTTACTTTTATTACAAGAGATCGAGGACTTCGCTGTAATTGGGCTTAATAATAAAAATGGAAAACGGTTTAGTGTTATTTCACATAAAAGACTTAATTCTTGCTGTGTCTTTAACATACAACTATAGGATTAGTAATGGATAGGCACCTTATAGATGTTTCTCCATTACTAAGCCATGGGCTTGATGTCACTGGTGACATCAACCCCACAACTATTACCCCACTTGCCACCGCTACAGGGCAAGTGGGAAGAGCCGGGCAAAGTGCCAGAATTGGTGCATCTAATAGATGTGCCTTTTCAGTGCAGCTGCCAGCTGCTATTTTTAGGCTGGGGAGTCTTTTCAGAGGGGGATTTTCAGAGGGAGATCAGAGAGACCGGCTGATTGCTGATCTGACCCATCGTGCCAAAGTTGCTTTTGATGCCCTTTTCCCTTTGTTTTTTTCCCCACAACTGAATGAAGAGATTGGAATCTCTTTGCCTGTATTTTGTGGCATCTAAGTATTGGAGGACTGTTCTCCTAACATCTAGGGAATGAAAGGACCGTCCTAGACTATTTTTGTGGTTCTGACAGAAAGAGGGCAGGATTATTTCTTGACTCAGGTGGAAAGGGGTCACTACCTTTGGCAAAAACGCAAGGTCTAATCTAAGCACAATGCAGTCATCTAGGATCCTAATGTGTGGGCTTTTAATGGAGAATGCTTGTATTTCCCCCATTCGCCTGGCCGTTTTTTTTTTTTGTTTTTTTTTAACCATTAAAATTTTTATTGCATAACAAAGATAAACTACAAATACAGAGCAAAAGGGAAGGAAGGAAGGGGATAGAGATCGCCACGAGGAGATCACAATAGAGCAGGAGTCCATTACACACAAGAACTGAGTGCAAATATAAAAAAAAAAAAAAAAAAAAAGAGAGGTCTGATACATCTCAATTAACAAGAAGAAGGAGGAGAATGGTGGACCGGGGAGGAAATAAAGGGCGAGGAGATCCAAGGATCCCACCATGTAAGAACCTTATTTCTTTTCGAGAGACAGTCAGCTGTGATTGATTCATAGCTAAAATGGAGATTAATCTTAGCGATTAATTCAGAGCTGGAGGGGAGAGTCAGAGATCTCCAATGCTTTGCAATGCATAGCCTAGCTGCAACAAGAATATTAGATATAATGGGTTGTAAGGGAAGTGGGAACTCTACCAGCGATATACAAAGAACTGCTAAAGGGCCCGTTAGGATAACAGGGAATTGGATTACCTCCGAGAGTATGCCTTCAACCTGACGGCAAAATAGCTGCTCACGAGGACAATTCCACCACACATGAGCAAGCGAACCAGTGAGATTACAATTTCTCCAGCACAGAGGAGAAACTGCGGGATAAAACTTGGCCAATTTAACAGGTGTGAGATACCATAAGAGCTGAATTTTTTTTGGTTTGTTCAAGGTGACCAAGACACGAAGAGAATTTAGAGGGATGTTGCATAGCCAAACTCCAATCTTCTAGGGGAGCATCAAACGAAAGAGCAGCCTCCCATGTGGACATAAAGGGGAGTCTATCCGAGAAGTCATGGAGAGGAGAGAATTGTAGACAATTGAAATGCCATGTGGGATCAGAGTATTTGGTCTAAAGAATCTCTGGACAGGAGTCTCCTCCCCCAGGGGAGATGCAGGCACACCAAACAAATTTTGATGCTTCAAGAAGCTACGAACTTGAAAATATTGAAAGAAGGCTTTGGGAGGCAGATTATACTGAGCAGAAAGGTCCGTAAATGACCTCAGGCCAGACTCGTCATAAAGGTCATTCACCTGATGTATCCCGCAATCTCCCCAGGCGGAAAGAGACAGACCCTCCACCGCACTTTCCAGTGCTCGAATAGAAACAATCAAATAAGAATGGCATATGAGTATGGCAAAGTTTTGCCCAGATTTTAGAGGCAGAGGAGATTGTCTTGAGAGACGAAACCCAATTAGGTGGATGGAGCAGGCAGAGTTCTAGTAATAATCTGAGGGAGCTCCTAGGGGCAAATTGCGATTCGATATTAAACCATTGAAGAGAAGAATTCCCCTCCCACCAAATCTTAAGGGGCTCTATAAGGGCAGCTGCGTGGTATAATTGAATTTTAGGAACTCCTAAACCTTCTTTGGAGTAAGGGAGCATCATTAATAAACGTTTTATTCTATGGGGTTTGCTATTCCAAATAAAACGGTCAATCACTGATTGAAAAGCTGAGAGATACTTAGAGGGAAGAGAGAAAGGGAGACATCTAAAAAGATATAACAGTTTAGGAAGGATTAACATTTTAGACGCTTGTATTTTAGCCATCCATGACAGGTGAGAGCTAGTAAAATGGTCTATTTCCTTTTTAATTTCGAGAAGGGTCGAGTCACAATTAACACGAACTATGTTTTTTAAATGGGTGATTTGTATGCCCAAATATGTAAAACCAAGGGGGGACCATATAAATGGGTATTTAGCTTGAATTTGAAGTTGGAGGGAGGAAGAAATAAACAAGGGGAAGATTGTAGATTTGAACAGATTAAGTTTATAGTAGGAGGCCTCGGCAAATTGAGAAAGAATGGAAGAAACCGCAGACCGTGAACAAAGAGGAGCAGAACAGGTAAATACCACATCATCCGCATAGAGGCCAATTTTATGTTCGTGATTTCCCACCAGCACACCCTTAATGTCTGAACATTGTCTCACAGCAGCTGCCAGGGGCTCCATGACTAGAGCAAAGATGATGGGGGAGAGGGGGCAACCCTGCCGAGTCCCATTCCAGATAGAAAAGACACGGGATTTGAAGCCGGCAGAACGGACAGAGGCACAAGGGTTGGAGTACAGAGCCATAATGGCTGAGAAAATCTGGCCAGTGAGACCAAATTTGTGCAAAGTAGCAGCAATATAACCCCAGTGCACTCTGTCGAACGCCTTCTCCGCATCAAGAGATAGGAGCACACAGGGAAGCTTCCCCCTCTCCACCACATCCAGCAGGTCAATCAGACGTCTCGTGCCATCTCTGGTCTGCCTACCCGGGACGAAGCCAACCTGATCTGAGTGGATCAAGGATGGGAGGACTGACATTAACCTATTAGCCCAAATCTTAGCATAAATTTTAACATCACAGTTTAGTAGGGCGATAGGGTGGAAATTACCGGGAGAAGTCATAGGCTTCCCAGGTTTAGGAAGAGTCGATATACATGCTTCCAATCCCTCTTTCTCGATAGAACCAGTTGAGCGCCAATAGTTGGCCTGGGGCCGAACGTTTTTTGGCCTTTCTAATTATTTGTGAAACTTCAGATGCCTCGATGGGAGCATTGAGGAAAGATAATTGTTCCGAATTAACCGCCGGGAGATTTGTTTTACTTAAAAAGGCAGCTATTGAGGTTTGGGAAGGTTGGGGGGTGTCTGGGTCAGAATTGAGATTGTACAGTGAGGCATAGTATGAAGCAAATTCCTCCGCAATATGGATTGGGTTATAAATACGGACACTGTTGTGAATTCCGTTCTCGGGCTCACCCCTGTGGTCATGAGTGGTACTGTGCGAGTTTGTTCTTGGGCTCCCTCTGGTGGCCTTTAGCGATATGGCTGGTCTTGGCTGGGCTCAGCTGTTTCATCTCCTGCTAGGCTGGGCCTATTTAACTCACCTGGACCTTTTCTTGTCGCCTGCTGTCGGTGTATTCAGTCCTGATCCTGTGCTCTCCTGAATATTCCTTGTGACCAGTCTCCTGCTATGAGAAGCTAAGTTTGCTTGTTCAGTTTCTCACTATTTCCTTGAAAATGTTTCTCATTATATAATGAGTTCAGCCCAGCTTGCTTTTATGTGATTTTTTTGCTTGCTGGTTAGTTCTGGGGTGCAGAGTGCGCCCCTCACATCGTGAGTCGGTGTGGGGGTTCTTGTATTCTCTGCGTGGTTTACTTTTGATAGGTGTCTGTGCGGTCAGTACAAAAACTATCTATTTTCTGCCTATCTAGTATTAGCGGGCCTCATTTGCTAAATCTGTTTCATCTCTACGTTTGTGTTTTCCCCTTGACTCACCGTTATTATTTGTGGGGGGGGCTATCTAAAACTTTGGGGTACATTTCTCTGAGGCAAGTGAGGTATTTGCTTTCTCTCTAGGGGTAGTCAGTTTCTCAGGCTGTGACGAGACGTCTAGGTTTTCAGGTAACGTTCCACAGCTGACTTTAGTGTGTTTGGATAGGATCAGGATTGCGGTCAGTATAGCTTCCACATCCCCAGAACTTGTCCTATATACTCAGGGTATATTTGTCAGGTCAGTTTGAGATCCTACCACCAGGATCATAACAGGACACCATCCGGTTTAAGAAGATAGGAAATTTTAGATTGGGCTTTTTTTTTTACGCGTTTAGCAAGTAAGGTACCAGCTCTATCACCCATAGAGTAGAATTTAGCCTTGGACTTTCTTAGCGAATTTTCTGCCCCGTGCAGGAGAAGCTGGCGGAGGTGAAGGCGTGCAGTAGAGAGGTTGGAAAATAGGTAGGCAGAAGGATGAGCTTTGTGGCGGGACTCCAGTTGGGCCACCTCAGATAAAGCAGATTGGAGATTCGAGTTATATTTACGTTTAGCTGTCGCAGCCATTTTAATAAAAAGACCACGCACTACTGCCTTATGGGCGAACCAAAGGGAGTCCTCACGCACATCCGCAGAATCATTAAAAGCAAAGAATTCTTGTAGAGAGTGCTCGATTTGTGAGGAGTTCGCTTGCTCAGAAAGGAGGTGGGCATTAAGGCGCCAGTGTGAAGGGGGTCTGATTGCAAGAGGGTCTTTAAGAGTAACAGACACCGGAGCATGGTCAGACCAGGTAATATTACATATAGATGCAGAAATACAGTGGGGAAGGGCTACGTCGTCTACTAAAATATAGTCAATTCTGCTGTAGGAAGCGTGACGAGGCGACCAAAACGTGTAGTCTCTCTCATTACAATGAAGATATCTCCAAATATCGTGGAGATTGTAGGAGTTAACCAAGTGGGCTGCCTCACCCCTAGACACAGAGGACGACGAGCAGTCCAAATATTTAGATACTGGAATATTAAAATCTCCGACGACTAGTTTATAACCATGCTGAATGTTGCCTAGTGCTGAAAATAGGTTGTTCAAAAACTTAGCTTGACCAACGTTTGGACCATACACAGAGGCAAAGGTGTAGGGGATATTATTGATTAAACATAAAATTATAATGTATCTGCCCTCAGGGTCAACCACAGAACTAAGTAGCTAAAAAGAATTAGCCTTATTAAAAAAAAATAGCCACCCCAGCTTTTTTTGATTTTTCGTTTGCCAAAAATTGGTGAGGATACAGGTTTGAGTACATTCTGACATTATCTCGTTCTAGTAGGTGAGTTTCCTGTAAACATATAATATCATGCTTGGACTTAGCAAGCTGACGCCAGACAAGTGATCTCTTACCGGGGGAGTTAAGACCATTGACATTAATGGAGTATAATGAAATACTCATAATAGACAGTTATAAAATTGCGAATGAAGATATGCAAACTTATGATCAGAGTACAATAGCGGCATGGGCTGCTACGTGAGAGCGATCTGAGATGTAGGGAGGGAGGAGGAAGTGAAGGGGGAAAGGAAAACCAGACATACATTAACCAGACAAAACAACAAAGGACCAATCAGGGGATTCCTGAGTCCAAGGTGAAAACAGCAAACAGTTCACCTATGGGGCAATAAGCTGAGTAGGGACCAACCAGGGACCAATCTCAGCCAAAAGTCAGCGAAAAGAGAAAAATAAAAATAAAAAAAGTACTAGAATTGTGCGGGAAAAGGGAAAAAAAATTTTTTTCCCCAACCAGGAAATGAGGAAAGTTAACACTTCAGGCGACCTTCCAGTCAGGGGTAATACGGCGTCTTCGAGGGTTAGATCCTTCAGGCTTGGAGGAAGCAGTGGCAGGAGGGGGTCAAGACCCCACTGCGACAAAGTCTTGGCTGCTTGTGACGGGGTTAGACATGTGGTGATCGATCCCTCTTTGCGAATGCAAGCTTGGTGGGGAATCCCCAGCGATATAATATACCTTTTTCCCTCAGAATTGTGGTATAAGGCAAAAACGCCCTGCGCAGGGCGAGAGTTCCTGGCGATAGATCAGGGAAAACAGTAATGGCTGCAAAACGATCAGGCAACGAAGGCTTTGCTCTCAGGGCTTGTAAGAATTCATCCTTCATAACAAAAAAATGAATGCGAGCTAGAACGTCCCTGGGGACAGAGGGGTCTAGACCTGAGGGTTTGGGGATCCGATGTATGCGGTCAATTATGATACCATCTTTAGTATAGGTCGGGAGGACAGTAAGAATGAAGTCTTGCAGGAAAGCTTTAAGGTCATCAGTCCCAATCGTTTCAGCAATGCCCCTAAGCTTGACATTATTCCTTCTAGATCTGTCCTCTAGATCCAGAGTTTTGGCATGTGTCTTTGTAGCAAGCAAATGCAGATGGTCATGAGCTTCCCACAGGTCATTGTGAGAGGCCACCAGCTCAGACATTTTATTTTCTAAATGGTCAGTACGGCTCCCCAGCTCCTCTACTTCCCCCCTGAGCTCCGCCATCATGGAGCACATGTCTTCTTGCAGGGAGGCCCGGAGGTCTCCCAGCATGTCTCTGAGGAGCGATGCTGTGACC
Organism: Ranitomeya variabilis; assembly: GCF_051348905.1. Classification (NCBI taxonomy): domain Eukaryota; kingdom Metazoa; phylum Chordata; class Amphibia; order Anura; family Dendrobatidae; genus Ranitomeya; species Ranitomeya variabilis. Next base: position 355,318,339 of record NC_135235.1, read on the forward strand.
GGGGCACCAGGGAGATCAGCCGCCGCAGCGCTTGAAGCAGAGGAGTGAGATCCTCGGCGTGCAGCCCGGGAAGATCTGGGAGGCAGCGGCGCCATCTTGGATGTTTGGGGCTGTGGCGAGGAGGCTGCAAAGAAGTCCACTATGCACCTAGACGGGTCCCCAGTGCCGGATTTAGACTTCCCCATGTACTCACTGACCGGTAAGAAGGCGGTGTGGGGAGTTATAGGAGAGAAGGTGCCGTTCGTGCGCCGCTATGAGCTGCTTAGGATGTCCTGGATACGGAGATCCCGCGTTATGCGACCTGCGCCATCAGAAGCCAAGCCACGCCCCCGCCTGGCCGTTGTTATTGCCACCAGAAATGCCACTTTAAAGGAGAGTGACTTAATATCAGAGACCTCAAGCGGTTCGTATGGCTGTTTGCATAGTCCTTTCAAGACTGTATTCAAGTCCCATTGTGGAACACAGGGTCTAATTGTAGGTCTTAATCTGCCTGTGGCCTTTATAAAACGTTCAATCCAAGGGAGAGACGCCAAAGAATAGTCCATAAAAACACTTGGAGCTGAGCTCTGTGCTTTGAGAGTACTAGGTCTTAGGCCTTTATCAAACCCCGTTTGTAGGAACTCTAAGATCCTGGGAATGTCTGGTTTAGATCTGACTGAAAATACACCAAAAACAGGCAGAGATGCTTACCTGTCTAAATAGGCCTCAATAGAAATGCACAAGCAGGGTGCAGTGGACCCAAACAAAATAGCAAATGCACAGGTGCAATACCTAATGAAACAGCCAGCCTTCAATCAGGGTTTGGCCGTGTGGTACACCAATGCACTGTGATACATACTCTGTATGTGGCGTGTTCACACAAGGAATGCAAAGCATCTGGCTCCAGCCTATTAATGACGCCCTATGGTGGGCTGCCCAGTGCTAAAATGCATCCTGTGTGAACAGAGGCCACAGTGTACAAAACCATTTGGGCCCAACTGCCCCCTGCAAAAAATATACGTGCAAAACAAAACATATAAATATATGTAAGGTATTAGTTGATATTCTGGCCATAATATGCAAGCCGGCAACCCGCGCCAAGGGTCCTTACGTTTTGCCAGTCCTACTCTAACATGAAAAACACCAAAAAAGGAAAAATTCAAGAAAATACACCAAAAACAGGCAGAGATGCTTACCTGTCTAAATAGGCCTCAATACAAATGCACAAGCAGGGTGCAGTGGACCCAAACAAAATAGCAAATGCACAGGTGCAATACCTAATGAAACAGCCAGCCTTCAATCAGGGTTTGGCCGTGTGGTACACCAATGCACTGAGATACATACTCTGTATGTGGCGTGTTCAATGGCAGATCTGACTGCCATTGTTTCAGGATATTGTGAGCAGAATTTTTTCCATATTTTCATATACCGTATATTGCAGAGGTTACTGGTTTCCTGCTACTCTGCATAGTTATGACTGAGTCCGAGAAACCACTTGATCTCAAAATTTTCCGCTCAGGATCCATGCCGACAATTGTAGAAGCTTCACCTTGGGATGGTGCAGTAGACCCTGGAACAGCCGATCGTGTCTTTCTGGTAGGATGATGGGATCCCCCATCGCCAGCCTCCTGAGTAGGGGAAACCAACTCCTCCTGGGTCAGAATGGTAATACTACAATTACTGTGGCATGATCTTCCTGTATCTTCCTTAGAACTGCTGGGATTAGAGGAAGAGGGGGGGGGGGGGGGGGGGGGGGGCATATGCCAGACCCATATCCCACTTCTGAGATAGGGCGTCCACTCCCATTGGTCTGTCTCTCTGATTGAGGGAAAACAGTTTTTTTTTACTTTTAATTTTTTTTTGTAGCAAAAAAGTCTACATGGGGAGTGTCCCACTGGTGTATTATTTGGTTGTATACTTCCCAGTTTAGCTCCCATTCGGATTGCTGAATTGTCTCTCGACTTAGAAAATCTGCTACCACATTCTGAGACCCCTTCAGATGAACTACGGTCACTGAAAGCATCGTCCTTTTCTGCCCAAAGGAAGTTATTTTGTGCTACTAATTGCAAAAGGTGGTGTCTTGGACCCCCCTGATGTTTGAGGAAGGCCACCGTAGTAATATTGTCTGATAGTATCTGGATGTGCCTGTTTTTTAGACTTGATCTAGTTCATTTTAATGTTTCCCAGACTGATTGAAGTTCTCGAAGGTTGGATGACCTGGGAGGATCTGAACTTTGCCAGGTACCCTGAATATACTGATCCTGGACCTGAGCCTCCCACTCTCTGCTGCTTGCGTCTGTGGTGATCAATATGAACGGGGATTCTTTCTATATAACCCCCTTTCTCAAGTTGCTTCTGGACATCCATCAGATTAAGGACTTATTTGTCAGCGTTGACAATCTCAGCTTTTTTGTCTAGAGCCTCGGACTTCCTGTTCCAAGCGGATAAGACCTGATGTTCTCTGTATTCCCTGTTCTCTGAGATAGGCCATTACCCTGGCATTAGCTTGAACAATATGTGTGGTGCCAAGGAAAGACCAAACGGGAGGCATCTGAATTAGTAGTGATGAAATTATTTTCCCTCCGTCACCGCAAACCTGAGATATCGCTGGCTGTGGGGGTGAATGGTCAAGTGAAAATATGCTTCTTTTAAGTCCAATGAGCACATCACCATATTTTCCTTGATTAGTGGAGTTATGGATCTTATAGACTATCTTGAATTTTTTGTACTACACCTATTTGTTCAGTGGTCTCAAATTTATTATAGTACGATAATCTCCCCCTGGCTTCTTGATCGAGAATAGGCCTGAATAGTAGCAGAGATCTCTTTCTGCCTCTGGAACCGGGATCACGGCTTCTGAACGTACAAATTTTATTACATCTGTTTGGAGTCTTTTTGTGATCTGGGGTGATTGAACAGGTGTCAAGTGGAATCTTCCCTGAGGTAACTGAAGGAATCGAATTTTGTAGCCATCTGCTATAGTCTGCAGTATTTATGGATTCCTGGATACCTTTTCTCATGCTGGAAGAAAATATTGAAGTCTTCCTCCTACTTCCCTGGAGTCATTGTCTTCTAGAATGTCTTGTCAAACTGGTAAAGGAACTTTTTCCCCTACCACCCATTAAGTAACTCCATCTACCGGTCTTCCCTTTCCCTTTATATTCCGGTTTCTGATGGATATAGGGCTTTCGAAAGGGCAAAACTCTTTTAGGCTTTTCTTCCAGGAATCCATTTTTATCATCAGATGCCTTTTCCAACATATCATCCAGCACTGGGCCAAACATACAAAGGCCAGAGAAGGGGATGGAACACAATTTATTATTAGAGTTACTATCACCTGACCAAGTCTTTAACCATATTGCAAGTCTTGCCATGTTTGCAAGAGCCTTGTTCCTTGCGGCAAATCTAACGGATTCTGCAGAGGAATCGGCCATGAAGGTTGTTGCCATTTTCAGCAGCAGAATAGACAAAGATATCTTCCCGGGGTGTTTTATTCCTTAAATGGGCCTCCAAATCATCTAACCATATATTCATGGACCTGGATATTGAAGTGGAAGCGATATTTGTTTTAATTACCGCAGCTGAGGTTTCCCATGTCTTTTTGACGAGTCTGGCACACTACTATTCTTGAAATGAACAATTTTTTTGTTTATTTATTACTCTTTTTTCATTATCCAAAATATTCTTTCAAACGGTGGAATTCCATATAAGAAAAAAAATTCTTTTCAACAAGCTTCAAGTGGACATATATATATTCTCTCTGATGGACACATTTTCAACGTTTCGGCTGAAGAGCCTTTATCAAGAAACAATGTCCTTCTGTAATACATATGAAAGATTGTTTAAGACAACAAAATAACAACAAAAGGAAAAAAAACTTTCGAACATCGAGACATTAAATGTCATGTCTCTTAAAAACTAATAAGTAATTACAACCACCGTATGAAGTAATCATTGTATATTACTTCTGTCTGAGGAGAATCTTCAAAAAAAATTTTTGAAGAATGGAGGAACATGTTTATCTGCACACATGTGACACAAGTGTTCTGTGAACAAGGAAATCTGTGTATCAATATGATAGACTACCAGCAATTAGGGCCACATCCTAACTGACCATGTGGTATATTCTTAAAATTCTCATATGTTATATTGGACACAAGTGGGAAATATAATAAGCATGTATCTCATATCTATCGCATAAGGATATGAATGTGCTGGAGATGTGAAGTAGAATAGAAATTTATACTTATAGCGCTATGCCGTATACAGTGAAGAGGAGATTGCTATACTTGCAAGTATGTTGCGCAGAAGAGAAGAAAGTCCACTCTGTGGAAACAGATTTTCATTATTAGTGCCTTGTACATGGGCTAGTAGGATACTGCGAGTTTAAATAAATACCTTAATCCAATAACCGGTGTGTACCGCGCTCGATATGTGAGTCCTGGAGAAAGTGCGCGACCGCTGTACAAGAAGCGTGTGTAGAATAACAGCGTGTTGCCGGCTTTTTTACCCTCATCCGGTGCTCGTGACCGCCCTACTGCTTCCGGGTGAAAGTTCACAAAAGAACATGTGACGGGAGCGCTATTGAGAAATCCGGAGAGAGACGAGAAGTGCCGGAAAAAGCCGATGTAATGCGCATGCGCTATATGTTGGTGCTCTGTTTCTAATTCCCGCTTGTGTGCTAAAGGAAAAAAGAGAAAAGAGAGCTTCATTAAAGCAAAATATTCACATTCTATACACCCTTCATGCGTTTCTATATAAAGATGAACCTCATATGTGGAACTTATTAATGAAAAATTATGATTTAGACTAAAATAAATCTTTAGACATAGCTTGAGGACCACTACATCTATGTATGGATCATTTTGAAAGTTGAGTGGGGTATATTTAAATATATCATACCATCACTTGTTCTATAGAAATTATAATGAAAAGAACCACATAATTATTTTGAAATCAAACGACTATTCTAAGAGAAACCATATATTCATTATCTTAATAGGAGATCTCATATTCTCTATTTAAACCATATGGCGATAAGGTTTGTAATGTGTGAATCCAAAAGGATTCACGTTCCTTCAGTTTTTTGATCCTGTCACCTCCTCTTCTGGCCATAGGGACATAATCTATTACTTGATATTTCAATTGTGAGACGCTATGTTTTGCCTGTACAAAATGAGCTGGAATTGGCAACACATTCGAACATTGATAGCAACTTAAGCAAGGGAATGTCCCGTTGCGTGATGTAGCTAGAACTCTTTGTACCAGTCCCCTATCTTTAGAGCCCACGTCAGCCCTGACTAGGCGAATGTGTCTAAAGGGGATTCCTTTACACATCCACGCTCAGGGAAGAGATTTCAAATTAAGGGGTATTTTACATGTAATTCTTCTTTTGTCATATATCTGATAAAGTGTCCGTGCGGTCTCGGGTATGTTGGGGAAACTACCCAGCATATCCGAGATCGCATTTCACAACACAAGTCCACTATAAGATGTGGTAAAACATTGTTGCCAATTCCAGCTCATTTTGTACAGGCAAAACATAGTGTCTCACAATTGAAATATCAAGTGATAGATTATGTCCCTATGGCCAGAAGAGGAGGTGACAGGATCAAAAAACTGAAGGAACGTGAATCCTTTTGGATTCACACATTACAAACCTTATCGCCATATGGTTTAAATAGAGAATATGAGATCTCCTATTAAGATAATGAATATATGGTTTCTCTTAGAATAGTCGTTTGATTTCAAAATAATTATGTGGTTCTTTTCATTATAATTTCTATAGAACAAGTGATGGTATGATATATTTAAATATACCCCACTCAACTTTCAAAATGATCCATACATAGATGTAGTGGTCCTCAAGCTATGTCTAAAGATTTATTTTAGTCTAAATCATAATTTTTCATTAATAAATTCCACATATGAGGTTCATCTTTATATAGAAACGCATGAAGGGTGTATAGAATGTGAATATTTTGCTTTAATGAAGCTCTCTTTTCTCTTTTTTCCTTTAGCACACAAGCGGGAATTAGAAACAGAGCACCAACATATAGCGCATGCGCATTACATCGGCTTTTTCCGGCACTTCTCGTCTCTCTCCGGATTTCTCAATAGCGCTCCCGTCACATGTTCTTTTGTGAACTTTCACCCGGAAGCAGTAGGGCGGTCACGAGCACCGGATGAGGGTAAAAAAGCCGGCAACACGCTGTTATTCTACACACGCTTCTTGTACAGCGGTCGCGCACTTTCTCCAGGACTCACATATCGAGCGCGGTACACACCGGTTATTGGATTAAGGTATTTATTTAAACTCGCAGTATCCTACTAGCCCATGTACAAGGCACTAATAATGAAAATCTGTTTCCACAGAGTGGACTTTCTTCTCTTCTGCGCAACATACTTGCAAGTATAGCAATCTCCTCTTCACTGTATACGGCATAGCGCTATAAGTATAAATTTCTATTCTACTTCACATCTCCAGCACATTCATATCCTTATGCGATAGATATGAGATACATGCTTATTATATTTCCCACTTGTGTCCAATATAACATATGAGAATTTTAAGAATATACCACATGGTCAGTTAGGATGTGGCCCTAATTGCTGGTAGTCTATCATATTGATACACAGATTTCCTTGTTCACAGAACACTTGTGTCACATGTGTGCAGATAAACATGTTCCTCCATTCTTCAAAAAATTTTTTTTGAAGATTCTCCTCAGACAGAAGTAATATACAATGATTACTTCATACGGTGGTTGTAATTAGTTATTAGTTTTTAAGAGACATGACATTTAATGTCTCGATGTTCGAAAGTTTTTTTTCCTTTTGTTGTTATTTTGTTGTCTTAAACAATCTTTCATATGTATTACAGAAGGACATTGTTTCTTGATAAAGGCTCTTCAGCCGAAACGTTGAAAATGTGTCCATCAGAGAGAATATATATATGTCCACTTGAAGCTTGTTGAAAAGAATTTTTTTTTCTTATATGGAATTCCACCGTTTGAAAGAATATTTTGGATAATGAAAAAAGAGTAATAAATAAACAAAAAAATTGTTCATTTCAAGAATAGTAGTGTGCCGGAGTTTCTTTCTTATTGTACTATTTTTCCAGAGCACCTCTGACTTATTAAGTGAGCACCCTCTTTACCAAATAACTCCAATTTTTGACGAGTCCGTCAGCCTTTCTATCCATAGGATACTTGAGACATGAAGAGTCCTCAAACGGAATAGCGGTTTTCTTTGCTACCCTTGCTATCGGGACATCTACCTTGGGGATTTCTTCCCATAGCTTAATATCCTCAGCCTCAAATGGTAGGCGTGACCTAAAACTTCTTGGGATTGTGAGCCTTTTTTCCACCTCTTCCCACTCTTCTAGAATCATGGCTCTAATATGGTTATTGACCAGGGAACACTTTATTCATACGCCTCCTCAAACCCCCGAAAATTTTGTTCTGTATTGAAGAAGGAGGCTGGTGAGTAACTCCTTCCCCCATAGTATTCATCACAGCTGTTAGCAGAGTATCTGTGTCTTCCCAAGAGAATAAGTATTTTTTTTCTTTTCCTCTGGGAGAGCTATAATTATCCCCTTGCCTTCCTCCTGTTCTTGTTCGGAGATATTGGATAAATTCTCTGAACTCGATTCCATCTCCCACCAAGGTCTCTTTTGTCTGGGAGCCATCTGAGAGGTATGTGGGGCCGCTAGTTCTGATATGGAACTCTGAGCCTCCTCTATTATGGATCTTATGGCCAACATAAAATGGAGAGTGTTCTTCCTTAACCACCTTGGCTATACATTCGGGGCACAACCGTTTTCCAGTAGCCTGGCATTACACATGGCACACTTCCTCCCATTCTTTTTAGGTGCGGATTGTGACATAGTCCTTTTGGGGGTTTCCTTGTCCTATGAAAGGAACAAAGGAAGATACTATGAAATACCCTCCCCCAAACTCGGATAGTGTGACAGTGTGAGGCTAAAAAACACCCATGAAGAACTCACTTGTACTGGGGTTTCAGCAGGGGCATCAGACCGGTTAATGGATTGACCTTCCACAGCTGGCTGACACGTTCGACGGGAACATCAGCTACCCAGATTACCCTTAAATAGGATTGCCTCATCTGTCTTCCATCTGATTCGTCAAAAGGCGGTTCCCCTTTAAAATTAGGATTCGAGGCCAGGATCCCTCGCACACGGGAGACTAGGCTGAGGGACCCCTTAAACGGCGGGGTGTCGGCCTCCGGGCTTTCAGCAGGAGCAAGGGGGGGAAGATGACAAGAATCTCCGTCCGATCCTCCTGCGCCCGTACCCGGAGTTCCAGTGCTGCTGCAAGGTAACCTTTTGCGTCCGTCCCTGATAGGGACTGGAAAAATTCTGAAGGGTGGTGGAGGGAGGGGTCCTTTTAACCTCTTGTGTGTTCTGGTCCCTATCAAGGATAAGGACAACCTCCTGATGGTGCTGTCAGGAGGGACGTCCTGGAAATGGGGGGGGACCCCATCCTTTTTTTAAATGATTTATTTATTTATTTATTTATTTTAAAGCGTGAGGGCCCCTCTATTCTTGATAACTAGCCATGCTGAAGCTGACAGCTGAGGTTTGCAGCCCCCAGCTGTGAGTTTTGTCTGTCTGGTTATCAAAAATAGGAGGGAATCCACGCCGTTTTTTTTTAATTAACATTTATTTACAGAGCAGGAGCAACAGATGAATACTCCCATCCGCCGCTCCTGCGGTCACTGTTATTAGCAGCAGCAGGGGTAGGCTGATGGGAGTAATAGTCCCATCAGCCGCCACCTGCTGTCTCTTATTACTTAAATGTAACTCATCATTCTCCCCTGCTTGAGCCGATTGCCGGCAGAGCAGGGAAGAATAAGGAGAGCCGTGTTCAGTACCCGGCGTGGGGAACAGCACTTACAGTTATTCCCCTGATTATTCCACAACACCGATGCGTGTCACATGGATGACATCCATGTGTATTATGTGTATGCATGTGTGCAGGATGTTTTATGGCCCGTGCTGACAATAAAAAATGGACATGTCAGCAAGCTTTGCCGACAGACACACGGTCCATGGAAAAACTCTGACATGTGCACAGACCAATTCACTTGAATAGGCAAATAGTGCGCCGTTCCTCCCGAGTCTCTCTGGCTAAGTAGCACTGTACAGCCACATATGGGGGATTGCCACGTTCAGTAGAAATTGAGGGACAAATTTTGTTGCCATTTTTACCTGCGTGTGAAAATATAAAATCTTTAGCTAAAACAAGATTTTGGTGGTAAAAATGTAGTTATTTTGTCCTCACTGCCCAATGGTATAAAATTCTATGACACTCCTATGGTGTCAATATGATCACTGCACCCCTAAATGAATTCACTGAGAGGTGTAGTTCATAAAATGGGGTCACTTATGGGGGGCTTCTGCTGTTTTGGCAACTCATGTGCTCTCCCAGTGGCTCATGGCACCTGCAAACCATAACCGTAAAATTTGGCACTCATTCCCTTCTGAGCTCTGCCATGTGCCCAAACAGTGGTTTATCCCCCACATATGGGGTATCAGCGTACTCAGGACAAACTGCACAATAACGTTTGCAGTCCAATTTCTCTTGTTACCCTTGGGAAAATAAAAAATTGGGGCAAAAATATAACTTTTGTGGAAAAACTATAATTTTGTATTTTTACGGCTCTACGTTTTCCACTGTTTAGGCACATCAGGGGTTCTCCAAATGCGACATGACGTCCGATCTCAATTCCAGCCAATTTTGCATTGAAAAGTCAAACGGCACTCCTTCCCTTCTGAGCTCAAACAGTAGTTTACCTGCACAAATTTGTTATCAATATATATTGTATATGTATATTGTGGCTGGACATAACTTTATGACCACACTGCGAGCGCTATTTGACTCTTGGAGAACATATTTCTAGAAGAGTTTGCACACTTCACATATAGATCCCCTAAGTGCCAAAGTGCAGAATCCTGATTTATTGGACTCCAATTTGGAAATTACACCCCCTGGGAATGAATCTATAGTTGTAATGATGACTGACTCCATGGGCATTTTCCAGAAACGAGCAGCAATGGATGTTGCTAAATGAAAATACAAATATGCCATTGTAGTGCCCATACATTGTAGTGCCCAGCACATTGTGGCCAGCTCGTGCTTCTGGAGATAAGCACGCCGTAAATTAAGTGCCCGCTAGAATAATGCCAATCTTGTGGAAGCTAAATGATGTTTAGCACACTGTGGGGCTCAGGACGAAAGAATATTTGGATTTGCGGATTTTGCTGAATTTCTTTTGGAGGGAGCCATGTCACTTTTCCAGAGCCTTTGTGCTACCAGTAATGTGGACACCTTCTAACAGAAGATGAACATAAAGTGGAGACTTGTATTTTTGTGGGTTGAGTAAAAGCTTTCATTGCTGGCATTGTGGGGTACATAACATTTTGTATTCGTTCATATTTATCCTGCACTCTACGCTGAGTACCTACAATGGGATTTCTATCTAAATCTACAAAATACGTAATTTGGAAGAAAAGTCTGAGGGATCCATTCACTAATGAAGAGAGAAGCATAGATACTCTGGACTTTTAGCTTCTTATTTGGCGATATCTGGGTTTTAAGAGGTGCAACAAACTGTGGTCTAACCACACTTTTACGCACGCCTAAGAGGACAGGCACGGCCGGATCACAGGCCTGCAGAGTCCACAGTGTCTCCATTTTCCTCATTATAGGGAATCTTCCGCCAGAGGTTCTGTCTGAATCACATATTTCAGAGATTTACATAGAAAATCTAGTGTAAGCACTCAGCGCAGGATAAATATGAGCCCCACTGTGATCTATGGGAGACAGATGAAGAAATCAACAGCAGGTGAAGAATTGCATTTATTTTTTACATCGTTCCTCATGCAGTATAAGTGATTAGCCGATTTTATTCTTTGGGTCGGTGCGATTACAACAATACAAAGCTTATATCAGGTTTTTAGATTTAGCTGCTCTCCCACACAACTTTTTTTTGGCAGCAAAAACTTTTTTTCATCGTTATATTTTGAGAGCTATAATTTTTCCATATTTTCCATTTGCTTTTTGCAGGACAAGTTGATGTGTTTATTGGTACTATTTTTAGGCACATAACTTTTTTGATTGCTTTCTATTCTGATTTTTGAGAGGCAGAATTAACAAAAAACACTCAGATTGTTTTGGGGTGGGGTTTTTATACTGTTCACCATGTGGTAAAAATGATAAGGAAACTTTATTCTTTGGCTCAGTACAATTACAGCAATACCACATTTATATATACCATATATACTTGTGTACACTGTATGCAGAATTATTAGGCAAGTTGTATTTTAGAGGATTATTTTTATTATTGATCAACAACTATGTTTTCAATCAACCCAAAAGACTCAAATATCAAAGCTTAATATTTTTGGAAGTTGGAGTGGGTTTTTTTCAGATTTGGCTATCTTAGGAGGATATCTGTTTGTGCAGGTAACTATTACTGTGCAGAATTATTAGGCAACTTAATAAAAAACAAATATATTCCCATCTCACTTCTTTATTTTCACCAGGTAAACCAATATCACTGCACAAAATGTAAAAATACACATTTCTGACATGCAAAAACAAAACCCCCAAAAATTAGTGACCAATATAGCCACCTTTCTTTATGATGACACTCAACAGCCTTCTATCTATAGATTCTGTCAGTTGCTTGATCTGTTTATGATCAACATTGCGTGCAACAGCCACCATAGCCTCTCAGATACTGTTCCGAGAGGTGTACTGTTTTCCCTCCCTGTAGATCTCACATTTTATGAGGGACCACAGGTTCTCTATGGGGTTCAGATCAGGTGAACAAGGGGGCCATGTCATTTTTTCTTCTTTGAGATTTTTACTGGCCAGCCACGCTGTAAAGTAGTTGGAGGCATGTGATGGAGCATTGTCCTGCATGAAAATCATGTTTTTCTTTAACGATACCGACTTCTTCCTGTACCACTGCTTGAAGAAGTTGTCTTCCAGAAACTGGCAGTAGGTCTGGGAGTTGAGCTTCACTCCATCCTCAACCCAAAAAAGTCCCACAAGTTCATCTTTGATGATACCAGCCCATACCAGTACCCCACCTTGCCGGCATCTGAGTAAGAGTGGAGCTCTCTGCCCTTTACTGATCCAGCCTATGCATCTGGCCCATCAAGAGTCACTCTCATTTCATCAGTCCATAAAACCTTTGAAAAGTCAGTCTTAAGATATTTCTTGGTCCAGTCTTGACATTTAAACCTATGTTTCTTGTTCAAAGGCGGTCATTTTTCAGCCTTCCTTACCTTGGCCATGTCCCTGAGTATCGCACACCTTGTGCTTTTTGTTACTCCAGTAACGCTGCAGCTCTGAAATATGGCAAAACTGGTGGCAAATGGCATATTGGCAGCTTCACGCTTGATTTTCCTCAATTCATGGGCAGTTATGTTGCGCCTTTTTTGCTTAACACACTTCTTGCGACCCTGTTGGCTATTTGCCATGAAACGCTTGATTGTTCGGTGATCACGCTTCAAAAGTTTGGCAATTTCAAGACTGTTGCATCCTTCTGCAAGACATCTTACAATTTTGGACTTTTCAGAGCCCATCAAACTCTCTTCTGACTCATTTTGCCAAAGGAAAGGAAGTTGCCTAATAATTAAGCACACCTTATATAGGGTTTTGATGTCATTAGACAACACCCCTCCTCATTACAGAGATGCACATCACCTGATTTACTTAATTGGTAGTTGGCTCTCAAGCCTGAACAGCTTGGAGTAGGACAACATGTATAAAAAGCATCATGTGATCAAAATACAACTTGCCTAATAATTCTGCACACAATGTATAAGCCGACTCATAAGCCAAGGCACCTCATATTGCCAAAAAAAACTGGGAAAACTTATTGGCTCGAGTATAAGCCGGGCATGCCTTGTCCCCTCAACCCCATCCTTGTCTGCATGGCTCCTCAGCCCCATCCTTGTCTGCATAGCTCCTCAGCCCCATCCTTGTCTGCATGGCTCCTTATCCACATCCTTGTCTGCATGGCTCCTTAGTCCCATCCTTATCTGCATGGCTCCTTAGCCCCAACCTCGCATGCATGGCCCCATGAGAAAATCTTGAAAAAGAAAAAAAAAAACACATCCCATTAACCTTCCCTGCATGGCCTCGCAACATTTCGTTCAGGTGCCAGCAGCTCCTGCGGCCCAGCGATCATGTGTCACCACTCATTAAGGTAATGAATATTCACCTCTTTCCACGCCTATAAGAGTGGAGAGAGATGAATATTCATTATCTCAATGAGTGGGTACCTGTGATAGCCCGGCAGCTGCTGTAAGCTGACGGCTGCAACTGTGCACGCTATAAGAGAAATGAATATTCATTGTTAGTGCAGTAAATATTCATTTCTCTTTAGCTGCAGGCACGAGCTTTAGCTGCAGCTGCCGGCTCCTGCCTCCTGTGACCCGCTGCTCCGCCGCTCCCCCCCACTGTCTTCTGGGACACTGACTCGTGTATAAGTCAAGGGGGGACGTTTTCAGCACAAAAAAAAAAAATGTGCTGAAAAACTCTTATACACGAGTATATACGGTACATATCTATATACATAAGAGGCATCATGATTACTCTCTAATCCCGCCCCCACCACATCACCACACATAATCCTGTCCCCACCCCATTACCACACAATCCCGCCCCCACCACATTACCACACACAATCCGCACACAATCCCGCCCCCCACAAATCCCGCCCCCCACCACATCACCACACATAAGCCCGCCCCCCCACCACCACACATTCCCGCCCCTTCAACACATCACCACACAATCCCGCCCCCACCACACATTATCCCGCCCCTTCAACACATCACCACACAATCCCGCACCCCCACCACATCACCACACAATCCCGCACCCCCACCACATCACCACACATAATCCCGCCCCCCACATCACCACACAATTCTGCCCCTCACCTCATCACCACACAATCCCGCCCCCCACCACATCACCACACAATCCCGCCACCCCACATTACTACACATAATCCCGCCCTCCCACCACATTACCACACATAATCCCGCCCCCCACCACATCACCACACACAATCCCGCCCCCCACCACATCACCACACAATTCCGCCCCCCACCACATCACCACACAATTCCGCCCCCACCTCATCACCACACAATCCCGCCCCCCACCACATATAATCCCGCCACCCCACCACATTACTACACATAATCCCGCCCTCCCACATTACCACACATAATCCCGCCCCCCACATTATCACACATAATCCCGCCCCCCCACATTACCACACATAATCCCGCCCCCCACCACATTACTACAGATAATCCCGCCCTCCACCACATTAGCACACATAATCCCGCCCCCAACACATCACACATAATCCCGCCCCCCACCCCATTGCCACACAATCCCGCCCCCCACCACATTACCACACATAATCCTGCCACCCCACCACATTACCACACATAATCCTGCCACCCCACCACATTACTACACAATCCCGTCCCCCACCACATTACCACATAATTCCACCCCCACATTACCACACATAATCCCGCAACCCACCACATTGCCACACATAATCCAGGCCCCCCCCACCACATTACCACACATAATCCCGCCCCCCACCCCATTGCCACACATAATCCCGCCCCCCACCACATTACCACACATAATCCTGCCACCCCACCACATTACTACACATAATCCCGTCCCCCACATTACCACATAATCCCACCCCCACATTACCACACATAATCCCGCAACCCACCACATTGCCACACATAATCCTGCCCCCCCACCCCATTGCAACACATTAACCCGTCCCCCAACACATCGCCACACATAATCCCGTCCCCCAACACATCGCCACACATAATCCCGCCCCCCCACCACATCACCACAATCCCGCCCCCCACCACATTACCACACATAATCCCGCCCCCCCACCACATCACCACACATAATCCCGCCCCCCCACCACATCACCACACATAATCCCGCCCCCCCACCACATCACCACACAATCCCGCCCCCACATTACCACATAATCCCGCCCACATCACCACACATAATCCCGCCCCCCCACCCCATTACCACACATAATCCTGCTCCCCCACCTAGATGGAAACATCTAGCATTTGTTTATGTTTTGTCGCTGCTACACAAAAACAATTTTATAGAAAAAATATTGATTTTGCAGCACTAAATTCTGAGACCTATAACTTTTTTATTTTATGGTGCTGCATAGCGACTTGTTTTTTTGAGGGACAAGACGTTTCCAGCTATACCATTTTTATTTATATACTAGCTGAAGAGCCCAGCGTTGCCTGGGCATAGTAAATATCTGTGGTTAGTTATACCTCATTTCTCTTATTTTTCCATCACGCCTCTCATTTTCCCCCTCACATGTCTCATTTTCTCCCTTACACCTCTCATTTTCCCACTCACTCCTCTTATTTTCCCCCTCACTCTTCTCATTCCCCCCTAACACTTGTCATTTCGACCTCACATCTGTCATTTTCCGATCACTCCACTATTTTCCCCTCACACCCATCATTTTCACCTCACACCTCCCATTTTCCCCTCAGTATATACATGTTTGTCATCTCCCTTATATATAGTATACACCTGTATGTCATCTCCTGTATATAGTATATACCTGTATGTCATATCCCCTGTAAATAGTATATACCTGCTGTATGTCATCTCCTCCTGTATATACCTATGTGTCATCTCCTCCTGTATATATAGTATATACCTGCTGTATGTCATCTCCTCCTGTATATTGTATATACCTATGTGTTTTCTCCTCCTGTATATAGTATATACCTGTATGTCATCTCTTCTGTATATACTAAATACCTGTATATCATCTCCTCCTATATATAGTATATACCTGTATGTCATCTGCTCCTGTATATAGTATATATCTGTGTGTCATCTCCTCCTGTATATAATATATACCTGTGTGTCATCTCCTCCTGTATATAGTATATATCTGTGTGTCATCTCCTCCTGTATAAAGTATGTACCTGTATGTCATCTCCTCCTGTATATAGTATATACCTGTGTCATCTCCCCTGTATATAGTATACCTGTGTGTCATCTCCCCTGTATATAGTATGTACATGTATGTCATCTCCCTTGTATATAGTATATACCAGTGTGTGTCATCTCCTCCTGTATATAGTATATACCTGTGTGTCATCTCCCCTGTATAAAGTATATAAGTGTGTGTCATCTCCCTTGTATATAGTATATACCCGTGTGTCATCTCCTCCTGTATTTAGTATATACCTGTATGTCATCTCCTCCTGTATATAGTATATACCTAAGTGTCATCTCCCTTGTATATAGTATATATGTGTGTGTCATCTTCTCCTTTATATAGTATATAGCTGTGTGTCATCTCCTCCTATATAGTATATACCTGTGTGTCATCTCTCCTGTATATATTATATATCTGTGTGTCATCTCCCCTGTATATAGTATTTATCTGTATGTCATCTCCTCCTGTATATAGTATATACCTGTGTGTCATCTCCTCCTGTATATAGTTTATGCCTGTATGTCATCTTATCCATTATATAGTATATACCTGATACCTGTGTGTCATCTGCTCCTGTATATATTATATAGCTGTGTGTCATCTCCCCTGTATATAGTATACATCTGTATGACATCTCCTGTATTAGACCTCGTTCACACGTTATTTGCTCAGTATTTTTACCTTAGTATTTGTAAGCTAAATTGGCAGCCTGATAAATCCCCAGCCAACAGGAAGCCCTCCCCTCTGGCAGTATATATTAGCTCACACATACACATAATAGACAGGTCATGTAACTGACAGCTGCCGTATTTCCTATATGGTATATTTGTTGCTCTTGTAGTTTGTCTGCTTATTAATCAGATTTTTATTTCTGAAGGACAATACCAGACTTGTGTGTGTTTTAGGGCGAGTTTCATGTGTCAAGTTGTGTGTGTTGAGTTACGTGTGGAGACATGCGTGTAGCGACTTTTTGTGTGTCGAGTTGCATGTGACAGGTTAGTGTAGCAAGTTGTGTGCAAGTTTTGCGCATGGCAAGTTTTGCGTGTGGCGAGTTTTATGTGTGGTGCGTTTTGAGTATGTGCAAGTTTTGTGTGAGGCAACTTTTGCTTATGTTGCAACTTTTGTGCATGTGGCAATTTTTCCGCGTGTGCAAGTTTTGCGTGTGGCTAGTTTTCCATGAGGTGAGTTTTGCACGTGTGGCGAGTTTTGCATGTGGCGAGTTTTGCATGTGGCAAGTTTTGAGCGGTGACTTTTGTGTTTCAACTTTTATGTGGCGAGGTTGGTGTATGTGTGGTGAAATGTGTGCTGAGGGTGATATATGTGTTCAAGCACGTGGTAGTGTGTGGCGCATTTTGTGTGTGTGTTCATATCCCCGTGTGTGGTGAGTATCCCATGTCGGGGCCCCACCTTAGCAACTGTACAGTATATACTCTTGGCGCCATCACTCTCACTCTTTAAAGGGACACTGTCACCTGAATTTGGAGGGAACAATCTTTAGCCATAGGGGCGGGGTTTTCGGGTGTTTGATTCACCCTTTCCTTACCCGCTGGCTGCATGCTGGCTGCAATATGGGATTGAAGTTCATTCTCTGTCCTCCATAGTACACGCCTGTGCAAGGCAAGATTGCCTTGTGCAGGCATGTACTACGGAGGACAGAGAATGAACTTCAATCCCATATTGCAGCCAGCATGCAGCCAGCGGGTAAGGAAAGGGTGAATCAAACACCCGAAAACCCCGCCCCTATGGCTAAAGATTGTTCCCTCCAAATTCAGGTGACAGTGTCCCTTTAAGTCCCCCTTGTTCACATCTGGCAGCTGTCAATTTGCCTCCAACACTTTTCCTTTCACTTTTTCCCCATTATGTAGATAGGGGCAAAATTGTTTGGTGAATTGGAACGCGCGGGGTTAAAATTTCGCCTCACAACATAGCCTATGACGCTCTCGGGGTCCAGACGTGTGACTGTGCAAAATTTTTTGACTGTAGCTGTGACGGTGCAGATGCCAATCCCGGACATACACACACACACACACACACACACACACACACACACACACACACACACACACACACACACACATTCAGCTTTATATATTAGATTTGTCTTTTTTATCTTATTTAATTCCACTTTTTTTTCCTCAACGGTAAGATGAAAAGCCATCGTTTTTTGCCACATTTTTATGGCATTCACTGTAGGGATTAACTAGTGTGACAGATTTATAAAATCAGGCTGGTCTGTGCATTTTTTTGTTTTTTACATTAAACATATTTATTGCTATAATGTTTTTTGCCATTCTGTGGTTTTTTTCATACAATTTTTTTAATCTTAACTTTTTTTTTACTTTTGTACTTAGTCCACTTACACTGTGTTCCAAATTATTATGCAAATAATATTTCCTCATTTTCTCTAAATTACCTATCTGAATTGCAGTCATTGTTATGTTCCAGTCATCTACTATTCTAGTATAATTGCAATGTTTTGGAACAAACTGCCTATGAAAACAGTATCTTTTTTTAAAAAAAATAAACACTCAAAATGCATGTTCCAAATTATTATGCACAGCAGAGTTTTCAACCTTTTTTTTTTTTATTTTGAACAAAAAAATGGTCATTTGTGAAGTTATAAGCATTATCAGCTTATTACAAAATGAAATCAAACAGTTTTCAAGTGAAAACTTTATTCTAGGTGATGTTACATTTGCACGTAGGACCCCTTGTTCGAAAGAAGCTTCTGAACTCTCTCGTCCATTGAATTTGTCAGTTTTTGGATGGTTTCTGCTTCAATTGTTTTGCATGTGGACAGAATACCCTCCCAGAGCTGTTGCTTAGATGTGAACTGCCTCCCGCCATCATAGACACTCCTTTTGATGATGCTCCAGAGGTTCTCAATGGGGTTGAGGTCAGGGGAAGATGGTGGCCACACCATAAGTTTGTCCTCTTTTATGCCCATAGCAGCCAGAGATGCAGATGTGTTTTTTGCAGCATGAGACGGTGCATTATCATGCATGAAAATGATCTTGCTGCGGAAAGCACGGTTCTTCCTCTTGAACCATGGCAGGAAGTGTTGTTTTAGAAACTCCACATAGATTATGGAGTTCATCTTTACCCCTTCAGGGATCATAAAGGGGCCGACAATCTCTCTCCCCATGATTGCAGCCCAAAACATTACTCCACCTCCTCCTTGTTGGCGCCTTAGCAGTGTTTTCATGGGGTGTCCATCAACCAGCCATCCTCCACTCCATCCATCTGGACCATCGAGCGTTGCATGGCACTCATCGGTGAACAAAACAGTTTGGAAGTCAGTCTTCATGTATCGTTTGGCCCACTGGAGCCGTTTCTGCTTGTGTGCAGTGGATAGAGGTGGTCGACAGGATGGCTTAAGCACAGCTGCAAACCTCTGAAGGACCCTGCATCTTGTTGTTCTGGGGACGTTGGAGGCACCAGCAGCTTCAAAAACTTGTCTGCTGCTATGACAAGGCATTTTTGCAGCTGCTCTTTTAACCTTACGCAATTGCCTGTTGGAAAGAGTCCTCAATTTTTCCTTATCGGCACGCACACGTGTGTGCTGGGAATCAGCTACATACTTCTTGATTGTGCGATGATCACGATGAAGTGTCTTGGCAATGTTGATTGTAGTCATGCCTTGACCTAAATACTCCACAATTTGTTGCTTCTCAGCAGCCGACACATCCTTTTTCTTTCCCATTTTGGCAAAAAATGTAGGCTGCTTAATAATGTGGAACAGCCTTCTTAAGTAGTCTTGCCTTTATTTGGACACACCTGCCAAACTAATTTGCACAGGTATCTGCAATTGCTTTCAGTGATATAAAGAGCCCTGACACACATCACCATCAATGAGTTTAAATGACAAACAAAAAAATTCTAACCTTATCACTCCTAAACTCTTTGTGCATAATAATTTGGAACACAGTGTATGGGACTCACTTTTGCTACTCTGATCAATGGTATAATGTATTGTAATACACATGTTATGCAATGCATTGAGACCCCTGATATTACAAAGGCAAATCGCCTGTTACACCCTGCCTATGGCTGGGTCTAACAGACCACCGCCCCGGCACAGGAGGTCAATGATTGACCTCTGAGTGCAATGACAGCCATCTGCTCCCCGCAAAATTGTCACGAGTGTGCCGAAGGGAGCAAGGAGGGAGTCCCCTCCCTCTCACAACATTCTAAATGCCGCAATCAATATCGATCACAGCATCTAGAGGGTTAATCAGGCAAGGGCGGTGCAGGCACTGACCCTGGCTGCTATCTTAAGAGTTAGCTGAGCTTCTGGTGGTGATTGTGCAGGAAAGTGCTGATATTTCAGCAATTCCCAGCCATTACATGGTTTGATTGGTCATTTAGATTGACAGACCGATCGCATCAGTCACAGAGCGGGGGCCGCTGAAATAGGTCCCCGTATCTCTAGCCATTCCAGTCAGCTGTCATTGACCGCTGTCACACAAAGTGTGTGTTTTCACAAAGTGACAACTAAAAGCCATGACCAATAGAATACATCATGATGCAGGAACTGACACCTACTCATGACGTACTATTCCAGTCATGTGCCATTCAGAGGTTACACCAAAAATGTTACTTGTGACATGAAGTGTTTCCTTTTGAAGTTCAATAAAAATGTTTGTGCTTTTTCTCAAAATGCAAGTGGATTTCATAGCACAGTTTTGAACATGTTAATGCATCATAAAACTAAAACGCTGGTCCACTGATGGTTAGAGTACATTTTCCTCAGAAGTATTTTTTTTTTTTTTTAGAAGTAATAAAATGAATGAGTTACCTTGGCATTGAATTGGGTAAGTAAGGCAAGTTCCTTATTCAAGAGGGTCTTTTGTTCCTCCAATCCAACAACTAATAAAAAAAAAGTTTATCAAATTAGTAAATTTATAAATGCTTTGTGCAAACAAAATTAATACAAATGTGTATGTATAGTTATGCGTGAAATACTAGCATTGTATGCATTTTCATACAAACGCTAATATTTACTGTATAAACTGAAATTTGTTCACAGACTTAGCTTCTCTCTTAAAGGCTGTACTAACATTTAGTTACCGGTATATAACCTTTATTTCGGATAACCGCTTTATATCTGTGTGGCATGGAGTCAACTAAAATCTGACAACTGTGAAAAAGACAATTTTAAGTTTAACCAAGTATTGATCTAGAAGGCCAACCACCTTATGAGGGAAGATTCCATCCCAACTTTAACCCCTTCATGACCGTGGGATTTTTCGTTTTTCCGTGATCGTTTTTCACTCCCCTCCTTCCCAGAGCCATAACTTTTTTATTTTTCCGTCAATTTGGCTATGTGAGGGCTTATTTTTTGCGGGACGAGTTGTACTTTTGAACGTCATCATTGGTTTTACCATGTCGTGTACTAGAAAACGGGAAAAAAATTCCAAGTGCGGTGAAATAGCAAAAAAGCCAAGCAAAAAACCAGTGTGGGATTGCACTTTTTTTGCAAGGTTCAATAAATGCTAAAACTGACCTGCCATTATGATTCTCCAGGTCATTACGAGTTCATAGACACCTAACATGGCTAGGTTATGTTTTACCTGAGTGGTGAAAAAAAATTCCAAACTTTGCTTAAAAAAAAAAAAAAATTGCACCATTTTCCGATACTTGTAGCGTCTCCATTTTTCATGATCTGGGGTCAGTTAAGGGCTTATTTTTTGCGTGCCTAGCTGGCGTTTTTAATGATACCATTTCGGTGCAGATACATTCTTTTGATCGCTTGTTATTGCATTTTAATGCAATGTCGCGGCGACCAAAAAAACGTAATTCTGGCGTTTCGATTTTTTTTCTCGTTACGCCGTTTAGCGATCAGGTTAATGCTTTTTTGTTATTGATAGATCGGGCGATTCTGAACGTGGCAATACCAAATATGTGTAGATTTGATTTTTTTTTTATTGATTTATTTTGATTGGGGCGAAAGGGGGGTGATTTATATATATTTTTTTTTAACTTTTGCCATGCTTCAATAGCCTCCATGGGAGGCTAGAAGCAGGCACAACTCGATCGCCTCTGCTACATAACATGCAGCAGAAATGCAGGTGTGCTGTGAGCGCCGACCACAGGGTGGTGCTCACAGCTACCAGCGATCAGTAACCATAGAGGTCTCAAGGACCTCTATGGTTACTGTCCTGACACATTGCCGACCCCCGATCATGTGACGGGGGTCGGCGATGACGTCATTTCCGGCCGCCCGGCCGGATGCGGTAGTTAAATGCCGCTGTCTGCGTTTGACAGCGGCATTTAACTAGTTAATAGCGGCGGGTGAATCGCGATTTCACCCGCCGCTATTGCGGGCACATGTCAGCTGTTCAAAACAGCTGACATGTCCCGGCTTTGATGCGGGCTCACCGCGGAGCCCTGCATCAAAGCAGGGGAGCCGACATCGGACGGGATAGTACATCCGATGTCGGTAAGGGGTTAAAGTGGTTGGCCAATACGTTAAAGTAAACCTGTAACCAGGTTTGGCCGATATGAGACACGGCCACCCCCTTTCACAGCTTATATATAGCATTCAATAATGCGGTCCGGTCTGAGGGGTGTCTCGTCTTGGTCCGGCGCATCCCATTTACTTGTGATGCCGTCCTTCTTGCTTCGTGTAGATGACGCATCTCTGCATCATCCACACAGCCTTCTCAGCACCGCGCTCCTGCGCAGGTGTACTTATCTGCCCTGTTGAGGGCAGAGCAAAGTACTGTAGTGCGCAGCTGCTGGGGCTCTCTGACCTTTTCCAGCGCCTGTGCGCTGCAGTACTTTGCTCTGCCCTCAACAGGGCAGATAAGTACACCTGTGCAGGAGCATGGTGCCTAGGAGACTGTGGATAATGCAGCAACGCGTCATCCACACGGCGCAAGCAGGAGGATGGCATCACAAGTAGACGGGAGGCGTTGGACCAAGAAGAGCGACAACCCACGGACCGGACCACCCCGCAGGTGAGTATAATAAAAGTTATTTTCTTATCTTACAGGTCGGGTTAGGGGCTTATATACAGCAATATAGAATGCTATATATCAGCCCTGAAAGGTGATGGCAGTAACTCATATCGGCCAAAACTGCTGACAGGTTCACTTTAAGTTTCATTCATGTGATCCAACTTCCTCAAACCGGCTTATTTGTAAATAATTTGCTTTCCCAAATCTTTCTGTATCCTGAGATATTCTCCTTGCCCCATTATGCCTGTCAAGAGAATCACCTGGCAGAGAATCCCCAGCCTTCCTGTGATGTCATGCCAGATTGTCCATGAATTCCTGACATGTCATCAGATTCATGTGACTTTCCATGATGTGGGTGGGCAGGGCTCCATTCAACAGCGTGAACAGATTCTGTGTATGAAGCTCACTTGTATATACATGTATATACCGTGTTTCCCCGAAAGTAAGACCCTGTCTTACATTAATTTTACCCCAAAAAGTCCCACCCTGTCTTACTTTCGGGGGAGGTCTTACATTAGCTGCCGAAATACGTTACCAACGTGTGGTGTCCTCCCCCAGATCTTGCGTAGTTTTCCGTTGGTGGCGTAGTGGTGTGCGCATGTCCAAGGTCCCAAATCCTCTGCCAGGGGATTGAAAATTGCAGCGATGTCCGTTATTCCTTCGGTGATCGGTGGGCGCGGCCATCTTGCTTTGGCCGCGCGTGCGCAGAAGCGGCGCTCTGCTGACCGCGGCTTCAGGAAAATGGCCGCGGGCATCCGCGCGTGCGCAGATGGCTATCGCGGCGGCCATTTTCCTGAAGCCGCGGCCACTAGAGCGCCGCGTCCAGCAGAGCGCCGCTTCTGCGCACGCGCGCGGCCAAAGCAAGATGGCCGCGCCCACCGATCACCGAAGGAATAACGGACATCGCTGCAATTTTCAATCCCCTGGCAGAGGATTTGGGGGACAGCGGCGGCCCAAAGGTAAGGGCCTTATATTTCACAGCGGCCCCCCCAACCCTGCCTTACATTCGGGGGAGGCCTTACATTGAAGGACCCCCCCGTAACCCCCACCCTGTCTTACTTTCGGGGGGGTCCTACTTTCGGGGAAACACGGTAGCAGGTGTATTTCTAACTGAATTTAAACATACTGTTTCATATCTTGTGTAGAGATGGGAGGACCCCGGATGTCCAGGTCAGGCTGAACAATTAGAAAAAGTTCGGGTTCGGATACCAGAACAGTAACCGGACCCGAACCTGGAACCCATTCACTTGAATGGGGGGCCCAAACATCCAGTGTTTGCCACAATGTCATGTACATGACAGCACAGCAAACACCTCTCCTGATTACCAGTAACATCATCACCATCGATCAAACAATCGTGGTTCGCACACTGTCAAATGACAGCGGGAGTCTGCAGCTGTGATCGGAGGTATAAAGTTTACTTCAGGTCACTGATGTCAGCTGCCGCCAATAACAGTGAGAGCAGTAGTGGCTGATGGGAATATTCATCAGCCGGTGCTGTAAATAAATAATTAAAAAAAAATAAATAAAAAGTTGTGGGTTCAATTGTATTTTTGATAATCAGCCAGGCAAAACTCACAATTGGGGGCTGTAACCCTCAGCTGTCAGCTTCAGCAAGGCTGGTTATCAAGGATAGAGGGGTCCCCACACCGTATTTTTATAGGGGTCTTATAGACGCCTCTCCTTTGCAAATCCGTGGGCTTGATGTCACCTGACAATACAGAAGTGCATCAACCCCACAAAATATGAACCCCACTTGCCACCGCTAGAGGACAAGTGGGAAGAGCTGGGCAAAGTGCCAGAATTGGCACATCTAACAGATACAGCTTCTCTTGGTGGCTGCGGGCTGCTATTTTTAGACTGGGGGAGAGGCAATATCCATGTTCCCTTACCAGCCTGAGAATATCAGCCCCCAGTTGTCTGCTTTAGCTTGACTGGTTGTCAAAAATAGGGGGACCCACTCCATTTTTTTAAATTATTTACTTAAAATAATAAAAAAATAGAGCGTGGGGACCCTCTATTCTGGATAACTATCCTTGATATCAAACTACAGGGGAACCCACAACATTTTTTTTTATTATTTTTTTAATTTTAATGTATTTATTTTTTTTTTACAGTGCAGGAACCACCTGATGAACGATGAATGATGAATACTCCTATCAGCAGCTGCTGCTCTCACTGTTATTAGCGGCAGCAGGCGTCGGCTGATGGGAGCAGTAGTCCCAACAGCTGCGCCCTCACGCTATCTTTTGACAGTGTGGGAACCGCAGCTCTCTGACCGGCAGGGATGGTTTCACCGCCAATCAGAAGCGGTGTTTGCTGCACTGTCATGTGCATGACAGCGCGACACACACCCGGTGTTCGGGCAGCCGAAGCTGAACAGTAACAGGGACTTCCTGGTGAAGTAGTTGTTCGGTACGGATGCCAAACTTTACTGTTCGGGTTCACCTATCTCTAGTGGTAAGTGATAAGGGTATAATTTCCCCAGCTCTACTTGGCTCCTGAATGTCTATGTATATTGTATTGATTTTCTATGCTTTCTCTGGCATCTGAGTGTCATGGTGCAGCACATATAATCCTTATTTAGTATGCATTCTTACCTATCATCTTTGTTTCCATGACCTGTTTCAGGACTCATTATGTTATTCTGGCATCTCTGGCATTATTCAGTCCAACCCCTCTCTCTTTATGACCTCTGCTTAACTCTCTACATCTGGTCTCCCATACCCAGCCATCTCCTCATTCACACCTGATTGCCCTTAACTGGGGATATATTCACATGCAGGCGTCTGCTCTAGATGCAGTCTGCTGCATTCATCTTTAAACTTCCATCTTTTAATTACATATTTTTAATTACGTTGAATTAGACTGAATTGGACTGGAATTGACTGGAAGGTAACAGAATACCAAACCACTACAATGTTTTGGTTTCTTTTCTCTTTTACACCCATACTACTTTCCTTCTTACAATCCCCTGCAATCCCTCAACCTAGTAAAGAACTAGTCATTTCTCCCTCAATACTCCCCAGCCATCTCACCTTCTCCTCAGAACTGTTCCTCCACATACAATCCTTTCTCTCCAGACACTCATGGCTGCATCATGTCCTATCCAGCTCCCACCTTCTAACGCTCTGTCTGCTACTCCTCATCTCTGGTGACGTATCCCAAAATCCCAGTCCTTCTCAACATATCCCCACAGTCATTTCTAACCCCCTGCCTCTATCCTCTGCACGTTTTCCCAACCATGACAACCTCATACCCATTCATCCAGCCCCCCCTCCCCCGGTCCCCTTACATGGAGCACTATAGAACGCACGCTCAGTCTGCAACAAACTGCTATTTAGCCATGACCTCTTCATCACCAACAAACTCTCCTTCCTCGGTATCACTGAAACCTGGCTCACCCCCTCTGACTCGGCCTCTCCAGCTGTGTTTACCTATGGCGGATTCCACCTCTCTCACACCCTTCGCTCCACCAACAAACGTGGTGGAGGGGTTGGCTTGCTCCTGTCCGACACCTGCTCCTTCACTCTAATCCAGCTACCACCCTCCGCTACTCTTCCCTCATTTGAGGTGCACTCCATCTGCATCTATTCCCCCTCCAATCTCCAGCTGGCTGTCATCTACCGCCCCCAAGAACTAGCCATCTCCACCTTTCTTGACCACTTCACCACCTTCCTCTCTGCTGACATCCCCACTATCATCATGGGTGATTTCAATATCCCCAATGACACTTCCACCTCAGCTGCCTCTAAACTTCTATCACTGACTGCCTCCTTTAGCCTCACTCAATGGTCCTCTGAGGCCACTCACAAAGATGGCCACACATGGGACCTCATCTTCACCCGCCACTGATCCCTTACTAATCTCATTAACACACCCCTCCCCCTGTCTTACCACAACCTACTGACATTCTCATCCCTCTCCTCTCCTAGTGTGCATCCCCCACTCCACAAACTCACTCACCCTCGCAGAAATCTCAAACATCTCAACTTACAATCACTCTCGGAGTCCCTTCTCCCTCTTACAGACATAGCCTCCCTTCATGGCACAGATGCTGCTGCCACTTTTTAATACCACCACAATAACAGCAACACTCGATTCGGCAGCCCCGATAATGCATAGCAAAACTCGTACACTCAACAGGCAGCCCTGGCTGACCAGCCTAAGCAAAGAACTGAGACGGGCTTCTAGGATCGCTGAGCGGAGATGGAAGAGATCCCGCTCTGCCGACCACTTCACTGCATACAAGCAGTCCCTAGCCAGCTTCAAGTCCACGCTCACTGCCGTAAAACAAATTTACTTCTCATCTCCTCCCTGTCTCACAACCCTAAACAGCTTTTCAACACTTTCAATTCTCTACTCTGACTCCCTGAAGAAGATCAATACAATCAGAGAAAGCTTTGGCCCACAGCGCCCACTGCCCCTCTTAGCTGCTCAACCCTGCTCCTCTAAAACCAGCTTCTCCACCATGACAGAAGATCAGCTCTCAACCTTCGTGTCAAGATCACACCTCACCACCTGCACGCTCGACCCGCTCCCATCCCTAACCTTTCCACGGTCTTCATCCTAACCCTAACGCACCTCTTCAACCTTTCACTCACAACGCGTGTCTTCCCCTCATCCTCCAAGCATGCCAAGATCACGCCCATCCTCAAAAAGCCCTCCCTCAACCCATCCTCTCTGTCTAGCTATCGCCTGATATCTCTTCTCCCTTATGCCTCCAAATTACTGGGGCAACACGTACATCTTGAACTGTCCTCCCACCTCTCCTTCAGCTCCCTATTTGATCGGTTACAATCTGGCATCAGACCCCATCACTCAACTGAAACTGCCCTAACTAAAGTCACCAATGACCTACTAACTGCCAGGAGCAAGCAACACTACTCTGTCCTCCTTCTCCTGGACCTGTCTTCTGCCTTCGACACTGTGGACCACTCCCTTCTCCTACAGATCCTCTCATCTCTTGGCATCACAGACTTGGCCCTTTCCTGGATCTCGTCATATCTGACAGACCGAACATTCAGTGTCTCCCTCCCCCACACCACCTCCTCACTTCGCCCCTTGTCAGTCGGTGTTCCTCAAGGCTCTGTTCTAGGACCCCTACTCTGCTCCATCTACAACTTTGGCCTTGGACAGCTCATAGAACCCCACGGTATGCAGTACCATCTCTATGCCGATGACACACAGATCTACCTGATCTCACCTCCTTACTTACCAAAATCCCGCACTGTGTCTGCTATTTCAGCCTTCTTTTCTGCTCGCTTTCTAAAACTGAACATGGACAAAACAGAATTCATCATCTTACCCCCTATCTCGCTCTACCCCTCCACCAGACCTATCCATCAATGTCAATGACTGCTCACTTTCCCCAGTCCCACACGCCCAGTGCCTCGGGGTGATCCTCGACTCTGTCCTCTCTTTCAAGCCAGATATCCTTGTCTCCTCCTGCCATCTCAAACTGAAAAAAATATTTCCCAGATCCGTGCATTCCTTGACCGCGACACCACAAAAACACTAGTGCATGCTCTTATCTCCCGCCTTTACTAATGCAACCTCCTAATCTCTGGACTCCCCACTAGCACTCTGGCACCACTCCAATCCATCCTACACTCTGCTGCCCAACTAATCTACCTGTCTCCCCGCTATTCCCCAGCCTCTCCCCTATGCCAAGCCGTTCACTGGCTTCTTATCGCCCAGAGACTCCAGTTCAAAACCCTCACAATGACATACAAAGCCATCCAGAACCTATCTTCTCCATACATACATCTGTCACATGGTCTCCCAGTACCTACGTACACGCAACCTCTGATCCTCTCAAGACCTTCTCTACTCCCCTCTCATCTCTTCTTCCCACAAAAGCATCCAAGACTTCTCCCGTGCTTCCCCCATACTCTGGAACTCTACCCCAGCACATCAGACCCTCGCCTACCATAGAAACCTTCAAAAAGAACCTGAAGACTCACCTCTTCCGACAAGCCTATAGCCTACATGGATCCTCAACCTACACAACCACCGCACAACCAGCTCTAACCTCTCCTAGTGTATCCTCACCCATCCCCTGCAGACTGTGAGCCCTCGCGGGCAGGGTCCTCCCTCCTTATGTACCTGTGTGCCTTGTTTTTTGCTCATGTTTAATGTATTTGTCTATATTTGCCCCGTATTCACATGTAAAGCGCCATGGAATAAATGGCACTATAAAAATGTATAATAATAATAATAATTTATTTTTCAGTTCACACAGCCGTATGATTATTTTTATTTTATTTTTTTGGGGGGACAAGTTGTAGCTGAGAAACACACCACTGTTCATTTTAACCTTCTATGTACTGGAAAATATGAAAAAAATATTAGTGCGGTGACATTGAAAAAACAAAAAATAAAATTTTCTAGAATTTTGTTTTTATAGACTTCACTGTGTGGTGAAAAGGACCTGGCAGGAGGATTCTCCAGTTCACTATAATTAAGGAAGTAGCAAACTTGTGTGTCTTTTAAGAGGGAAAATAGGATTCTTTTTGGTTGCGACATTTTCTGTCAATTGGGATGTGCAGGGATTTGTTTCTTTGTGTGGCAAACAAATGTTTTATTTTATTTATACAGGCCCGCATGCTGCCATGGTAGCCCATCGGATCCCAGTAACCAGCGCACGATCTGGCAATGATGTAATATTAATGGCACTGCTAAAGATTTACAGTGACAAATGGTTAAATGAGAGCGATCGGCTCAAGCTACACTACACTAGCTATAGATTGATGTGGGCTATATTACAGTTGGCATCTGCCTGCTATGGTGCGGGCTCGGCTCCTGATCCTACAACATAGACGGCAACCTGGTATAGGACGTACAATATGAGTTAAATACAGGTTTGTAGGAAAAGATTTAGTAGAGGGAAGACCACCCATTCATTATTATACACAGGGGGTTTAATGAATAAGTTCAATTTTACACAATCTTTTCCCACAATCTTACAGATCAGACCGCTCGGCTCCTATAACCTGCGGATCATACAGTGCACTTACGCTGATCAGCATAACTTCGAGCTTTCAGTTCCATGTTCTTATTTTGAGCTTCTATATTTAGGAAACTGGTTTTAAAAAGTTTTCTCTCTTGTTCAATACCATCTTCCATTTCTATACATCTCTGAAAAAGATGGGCAATGAACATACAATCAAAACAATTATAGATAATATTGGAAGACCACTGACATATAATATACATACCAGACTCATCACATCATCCATTTTCTCAATGGCTAGTACCATCATAAAGGGAGTCTGACAGCAGAATTATGCTGCCCGAACCAAGGGCAGTGTGAATCAGACACTGACTCCACATTTCATAGAAAACTTACAATTAAAAGTTGGCCGAGGACATTGCAGACCTAGGCTTTCTAATGTAGGTTTTCCATCAAATGCTGCAGCATTTCAGAGTAAAGCATATCTGGCTAAGATAACAGAGCTAGTGTCCAATTCATGCTGTCAGTGGTTCGGACTGCATTAATCAGCTGTCAGGTCTCTTATAAATGAGGGCCGGATTCATAATTTGCATTTCTATATATTTATTTTTGTGGTGCCATTTGTTGTCTTTTCTGTAAGGTGTATGCGGGTCATGAATTTTGCATAAAATCCGTTTTTTTTTCCATATTTATCCGTTTTATGCCTTTTCAGAGAAAAAAAATTCACATGATCTGTTAAATGGGAGCAAAAGTTGCAGATTAACATAATTTCTCCACGGGGTTCAGAATATATTTCAATAAAAAAAAAAAAAGTTTCAATTGATAAATCAGCCACAACCTCACAAAACTGAATCAGGCTCCAAGTCTAATGAACATTACATTTTAGAAACATTTGGACACTGACCAGATAGGACAATTTACATGCTGCACATGAGGACAGATTTTCGGACAGTGCATACACAGATTAGACAGTCACAATTTATCACCGTGATTCAAGCACTTTGACAAATCTGGCATACTTTAAGACTGTCTAGCTTGACTTTACACCACTATTTGTTGACTTACTTTGAGTCAGAAATATGTGTCACAATTCTGGCACATTTTTTTGGCACAGATATGCATGTTAGTTCATGCCCCTTTGTTGGTAAATTACATCCCTTTCAGAGAGGCCAGGAAGTCGGCAGAAAATATAAGTTTCAAAGGTCATGTCTTGCCAGCTCATCAATATCACAGTAAATTCTCCCCTTCACCTCGGGTGCACGGTTCTAGGAGAATGAAATCTGTATTGGAAAAGATTAAGTCCAGCACTTCAAGTCCAGACTGTAAAACATTGTGTTTGTTTCAGGAACATACACAAGTGGAAGAAGAATGTTGGTTCCCTGCTGTTAAGTTAAAGTAAGGAAAACCCACAATGGTCACTAAAAGAACTAGAAACTGACAAAAGTAATTTTCAATTTAAAATTATTGAATATCAACTAATGAAAAAACACTGCTTTTGAATTGTGGTTCAACCGAAAAAAACAAACAAACAAAAAAATTAAAATCTCGTACACAAAACGATGGTGTCACGCAGTGTGGGAAGACTAAGTGCAACACAAAAGGGATGAGGGGGAAGGATGCCCAATTTCTAGGGAATGGGGGAGAGGAGGAAACCCGTAGGCAGATCTAATAGCACCGTGCCTAGCCTACCATCCCTATATTGGTTCCACACCAATCGCCGAGCAGGAAAACTAAGAGCTGTATATCTTAAGAGCTAGGCTCTGAATATGGAAGGCGAGAGAGGAGCACTGGTCAGTCCCCACTGTACACAAAAGACAAGAAAGGAGATAAACAAGGGAAGAAAAACTTAACTTGAGCAGACTCGAGGGATATGCCAACTGCTATAGCTCCAAACCTTCAAAAGGGAAAATGTGAATATCACCGGTGGCTTCCTGAAACAGAGTGAATGTCTATAAACACCCAGGTCTATGTGTGTCAGTTAGAGCCGGAGGGAGGTTGCCACTGGATCTAAAGTCAGAAGAATTAAGAAGGCGTCTGCACTGCCAAATGCAGAGACCTTCTGCAGCCACATGCAGAGCGACTGTCTGTTGCATCTGGCACACCTGTGACAGATGGTTCCTTTAGAAAAGACTGTAAATAATTTGACCAAAGGGTCAAGTTATACTAAGGTTTGTCGAAACTAGAGAGGATAAGGGGTGCATCAGGCTGTAAATTAAATATTTAGCAAAGGGTGCAGTGCCTAGTCCAATGATGTATATAATACCAAGGCAAAGAAAAAAGGAATTGGACTAAAACAGGCACGCACAACCATATAATATGAAAAAATAGAAAACCTTTTTATTCAACATCACAGCAATAATAAAAACACTTAAAACAGGTGAAAACACACAACACCCCTATGCAAATATATAACTACAATAGTCAAATGAGTATACAATATATACTGCAAAGACATACTCCACTTCAATCAACCTGTGAGCCTAACATCATCTGATAACCCATACATAAACTGTGGCTCTGAAAGACCAAAAATAGGCCTGAAAATGAGCCAGGCAAGAAGTAGTGCAATACTACATGCACGAATCCCTAAGTTACCTATTGGAGGAGGGAATGGCGCCTGTGTGAAAAGATGATGATCACAGCGCTAACAACACAGTGCTCCTGTATAATAGAAAAGGCAAAATGTGCCATCAATACTCAACCGAATCGGATCCGGAGCAAACTGTGGCCGCGGTTTAGCTAGATAGAGGAGGCCAGGCCGGTCAGTGGAGGTCAATATGCGATAGAAGTGGGGAGGGGGGTTGTGAGGAAAGACCCCACGCGTATCGCCGCCGCAGCGGCTTCGTCAGTCTTTGCAGTATATATTGTATACTCATTTGACTATTGTAGTTATATATTTGCTTAGGGGTGTTGTGTGTTTTCACCGGTTTTAAATGTTTTTATTATTGCTGTGATGTTGAATAAAATTTTTTTCATATTATATGGTTGTGCGTGCCTGTTTTAGTCAAATTCCTTTTTTCTTTGCCTTGGTGTTAAACTAAGGTTTGTCCTGAAAATTGGCATCACAGCTATTTACAAACTTTTAAACAGTCAGTCTGCCTTTTTAACACATGAAAATTAGTAATTGTGCTGTTTGGTATCATGGAGTATACCACTTTCACATAGAGCAAAGAAAGCTAAAAAGTCGTCTCAGGAGATTAGAAAAAAAAAATATAGACAAACATTTTAAAAGTAAAGGCTATAAGACCCTCTTCTAACAGCTTGATTCTACTGTTACTACAGTTGCACATATTTAGAAGTCTAAGGTATATGGGACTCGTGATCCTCGCCAGCGGCAATGTGGACAGGCGCTGTCCAAGGTACACAATAACTGGTGGTCTCACTTCAGACGACTTGGGCTGTGACTGCCTGCATTGGGAGTGTGGTTGTGTAAGTACCGGATAGGAGGGGCCCCCAAGGCAGCCCTGGGGGGGGTTTATAAATAACTAGATGGGTATTTCCTGAAGGAACAACAGATAGTGCTTTGGAATGGTGCCCGGGCTGCCCCTGCAAGACTTTCACACTTGGGTGCCCCTCAGACGCTGGTTTGGTAGTTGAGGATTTGGCGGCCCGGGTCACTCTGGGTCCGGTTTGGCGGCCCGGGTCACTCTGGGTCCGGTTTGGCGGCCCGGGTCACTCTGGGTCCGGTTTGGCGGCCCGGGTCACTCTGGGTCCGGTTTGGCGGCCCGGGTCACTCTGGGTCCGGTTTGGCGGCCCGGGTCACTCTGGGTCCGGTTTGGCGGCCCGGGTCACTCTGGGTCCGGTTTGGCGGCCCGGGTCACTCTGGGTCCGGTTTGGCGGCCCGGGTCACTCTGGGTCCGGTTTGGCGGCCCGGGTCACTCTGGGTCCGGTTTGGCGGCCCGGGTCACTCTGGGTCCGGTTTGGCGGCCCGGGTCACTCTGGGTCCGGTTTGGCGGCCCGGGTCACTCTGGGTCCGGTTTGGCGGCCCGGGTCACTCTGGGTCCGGTTTGGCGGCCCGGGTCACTCTGGGTCCGGTTTGGCGGCCCGGGTCACTCTGGGTCCGGTTTGGCGGCCCGGGTCACTCTGGGTCCGGTTTGGCGGCCCGGGTCACTCTGGGTCCGGTTTGGCGGCCCGGGTCACTCTGGGTCCGGTTTGGCGGCCCGGGTCACAGAGAGAATAGACTGACAGCAGGACAGGGGAATGGCTGATAACAGAGAGAATAGACTGACAGCAGGACGGGGAATGGCTGATAACAGAGAGAATAGACTGACAGCAGGACGGGGAATGGCTGATAACAGAGAGAATAGACTGACAGCAGTACGGGGAATGGCTGATAACAGAGAGAAATAGATGGGTATTTCCTGAAGGAACGACAGATAGTGCTTTGGAATGGTGCCTGGGTTGCCCCAGCAAGACTTTCACACTTGGGTGCCCCTCAGGCGCTGGTTTGGTAGTTGTAGCCACTCTGGGTCCGATTTGGTGGGTGGGGCCCCTCAGGGGCCGATTTGGTGTGCGCTGTATGCTGCGGGGCTCTGCGCGGCTCTGCGCTGTATGCTGCGCGGCTCCGTGCTGTATAATGCGCGGCTCCATGCTGTATGCTGCGCGGCTTTGCGCTGTATGCTGTGGGGCTCTGCGCTGTATGCTGCGGGGCTCTGCGCGGCTCTGCGCTGTATGCTGCGCGGCTCCATGCTGTATAATGCGCGGCTCCATGCTGTATACTGCGCGGCTCTGCGCTGTATGCTGCGGGGCTCTGCGCTGTATGCTGCGCGGCTCTGCGCTGTATACTGCGGGGCTCTGCGCTGTATGCTGCGGGGCTCCGCGCTGTATAATGCGCGGCTCCGCGCTGTATAATGCGCGGCTCCGCGCTGTATAATGCGCGGCTCCGCGCTGTATAATGCGGGGCTCTGTGCTGTATGCTGCGGGGCTCTGCGCTGTATGCTGCGCGGCTCTGCGCTGTATGCTGCGCGGCTCTGCGCTGTATGCTGCACGGCTCCGCGCTGTATAATGTGCGGCTCCGCGCTGTATACTGCGGGGCTCTGCGCTGTATGCTGCGGGGCTCTGCGCTGTATGCTGCGGGGCTCTGCGCTGTATGCTGCGGGGCTCTGCGCTGTATGCTGCGGGGCTCTGCGCTGTATGCTGCGCGGCTCTGCGCTGTATACTGCGGGGCTCTGCGCTGTATACTGTAATAAGACTACAGATAGTGCTTTGAAATTGTGCTGTGCTGTCACTTTAAGAGCTGATATTATCTGACAAAACTGTGACCTGGTACAGTTCGCAGGCGTTGGCATAGTAACTGTGTCTGACTGCGCATATCAATGAGCTAATCAGCCAGGTGGCATTTGGCAGTTAAGTTATTTTTAGAAATTGCCTCAGAAACCAGCCCATTTTAAACGTATAGGAAAATTTCCCTATTGAAATGCATTAAAACAATGCTTTCCAATGAGGGGGAAACAATTTTCAAATGCAAATTGCACCAAAACTACAAATCCGATCGACATGAAAATAACTTAGCACACCTCTCGTGGACGCTGGCTTCGAAATGACACCTCACTGGAGTCTGTGCGTTTTACGGTTTGGGCCGCATTAATTGCGGAAAAAAGCCTAATAATAATAAGAATAAGAAGAATAAGAAGTTATCCACGATGGAATAACAGTATAGTGCTTTGTTCCAAAGCACTATAATAATAAGAAGAAGTTTACCACGGTGGAATAACAGTATAGTGCTTTGTTCCAAAGCACTATAATAACTAGATGGGTATTTCCTGAAGGAACTACAGATAGTGCTTTGGAATGGTGCCCGGGCTGCCCCTGCAAGACTTTGACACTTGGGTGCCCCTCAGGCGGTCCGATTTGGTGGGTTGGGTCAATCTGGGTCTGATTTTGTGGGCGGGGTAAATCTAGGTCCGATTCGGTGGGCGGGGTCACTTTTGGTCCGATTCTGTGGGTGCGGCCACTCTGGGTCCGATTCGGTGGGCGGAGCCACTCTGGGTCCGATTTGGTGGGCGGGGCACCTTAGGGACCAATTTGGTGGGTGGGGTCACTCGGTCCGATTTGGTGGGATGGGCACCTCAGGGTCCGATTTGGTGGGTGGGGTCACTCTGGGTCCGATTTGGTGGGTGGGGTCACTCTGGGTCCGATTTGGTGGGCGGGGTCACTCTGGGTCCGATTTGGTGGGCGGGGTCACTCTGGGTCCGATTTGGTGGGCGGGGTCACTCTGGGTCCGATTTGGTGGGCGGGGTCACTCTGGGTCCGATTTGGTGAAAGGGGTCACTCTGGGTCCGATTTGGTGAAAGGGGTCACTCTGGGTCCGATTTGGTGAAAGGGGTCACTCTGGGTCTGATTTGGTGGAAGGGGTCACTCTGGGTCCGATTTGGTGGGCGGAGCCACTCTGGGTCCGATTTGGTGGGCCGGGCCCCTCGGGGTCCGATTTGGTGGGCCGGGCCCCTCGGGTTATGCATTGGTGAGCGGGGTAATCTACTATATAATTGTCTAAGGGCACTTCCGTCTTTCTGTCTCACAACACCGCTACGTCATCATCTCATGAGACCGCAATGCACTCTTGGGACCGGAGCGCGCAACAAGCATCGGGTACCGGCCACTCCAGGTGCAACAAGCATCGTGTACCGGCCGCTCTAGGAGGTGCAACAACCATCAGATACCGGCCGCTCCAGGAGGTGAGTATGTAACTTTTTTATTTTAATTTTTTTTTTTTTTTTTTTAACAGGGATATGCAGTATACTATGTGACTGGACAATATACTTCGTGAATGGGCAGTATAACTACGTGGCTCTGCGCTGTATACTGCGTGGCTCTGCGCTGTATACTGCGTGGCTCTGCGCTGTATACTACGCGGCTCTGCGCTGTATACTACGCGGCTCTGCGCTGTATACTACGCGGCTCTGCGCTGTGTACTGCGCGGCTCTGCGCTGTGTACTGCGCGGCTCTGCGCTGTGTACTGCGCGGCTCTGCACTGTGTACTGCGCTGTATACTGCGCGGCTCTGCGCTGTATACTGCGCGGCTCTGCGCTTTGTACTGCGCGGCTCTGCGCTATATACTGCGTGGCTCTTCGCTGTATACTACGCGGCTCTGCGCTGTGTACTGCGCGGCTCTGCGCTTTGTACTGCGCGGCTCTGCGCTGTGTACTGCGCGGCTCTGCGCGGTATACTGCGCAGCTCTGTGCGGTATACTGCGCGGCTCTGCGCTTTATACTGTGCGGCTCAGCGCTCTGTACTGCGCGGCTCTGCGCTGTGTACTGCGCGGCTCTGCGCTCTATACTGCGCGGCTCTGCGCTGTATACTGCGCGGCTCTGCGCTTATATACTGCGTGGCTCTTCGCTGTATACTACGCGGCTCTGCGCTGTGTACTGCGCGGCTCTGCGCTGTGTACTGCACGGCTCTGCGCTGTGTACTGCGCGGCTCTGCGCGGTATACTGCGCAGCTCTGCGCGGTATACTGCGCGGCTCTGCGCTTTATACTGCGCGGCTCTGCGCTCTGTACTGCGTGGCTCTGCGCTGTGTACTGCGCAGCTCTGCGCTGTATACTGCGCGGCTCTGCGCTGTGTACTGCGCGGCTCTGCGCTGTGTACTGCGCGGCTCTGCGCTGTGTACTGCGCGGCTCTCCGCTTCGTACTGCGCGGCTCTGCGCTGTGTACTGCGCGGCTCTGCGCGGCTCTGCGCTTTATACTGCGCGCTGTGTACTGCGCGGCTCTGCGCGGCTCTGCGCTTTATACTGCGCGGCTCTGCGCTTTGTACTGCGCGGCTCTGCGCTGTGTAATGCGCGGCTCTGCGCTGTGTAATGCGCGGCTCTGCGCTGTGTACTGCACGGCTCTGCGCTTTATACTGCGCGGCTCTGCGCTTTATACTGCGCGGCTCTGCGCTTTATACTGCGCGGCTCTGCGCTGTGTACTGCGCGGCTCTGCGCTGTGTACTGCTCGGCTCTGCGCTGTGTACTGCGCGGCTCTGCGCTTTATACTGCGTGGCTCTGCGCTTTATACTGCGCGGCTCTGCGCTGTGTACTGCGCGGCTCTGCGCTGTGTACTGCTCGGCTCTGCGCTGTGTACTGCGCGGCTCTGCGCTTTATACTGTGCGGCTCTGCGCTTGATACTGCGCGGCTCTGCGCTTTATACTGTGCGGCTCTGCGCTGTGTACTGCGCGGCTCTGCGCTGTGTACTGCTCGGCTCTGCGCTGTGTACTGCGCGGCTCTGCGCTTTATACTGCGCGGCTCTGCGCTTTATACTGCGCGGCTCTGCGCTGTGTACTGCTCGGCTCTGCGCTGTGTACTGCGCGGCTCTGCGCTTTATACTGCGCGGCTCTGCGCTTGATACTGCGCGGCTCTGCGCTTTATACTGTGCGGCTCTGCGCTGTGTACTGCGCGGCTCTGCGCTGTGTACTGCGCGGCTCTGCGCTGTGTACTGCTCGGCTCTGCGCTGTGTACTGCTCGGCTCTGCGCTTTGTACTGTG
This sequence comes from Ranitomeya variabilis, assembly GCF_051348905.1. Classification (NCBI taxonomy): domain Eukaryota; kingdom Metazoa; phylum Chordata; class Amphibia; order Anura; family Dendrobatidae; genus Ranitomeya; species Ranitomeya variabilis. The sequence continues at coordinate 355,356,786 of NC_135235.1, forward strand.
CGGCTCTGCGCTTTATACTGCGCGGCTCTGCGCTGTGTACTGCGCGGCTCTGCGCTGTGTACTGCTCGGCTCTGCGCTGTGTACTGCGCGGCTCTGCGCTTTATACTGCGCGGCTCTGCGCTTCATACTGCGCGGCTCTGCGCTTCATACTGCGCGGCTCTGCGCTGTGTACTGCGCGGCTCTGCGCTGTGTACTGCGCGGCTCTGCGCTGTGTACTGCGCGGCTCTGCGCTGTGTACTGCGCGGCTCTGCGTTGTGTACTGCGCGGCTCCCCGCTTTATACTGCGCGGCTCTGCGCTGTGTACTGCGCGGCTCTGCGCTGTGTACTGCGCGGCTCTGCGCTTTGTACTGCGCGGCTCGGCGCTTTGTACTGCGCGGCTCGGCGCTGTGTACTGCGCGGCTCGGCGCTGTGTACTGCGCGGCTCTGCGCTGTGTACTGCGCGGCTCTCTGCTTTATACTGCGTGGCTCTGCGCTGTGTACTGCGCGGCTCTCTGCTTTATACTGCGTGGCTCTGCGCTGTGTACTGCGCGGCTCTGCGCTTTGTACTGCGCGGCTCTGCGTTTTGTACTGCGCGGCTCTGCGCTGTGTACTGCGCGGCTCTGCGCTGTGTACTGCGCGGCTCTGCGCTGTGTACTGCGCGGCTCTGCGCTGTGTACTGCGCGGCTCTGCGCTGTGTACTGCGCGGCTCTGCGCTGTGTACTGCGCGGCTGTGCAATATACTACGTGGACATGCATATTCTAGAATACCCGATGAGTTAGAATCGGGCCACCATCTAATAATCATAAGACTACAGATAGTGGTTTGGAATTGTGCTGTACTGTCACTTTAAGAGCTGATATTATCTGACAAAACTTGTGACCTGGTAAGCTGATGTAGAGTTCATAGGCGTTGGCATAGTAACTGTGTCTGACTGCGCATATCAATGAGCTAATCAGCCAGGTGGCAGTTATTTTTAGAAATTGCCTCAGAAACCAGCCCATTATAAACGTATAGGAAAATTTCCCTATTGAAACGCATTGAAAGACTTTTTTCAAACACAAATTGCGCAAAAACTACAAATCCGATCGGCACGAAAAATACTTAGCACACCTCTTGGGGACGCTGGCTTCGAAATGACACCTCACTGGAGTCTGTGAGTTTAGCGGTTCGGGCCGCATTACGTGCGGACTGAATAAGAATAAGAAGTTTACCACGGTGGAATAACAGTATAGTGCTTTGTTCCAAAGCACTATAATAAGAAGTTTACCACGGTGGAATAACAGTATAGTGCTTTGTTCCAAAGCACTATAATAAGAAGTTTACCACGATGGAATAACAATATAGTGCTTTGTTCCAAAGCACTATAATAATAAGAAGAAGAAGTTTACCACGGTGGAATAACAGTATAGTGCTTTGTTCCAAAGCACTATAACTAGATGGGTATTTCCTGAAGGAACTACAGATAGTGCTTTGGAATGGTGCCCGGGCTGCCCCTGCAAGACTTTCACACTTGGGTGCCCCTCAGATGCTGGTTTGGTAGTTGTAGCCCCTCAGGGTTGAGGCCACTCTGGGTCCGATTTGGTGGCCCGGGTCACTCTGGGTCCGATTTGGTGGCCCGGGTCACTCTGGGTCCGATTTGGTGGCCCGGGTCACTCTGGGTCCGATTTGGTGGCCCGGGTCACTCTGGGTCCGATTTGGTGGCCCGGGTCACTCTGGGTCCGATTTGGTGGCCCGGGTCACTCTGGGTCCGATTTGGTGGCCCGGGTCACTCTGGGTCCGGTTTGGTGGCCCGGGTCACTCTGGGTCCGGTTTGGTGGCCCGGGTCACTCTGGGTCCGGTTTGGTGGCCCGGGTCACTCTGGGTCCGGTTTGGCGGCCCGGGTCACTCTGGGTCCGGTTTGGCGGCCCGGGTCACTCTGGGTCCGGTTTGGCGGCCCGGGTCACTCTGGGTCCGGTTTGGCGGCCCGGGTCACTCTGGGTCCGGTTTGGCGGCCCGGGTCACTCTGGGTCCGGTTTGGCGGCCCGGGTCACTCTGGGTCCGGTTTGGCGGCCCGGGTCACTCTGGGTCCGGTTTGGCGGCCCGGGTCACTCTGGGTCCGGTTTGGCGGCCCGGGTCACTCTGGGTCCGGTTTGGCGGCCCGGGTCACTCTGGGTCCGGTTTGGCGGCCCGGGTCACTCTGGGTCCGGTTTGGCGGCCCGGGTCACTCTGGGTCCGGTTTGGCGGCCCGGGTCACTCTGGGTCCGGTTTGGCGGCCCGGGTCACTCTGGGTCCGGTTTGGCGGCCCGGGTCACTCTGGGTCCGGTTTGGCGGCCCGGGTCACTCTGGGTCCGGTTTGGCGGCCCGGGTCACTCTGGGTCCGGTTTGGCGGCCCGGGTCACTCTGGGTCCGGTTTGGCGGCCCGGGTCACAGAGAGAATAGACTGACAGCAGGACAGGGGAATGGCTGATAACAGAGAGAATACTGACAGCAGGACGGGGAATGGCTGATAACAGAGAGAATAGACTGACAGCAGGACGGGGAATGGCTGATAACAGAGAGAATAGACTGACAGCAGTACGGGGAATGGCTGATAACAGAGAGAAATAGATGGGTATTTCCTGAAGGAACGACAGATAGTGCTTTGGAATGGTGCCTGGGTTGCCCCAGCAAGACTTTCACACTTGGGTGCCCCTCAGGCGCTGGTTTGGTAGTTGTAGCCACTCTGGGTCCGATTTGGTGGGTGGGGCCCCTCAGGGGCCGATTTGGTGTGCGCTGTATGCTGCGGGGCTCTGCGCGGCTCTGCGCTGTATGCTGCGCGGCTCCGTGCTGTATAATGCGCGGCTCCATGCTGTATGCTGCGCGGCTTTGCGCTGTATGCTGTGGGGCTCTGCGCTGTATGCTGTGGGGCTCTGCGCGGCTCTGCGCTGTATGCTGCGCGGCTCCATGCTGTATAATGCGCGGCTCCATGCTGTATACTGCGCGGCTCTGCGCTGTATGCTGCGGGGCTCTGCGCTGTATGCTGCGCGGCTCTGCGCTGTATACTGCGGGGCTCTGCGCTGTATGCTGCGGGGCTCCGCGCTGTATAATGCGCGGCTCCGCGCTGTATAATGCGCGGCTCCGCGCTGTATAATGCGCGGCTCCGCGCTGTATAATGCGGGGCTCTGTGCTGTATGCTGCGGGGCTCTGCGCTGTATGCTGCGCGGCTCTGCGCTGTATGCTGCGCGGCTCTGCGCTGTATGCTGCACGGCTCCGCGCTGTATAATGTGCGGCTCCGCGCTGTATACTGCGGGGCTCTGCGCTGTATGCTGCGGGGCTCTGCGCTGTATGCTGCGGGGCTCTGCGCTGTATGCTGCGGGGCTCTGCGCTGTATGCTGCGGGGCTCTGCGCTGTATGCTGCGCGGCTCTGCGCTGTATACTGCGGGGCTCTGCGCTGTATACTGTAATAAGACTACAGATAGTGCTTTGAAATTGTGCTGTGCTGTCACTTTAAGAGCTGATATTATCTGACAAAACTGTGACCTGGTACAGTTCGCAGGCGTTGGCATAGTAACTGTGTCTGACTGCGCATATCAATGAGCTAATCAGCCAGGTGGCATTTGGCAGTTAAGTTATTTTTAGAAATTGCCTCAGAAACCAGCCCATTTTAAACGTATAGGAAAATTTCCCTATTGAAATGCATTAAAACAATGCTTTCCAATGAGGGGGAAACAATTTTCAAATGCAAATTGCACCAAAACTACAAATCCGATCGACATGAAAATAACTTAGCACACCTCTCGTGGACGCTGGCTTCGAAATGACACCTCACTGGAGTCTGTGCGTTTTACGGTTTGGGCCGCATTAATTGCGGAAAAAAGCCTAATAATAATAAGAATAAGAAGAACTAGATGGGCATTTCCTGAAGGAAATACATGGTGCTTGAACAGCGCTGCCAGCTGCCAATGAACCTCAGGAGCAAGTCTGGCATGCAGGGCCCTGCCCCTGGGTATCCAATTTGGCCCCTAGGTAGCCACTTTGATGTGCGGGGCCCCTTGTTAGCAACTTTGGCCCCTTGGTAGAAACTTTGATGTGCGGGGCCCCTTGTTAGCAACTTTGGCCCCTTGGTAGCCATTTTGGCATGCAGGAATCCTTGGTAGCCATTTTGGCATTTAGGAATCCTTGGTAGCCACTTTAATCGGAGGCCGCGGACTCTCGGCCTCCGATTTGGTGGCCGGGGACCCTCGGCCTCCGATTTGGAAGCCGGGGACGCTCGGCCTTCGATTTGGAGGCAGGGGACCCTCGGCCTCCGATTTGGAGGCCGGGGACCCTCGACCTCCGAATTGGAGGCCGGGGACCCTCGGCCTCCGATTTGGTGGCCGGGGACCCTCGGCCTCCGATTTGGTTGCCGGGGACCCTCGGCCTCCGATTTGGTGACCGGGGACCCTCGGCCTCCGATTTGGAGGCCGGGGACCTCCGATTTGGTGGCCGGGGACCCTCGGCCTCCGATTTGGTGGCCGGGGACCCTCGGCCTCCGATTTGGTGGCCGGGGACCCTCGGCCTCCGATTTGGAGGTCGGGGACCCTCGGCCTCCGATTTGGAAGCCGGGGACCCTCGGCCTTCGATTTGGAGGCCAGGGACCCTCGGCCTCCGATTTGGAGGCCGGGGACCCTCGGCCTCCGATTTGGTGGCCGGGGACCCTCGGCCTCCGATTTGGTGGCCGGGGACCCTCGGCCTTCGATTTGGAGGCCGGGGACCCTCGGCCTCCGATTTGGAGGCCGGGGACCCTCGGCCTCCGAATTGGAGGCCGGGGACCCGCGGCCTCCGATTTGGAGGCCGGGGACCCTCGGCCTCCGATTTGGAGGCCGGGGACCCTCGGCCTCCGATTTGTAGGCCGGGGACCCTCGGCCTCCGATTTGGAAGCCGGGGACCCTCGGCCTTCGATTTGGAGGCCGGGGACCCTTAGCCTCCGATTTGGAGGCCGGGGACCCTCGGCCTCCGATTTGGAGGCAGGGGACCCTCGGCCTCCGATTTGGTGGCCGTGGACCCTCGGCCTCCGATTTGGTGGCCGGGGACCCTCGGCCTCCGATTTGGTGGCCGGGGACCCTCGGCCTCCGATTTGGATGTCGGACACTCGGCCTCCGATTTGGAGGCCGGGGACCCTCGGCCTCCGATTTGGAGGCCGGGATCCCTCAGCCTCCGATTTGAAGGCCGGGGACCCTCGGCCTCCGATTTGGTGGCCGGGGACCCTCGGCCTCCGATTTGGTGGCCGGGGACCCTCGGCCTCCGATTTGGTGGCCGGACACTCGGCCTCCGATTTGGAGGCCGGGATCCCTCGGCCTCCGATTTGGAGACCGGGGACTCTCGGCCTCCGATTTGGTGGCCGGGGACCCTCGGCCTCCGATTTGGTGGCCGCGGACCCTCGGCCTCCGATTTGGTGGCCGGGGACCCTCGGCCTCCGATTTGGATCCCGGACACTCGGCCTCCGATTTGGAGGCCGGGGACCCTCGGCCTCCGATTTGGAGGCCGGGATCCCTCGGCCTCCGATTTGGAGGCCGGGGACCCTCGGCCTCCGATTTGGTGGCCGGGGACCCTCGGCCTCCGATTTGAAGGCCGGGGACCCTCGGCCTCCGATTTGGTGGCCGGGGACCCTCGGCCTCCGATTTGGTGGCCGGGGACCCTCGGCCTCTGATTTGGAAGCAGGGGACCCTCGGCCTCTGATTTGGAGGCCGGGGACCCTCGGCCTCCGATTTGGTGGCCGGGGACCCTCGGCCTCCGATTTGGAGGCCGGGGTCCCTCGGCCTCCGATTTGGAGGCCGGGGTCCCTCGGCCTCCGATTTGGAGGCCGGGGTCCCTCGGCCTCCGATTTGGAGGCCGGGGTCCCTCGGCCTCCGATTTGGAGGCCGGGGACCCTCGGCCTCCGATTTGGTGGCCGGGGACCCTCGGCCTCCGATTTGGTGGCCGGGGACCCTCGGCCTCCGATTTGGAGGCCGGGGACCCTCGGCCTCCGATTTGGAGGCCGGGGACCCTCGGCCTCCGATTTGGAGGCCGGGGACCCTCGGCCTTCGATTTGGTGGCCGGGGACCCTCGGCCTCCGATTTTTTTTTTACACACGGGGCCGGGGGGCACTTACTTTTCACACACGGGGACGGGGGGCACTTACTTTTTACACACGGGGCCGGGGGGCACTTACTTTACACACACGGGGCCGGGTGGCACTTTTTTTTCACACACGGGGCCGGGGGGGGGCACTTACTTTTCACACACGGGGACGGGGGGCACTTACTTTTTACACACGGGGCCGGGGGGCACTTACTTTTTACACACGGGGCCGGGGGGCACTTACTTTTCACACACGGGGCCGGGGGGCACTTACTTTTCACACACGGGGCCGGGGGGCAAATACTTTTCACACACGGGACGAGAGGGTGTCATAGTCACTTTATTCTTATGTTTGACTTTGATAAATGATCATGTCCTAAAATGGACACCGTACATTTGCATAGCTGCCATCTTTGGAAGGTCAAGTTGGGGGGTAATGGAAAGTTCGCCATTATTTCCTATGGGAAATTTTTTTTTTTAAATGCGATTTAAATAAAATCTACATATCGGATCGACTATAAAAGTCATAGCACACCTGTCCCCACCGAGGCCTTCGAAACGCCGCCTGAACGGGGTCTCTGCGCCGAGCGGTTCGGGCCGCATTAATTGCGGAAAACGCGGAGAAGAATAATAATAATAAAATATAAGAAATCGGATTACAATATGTTGCTTGAACCTAGGAGGTTCAAGCACCATAATAAGAAGTTATCCACGATGGAATAACAGTATAGTGCTTTGTTCCAAAGCACTATAATAATAATAAGAAGTTTACCACGGTGGAATAACAGTATAGTGCTTTGTTCCAAAGCACTATAATAACTAGATGGGTATTTCCTGAAGGAACTACAGATAGTGCTTTGGAATGGTGCCCGGGCTGCCCCTGCAAGACTTTGACACTTGGGTGCCCCTCAGGCGGTCCGATTTGGTGGGTTGGGTCAATCTGGGTCTGATTTTGTGGGCGGGGTAAATCTAGGTCCGATTCGGTGGGCGGGGTCACTTTTGGTCCGATTCTGTGGGTGCGGCCACTCTGGGTCCGATTCGGTGGGCGGAGCCACTCTGGGTCCGATTTGGTGGGCGGGGCACCTTAGGGACCAATTTGGTGGGTGGGGTCACTCGGTCCGATTTGGTGGGCTGGGCACCTCAGGGTCCGATTTGGTGGGTGGGGTCACTCTGGGTCCGATTTGGTGGGCGGGGTCACTCTGGGTCCGATTTGGTGGGCGGGGTCACTCTGGGTCCGATTTGGTGGGCGGGGTCACTCTGGGTCCGATTTGGTGGGCGGGGTCACTCTGGGTCCGATTTGGTGGGCGGGGTCACTCTGGGTCCGATTTGGTGGGCGGGGTCACTCTGGGTCCGATTTGGTGGGCGGGGTCACTCTGGGTCCGATTTGGTGGGCGGGGTCACTCTGGGTCCGATTTGGTGGGCGGGGTCACTCTGGGTCCGATTTGGTGGGCGGGGTCACTCTGGGTCCGATTTGGTGGGCGGGGTCACTCTGGGTCCGATTTGGTGGGCGGGGTCACTCTGGGTCCGATTTGGTGGGCGGGGTCACTCTGGGTCCGATTTGGTGGGCGGGGTCACTCTGGGTCCGATTTGGTGGGCGGGGTCACTCTGGGTCCGATTTGGTGGGCGGGGTCACTCTGGGTCCGATTTGGTGGGCGGGGTCACTCTGGGTCCGATTTGGTGGGCGGGGTCACTCTGGGTCCGATTTGGTGGGCGGGGTCACTCTGGGTCCGATTTGGTGGGCGGGGTCACTCTGGGTCCGATTTGGTGAAAGGGGTCACTCTGGGTCCGATTTGGTGGGCGGGGTCACTCTGGGTCCGATTTGGTGGGCGGGGTCACTCTGGGTCCGATTTGGTGGGCGGGGTCACTCTGGGTCCGATTTGGTGGGCGGGGTCACTCTGGGTCCGATTTGGTGGGCGGGGTCACTCTGGGTCCGATTTGGTGGGCGGGGTCACTCTGGGTCCGATTTGGTGGGCGGGGTCACTCTGGGTCCGATTTGGTGGGCGGGGTCACTCTGGGTCCGATTTGGTGGGCGGGGTCACTCTGGGTCCGATTTGGTGGGCGGGGTCACTCTGGGTCCGATTTGGTGGGCGGGGTCACTCTGGGTCCGATTTGGTGGGCGGGGTCACTCTGGGTCCGATTTGGTGGGCGGGGTCACTCTGGGTCCGATTTGGTGGGCGGGGTCACTCTGGGTCCGATTTGGTGGGCGGGGTCACTCTGGGTCCGATTTGGTGGGCGGGGTCACTCTGGGTCCGATTTGGTGGGCGGGGTCACTCTGGGTCCGATTTGGTGGGCGGGGTCACTCTGGGTCCGATTTGGTGGGCGGGGTCACTCTGGGTCCGATTTGGTGGGCGGGGTCACTCTGGGTCCGATTTGGTGAAAGGGGTCACTCTGGGTCCGATTTGGTGAAAGGGGTCACTCTGGGTCCGATTTGGTGAAAGGGGTCACTCTGGGTCCGATTTGGTGAAAGGGGTCACTCTGGGTCCGATTTGGTGAAAGGGGTCACTCTGGGTCTGATTTGGTGGAAGGGGTCACTCTGGGTCCGATTTGGTGGGCGGAGCCACTCTGGGTCCGATTTGGTGGGCCGGGCCCCTCGGGGTCCGATTTGGTGGGCCGGGCCCCTCGGGTTATGCATTGGTGAGCGGGGTAATCTACTATATAATTGTCTAAGGGCACTTCCGTCTTTCTGTCTCACAACACCGCTACGTCATCATCTCGTGAGACCGCAATGCACTCTTGGGACCGGAGCGCGCAACAAGCATCGGGTACCGGCCACTCCAGGTGCAACAAGCATCGTGTACCGGCCGCTCTAGGAGGTGCAACAACCATCAGATACCGGCCGCTCCAGGAGGTGAGTATGTAACTTTTTTATTTTAATTCTTTTTTTTTTTTTTTTAACAGGGATATGCAGTATACTATGTGACTGGACAATATACTACGTGACTGGGCAGTATAACTACGTGGCTCTGCGCTGTATACTGCGTGGCTCTGCGCTGTGTACTGCGCGGCTCTGCGCTTTATACTGCGCGGCTCTGCGCTGTGTACTGCGCGGCTCTGCGCTGTGTACTGCACGGCTCTGCGCGGCTCTGCGCTGTGTACTGCGCGGCTCTGCGCTTTATACTGCGCGGCTCTGCGCTTTATACTGCGCGGCTCTGCGCTTTATACTGCGCGGCTCTGCGCTTTATACTGCGCGGCTCTGCGCTTTATACTGCGCGGCTCTGCGCTTTATACTGCGCGGCTCTGCGCTTTATACTGCGCGGCTCTGCGCTGTGTACTGCGCGGCTCTGCGCTGTGTACTGCGCGGCTCTGCGCTGTATACTGCGTGGCTGTGCAATATACTACGTGGACATGCATATTCTAGAATACCCGATGAGTTAGAATCGGGCCACCATCTAATAATTATAAGACTACAGATAGTGGTTTGGAATTGTGCTGTACTGTCACTTTAAGAGCTGATATTATCTGACAAAACTTGTGACCTGGTGAGCTGATGTAGATTTCATAGGCGTTGGCATAGTAACTGTGTCTGACTGCGCATATCAATGAGCTAATCAGCCAGGTGGCAGTTATTTTTAGAAATTGCCTCAGAAACCAGCCCATTATAAACGTATAGGAAAATTTCCCTATTGAAACGCATTGAAAGACTTTTTTCAAACACAAATTGCGCAAAAACTACAAATCCGATCGGCACGAAAAATACTTAGCACACCTCTTGGGGACGCTGGCTTCGAAATGACACCTCACTGGAGTCTGTGAGTTTAGCGGTTCGGGCCGCATTACGTGCGGACTGAATAATAAGAATAAGAAGTTTACCACGGTGGAATAACAGTATAGTGCTTTGTTCCAAAGCACCATAATAATAACTAGATGGGTATTTCCTGAAGGAACTACAGATAGTGCTTTGGAATGGTGCCAGGGCTGCCCCTGCAAGACTTTGACACTTGGGTGCCCCTCAGGCGGTCCGATTTGGTGGGTTGGGTCAATCTGGGTCTGATTTTGTGGGCGGGGTAAATCTAGGTCCGATTCGGTGGGCGGGGTCACTTTTGGTCCGATTCTGTGGGCGCGGCCACTCTGGGTCCGATTCGGTGGGCGGAGCCACTCTGGGTCCGATTTGGTGGGCGGGGCACCTTAGGGACCAATTTGGTGGGTGGGGTCACTCGGTCCGATTTGGTGGGCTGGGCACCTCAGGGTCTGATTTGGTGGGCTGGGCACCTCAGGGTCCGATTTGGTGGGTGGGGTCACTCTGGGTCCGATTTGGTGGGCGGGGTCACTCTGGGCCTGATTTGGTGGAAGGGGTCACTCTGGGTCCGATTTGGTGGAAGGGGTCACTCTGGGTCTGATTTGGTGGAAGGGGTCACTCTGGGTCCGATTTGGTGGGCGGGGTCACTCTGGGCCTGATTTGGTGGAAGGGGTCACTCTGGGTCCGATTTGGTGGAAGGGGTCACTCTGGGTCTGATTTGGTGGAAGGGGTCACTCTGGGTCCGATTTGGTGGGCGGAGCCACTCTGGGTCCGATTTGGTGGGCGGGGTCACTCTGGGACTGATTTAGGGGGCGGGGTCACTCTGGGTCTGATTTGGTGAGCCGGGCCCCTCGGGGTCCGATTTGGTGAGCGGGGTAATCTACTATATAATTGTCTAAGGGCACTTCCGTCTTTCTGTCTCACAACACCGCTACGTCATCATCTCGTGAGACCGCAATGCACTCTTGGGACCGGAGCGCGCAACAAGCATCGGGTACCGGCCACTCCAGGTGCAACAAGCATCGTGTACCGGCCGCTCTAGGAGGTGCAACAACCATCAGATACCGGCCGCTCCAGGAGGTGAGTATGTAACTTTTTTATTTTAATTCTTTTTTTTTTTTAACAGGGATATGCAGTATACTATGTGACTGGACAATATACTACGTGACTGGGCAGTATAACTTCGTGGCTCTGTGCTGTATACTGCGTGGCTCTGCGCTGTATACTACGCGGCTCTGCGCTGTATACTACGCGGCTCTGCGCTGTATACTACGCGGCTCTGCGCTGTATACTGCGTGGCTCTGCGCTGTGTACTGCGCGGCTCTGCGCTGTGTACTGCGCGGCTCTGCGCTGCATACTGCGTGGCTCTACGCTGTGTACTGCGCGGCTCTGCGCTGTTTACTGCGGGGCTCTGCACAGTATACTACGCGGCTCTGCGCTGTATACTGCGCGGCTCTGCGCTGCATACTGCGTGGCTCTATGCTGTGTACTGCGCGGCTCTGCGCTGTATACTGCGCGGCTCTGCGCTGTATACTGAGTGGCTCTGCGCTGTGTACTGCGCGGCTCTGTGCTGTGTACTGCGCGGCTCTGCACTGTACTGCGCGGCTCTGCGCTGTGTACTGCGCGGCTCTGCGCTGTGTACTGCGCGGCTCTGCGCTTTATACTGCGCGGCTCTGCGCTCTGTACTGCGCGGCTCTGCGCTGTGTACTGCGCGGCTCTCCGCTGTGTAATGCGCGGCTCTGCGCTGTGTACTGCGCGGCTCTGCGCTGTGTACTGCGCGGCTCTGCGCTGTGTACTGCTCGGCTCTGCGCTGTGTACTGCGCGGCTCTCCGCTGTGTACTGCGCGGCTCTGCGCTGTGTACTGCGCGGCTCTGTGCTGTGTACTGCGCGGCTCTGTGCTGTGTACTGCGCGGCTCTGCGCTGTGTACTGCTCGGCTCTGCGCTGTGTACTGCGTGGCTCTCCGCTTTATACTGCGCGGCTCTGCGCTGTGTACTGCGCGGCTCTGCGCTGTGTACTGCGCGGCTCTGCGCTGTGTACTGCGCGGCTCTGCGCTGTGTACTGCGCGGCTCTGCACTGTGTACTGCGCGGCTCTGCGCTGTGTATTGCGCAGCTCTGCGCTGTGTACTGCTCGGCTCTGCACTGTGTACTGCGCGGCTCTCCGCTTTATACTGCGCGGCTCTGCGCTGTGTACTGCGCGGCTCTGTGCTGTGTACTGCGCGGTTCTGCGCTGTGTACTGCTCGGCTCTGCGCTGTGTACTACGCGGCTCTGCGCTGTGTACTGCGCGGCTCTGCACTGTGTACTGCGCGGCTCTGCGCTGTGTACTGCTCGGCTCTGCGCTGTGTACTACGCGGCTCTGCGCTGTGTACTGCGCGGCTCTGCGCTGTGTACTGCGCGGCTCTGCGCTGTGTACTGCGCGGCTCTGCGCTGTGTACTACGCGACTCTCCGCTTTATACTGCGCGGCTCTGCGCTGTGTACTGCGCGGCTCTGTGCTGTGTACTGCGCGGCTCTGCGCTGTGTACTGCGCGGCTCTGCGCTTTATACTGCGCGGCTTTGCGCTGTGTACTGCATGGCTCTGCGCTGTGTACTGCGCGGCTCTGCGCTGTGTACTGCGCGGCTCTGCGCTGTGTACTGCGCGGCTCTGCGCTGTGTACTGCGCGGCTCTGCGCTGTGTACTGCACGGCTCTGCGCTGTGTACTGCACGGCTCTGCGCTTTGTACTGCGCGGCTCTGCGCTGTGTACTGCGCGGCTCTGCGCTGTGTACTGCGCGGCTCTGCGCTGTGTACTGCGCGGCTCTGCGCTGTGTACTGCGCGGCTCTGCGCTTTATACTGCACGGCTCTGCGCTGTGTACTGCACGGCTCTGCGCTGTGTACTGCGCGGCTCTGCGCTGTGTACTGCACGGCTCTGCGCTTTATACTGCACGGCTCTGCGCTTTATACTGCGCGGCTCTGCGCTTTATACTGCGCGGCTCTGCGCTGTGTACTGCGCGGCTCTGCGCTTTATACTGCGCGGCTCTGCGCTGTGTACTGCGCGGCTCTGCGCTGTGTACTGCGTGGCTCTGCGCTGTGTACTGCGTGGCTCTGCGCTTTGTACTGTGTGGCTGTGCAATATACTACGTGGACATACATATTCTAGAATACCCGATGAGTTAGAATCGGGCCACAGTCTAATAATTATAAGACTACAGATAGTGGTTTGGAATTGTGCTGTACTGTCACTTTAAGAGCTGATATTATCTGACAAAACTTGTGACCTGGTGAGCTGATGTAGACTTCATAGGCGTTGGCATAGTAACTGTGTCTGACTGCGCATATCAATGAGCTAATCGGCCAGGTGGCAGTTATTTTTAGAAATTGCCTCAGAAACCAGCCCATTATAAACGTATAGGAAAATTTCTCTATTGAAACGCATTGAAAGACTTTTTTCAAACACAAATTGCGCAAAAACTACAAATCCGATCGGCACGAAAAATACTTAGCACACCTCTTGGGGACGCTGGCTTCGAAATGACACCTCACTGGAGTCTGTGAGTTTAGCGGTTCGGGCCGCATTACGTGCGGACTGAATAATAAGAATAAGAAGAAGTTTACCACGGTGGAATAACAGTATAGTGCTTTGTTCCAAAGCACTATAATAAGAAGAAGAAGTTTACCACGATGGAATAACAGTATAGTGCTTTGTTCCAAAGCACTATAATAAGAAGTTTACCACGGTGGAATAACAGTATAGTGCTTTGTTCCAAAGCACTATAATAAAAGTAGAAGAAGAAGCACATAGGCCATTTTAGGGCCTTAGGGGGGAGATGAATACCCTTAAGTATTGTGGACATAGTTTTGCTACATATTTGCTGCCATACAGCTGGCAAAGGAGACTGGAACATTTTATTTCATCTGCTGGAAATCATCAATTCGGAAGTCTTTTTATAGTGCTTTGGAACAAAGCACTATACTGTTATTCCATCGTGGTAAACTTCTTCTTCTTATTATAGTGCTTTGGAACAAAGCACTATACTGTTATTCCACCGTGGTAAACTTCTTATTCTTATTATTCAGTCCGCACGTAATGCGGCCCGAACCGCTAAACTCACAGACTCCAGTGAGGTGTCATTTCGAAGCCAGCGTCCCCAAGAGGTGTGCTAAGTATTTTTCGTGCCGATCGGATTTGTAGTTTTTGCGCAATTTGTGTTTGAAAAAAGTCTTTCAATGCGTTTCAATAGGGAAATTTTCCTATACGTTTATAATGGGCTGGTTTCTGAGGCAATTTCTAAAAATAACTGCCACCTGGCGGATTAGCTCATTGATATGCGCAGTCAGACACAGTTACTATGCCAACGCCTATGAAATCTACATCAGCTCACCAGGTCACAAGTTTTGTCAGATAATATCAGCTCTTAAAGTGACAGTACAGCACAATTCCAAACCACTATCTGTAGTCTTATAATTATTAGATGGTGGCCCGATTCTAACTCATCGGGTATTCTAGAATATGCATGTCCACGTAGTATATTGCACAGCCACGCAGTATACAGTGCAGAGCCGCGCAGTATACAGCGCAGAGCCGCGCAGTACACAGCGCAGAGCCGCGCAGTACACAGCGCAGAGCCGCGCAGTACACAGCGCAGAGCCGCGCAGTATAAAGCGCAGAGCCGTGCAGTACACAGCGCAGAGCCGCGCAGTACACAGCGCAGAGCCGCGCAGTATAAAGCGCAGAGCCGCGCAGTACAAAGCGCAGAGCCGCGCAGTACACAGCGCAGAGCCGCGCAGTACACAGCGCAGAGCCGCGCAGTACACAGCGCAGAGCCGCGCAGTACACAGCGCAGAGCCGCGCAGTACACAGCGCAGAGCCGCGCAGTACACAGCGCAGAGCCGCGCAGTACACAGCGCAGAGCCGCGCAGTACACAGCGCAGAGCCGCGCAGTACACAGCGCAGAGCCGCGCAGTACACAGCGCAGAGCCGCGCAGTACACAGCGCAGAGCCGCGCAGTATACAGCGCAGAACGCGCAGTACACAGTGCAGAGCCGCGCAGTACACAGCGCAGAGCCGCGCAGTACACAGCGCAGAGCCGCGCAGTACACAGCGCAGAGCCGCGCAGTACACAGCGCAGAGCCGCGCAGTACACAGCGCAGAGCCGCGTAGTATACAGCGCAGAGCCGCGTAGTATACAGCGCAGAGCCACGCAGTATACAGCACAGAGCCACGCAGTATACAGCGCAGAGCCACGTAGTTATACTGCCCAGTCACGGTAGTATATTGTCCAGTCACATAGTATACTGCATATCCCTGTTAAAAAAAAAAAAAGAATTAAAATAAAAAAGTTTCATACTCACCTCCTGGAGCGGCCGGTATCTGATGGTTGTTGCACCTCCTAGAGCGGCCGGTACACGATGCTTGTTGCACCTGGAGTGGCCGGTACCCGATGCTTGTTGCGCGCTCCGGTCCCAAGAGTGCATTGCGGTCTCACGAGATGATGACGTAGCGGTGTTGTGAGACAGAAAGACGGAAGTGCCCTTAGACAATTAGATAGTAGATTACCCCGCTCACCAATTCGGAACCCGAGAGGCCCGGCCCACCAAATCGGACCCCGAGGGGCCCGGCCCACCAAATCGGACCCAGAGTGACCCCGCCCCCTAAATCGGACCCAGAGTGACCCCGCCCACCAAATCGGACCCAGAGTGGCTCCGCCCACCAAATCGGACCCAGAGTGACCCCTTCCACCAAATCGGACCCAGAGTGACCCCTTCCACCAAATCGGGCCCAGAGTGACCCCGCCCACCAAATCGGACCCTGAGGTGCCCAGCCCACCAAATCAGACCCTGAGGTGCCCAGCCCACCAAATCGGACCGAGTGACCCCACCCACCAAATTGGTCCCTAAGGTGCCCCGCCCACCAAATCGGACCCAGAGTGGCTCCGCCCACCGAATCGGACCCAGAGTGGCCGCGCCCACAGAATCGGACCAAAAGTGACCCCGCCCACCGAATCGGACCTAGATTTACCCCGCCCACAAAATCAGACCCAGATTGACCCAACCCACCAAATCGGACCGCCTGAGGGGCACCCAAGTTTCAAAGTCTTGCAGGGGCAGCCCGGGCACTATTCCAAAGCACTATCTGTAGTTCCTTCAGGAAATACCCATCTAGTTATTATTATTATTAGGCTTTTTTCCGCAATTAATGCGGCCCGAACCGCTAAACGCACAGACTCCAGTGAGGTGTCATTTCGAAGCCAGCGTCCACGAGAGGTGTGCTAAGTATTTTTCGTGTCGATCGGATTTGTAGTTTTGGCGCAATTTGCGTTTGAAAATTGTTTTCCCCCCATTGGAAAGCATTGCTCAATGCATTTCAATAGGGAAATTTCCTCATAGGGTATAATGGCCTGGTTTCTGAGGCAATTTCAAAACTGCCACCTGGCTGATTAGCTCATTGATATGCGCAGTCAGACGCAGTTACTATGCCAACGCCTACGAGCCCACTAGGAAACAGGTTTTGTCAGTCAGATAATATCAGCTCCTCTCTGTTATCAGCCATTCCCCTGTCCTGCTGTCAGTCTATTTATTCTTATTAGGCTTTTTTCCCGCAATTATTCTCTGTTATCAGCCATTC
The DNA here is from genome assembly GCF_051348905.1 of Ranitomeya variabilis. Lineage (NCBI taxonomy): Eukaryota > Metazoa > Chordata > Amphibia > Anura > Dendrobatidae > Ranitomeya > Ranitomeya variabilis. The sequence goes on from NC_135235.1 coordinate 355,373,160, forward strand.
CCCGTCCTGCTGTCAGTCTATTCTCTCTGTTATCAGCCATTCCCCCATCCTGCTGTCAGTCTATTTCTCTGTTATCAGCCATTCCCCTGTCCTGCTGTCAGTCTATTCTCTCTGTTATCAGCCAATCCCCGTCCTGCTGTCAGTCTATTTCTCTCTGTTATCAGCCATTCCCTTGTCCTGCTGTCAGTCAGAGTGACCGGGGCCACCAAATTGGACCCAGAGTGACCCGAGCCACCAAATCGGACCCAGAGTGACCCGGGCCACCAAATCGGACCCAGAGTGACCCGGGCCACCAAATCGGACCCAGAGTGACCCGGCCCACCAAATCGGACCCAGAGTGACCCGGGCCACCAAATCGGACCCAGAGTGACCCGGGCCACCAAATCGGACCCAGAGTGACCCGGGCCACCAAATCGGACCCAGAGTGACCCGGGGCCACCAAATCGGACCCAGAGTGGCCCGGGCCACCAAATCGGACCCAGAGTGGCCCGGGCCACCAAATCGGACCCAGAGTGACCCGGGCGACCTAATCGGACCCAGAGTGACCCGGGCCACCAAATCGGACCCAGAGTGACCCGGGCCACCAAATCGGACCCAGAGTGGCCCGGGCCACCAAATTGGACCCATAGTGGCCCGGCCCACCAAATCGGACCCAGAGTGACCCAGCCCACCAAATCGGACCCAGAGTGGCTCCACCCCCCCAAATCGGACCCAGAGTGGCCCCGCCCACCAAATCCTCAACCCTGAGGGGCTACAACTACCAAACCAGCATCTGAGGGGCACCCAAGTGTGAAAGTCTTGCAGGGGCGGGCACCATTCCAAAGCACTATCTGTAGTTCCTTCAGGAAATACCCATCTAGTATTATTATTGTAATCCGAACGAGGTATTATTATTCAGTTTTTTTCCGCAATTAATGCGGCCCGAACAGCTGCACGCACAGTCATTTCGAAGCCAGCGTCCACGAGAGGTGTGCTAAGTATTTTTCGTGTCGATCCGATTTGGAGTTTTTTTTTTAAATTAACATTTAAAAAAAAAATATTTCCCATAGGAAATAATGGCAAACTTTCCATTACCCCCAACTTGACCTTCCAAAGATGGCAGCTATGCAAATGTACGGTGTTCATTTTAGGACATGATCATTTATCAAAGTCAAACATCAGAATAAAGTGACTATGACACCCTCTCGTCCTGTGTGTGAAAAGTAAGTGCACCCCTGGTCCCGTGCGTGAAAAGTAAGTGTACCGAGTGGCCCTGCCCCCCATATCTGACCCCGATTGGCCCCGCCCCCAAATGGGTCCCAGAGTGACCCCAGCACACCAAATGGGTCCCAGAGTGACCCCGCCCATCAAATGGGTCTGAGTGACACCACCCACCAAATCAAACCCAGAATGACTCCGCCCATTAAATGGGTCCCAGAGAGACACCGCCCACCAAATGGGTCCCAGAGAGACCCCGCCCACCAAATGGGTCCCAGAGAAACCCCGCCCACCAAATGGGTCCCAGAGAGACCCCGCCCACCAAATGGGTCCCAGAGAGACCCCGCCCACCAAATGGGTCCCAGAGAGACCCCGCCCACCAAATGGGTCCCAGAGTGACCCCGCCCACCAAATGGGTCCCAGAGTGACCCCGCCCACCAAATGGGTCCCAGAGTGACCCCACCCACCAAATCGGACCCAGAGTGACCCCTCCCACCAAATCAGTCCCTGAGGTTCCCAGCCCACCAAATCGGACCCCGAGGTGCCCAGCCCACCAAATCGGACCCAGAGGTGCCCAGCCCACCAAATCGGACCCCGAGGTGCCCAGCCCACCAAATCGAACAATGAGTGACCTCGCCCACCAAATCGGTCCCTGAGGTGCCCCGCCCACCAACTCGGACCCAGAGTGGCTCCGCCCACCGAATCGGACCCAGAGTGACCCCGCCCACAAAATCAGACCCAGAGTGACTCCTCCTACCAAATCGGACAACCTGAGGGGCACCCAAGTGTGAAAGTCTTGCAGGGGCACCCCGGGCACCATTCCAAAGCACTATCTGTAGTTCCTTCAGGAAATACCCATCTAGTTTATATTTGTGAAGTTGGCACATAATTATACAAAGGGAGCTTTGATGAATTATTCCGTGGAGACATCATCGCTTTTTTGGAAGTGCATCTGAACAGCAAGGTGGATTGCTGTTGAGGGGAGATAGAGAGAAAAAAAAAATCTATAAATCTTCAGCACAGCGAGTGTGAGCGAGCTGAGTGTGACCTGAGCGCAAGTGTGAACGGCGGTAAGTGTGTGACTTGTGATTCAGTGACTTTGGAATCAGGGAGTTTCCAAGGGAGGAATTGCTTCTGTTTTTTTTTTTTTTTAAATTAATACTTTGTATTTATTTTTAATTAACGTTTCTGTGTGGTGCAATCCCCATTAGGAAATGTGCTCCACAATTGTTAATGCCATCCAGTGCACATCTTGCCACATGTATGCGGTCCTTGACCAGCCGGTCGAGGGTGCATACTGCTGTGCGAGATGTGAGCACATTGTGCATTTGGAAACCCAGATACTGGCTCTAAATGTGCAGCTGGCAACACTGAGATCCATAGACAATATGGAGAGTCTTCTGCTCACAGAGCAGACGCTCAATGGGATAGATGAGGAGGGGGATGGTAGGATGGAGCTGCAGGACAGTGTGGCAGTTAGTTGGGTGACAGACAGAAGGCAGGGTAGAGGGAAGAGTGCCAGGGAGGCTAGTCCTGATCTGGCACACCCCAATAAGTTTGCTAAGTTGGCAGATGAGGGGGGTGCCAGTACGGGGGTAGCACTGCTGCAGCCAGGCATGTCCTCTGAAAGCCGGAGGAGTGACTGCTCCAGTAAGGAGGGAAATAGGAGAGCAGGGCAGGCCAGACAGGTGCTGGTAGTGGGGGACTCAATTATTAGGGGAACAGATAGGGCAATCTGTCACAAAGACAGGGATCGTCGGACGGTGTGCTGCCTACCTGGCGCTCGAGTCCGACACATCGCTGATCGGATGGACAGATTACTGGGTGGGGCTGGTGAGGACCCAGCGGTCATGGTGCACATTGGCACAAATGACAAAGTTAGAGGTAGGTGGAAGGTCCTTAAAGAGGATTTCAGGGAATTAGACTGCAAGCTGAAAGCAAGGACCTCCAACGTGGTATTTTCCGGAATACTGCCTGTACCACGTGCCACGCCAGAGAGGCAACGGGAGATTAGGGAGGGTAATAAGTGGCTCAAGAATTGGTGTAGGAAAAAGGGGTTTGGGTTCCTGCAGAACTGGGCCGACTTCTCAGTTGGCTACAGGCTCTACGCTAGGGACGGGCTGCACCTCAATGGGGAAGGTGCAGCTGTGCCGGGGGAGAAAATGGTTAGAAGGTTGGAGGAGTGTTTAAACTAGGGATTGGGGGGGAGGGTATTAATTTTACAGGAGGGGAAGATAGTGCAGATAGAGACCTGGGCACAAATAAGGAAGTTGGGGGTGACGGTGGCATGGGGGGTGGGGTTAGAACAGTTAGTAATTTAAGAAAGAATAGAGGTACAGAGAGTAACATCAAGTGCATGTATACTAATGCCAGAAGCCTCGCCAACAAAATGGATGAATTAGAACTAATGTTGTTGGAGCATAATTATGACATGGTGTGGATATCTGAGACGTGGCTGGATGAGAGCCATGACTGGGCTGTTAACTTGCAGGGCTATAGCCTGTTCAGAAATGACCGTACAGATAAGCAAGGGGGAGGGGTGTGTCTATATGTAAAATCTTCCTTAAAACCCATCCTGCGTGATAATATAGGTGAATTTAATGAAAATGTAGAGTCCCTGTGGGTGGAGATAAGGGGAGGGGGAAAAAATAATAAATTACTGATAGGGATTTGTTATAAATCTCCAAAAATAATGGAAGCAATGGAGAATATCCTCGTAAAGCAAATAGATGAAGCTGCGACTCAAGGAGAAGTCATTATTATGGGGGACTTCAACTACCCTGAAATAGATTGGGGAACAGAAACCTGCAGTTCCAGCAAAGGTAATCGGTTTTTGACAACTATGAGAGACAATTACCTTTCACAACTGGTTCAGGACCCAACAAGGAGGGGGGCACTGCTAGACCTAATATTAACCAACAGGCCAGACCGCATATCAAATATAAGGGTTGGGGGTCACTTGGGGAATAGTGATCACAAAATAATAAGTTTTCATGTAACCTTTAATAAGATGGGTAGTAGGGGGGTGACAAGGACACTAAACTTCAGGAGGGCAAATTTCCAACGAATGAGAGAGGATCTTGGTGCAATTAACTGGGACGATATCCTGAGACACAAAAATACACAAAGAAAATGGGAGACGTTTATTAGCATCCTGGATAGGACCTGTGCACAGTATATACCGTATGGGAATAAACATACTAGAAATAGGAGGAAACCAATATGGCTAAATAGAGCTGTAAGGGGCGCAATAAGGGACAAAAAGAAAGCATTTAGAGAATTAAAGGAAGTAGGTAGTGAGGAGGCATTAAATAAATACAGAAAATTAAATAAATTCTGTAAAAAGCAAATCAAGGCAGCAAAGATTGAGACAGAGAGACTCATTGCCAGAGAGAGTAAAAATAATCCCAAAATATTCTTTAACTTTATAAATACCGTATTTTCCGGCGTATAAGACGACTTTTTAACCCCCGAAAATCTTCTTAAAAGTCGGGGGTCGTCTTATACGCCGGGAATCGACTTGTACGCCGGTGTATATGGTGGGTGGGGAGGGGGAGTGATCCTGATGACGAGGGGGCGTCTCACAGGAAAGTGAGTAATCCCCATTACCTTATCCTAGCGGTGCAGCGTGGGGGTGTCAGTGCTGGGAGCGGCGGCGGCTGCTGTGTTCTGGTGCGGCGGCTCCTCTTCTGTGTGGGGCCTCTGTGCTGTGGGGTGGCGGCGGCAGCGGCGTATCTTTATCCAGTTGGGGCTCCTCCGGCATCTCCTTAGCCCTGGAGGCCCCGCCGCAACTCCATCGGTGCAATGTGGTGGCCTCCGGGAAAATGGCCGCTGCTCAGATTCAGATCTCGTGTCCCGAGATTTCGGGACGAGATCTGAATCTGAGCAGCGGCCATTTTCCCGGAGGCCACCGCATCGCACCTATTGAGCTGCCTCCGGGAAAATGGCCGCTGCATTGCACCGATGGAGTTGCGGCGGGGCCTCCAGGGCTAAAGGAGATGCCGGAGGAGCCCCAACTGGATAAAGATATGCCACCGCCACCGCACAGCACAGAGGCCCCACACAGAAGAGGAGCCGCCGCACCAGAGCACAGCAGCCGCCGCACCAGAGCACAGCAGCCGCCGCCGCCACTCCCAGCACTGAGACCCCCACGCTGCACCGCTACGATAAGGTAATGGGGGATACTCACTTTCCTGTGAGACGCCCCCTCGTCATCAGGATCACTCCCCCCCCCCCCCAAAAGGCACATATTCACCGGCCCTATAAGACGACATAGGGTGTATAAGAAGACCCCCGACTTTTAAGAAGATTTTATATTTTAACTGGTAAAGTTGGGGGGTCGTCTTATACGCCCAGTCGTCTTATACGCCGGAAAATACGGTAGTAAGAAACTAAAAAGTGTTGGCCCCCTTAAAAATAATCTGGGGGAAATGGTGGATGAGGATGAGGAAAAAGCCAATATGCTAAATGACTTTTTTTCATCAGTATTTACAAAAGAAAATCCCATGGCAGACAAAATGACTAGTGATAAAAATTCCCCATTAAATGTCACCTGCTTAACCCAGCAGGAAGTACAGCGGCGTCTAAAAATCACTAAAATTGACAAATCTCCGGGCCCGGATGGGATACACCCCCGAGTACTGCAGGAACTAAGTACAGTCATTGATAGACCATTATTTTTAATCTTTAAAGACTCCATAATAACAGGGTCTGTACCACAGGACTGGCGTATAGCAAATGTGGTGCCAAAATTCAAAAAAGGGGCAAAAACTGAACTCGGTAATTATAGGCCAGTAAGCTTAACCTCTACTGTGGGTAAAATCCTGGAGGGCATTCTAAGGGATACTATACTGGAGTATCTGAAGAGGAATAACCTTATGACCCAGTATCAGCACGGGTTTACTAGGGACCGTTCATGTCAGACTAATTTGATCAGCTTCTATGAAGAGGTAAGTTCCGGACTGGACCAAGGGAACCCAGTGGACGTAGTGTATATGGACTTTTCCAAAGCTTTTGATACGGTGCCACACAAAAGGTTGTTACATAAAATGAGAGTAATGGGGATAGGGGAAAATATGTGTAAGTGGGTTGAGAGCTGGCTCAGGGATAGGAAACAAAGGGTGGTTATTAATGGAGCACACTCGGACTGGGTTGCGGTTAGCAGTGGGGTACCACAGGGGTCAGTATTGGGCCCTCTTCTTTTTAACATATTTATTAATGACCTTGTAGGGGGCATTCAGAGTAGAATTTCAATATTTGCAGATGACACTAAACTCTGCAGGGTAATCAATACAGGGAAGGACAATTTTATATTACAGGATGATTTATGTAAACTAGAAGCTTGGGCTGATAAATGGCAAATGAGCTTTAATGGGGATAAATGTAAGGTCATGCACTTGGGTAGAAGTAATAAGATGTATAACTATGTGCTTAATTCTAAAACTCTGGGCAAAACCGTCAATGAAAAAGACCTGGGTATATGGGTGGATGACAAACTCATATTCAGTGGCCAGTGTCAGGCAGCTGCTACAAAGGCAAATAAAATAATGGGATGTATTAAAAGAGGCATAGATGCTCATGAGGAGAACATAATTTTACCTCTATACAAGTCACTAGTTCGACCACACTTAGAATACTGTGCACAGTTCTGGTCTCCGGTGTATAAGAAAGACATAGCTGAACTGGAGCGGGTGCAGAGAAGAGCGACCAAGGTTATTAGAGGACTGGGGGGTCTGCAATACCAAGATAGGTTATTACACTTGGGGCTATTTAGTTTGGAAAAACGAAGACTAAGGGGTGATCTTATTTTAATGTATAAATATATGAGGGGACAGTACAAAGACCTTTCTGATGATCTTTTTAATCATAGACCTGAGACAGGGACAAGGGGGCATCCTCTACGTCTGGAGGAAAGAAGGTTTAAGCATAATAACAGACGCAGGTTCTTTACTGTAACAACAGTGAGACTATGGAACTCTCTGCCGTATGATGTTGTAATGAGTGATTCATTAATTAAATTTAAGAGGGGACTGGATACCTTTCTGGAAAAGTATAATGTTACAGGGTATATACACTAGATTCCTTGATAAGGCGTTGATCCAGGGAACTAGTCTGATTGCCGTATGTGGAGTCGGGAAGGAATTTTTTTCCCCATGGTGGAGTTACTCTTTGCCACATGGGTTTTTTTTGCCTTCCTCTGGATCAACATGTTAGGGCATGTTAGGTTAGGCTATGGGTTGAACTAGATGGACTTACAGTCTTCCTTCAACCTTAATAACTATGTAACTATGTAACTATGTAACTATCAGTGTGGCAGTGTTGACAAACTAATAGAGAATTACTTGAGACTTCAATACTTGGCATACTATATTGGTTGCTCTCACAGCACAATTTACTATCAGAATAAAAAACATTTACGGTGTCATTCTAAAAACATACCCCACTAATACTACCTGCTGAGTTGAGTGGGGGGGAAGAATTAAAAAAAAAAAGAGGATTAGACCTTCCCGTAATATTGTTTCCAGGAGTCCATCCTGACAGCACCATGAAGGTTGTCCTTCCATTCTTATAGGGACAGGAAACACACAAGAGATTAAAAGATCCCTCCCACCCACACATCCCAGTGATTTTTCCAAGCACCACACCAGGATGAATGCAATCTTATTTATTGAAATTTTGTACAAATACAAAAATTTCTTAAGGGAGGGAATTACCAGTGCTGACAGGGTGGACTCCTGGAAACAATATTACCTGTAGGTCTAATCCCGTTTTCCAGGACGTCCTTCCTGACAGCACCATGGAGAATACCAAAGTAAGATCTCACTAGGCTGGGACTGCTGCCTGCAGCACCTTACGGCCAAAGCCATCTTGCTGCCTGTCAATGTATCCAGCTTGTAGTGCTTACAGAAAGTGTTTAACGTAGACCATGTAGCTGCTCTACAGATTTGTTCTACCGAAGCCCCCGCCCTTTTGGCCCATGAGGTTGCTCATGCTCTGGTGGAGTGGGCTCTAAGACCCCCAGGTACGGTAAAAAGTTTTTGCCTCGTATGCTAAGGAGATGGTAGATGTTATCCATCTAGCTAAAGTAAGTTTGGTCGCTTTTTTCCCCTATTTTTACCCCCATATTGGACAAATAAGTTTGTGTACTGCTTCCATTGTAAAGTGGCCTCCAGGTAGTGAATAACCATCCAATGACTGGAAGAATTTTTTGTTTGCGTTCTTTTGGTGCTGGCAAAATGCGGAAAGTATTATTTCCTGATTTAATTTCTGAGGAGAAACCACTTTAGGAATAAAAACAAGGTTAAGCTTCAGAGCTATATGATCATCTAGGATCTGAATATAGGAGTTATGTACCGAAAGAGCCTGAATCTCACCCAGTCTCATTAGCCGAGGTTATGGCCACTTAAAAGACTGTCTTGAGCGTGAGTTTTGCAAAAATTATATTTTCTATTGGTTCTTATGGGGCTCAGCACAGAGCATCAAGAACCAGATTTAAATCCCATGCGGGAACAGACTTTCTTATTGTGGGCCTTATCCTGTGGATTGGCTTTAGAAAATCGTGCTATCCATGGATGAGATGCCAAGGGGAAAACCGAAGAATACACTTAGGACCGCTATCTGTACTTTTAGCGTGCTTGGTCCCAATCCCTTATTAAATCCTGCCTGGAGGAAGTCGAGAATTCTAGGGATGTCAGGTTGGGATGAGTCTATTGAAAGGCTACCACATTCCAAACAGAACCTCTTCCAAATCCTATTGTAGATTGCACAGGTATCGGGTTTAAGGCTAGCCTGGATCGTGGAGATTACCAGGTTGGAGAGACCTTTAGCTCTTAAGATCTCCCTTTCAGGATACACACCGATAACTGTGGATCTGGATGGAGAACTGGCCCGTGAGAGCAGATCTTCCGACACCGGTAGTCAGAGTGGGTCTTCCAAAGCCATCTTCCTTAGCAATGGGAACCAACTTCGTCTCGGCCAAAATGGTACAACCAGCATCACCCACGCCTCCTCCTCCTGCATCTTCCTGAGGACTCTTGGGATTATGGCAATGGGAGGAAAGGCATATAGAAGACCCCCTTCCCATACCTGGTTCAGGGCATCAATTCCTTCTGCGTGGTTTGCTGGATTAATGAAGTAGAATCTCTGCACCTTGGAGTTCCCCACTGACAACACAGGTAGTTAAATGTCTCTTTTTAGTTCCCACTCTGTGGCCTGGATCTCCCTTCTCCTCAAATAATCAGTCACCGTGTTCCTGGATCCTTCCTTGCGCCTGGGATGATAGTCACGCATGGCAACAAAATCCAAGTAACTCCTCGACTGATGTTCCTGTAAACTGTCCACCATTTCAGCATTGACGATAGACGAATCTCTGTCTAGAGAGGTCTAACATCTGTCCCATGTTGTAATGATTGCTGTCTGCAGTTTACTCATCTGGAACTGACCCCACCTGACGCATGATATACAGGCTATTAACGTACCCAAGACTTTCATCGTTGTTATTATGGAAACTCGACCTTGAAGAAGTTAATGGATCCTGTTTCTAACTGCGTTTTTCTTTCCTTCTGGCAACAGCGATATTTTTTCCCTGCAATCTAGAATGACGCCTAGAAACTTTTTCTTGGTTCCAGGCAACAAATCTGACTTTTCCTGGTTTATAATCCAACCTGGATCTTCCAATGTAGAAATCACCAGGCTGAGCTGTTCCTCTAGCTCGGAAGCTGAACGTGATATAACAAGAAAGTCGTCCAAGTATGGGACAATGACTATATCTTTCTGTCTTAGGTAGGCCACGATCTTGGCGACCAGCTTTGTAAAGACCTGAGGTGCTGAAACAAGACAGAAAGGAAAAGCCCGAAATTGGAAGTGGTAGCACCTGTCTCATTTTTAGTGCATATCGTAGAAACTTTTGAGAGCGAGGGTGGATTGGAACGTGGTAGTACGCGCTCTTCAGGTCTATTGTGCACATTACCGCGTTTCTGTCTATCAGGGGAATGGTGGTCTTTAGAGACTCCATCCTGAACCTTTTGTAACTGATCCCCTGATTTAGAAGTTTTAGATTGATAATGGTGCGACTCTCCCCCGATGGATTTTTTTTTTTTTTTATAGTGAAAAGGGTCGAATAATGACCCTATCACAGTTCTTGTTGAGGAACCGGGATCACTACTTTTACTCTTAACAGGTCCATTACATCTGACCAAATAGGGGAGTTGAAAGTTTCAGAACGGGGATCTGTGACCACGAACCTTGCAAGGGGGAGGACTGGAAAACTTGTGGGTATATACTTGAGCCATGGTGTTCAAGACCCATTGATTCTGAGAGATCAGTACCCATGAACACGAAAGTTTCCCAAACCGACCCCCTACAGGTATGAAGTCATTAAAACCTACAAAAAAGTCCTAAGAGCCACCAAAGGACCTCCCCCCTCAAGAGCTGAGACTATGGAGACCGAACATACCAACAAGTAATATAAGGTTGGATTTTGTTATTAAATCTGAAGTAGTAATATATTAAAGTGACATTGCACATAAATCCAAACTGAACAGGGGGAAGCTATAAATACAATATTTTATTATAGAAAAACATCACAAAATCAATTAATACAAAGACAACAGCAAAGTGTGGCAGAATAACAGCTAAATAGTGGGCGCCTCAGATGGTAGGACAGGCGCCAAAAGATAACACATATAACCCCCCGCTACAAGGGCCGCAACAAACACAACTGCCAGGTGCCGTGGCTGCATAAAGTGGCAGTGAATTACTATTCAATAGTATTGCATATAACCGCAGCCGCACAAGGGCACTACGTGCCTGAATCCTCAATAGATGTAATGAGGAGCAGTAACATACTAGCAAAGTTCTAGGCAAAATGCTGAATCTAACTAGTTGATATTACCTTGGGAGGTCATGGCGGCAGAAGAGTGCCGGCATGCAGCGGGGTGTGGAGAGCCTCGACGCGCGTTTCACCGCCTTGGCTTCGTCAGGAGGCGTGGTGAATGAGTATGGGCCGGTATATTTATATCCCAATACAGAGGACCTGTAGCAAATCGGCGCACTAGCCCAGCATGATCTAAGTGCGCCGACGGCGGGGCGGGCCGCCGCGCGCGGTGGATCATGGAGGGGAGGACGTACGTCATCTCCCATCATCTCCACAGCAACGCTCCCGGCCAGCGACGCCGCCGAGGCACCAGAGCGCATGCATGGGGTGCGTCTGTGCTAAAGGCAGGAGGAGAGCCGCATCGTCATAACTGGAGGTGGGCGTGCACAGACACGACAGCACCATGGCAATAACAGAGGTTAAAGGTAACGTAACACACTACAATAAGTGCCCACTAGGGCTGTTGGGCACCCAGGACATCATTAAGCCTCTGCTACTAGTCACTAAAAACAGCTGATACGGACAGGATAGCCAGGTCCCAAAAATTACCGCACTCTCAAAGGGCTTCATTAAAGCTAAATACTGGGCTAAATACAGCGCCACAGTCCAGTATAAGATGAACCGTGCAAGCAATAAATTCAATCAAAATATTGTATAATGCAGAGAAAAATGCTGCATACAGGATATGATTGTCCACGGATGTGTGTACAGCATAGGAGCCAGCTAATAGACATAACAACATAGTAACGAGTATTCACTCGTGCCTGGTAAGACAATACACAACATCGTGGCACCAACAGGTGGATGAACGCTTCTGGGTCAAAACTCTTCTCCATGAGTCCGTAATTTCTCAGGTGAAGCCCGCTGAGCATATGTCCCACTGGATGCGGCGTTCCTCCCGCACAAGATGGCTATGAACGGATGAGTATTGAGCAACCTCTATTGGATATAATACAAAACACATTAAAACATAAATCACACTATAAAGATAAAAACAGAACAGTACCGACCCATAGATTAAAAATGCCACTGAATTTACAAGAAAGACTTGAAACTGAGAGATTCGTTCAGACCTCTCGGTGAGAGTGTATCAAGCACCACTATCCAGCGGGCTTCTTTTTGGAGCAATCTCCGCTTTACATACCCGCCGCAGATACCCATGTAGATGCGGTCTATGCCACATACTGTGAACCCCCTGGGGTTACTATTGTGCCTGTCCAGGAAATGCCTAGGGATTGGTTTAAGCAGGTGTGACTCGGGGCAGTTGGCTGCATTTTTTAAGTCCCTCAGATGTTCCTGCACCCAAACCTTAAGGTTTCTGGTTGTTATCCCGACGTAGATACGGTCGCATGGGCAGCGACCATAGTAGATCACTGTTTCCGTGTTACATGTAATATGATGGACAATCTTATAGTTTTTATCACCTGCGGAATTGGTGAAGTTTTTCGTCTGCACAATAGACCGACATGCCGAGCAATTTCCGCATGGGAAACAGCCCTAGGGAGGGCCGTGGCTACTGATGCCGAATGGGTTGCTCCTGGGGGGTACATAATGGCTGTTGCTGAGCAGGTCACCTAATGTGCGGGATTTTCGCCAGGTCACGAAGGGGTATGATGTCAATTGACCCGCCAGGTCCCTATCTGTAAGCAGAACTGGCCAATGTTTTTTAAAAATGCCGTTGATTTCGGACCAGGTAGAGTTGAACCTGGTAATAAACCGAGGTTTCAACTCTAAGTCCTTGGTGGCATTTCTTGATGATTTGGCCAATAGGGTAGACCTATCCGAGTTTACTGCTCGAACAAAGCCCCTATTGATGTCCCTCCATTTATAACCCCTGTTTCTAAAACGGGTTGATAAATTTGTGGCCTGATTACGGAAACTATTCTCGTTTGAACAGATACGACGTGCTCTAAGGAACTGTCCTATAGGAATAGAACTTTTGAGCTTGGGAGGATGAGACAAGGTAAAATGCAGCAACGCATTAGTGGCCGTGGCCTTACGAAAGATGTCAGTCCTTAAGGGGCCTTCTGCGGGGTTACTCATGTCTAAATCCAGAAAGTCGATGGAATCTTGACTATATTTCCATGTCAGCGTAATATTGAGTACATTGTTGTTCAATAGACTCAGAAAAGCGTCCAGCTGCGACGTGGAGCCCTGCCATATAAAGAATACATCGTCGATATAACGCAACCACGAGACAACGGAACCGTGACCTGGTGTGTCAAGGACCGTATCCCTCTCCCACAGCCCCAGGAACAGGTTAGCGTAAGAGGGCGCACAAGACGCCCCCATCGCTGTGCCCTGGAGCTGTAGGAAGGGGCGGTCCTTGAACACAAAAAAATTGTGTGTAAGTATGAACTGTAATAGTTCCAAAATGAAATGAATTAAATTAGGTTCCAGGTTAGTCATGTCAAGAAAAAATTTCACGGCCCGCATCCCGTGGCTGTGTCCTATCGACGTGTATAGGGACTCCACGTCGCAGGTAACCATCCACATGTCATGCTCAAGAGTAAGACCGTCCAGCCTCCTTAGGACATCAGTCGTGTCCTTAAAGGACGGGAGGGTCTCGACACATTGCTTCAAGTACAAGTCAATAAATTGACAGACTGGTTCACAAAGACCCCCTATGCCCGAGAGGATAGGTCTACCCGGTAGGCACAGGGGGTTCTTGTGCACCTTAGGGAGTAGGTAGAACGTGGGGATAATAGGAAACTCCGGTAATAGGGCCAATTTCATTCTCCTGGTAATAGCTGATGACTCTTCTCCCTCATCAAGTATATGACTTAATTCATGTTGGAATGTAGATAGAGGTAACGATTCCAGTCTCCTATAATGCTCAGGCCTGTTGAGCTGCTCAAAGGCTTCTGCCTCGTATAGTTCTACTGGCCACACCACTACATTTCCTCCCTTGTCCGCCCTTTTGATAACAACATCCTTCATGGCTCTAAGCTCCTTAAGGGCGAGCCTCTGTGCAGGTGTAAGATTGTCATGCAAAACCTGCAAATCAAGTTTAGATATGTCCTTTTTCACCAAGAAGACAAAAATCTCTACTTGGGGACAGGAGTACAAAGGAGGAAATGCAGTGGAGCGTTGGTGCAGGAATGTAGGAACAGAACAGGAGTCGGACGGCAAGTTCTCTGCCTCCAGGGCCTCCAGGTCATTAAGAACCTGTAGTTCTGTCGGGGTCATAGATAGATCCACTTTAGGGGCGAAAAAATTTGTAAAAATTAATTTTCTAGCGAAAAGTTGTAGGTCTTCGACCATTGTAAAGTAGTCAGATCCCTCTAGCGGTGAAAAAGAGCCCTTTTGACAGCACCTCTATTTGTGACGTGTTAAGAGGGGTATGTGATAAATTAATTACCTTTAAAACTTCCTTATTTTCTTGTCTCGGGTATTGTAGTACCTCTACCACCTCAGAAGGAGCATGTCGGGATCGTTTTTTAGACAGAGAACATCCATCAATAGGAGATGGCCCTCCATCAGACCCCAATGCTCGACGCACATATACCCCGATCAACACAAGGAGAAAGCACCACTACAATACCCGAGACAAGAAAATAAGGAAGTTTTAAAGGTAATTAATTTATCACATACCCCTCTTAACACGTCACAAATAGAGGTGCTGTCAAAAGGGCTCTCTGTTTCACCGCTAGAGGGATCTGACTACTTTACAATGGTCAAGGACCTAGAACTTTTCCCTAGAAAATTTATTTTTTAAAAATGTTTTGCCCCTAAAGTGGATCCATCTATGACCCCGACAGAACAACAGGTTCTTAATGGCCTGGAGGCCCTGGAGGCAGAGAACTTGCCGTCCGACTCCTGTTCTGTTCCTACATTCCTGCACCAACGCTCCACTGCATTTCCTCCTTTGTACTCCTGTCCCCAAGTAGAGATTTTTGTCTTCTTGGTGAAAAAGGACATATCTAAACTTGATTTGCAGGTTTTGCATGACAATCTTACACCTGCACAGAGGCTCGCCCTTAAGGAGCTTAGAGCCATGAAGGATGTTGTTATCAAAAGGGCGGACAAGGGAGGAAATGTAGTGGTGTGGCCAGTAGAACTATACGAGGCAGAAGCCTTTAAGCAGCTCAACAGGCCTAAGCATTATAGGAGACTGGAAGAGTTACCTCTATCTACATTCCAACATGAATTAAGTCATACTTGATGAGGGAGAAGAGTCATCAGCTATTACCAGGAGAATGAAATTAGCCCTATTACCGGAGTTTCCTATTATCCCCACGTTCTACCTACTCCCTAAGGTGCACAAGGACCCCCTGTGCCCACCGGGTAGACCTATTCTCTCGGACATAGGGGGTCTTTGTGAAGCAGCCTGTCAATTTATTGACTTTTACTTGAAGCAATGTGTCGAGACCCTCCCGTCCTTTGTTAAGGACACGACTGATGTCCTAAGGAGGCTGGACGGTCTTGAGCATGACATGTGGATGATTACCTGCGAAGTGGAGTCCCTATACACGTCGATAGGACACAGCCACGGGATGCGGGCCGTGAAATTTTTTCTTGACATGACTAACCTGGAACCTAATTTAATTCATTTCATTTTGGAACTATTACAGTTCATACTTACACACAATTTTTTTGTGTTCAAGGACCGCCCCTTCCTACAGCTCCAGGGCACAGCGATGGGGGCGTCTTGTGCGCCCTCTTACGCTAACCTGTTCCTGGGGCTGTGGGAGAGGGATACGGTCCTCGACACACCAGGTCACGGTTCCGTTGTCGCGTGGTTGCATTATATCGACGATGTATTCTTTATATGGTAGGGCTCCACGTCGCAGCTGGACGCTTTTCTGAGTCTATTGAACAACAATGTACTCAATATTAAGCTGACATGGAAATATAGTCAAGATTCCATCGACTTTCTGGATTTAGACATGAGTAACCCCGCAGAAGGCCCCATAAGGACTGACATTTTTCGTAAGGCCACGGCCACTAATGCGTTGCTGCATTTTACCTTGTCTCATCCTCCCAAGCTCAAAAGTTCTATTCCTATAGGACAGTTCCTTAGAGCACGTCGTATCTGTTCAAACGAGAATAGTTTCCGTAATCAGGCCACAAATTTATGAACCCATTTTAGAAACAGGGGTTATAAATGGAGGGACATCAATAGGGGCTTTGTTCGAGCAGTAAACTCGGATAGGTCTACCCTATTTGCCAAATCATCAAGAAATGCCACCAAGGACTTAGAGTTGAAACCTCGGTTTATTACCAGGTTCAACTCTACCTGGTCCGAAATAAACGGCATTTTTAAAAAACATTGGCCAGTTCTGCTTACAGATAGGGACCTGGCGGGTCAATTGACATCATACCCCTTCGTGACCTGGCGAAAATCCCGCACATTAGGCGACCTGCTCAACAACAGCCATTATGTACCCCCCAGGAGCAACCCGTTCGGTATCAGTAGCCATGGCCCTCCCTGGAGCTGTTTCCCATGCGGAAATTGCTCGGCATGTCGGTCTATTGTGCGGACGAAAAACTTCACCAATTCCGCAGGTGATAAAAACTATAAGATTGTCCATCATATTACATGTAACACGGAAGCAGTGATCTACTATGGTCGCTGCCCATGCGACCGTATCTACGTCGGGATGACAACCAGAACCCTTAAGGTTCGGGTGCAGGAACATCTGAGGGACATAAAAAATGCAGCCAACTGCCCCGAGCCACACCTGCTTAAACCAATCCCTAGGCATTTCCTGGACAGGCACAATAGTAACCCCAGGGGGTTCACAGTATGTGGCATAGACCGCATCTACATGGGTATCCGCGGCGGGAATGTAAAGCGGAGATTGCTCCAAAAAGAAGCCCGCTGGATAGTGGTGCTTGATACACTCTCACCGAGAGGTCTGAACGAATCTCTCAGTTTCAAGTCTTTCTTGTAAATTCAGTGGCATTTTTAATCTATGGGTCGGTACTGTTCTGTTTTTATATTTATAGTGTGATTTATGTTTTAATGTGTTTTGCATTATATCAAATAGAGGTTGCTCCATACTCATCCGTTCATAGCCATCTTGTGCGGGAGGAACGCCGCATCCAGTGGGACATATGCTCAGCGGGCTTCACCTGAGAAATTACGGACTCATGGAGAAGAGTTTTGACCCAGAAGCGTTCATCCACCTGTTGGTGCCACGATGTTGTGTATTGTCTTACCAGGCACGAGTGAATACTCGTTACTATGTTGTTATGTCTATTAGCTGGCTCCTATGCTGTACACACATCCGTGGACAATCATATCCTGTATGCAGCATTTTTCCCTGCATTATACAATATTTTGATTGAATTTATTGCTTGCACGGTTCATCTTATACTGGACTGTGGCGCTGTATTTAGCCCAGTATTTAGCTTTAATGAGGCCCTTTGAGAGTGCGGTAATTTTTGGGACCTGGCTATCCTGTCCGTATCAGCTGTTTTTAGTGACTAGTAGCAGAGGCTTAATGATGTCCTGGGTGCCCAACAGCCCTAGTGGGCACTTATTGTAGTGTGTTACGTTACCTTTAACCTCTGTTATTGCCATGGTGCTGTCGTGTCTGTGCACGCCCACCTCCAGTTATGACGATGCGGCTCTCCTCCTGCCTTTAGCACAGACGCACCCCACGCATGCGCTCTGGTGCCTCGGCGGCATCGCTGGCCGGGAGCGTTGCTGAGGAGATGATGGAAGATGACGTACGTCCTCCCCTCCATGATCCACAGCGCGCGGCGGCCCGCCCCGCCGTCGGCACACTTAGATCATGCTGGGCTAGTGCGCCGATTTGCTACAGGTCCTCTGTATTGGGATATAAATATACCGGCCCATACTCATTCACCACGCCTCCTGACGAAGCCAAGGCGGTGAAACGCGCGTTGAGGCTCTCCACACCCCGCTGCATGCCCGCACTCTTCTGCCGCCATGACCTCCCAAGGTAATATCAACTAGTTAGATTCGGCATTTTGCCTAGCACTTTGCTAGTATGTTACTGCTCCTCATTACATCTATTGAGGATTCAGGCACGTAGTGCCCTTGTGCGGCTGCGGTTATATGCAATACTATTGAATAGTAATTCACTGCCAATTTATGCAGCCACGGCACCTGGCAGTTGTGTTTGTTGCGGCCCTTGTAGCGGGGGGTTATATGTGTTATCTTTTGGCGCCTGTCCTACCATCTGAGGCGCCCACTATTTAGCTGTTATTCTGCCACACTTTGCTGTTGTCTTTGTATTTATTGATTTTGTGAGGTATGAAGTCATTGCCTCCTGTTCCTTGAACTTGTTCCGAAGCGCAAGGATGGGGCTTTACTTTTTCCCACTTTAGGGTTTTCCCAATGACATGTCTTCTTTCCCCCAATATTCCGGTCCCTAGGAGGGGTGGGATCTCTGAAAGGGATAATATCTATTTGACTTTTCCTCATTCCAGCCTGAAACACAACCGGAAGTAGTTATCTGCGGTCCCCAGAAGTAACGCGGCGAACTTCTGCCAGTGGTGGAAGCCGAGAGCCCCCACTGGGAGGGAAGTGGCCCCAAGTCCCGGAGCCCCACTCAACGGAACATACAGCTGAGGCACCCCCCTTGTGGGGGGTGTCGGCCCCAAACCTCTTAACAGGGGGAAGGCAGAGTTTAGACCCCCGATCCCCCTGAGCTGCAAAAAAACCTTGGAAGTGATGGAGTTCCCCTCTGACCTTCCAGGTCTACTCTTGTGCCCGTCCTTATAGGGACAGAAAAAACACTTGAATGTGGGTGGGAGGGGTCTTTTAACCTCTTGTGTTTCCAGTCCCTACAAGGATGGAAGGACAACCTCTATGGTGCTGTCAGGAGGGACGTCCTGAAAATATAGCTGGGAAGTTAAAAGAATTTGCTATTGGAGATGCTGCAGAAACCGCCTGATCACAGAAAGACCAGTATTCTCAATTACCAAAACAGCTGACCAACATAAGGGCCTTATGTCTGATGATGAGGAAGGGGGGTTGCAAGAAGAAATGACGTTGAAACAGGTTGCTTACCAACTTGTACAAGCTACATTCATGCAGGCTATGAGGAATTGTGTTTTTGAGGCAAAGGTGTCAGACATAGAAGATAAAATACCCCCCACGGAGGCAAAAATTGACAAAAGTTACTGGATCTATAAACGCTTGGTGCCAAAAAGCTGATGACCTGGAAAATCGGATGAGAAACAGCGTTCGGATTATAGGTCTACCAGAGCGCACAGAGTGACAGCAGCAAGAAATCTTCCTGGAAAATTGGCTAAAATCCACTTTGGGAGATTAATTCTCCCCAGTATTTGCAATAGAAAGTACTCACAAAGTCCCAGCAAAACCCCCGTCTGTAAGTGTCCCTCGTAGGCCATTTCGTGCTAGGCTGCTGAATTGCAAAGACAGAGATACTAACTTACAGCTGGCTAGGCAAAAACGTTCCATTAAGTACAACAACTCAACGATTTTATTTCTCATGATTTTTCAGTGACTCAATAAATGGACATAATAAAAACTCAAGGACAGAGACATCACATACTCGATGACATATCTTTTCCTTTTTCACAATTGCCTTTGAAGATTCCACTATATTCGTTGCCACCCTGGTAGAGCTACTGGAATGGTTTAAAACTACACCCAGAACCGAGAAAGGGATGAATAAATTTCTTTAAACCACCCATCTCCTTTTTTACATTGAATATTGGGCTTTGAATAGATACACATACATTGTCACATGCAGGGGCTTGGATTTTGCATAACTAGAGACACAACTATACCTTACACTGTGTGGAGTAAAAGGACTCCCTGAAGACGGAGTAATAGAAGGTGTATCTAGTAGTGATGGGTGAGCACTAAATTGCTCAGGTCGAGCAAATTGGAACACTCGGGTACTGGACCCAAACACCGAGCCCAATGTAAGTCTACGGGAAACCCGAGCACTTTTACCGCGATCCCCCCCACCAGGGTCCTTTTAAAATGTCTAAAAACGTCTGAAAATGATGGAAACACTGCTCAAATGACATGGGAACATCATGGGGATTGCCCCTGGATTTCTGACTCATAGGTCACAGCTGTAAACAATGTTGTCAGTTTCACGCCATTTGTACAGGCGCACCAAAAAACATAATAAAGCTATAAGGAAAATTTGACCACAGAACTGATCTAATACTGGATCCCACAAAAAATGTCAATGTATAGCAGAATGTGAGAATTAAAATTTAACTTTTAATATATTCTTTAAAAGAAACAAAAAAATATATACAGTACAGACCAAAAGTTTGGACACACCTTCTCATTTAAAGATTTTTCTGTATTTTCATGACTATGAAAATTGTACATTCACACTGAAGGCATCAAAACTATGAATTAACACATGTGGAATTATATACTTAAAAATGTGTGAAACAACTGAAATTATGTCTTATTTTCTAGGTTCTTCAAAGTAGCCACCTTTTGCTTTGATGACTGCTTTGCACACTCTTGATGAGCTTTAAGAGGTAGTCACCGGGAATGGTCTTCCAACAATCCTGAAGGAGTTCCCAGAGATGCTTAGCACTTGGTGGCCCTTTTGCCTTCACTCTGCGGTCCAGCTCACTCCAAACCATCTCGATTGTGTTCAGGTCTGGTGACTGTGGAGGCCAGGTCATCTGGCTTAGCACCCAATCACTCTCCGTCTTGGTCAAATAGCCCTTACACAGCCTGGAGGTGTTTGGGGTCATTGTCCTGTTGAAAAATAAATGGTGGTCCAACTAAACGCAAACCGGATTGAATAGCATGCCGCTGCAAGATGCTGTGGTAGCCATGCTGGTTCAGTATGCCTTCAATTTTGAATACATCCACAACAGTGTCACCAGCAAAGCACCCCCACACCTCCTCCTCCATGCTTCATGGTGGGAACCAGGCATGTAGAGTCCATCCGATCACCTTTTCACGGTGGTTGGAACCAAAGATCTCAAATTTGGATTCATCAGACCAAAGCACAGATTTCCACTGGTCTAATGTCCATTCCTTGTGTTCATTAGCCCAAACAAGTCTCTTCTGCTTGTTGCCTGTTCTTAGCAGTGGTTTCCTAGCAGCTATTTTACCATGAAGGCCTGCTGCACAA
Source organism: Ranitomeya variabilis (assembly GCF_051348905.1). Taxonomy (NCBI): domain Eukaryota; kingdom Metazoa; phylum Chordata; class Amphibia; order Anura; family Dendrobatidae; genus Ranitomeya; species Ranitomeya variabilis. The sequence goes on from NC_135235.1 coordinate 355,394,292, forward strand.
AGTCTCCTCTTAAAAGTTGTTGTACAGAGGTGTCTGCTGCTAAAACTGTGTGGCATTGACCTGGTCTTTAATCTGAGCTGCTGTTAACCTGTGATTTCTGAGGCTGGTGACTCGGATAAACTTATCCTCAGAAGCAGAGGTGACTCTTGGTCTTCCTTTACTGGGGTGGTCCTCATGTGAGCCAGTTTCTTTAAAGCACTTGATGGTTTTTGCCACTGCACTTGGGGACACTTACAAAGTTTGCCCAATTTTTCGGACTGACTGACCTTCATTTCTCAAAGTAATGATGACCACTCATTTTTCTTTACTTAGCTGCTTTTTTCTTGCCATAATACAAATTCTAACAGTCTATTCAGTAGGACTATCAGCTGTGTATCCACCAGACTTCTGCACAACACAACTGATGGTCCCAACCCCATTTATAAGGCAAGAAATCCCACTTATTAAACCTGAAAGGGCACTCCTGTGAAGTGAAAACCATTTCCGGTGACTACCTCTTGAAGCTCATCAAGAGAATGCCAAGAGTGTGCAAAGCAGTCATCAAAGCAAAAGGTGGCTACTTTGAAGAACCTAGAATATAAGACATATTTTCAGTTGTTCACACTTCTTGTGGTATATAATTCCACATGTGTTAATTCGTAGTTTTGATGCCTTCAGTGTGAATTTACAATTTTCATAGTCATGAAATTACAGAAAAATCTTTAAATGAGAAGGTGTGTCCAAACTTTTGGTCTGTATTGTATATTTAATTTGTCTTTTCAGCGTCATTTGAGAAAAACCTTATCAAGGTTGAAACATCACACGCTTTTTGATTCTTTGGTTTCACTTCAAGACTGTATTTCTTTTTTGGTGCAAATTTTTGTAACATTAACCCCTTCACCCCCAAGGGTGGTTTGCACGTTATGGACCGGGCCAATTTTTACAATTCTGACCACTGTCCCTTTATGAGGTTATAACTCTGGAACGCTTCAACGGATCTTGGCGATTCTGACATTGTTTTCTCGTGACATATTGTACTTCATGATAGTGGTAAAATTTATTTGATATTACCTGCGTTTATTTGCAAAAAAAATGGAAATTTGGCGAAAATTTTGAAAATTTTGCAATTTTCCAACTTTGAATTTTTATGCCCTTAAATCACAGAGATATGTCACACAAAATACTTAATAAGTAACATTTCCCACATGTCTACTTTACATCAGCACAATTTTGGAACCAAAATTTTTTTTTGTTAGGAGTTATAAGGGTTAAAAGTTGACCAGCAATTTCTCATTTTTACAACACCATTTTTTTTTTTTAGGGACCACATCTCATTTGAAGTCATTTTGAGGGGTCTATTTGATAGAAAATACCCAAGTGTGACACCATTCTAAAAACTGCACCCCTCAAGGTGCTCAAAACCATATTCAAGAAGTTTATTAACCCTTCTGGTGCTTCACAGGAATTTTTGGAATGTTTAAATAAAAATGAACATTTAACTTTTTTTCACAAAAAATTTACTTCAGCTCCAATTTGTTTTATTTTACCAAGGGTAACAGGAGAAAATGGACCCCAAAAGTTGTTGTACAATTTGTCCTGAGTACGCCGATACCCCATATGTGGGGGTAAACCACTGTGTGTGCGCATGACCGAGCTCGGAAGCGAAGGAGCACCATTTGACTTTTCAATGCAAAATTGACTGGAATTGAGATGGGACGCCATGTTGCGTTTGGGGAGCCCCTGATGTGCCTAAACATTGAAACCCCCCACAAGTGACACCATTTTGGAAAGTAGACCCCCTAAGGAACTTATCTAGAGGTGTGGTGAGCACTTTGACCCACCAAGTGCTTCACAGAAGTTTATAATGCAGAACCGGAAAAATAAAAAATCATATTTTTTCACAAAAATTATCTTTTCACCCCCAATTTTTTATTTTCCCAAGGGTAAGAGAAGAAATTGGACCCCAATAGTTGTTGTACAATTTGTCCTGAGTACGCTGATACCCCATATGTGGGGGTAAACCACTGTTTGGGCGCATGGGAGAGCTCGGAAGGGAAGTAGCACCGTTTGACTTTTCAATGCAAAATTGACAGGAATTGAGATGGGACGCCATGTTGCGTTTGGAGAGCCACTGATGTGCCTAAACATTGAAACCCCCCACAAGTGACACCATGTTGGAAAGTAGACCCCCTAAGGAACTTATCTAGATGTGTGGTGAGCGCTTTAACCCACCAAGGGCTTCACAGAAGTTTATAATGCAGAGCCGTAAAAATAAAACTAAAATTTTTTCCCACAAAAATTATTTTTCAGCCCCCAGTTTTGTATTTTCCCGAGGGTAACAGGAGAAATTGGACCCCAAAAGTTGTTGTCCAATTTGTCCTGAGTGCGCTGATACCCCATATGTGGGGGGGAACCACCGTTTGGACGCATGGAAGGGCTCGGAAGGGAAGGAGCACTGTTTTACTTTTTCAACGCAGAATTGGCTGGAATTGAGATCGGACGCCATGTCGCGTTTGGAGAGCCCCTGATGTGCCGAAACAGTGGAAACCCCCCAATTATAACTGAAACCCTAATCCAAACACACCCCTAACCCTAATCCCAACAGTAACCCTAACCACACCTCTAACCCTGACACACCCCTAACCCTAATCCCAACCCTATTCCCAACCGTAAATGTAATCTAAACCCTAACTGTAACTTTAGCCCCAACCCTAACCCTAACTTTAGCCCCAACCCTAACTGTAGCCTTAACCCTAGCTCCAACCCTAGCCCTAATGGGAAAATGGAAATAAATACATTTTTTTTATTTTTCCCTAACTAAGGGGGTGATGAAGGGGGGTTTGATTTACTTTTATAGCGAGTTTAGCGGATTTTTATGATTGGCAGCCGTCACACACTGAAAGACGCTTTTCATTGCAAAAAATATTTTTTGCGTTACCACATTTTGAGAGCTATAAATTTTCCATATTTTGGTCCACAGAGTCATGTGAGATCTTGTTTTTTGCGGGACGAGTTGACGTTTTTATTGGTAACATTTTCGGACATGTGACAGTTTTTGATCGCTTTTTATTCCGATTTTTGTGAGGCAGAATGACCAAAAACCAGCTATTCATGAATTTCTTTTGGGGGAGGCGTTTATACCGTTCCGCGTTTGGTAAAATTGATAAAGCAGTTTTATTCTTCGGGTTAGTACGATTACAGCGATACCTCATTTATATTATTTTTTTATGTTTTGGCGCTTTGATACGATAAAAACTATTTTATGGAAAAAATAATTATTTTTGCATCGCTTTATTCTCAGAACTATAACTTTTTTATTTTTTTGCTGATCATGCTGTATGGCGGCTCGTTATTTGTGGGACAAGATGACGCTTTCAGCGGTACCATTATTTATATCTGTCTTTTTGATCGCGTGTTATTCCACTTTTTGTTCGGCGGTATGATAATAAAGCGTTGTTTTTTGCCTCTTTTTTTTTTTTTTTCTTACGGTGTTTACTGTAGGGGTTAACTAGTGGGCCAGTTTTATAGGTCGGGTTATTACGGACGCGGCGATACTAAATAAGTGTACTTTTATTGCTTTTTTTATTTTATTTAGATAAAGAAATGTATTTATGGGAATAATATATATATTTTTTTTTTATTTTTATTTTTTTTTTTTACACATTTGGAACAATACAGATCGGTGATCTGCCAGTTTGCATAGCACTCTGACAGATCACTGATCTGAGAGAAGTGCAGGCTGCTTCACAGTGCCTGCTCTGAGCAGGCTTCTGTGAAGCCACCTCCCTCCCTGCAGGACCCGGATCCGCGGCCATCTTGGATCCGGGTCTGGAGCAGGCAGGGAGGGAGGTAAGACCCTCGCAGCAACGCGATCACATCGCGTTGCTGCGGGGGGCTCAGGGAAGCCCGCAGGGAGCCCCCTCCCTGCGCGATGCTTCCCTGCACCGCCGGCACATCGCGATCATGTTTGATCGCGGTGTGCCGGGGGTTAATGTGCCGGGAGCGGTCCGTGACCGCTCCTGGCACATAGTGCCGGATGTCAGCTGCGATAGGCAGCTGACACCCGGCCGCGCTCCCCCCGTGAGCGCCGCCGATCGCGTTGGACGTACTATCCCGTCCGTGGTCATGGGGGCCCACCCCACCTCGACGGGATAGTACGTCCGATGTCAGGAAGGGGTTAAATACTTTCTGCAAACTAATTGAGAGTGCAGCTGTTTGACCATTCTTTGAATGGCACATAAGCAGACATCTTGTTTCATTTATGAAGGAGTGACTCTTAAAGTCACAAAGCCTATTTTTCGAGGGACATCAGACGACATTGTTCTTAAAGGGCCATTAAACAGTGGGTCTTCTTATACTGTTATTGCCTATGCAGTGAGTGGCTGGGCTGCCAAATATTATGACAGTCCAATACCCCTTTCACGAGATGTACAGGAGGTCCTCGTGAAAAAATGTTGCATTGAATTCAAGGCCTGCCCTGCCCGAAAGTTAAATGCACCCCAATAATTGTTTCTGCAGACCTACTTGAGGGCTTCATGTCACAATTGTTCCCATTAGAAGAAAGTGTGTTTCCCATACTGTTTTATGCATTGAACGCAAGGCCTGGCCTGTCCCAAAGTCACATGCACCCCAATAAGCCTTTCAGCAGACGTACTTTACTGCCTCATGACAAAATTGTTCCCATTAGAATAAAGCGTGTCTCCCATACTGTTTTCTTATGCATTGAATGGAAGGCCTGTTCTGCACCAATGTTATATGCACCTAGGGGCATAACTACAACATGTGCAGGGGTTGCAATTGCACCTGGGCCCTAGAGCCTAGGGGGCACTAAAAGTCCCTTTGGCCTATAGAAAAAGACTATTGCTATTAAAGATTTAAAATATTTGGGGGCCCTGTTGGAGCTTTCGCATCAGGGCCCATGAGTTCGAAGTTCTCTGGCACCCCCTTACCCTCAGGTCAGACGGGGAACTTCACCTAGGATAATTAGTCGCCAGAAAGGCTGACTGCTATGTACTGGCAGTGGGGTAAACACTGCAGTGAGGGTGATATAATTATTCCCAGCCGCAGCTGAGCAATACACTATAAAAAAACGTTCCGTCACTGGCAGCGTTACCCACCAGCGCAGGACAATAAAGCTGCCACCAGCTCCTGTTTCTTGAATTAATAGTGGGTCAGGAGCCAACCCAATTAGTAGCGTAATTTACTTCAGAGGAAGTGAAAATACGTTATAGAGCAAGGAGGAACGAAGCTAGTAATTTTATATATTTTACTCTAAAAGGTAGACAGGGTTTACAAAAGTGTAAAAAGATGTTGTAAAATTTGACCATTATATACAGAACGATTACAAATAAAAAAGGACTAAAGTTGCAAGAAAACACAGTTCTCTCATCATTTCAGATCATGGCAAACCATGTGGTGGCGGAGGGGGCGACATCAAAATGCATCAAAGAAGCTTGCAGAGCTGCTGTTAGTTCTTTTCCTGAGCAAAGACTAGTGAAAAAAAATGAGCTCTCACTCAATTTTAACCCCTGGTCGTGACATCACTGAGTGCGCAGAGCTATGGACTCGAATCCCCTTTCCAGAGAGACTCAGAACTTTATTAAAATTCATATTCATCCTAGCGTGCGCTGGGAACATCGTAGAGTGACGCCGGGGTAGCTGAGTGACCCAGTTAAGTAGTAATCAATTTCTCCATTTCTGCTAGGCGCTGTGGTTAAAAAACGTACTTGTGTGTAGCCCTATTGTCGCACAACCCAAATACATAACTTTTATGTCTCTGTCACCTGAGGTCGAAATATTCCATCTGGAATCACTATTGTACAACAAAGATGCATGGCTGCAGCAAAGAACTGGTTTTGATAGTTTCACATTCTTGGGTGAGGGGGGGCAAGAGCCGCTTAGAATTTCACCGTGCTGACAGGCAGAGAGGTATAGCTGCTTGGTGCTGATGTGGGGGGAAAAAAGGTGGGGGGGATCGAATCTGCAGCATGTGTGCAAGCCATGGAACCTTCTAGAACTATACTCCAAATATGGCATATTTATATTATCGAGACAGTCCCCCATACTGTTTTCTTATGCATATTGAATGCAAGGCCTGGCCTGTCCTAAAGTTACAAACAAGAGCGCGTGCACTACTGGATGGAGGTGCAAAGGTAGGTTCCCACACCTTACAATAGAAAAAATGAAAACCTTGCACTCAACTTAGATGCTCAAGTGAAGAATTTAATGTAGTACACCACAAAACGTTTCGGTCCAAAAGGCAGGACCTTCATCAGTTACGTACTTAAGGAACAGTGGAGGGTAGACACGACTGGCGTGTCAGTAGGCACATGCGACTGTAGTGTCTGTATGCGAATAATAGGTGAAAGAAACCAGACCTACTGGTATCTGTTGTTGCTAGTGAGCGTGCCCAGTTCAGACGCGGTGTCCACCGCTCGTCTCTACTGACACGCCAGTCGTGTCTACCCTCCACTGTTCCTTAAGTACGTAACTGATGAAGGTCCTGCCTTTTGGACCGAAACGTTTTGTGGTGTACTACATTAAATTCTTCACTTGAGCATCTAAGTTGAGTGCAAGGTTTTCATTTTTTCTGTCCTAAAGTTACAAGCACCCAAATAAGCCTTTCAGCAGACATACTTTACTGCCTCATGACAAAATTGTTCCCATTAGAAGAAAGCGTGTCTCCCATACTGTTTTCTTATGCATTGAATGCAAGGCATGGCCTGTCACAAAGTTACATGCATTCTAATAACCCTTTGAAACCACGTACTGGATGGCCACATGAAAGTTCACATTGGTTTTTTTTTTATTTATTTTTATTTATTTATTTTTTTAATTACCATAAATTTTGTCCATGAAGTGAATGCAAGGCCTGGCCATGCACCACAATCCCCCTTGGAAGAAACGTGTAGGAGGGTCTTAAAAAAAGTCACATTAAAAAGGAGCACTTCACCTATATGTGGAATGCCCATACACTAAGTTTATGGGCTAACATACATTTCCCCCTGGGGTTACACACTTTTTTTTTTTTTTTTTTTTTTTTTAAATTATTTACGGGCATCATAAACACCCTTTCTAAAAATGATGACTGTTGCATCACGGAATACCTTCACCCTAGTGTTTTAGTGGTGGTGCCTGAAGAGACGTGGAGGATGTCCTCATATGTCTCTATTCCCAATTTAAAGGAGCAGGTCTCCTACATTTCCCCCTGGGGGAGTAAAAATGTTTTTGGTTTCAAATAAGTAACGGGCATTATAAAAAACACTCTTGCATGGAATACGTTCACCCTGGTGTTATAGTGGTTGTGGATGACGAGGATAAGGAGGAGGATAACACCAAATGGACAAAATCAGGAAGTGTATATCCATGTGTGGTTGTGAAGAGGTGCATGAGAATACATCTCCCCCAAAAAAACACAATGTATTTGAGGTGCTGTTTTCATTCGGTGGTGTACAGAAGTCTTGCCCAATCCAGCCCTTGTTCATTTTTATAAGAGTCAGCCTGTCAGCATTTTCAGTTGACAGGCGGATTTGCTTATCAGTTATAATTCCAGTGGCAATAAAAACCCGCTCTGACAGAACGCTAGCAGCAGGGCAGGCCAGGACCTCCAAGACATAGAGAGTCAGTTCATTCCACGTGTCCAGCTTGGATACCCAGTAATTAAAAGGCACAGAGGAATCACGGAGGACGTTTGCATGATCAGCAAGGTACTCCTCAGCATCTTCCCAAACATTGCACTTCTTGTGACAGCACCCCTTGCCTCTGTGCCGGCGGGAAGGGAGGGTCTGAGAAAACTTTCCCAGAACTTTGCCATTGTTCTCTTGCCTGTGCTGAATTGTACTTCTGTCTCCCTCACTTGTACTCCTTGGTTGTACAACAAACTGACATCTGCTGCCAGCGTACTCAGATGGGAAATTTTTTGGTAATTCCGCTAAAAGGGTGGTAAAAACGTATTGCACCATTTTAGTACACCTGTCTACCTCTGGAAGAAGAGATTTAAAGTTCTCCTTGTAGCATGGGTCTAGAAGTTTCACCAACCAGTAATGAGAGTCACCGAAAATGTTAATATGAGGGTCACAGGAAGAGCAACAAAGTCAGCCATACGTGTCAGACTGCTAACAGGCAAGACTTACATGTCCTCACCAACAGGACAACTGAGCAGGCTGTCCTCCTCCTCCTCCCGGTCCTCAGGCCATCCACGCTGAACAGACGGTATGACAGCTGTGCTTGTAGTACCATCTATAGCGCATGAAAGTAGAAAGTAGCTCCTGTTCTTCCCCTTCTCCTCATTGTTTACCATCCACATTGGGACGACATGAGGCTGGGCTGTGTGTAATCACCCTGTATGGTTCCTTGCTCCATGTCCTAGTAATCCACCTGCAATGAATCCTCCTTAATTATGAGCAGAGAGGTTTTCAGAGTGCAGAGAAGCAGGATGGTGATGCTAATTATGGCGTCATTGCCGCTCACCATCTTGGTGCAGTCCTCAAAGTTTAGTACGATGGTACATATGCCTGACATCCATGTCCACTCCTGAGGTCTTATGTGTGGAGTCTGAACTGAATAACGATGGCCTTGTTGATGCCTGTAGTCAACTGCCCTCTTCTGCTCACAAATCCTTTCCAACATATGCAGTGTAGAGTTCCAACACGTGGGGACATCATACACCAGTCGGTGAGCCGAAAGCTGCAAACGCTGCTGAAGCATGGCAAGGGAGGCTGAAGCTGTAGCTGACTTTCTAAAATGGACAGACCGGAGGCGTACTTTCACTAGCAGATTCGGTAGCTCCGGGTAGCTTTTCAGAAAACGTTGAACAACAAGGTTAAAGGGCCACTGTCACCCCCCTCCAGCCGTTATAAACTTAAAGAGCCACCTTGTGCAGCAGTCACGCTGCAGTCTAACAAGGTGGTTCTTTTAGTTTTTGATTCAGTTATTCCCTAAATAAAGCGTTTTAAAATTTGTAGAAAATAACCTGTCCTCAGACCTGGAGGCGGTCCGAAGCTTCCTCGGTGAATCTCCCAACGGCCGTCACTCTTCTCTTCTGTGGATGTGGTCGCCGCCCCCTGAGCGCTGTTTCTTCTTACGCACAGCGCAGGCGCCGGATTTAAGCAACGAGTACACTCGCTCATCCCTAGCTATGACACTAAAAAAAAATAAATAAATAAATAAATTGGAGTACTAAAATTGTGAAATATTTAGCGCAATTAGATGCGATGCGTGTGGCGTACAAATCACAGTAATAAATATAAGAACTGTAGCTAAATATTTTTGGGCCAGCTTAAGATTTTTTGGTCAGCAAAATGGTGTCCAAAAATGTTGTAAGACACTCCAAAAAATACTATAGTACCAAGAAAAAAAGGCCAGAATTTTCTGCGCACTCACATCTGATGCCTGGGACAATAAAAACACGTTTTAAATTGTTAGATTGTCACCCTCTTGTATTAAAATGACCTGGCTGTAGTCTGCAGTGTGACCAAGCAAATAAATGTAGAAAAAAAAGGGGGCTATGGATTGCTTTGTATTAAAATTAGCAGGTATAAGATGCAAAAAAAAAAAAAAAAAATCCTAGCCACGGATACCTGCAGCTAGGTATATATAAAATATACAGCAGCAGACAGTAATGGAGCCTTTTGATGTATGCAGGGAGATCTATATACTCACATAGAGTGCCTGCATGCCTTTCACTGTTGTGGATATGCGCACATAGACTCCCCTGCCTACCTAGCACTGCAAGCTATACACCCCCCGAATTAGCCCTAAAAAGAACTGTTTGTTTATCAGGATTTGTGAATTGAACAATAGTAGACCACACTAACTAATAAAAGAACAAATCTGACCCCATCTCAGCAGCAGCTCTCTCTACACTAGACCCGGATCGCGACCCCAACATCGGACCGGACCGCAGCGGGACCGCCCCTGGGTGAGTATAATCTAACCTTTATTTCTCATCTTTCAGGATACATCGGGGGCTTATCTACAGCATTATAGAATGCTGTAGATAAGCCCCTGATGCCGGTGGGCTTAGCTCAGGTACAATTTTTGGGGTGACAGATTCCCTTTAAGGTATTTTCAGAGATGAATGCTTATCATCCACAAATTTTGACTTTTGTGGAAATGCACGTCACTAGATATCCAGTTATGTGTTTAACCCCTTCCCGACATGTGACGGTATAGTACGTCACATGTCGGGACCCCCGCTTTGATGTGCGCTCCGGCGGTGAGCGCACATCAAAGTCGCGACATGTCAGCTGTTTTTTACAGCTGACATGTGCGCGCAATAGCGGCGGGTGAAATCGCGATCACCCGCCGCTATTAACTAGTTAAATGCCGCTGTCAAACGCAGACAGCGGCATTTAATTACCGCATCCGGCCGTGCGGCCGGATATGAGCGCATCGCCGACCCCCGTCACATGATGCTTGTACATTGTAACCATAGAGGTCCTGGAGACCTCTATGGTTACTGATCGCCGGTGGCTGTGAGCGCCACCCTGTGGTTGGCGCTCACAGCACACCGGCATTTTAGCTACATAACAGCGATCTGATGATCGCTGTTATGTAGCAGAGCCGATCGGGCTGTGCCTGCTTCTAGCCTCCCATGGAGGCTATAGAAGCATGGCAAAAGTTAAAAAAAAAAGTAACAAAAAAGTGAAAAAAATAAAAAAAATATAAAAGTTTAAATCACCCCCCTTTCACCCCAATCAAAATAAATCAATAAAAAAAAAACCCAACCTACACATATTTGGTATCGCCGCGTTCAGAATCGCCCGATCTATCAATAAAAAAAAAGCATTAACCTGATCGCTAAACGGCGTAATGAGAAAAAAAATCGAAACGCCAGATTTACGTTTTTTTGGTCGCCACGACATTGCATTAAAATGCAATAACGGGCGATCAAAAGAACGTATCTGCACCAAAATGCTATCATTAAAAATGCCAGCTCGGCACGCAAAAAATAAGCCCTCACCTGACCCCAGATCACGAAAAATGGAGACGCTACGAGTATCGGAAAATGGCGCAATTTTGTTTTGTTTTTTGCAAAGTTTGGAATTTTTTTTCACCACTTAGGTGAAAAATAACCTAGTCATGTTAGGTGTCTATGAACTCGTACTGACCTGGAGAATCATAATGGCAGGTCAGTTTTAGCATTTAGTGAACCTAGCAAAATAGGCAAGCAAAAAACAAGTGTGGGATTGCACTTTTTTTGCAATTTCACTGTACTTGGAATTTTTTTCCCGTTTTCTAGTACACAACATGGTAAAACCAATGATGTCGTTCAAAAGTACAACTTGTCCCGCAAAAAATAAGCCCTCACATGGCCAAATTGACGGAAAAATAAAAAAAGTTATGGCTCTGGGAAGGAGGGGAGCGAAAAACGAAAACGGAAAAAGCTCCGGGGGTGAAGGGGTTAAACAAACCTTGGGTAAAGTGGTAGCTACATTCTTTCCACACGAGTTACTCGAAAGGGGTTTCACCTTTAATTTATAAAGAAATTTGTTTTTGTAAATGCCAATCTGAGCTCCATGGAATATGTATTGTCCATGATGAGCTCCAAGAAATATGTATTATGTATTTACAACCCACCTCAGGCTAATTTAACCCTTTAGTGACCAAGCCAATTTTGATAATTCTGACCAGTGTCACTATGCGGTAATAACTCTGGAACGCTTCATAGTTATATAGTTACATAGTTATTAAGGCTGAAGGAAGACTAAGTCCATCTAGTTCAACCCATAGCCTAACCTAACATGCCCTAACATCTTAATGATTCTGAGACTGTTTTTGAGAGACATATTTATACAGTTATAAAGGGATGAAGAAAGTTGACCAGCAATTTCTTATTTTTCCAACAAAATTTACAAAACCAGGTTTGTTTTGTTTTTTTTCCAGGACACATTTGAAGTTACTTTGAAGGGCCTATGTTACAGAAAACACCACAAAGTGCCACCATTCAAAAACTGCACCCCTCAAAACTACATTCAACAAGTTTATTAACCCTTCAGGTGCTTCACAGGAACTAAGACAATGTGGAAGGGTTTTTTTTTTGTTTTTCCCCGTCACAAAACTTTAACCCCAATTTTCATTTTTATTTTCACAAGGGTAAAATGGACGCAAAAATTTGTTGTGCAATTTCTCCTGAGTATGCAGATATCCCATATGTGGGGGAAAAAATCAACTGTTTGGGTGCACAGCAGGTCTCATAAGGGAAACAGAACAGTTTTTGAATGCAAAAATGGCTGGAATCGAGAGCGGTTGCCATGTCGCGTTTGGAGAGCCCCTGATGTGCCTAAACGGTAAAAAAAAAACACAAGTGACACTGTTTTGGAAACTAGACCCCTCAAGGAATGTATATAGATGCCTGATGACCACCTTGAACCCCCCCCCCAGGTGCTGCATATAGGTTTATAAAGTAGAGATGTGAAAATAAAAAATCACATTTTAATTGATAAGAGCCGTATTCAGCACCGGGCGTGGGGAGCAGCGCTTACTATGTCGCTTCTTCGCTGGCGCCCGCCCTTGTGGTACTGATGCGGCAAGTATTACACACACGGACACAGACATCTCCGGTACCGGAAATATCAGGAAGTGTGAAACAGACCTTATAGCGGGTTTTTATGTTTGGCTGCTGTCACACTAAAAGAGGTTTTATATTGCAAAAAATAGCTTTTGCATCACCATATTTTGAGAGCTATAATTTTTTCATATTTCGGCAGACAGTCATGTGAGGTCTCGTTTTTTGCGGGACGAGTTGATGTTTTTATTGGTACCATTTTCGGGCACATGACATTGGGTGGCGTTTATTCCATTCCATGTGTGGTAAAATTCATAAGTATTTAGCCAATAGTGGAATCCAAATAGTCTTTAATGTATATCGTTTTGGATTAAAATGTAACTTTTAATATGTTTAATCTAAAAGGATTAACCATAAAGTATAAAATAAGTGCAAGGTGCATAAGACAAAACAATAAACCATTGTGGGGTGCAACAAGAGAACGCGGGGAAATTATATGTACTTGACCCCAATATCTGTAATATTCTGTACCATGAATCCAATACCTCTTTGGCGCTGATCAATTACAAAATTCTTAGCCACGGTGTATAGGTATAACCTCTATGGATCAGGCATATTTGGAGATGCCAATCTATGGTCATATCCACTCAGTGCATCCTCCACAAAATGCAGTCAAACACCCACTGTATCATACATAAATAATCAAAAAAACACAATCTACATCATATTGCATTGCAGTGGGTGTGACCCATACAGTATATGCATCGGGACCTTATCCATACTATCAGGTCCAGATACTATCCACAGATTAAACCCTCTTTTGAGAGCACATGTTAAACAGCCAGGGTACGCAAAACAAATGGGGTCAACAGAGTCATTAGTGTCAATATACACGTGGTGTCACTAAATAATGCATCGACCAATTATATCCATTGCACACTCAAAGATTGACACTTTCACCTTCCCCTTTAGGATTTGAAGGTATTGACACAGCACTAACAATAGGCATTTAAAACAAACTGGAAAGGTCTCACCCGCATTGATGTCATCAAGGACATAGTATAATACCGAATGCGGCAGTGGACCCCTTTGTCTCCCCCTTTCCGACGCGTTTCGCTAAGGCTACTTTCACACTAGCGTTAACTGCAATCCGTCACAATGCGTCGTTTTGCAGAAAAAACGCATCCTTCAAAAGTGCTTGCAGGATGCGTTTTTTCTCCATTGACTAACATTAGCGACGCATTGCGACGGATTGCCACACGTCGCAACTGTCGTGAGACGGTTGCGCCGTGTTGTGGTGGTCCGCCGGGAGCAAAAAACGTTACATGTAACGTTTTTTTGCTCCCGACGGTCCGCTTTTTCCGACCGCGCATGCGCGGCCGGAACTCCGCCCCCACCTCCCCGCACCTCACAATGGGGCAGCGGATGCGCTGGAAAAATGCATCCGCTGCCCCCGTTGTGCGGCGGAGACAACGCTAGCGTCGGTGACCTCTGCCCGACGCACTGCGACGGGCCGAGCCCGACGCTAGTGTGAAAGTAGCCTTAGTCACCAAACTCCAACTCAGTCCCCCTCCAGATGATGAAAACAACATCTATATAGCGCAGCCACAGAACTATTCTATCCTCTGCGACAGTTGATGTTTCCTTAAACACGACTTTTTCCTCCCACAAGCCCAGGAGCAAATTAGAATAAGCGGGTGCACAGGGGCTATCCATTGCTTTGACCTTTTGATTGCAGGGCGCTAATATAAAGACGGACAACGTTTGTGTGTCCACACATTATGACAGCATCGTTTTGATGGCACTATCACACTGGCCTCAGTACATCCCCTGATGAGCATTGCGAAACGCGTCGGTAGGGGGAGACAAAGGGTTCCACTGCCGCATTCGGTATTATACCATGTCCTTGATGACATCAATGCAGGCGAGACCTTTCCAGTTTGTTTTAAATGCCTAGTATTAATGCTGTGTCAATATCTTCAAATCCTAAAGGGATTTCCGTCCCTGTATGCATGCCTCCATATCCCCTATTCCTCCCTGTGTCCATGTTTCCCATAGGAAAAAAAATTAAAAAAAAACGGTTTTTACTTACCGGTAATAGGATTTTACAGAGTCCACGACAGCACCCTTACGAGAGAGGGGATCCGCCCACCATCTGGACAGGAACCTACAGGATTTAAAGGGGCGGTCCCCCTCACCACTCCAGTTTGTGTTTCAGAGTATAAGGGACACCGCCCATTGAGTTAGTACATAAACATATATACTTAAACATTACTAAAATACCACCACCTCTAAAAGAGTGATAACGAATAGCACACTTTCCAAAGAGTGCAGGAAACCAGTGATTAACTACGGGGGGGAATGTGCGGGTGCTGTCGTGGACTCTGTAAAATCCTATTACCGGTAAGTAAAAACCGGTTTTCCTATCGCCACGACAGCACCCTTATGAGAGACTTTCAAAGACTAATCACCTGGGAGGGACTACAGCACTAAGTACTGAACGGCCAAAGTCTAAATTGGCCTTACATGATAGATCAAGACGGTAATGATTATAAAAGGTGGAAGGAGATGACCATGTTGCCGCCTTACATATCACATCTATGGAGACGTCCGTTTTCTCCGCCCAGGATGAGGCCATGGCTCGAGTGGAGTGGGCCTTGATGCCTTCTGGTGGAGTCTGACCTTTGGCAGTATAGGCAAGACATATTGCATCTCTGATCCATCTGGCAATAGAACCTTTAGTAACACTCGCCCCCTTCCTTGGGTTCTGAAAGGAGACAAACAGAGCCCTACTCTGCCTCCAGGGTTCTGTTTTGTGTAGGTACTCTAATACAGTTCTTCTAACGTCTAGCATATGACATTTTTGTTCTTCTGCTGAAACTGGGTTATCACAAAAAGAAGGCAAATATATTTCCTGACTCCTATGGAATTTAGAGGCTACCTTCGGTAGGTATGCTGGGTCAGGCTTCAAGACTAGCCTATCATGAAAGATCATTAGATAAGGAGGGTCTACTGACAACGCTTGCATATCACTCACTCTTCTAGCAGAAGTCAAGGCTACTAGCAGGGCCGTCTTTAAAGTTAAATTTTTAATGGAGACAGAATCTAACGGCTCAAAGGGGGGTTCTGTTAAAGCGTCTAAAACCAAATTTAGATCCCATGGCAGTAATCTAACAATATGAACGGGGTTACTCCGATCCATAGCTTTCATAAATCTAGATACCCATCTATTTCCTGCTACATTGCTGTTATACAATGCCCCCAGAGCAGATACCTGGAACCTAAGGGTATTTACCGCCAAACCCAATTCACGGCCTTTCTGTAAAAACTCCAGAATAGCCGGAATTGGAATTTTATCCGTAAAGAGCTGTTGGTGAAAGGCAAGAAATTTTTTCCAGACCTTACAGTAAATTTTAGTAGTAATTTCCTTTCGGCTACTTAAAAGGGTAGATATTAAAGCATTAGAAAATCCCCTCCTTTTCAATAATTCCCTCTCAAATTCCACGCCGTGAGATGCAGAGATTCCACATTGGGATAACGGAATGGACCCTGAGAAAGAAGATCTGGAATTACGGGCAACACCCAGGGGTCGGTCACTGACATTGCCCTGAGTAAGGAGAACCATGCCCTCCTGGGCCAGAAGGGGGCAATCAGGATTACCCTCGCCCCCTCCTTCCTGATCTTCCTGAGAACTAGCAGAATCAGACATAGTGGGGGAAATGCATAGGCTAGAGGGAACCCCCAATGAATCTGAAGGGAGTCCACTACGGAAGGGTTGTCCGCTACCCGAAGGGATGCAAACTTCCTGGTCTGTCTGTTTTCCCTCGTAGCAAACAGATCTATGACTGGTGATCCCCACAGACCCACTATCTGTTTGAAAACTAGCCGATTTAGAACCCACTCTCCCTGACGTAGAGAATGACGGCTGAGGTAGTCTGCCTGTATGTTGTGTTCTCCTCGTATGTGAGCCGCTGAAAGAGAGCGAAAATGAGTCTCGGCCATATTGAATATGTCTGTGGTGGTGATCATCAGAGACTTCGACCTCGTCCCTCCCTGATGGTTGAGGTATGCTACTACTGTCGTGTTGTCCGACTGGACTCTTACATGCGAGTCCTGAAGCAACGGTAGCCATCTGAGCAGGGTATTTCTTACCGCCGTGAGCTCCTTCCAATTGGAGGACTCTTGGGCTTCTAAGGGAGACCATTGCCCTTGAGTCCAAACATCTCCTATGTGAGCTCCCCATCCTATTGGACTGGCATCGGTCGTGATCGTGTTGTCTGGTACCATTTCCCAACAAACTCCGTTTGACAAATGTTCTATACTTAGCCACCATTTTAGACTGTTTAGAGTGGTGGTAGATAGCCTGAGATTTCCGCTTAACCGACCTTGAAGGCTCTTCTCTGTATCCAGGACCTGGGCTTGTAGTACCCGAGTGTGGAATTGAGCCCACAGAACAGCCGGTATACACGCTGTTAATGATCCCAACAGGGACATTGCATCTCTCAAGGTCAGATTTGGTCTTTTTATCACCGTGCTGACTTTGTGTATAACCTTCTGCTTCTTTTCTTCTGGAAGAAAACACAGCTGATTCTCTGAATTTAGCAGAATACCCAAGAAGGTCTGAATAGTCGATGGCCTTAGTTTTGACTTCTCTAGGTTGACCAACCAACCTAGGTCCTGTAGAGAAGATTTTATATAGTTTAGGCGATCTTTACACTGGACAAATGAATTACCCACTACCAGGAAGTCATCCAAGTAGGGTATAACTAAAGTATCTTGCTCTCTGACATAGGCCATTACTTCCGCAATGACCTTAGTAAACACCCTTGGTGCCATAGATAATCTAAATGGCACTGCCGTAAACTGAAAGTGCCTGACCTGATCGTTTAGGCGCACCGCCATTCTGAGGAACCGTTGGTGATCTTTGTGAATGGGCAGATGGTAGTATGCATCTTTTAAATCCAGGACTGTCATATAACACCTGGGAAAAAGAAGTTTAGTTGCCGATTTAATTGATTCCATTTTAAAGGCATGGTATTGTAAAAATGTGTTCAGTTTTCGTAAATTTATGATGGTTCGAAAGGAACCATCAGGTTTGGGGATTAAGAATAAGGGGGAATAGAACCCCTCTCCCTCCTGATCTTTTGGAACCTCTACAATAACTTCCTTTTGTCTCAACATTTGAATCTCTTTTTCCAGGGCCTTCTGTTGGTTTAAGGAACCAGGGGCAGTCAATACAAAATAATCTGAAGGTCTTACCTGGAACTCTAGTTTTAATCCGGACCTAACTATACCCAGGATCCAATTACTGGAAGTTACTTTGACCCATTGAGTATAAAAATGCCTTAATCTGCCCCCTACTGGAAGGTCCGATTTATCGGTAATTTCGCCTACGTCTTGAAGAAGATGAGGTGTTGAAGTCTGAATTTCTCTTCTTCGGCTCCGCCGACTCCCAATTTCGGGCTGAGTAATGTCTCCGGTATGGGAAACGTCTCTTGAAGGTATTCCTAAAGGTAGAATTGAACACTTTAGGAAAACCTTTCTTCCTATCATCAGCCTTAGCTAGGATGTCATCCAGCACTGGCCCAAACAAGTACTCACCCCTACACGGAATAGTACATAGTTTAGCTCTAGCCTGCGCGTCCCCCTTCCAGGTTTTAAGCCATAAGGCTCGCCGGGCAGCGTTTGAGAGTCCTGCTGATCTGGCTGCAAGTTTTAGGGAGTCTACCGAGGCGTCCGCCAAATATGCCACACCTTCCCGAATCTGGGATAGTGAATCCAGTAACTTGTCACGAGGCACCTTAGTTTTTAGCTGCTCCTCCAGCTGGGCTACCCAGACCATAACTGATCTGGCCGTGCAAGTGCCGGCAATTGCCGGTTTGAAAGCCCCCGACGATGCTTCCCAAACCTTTTTAAGGAACATGTCTGCTTTTCTGGCCGCAGGGTCTTTTAGAAGGCCTACATCCTCTAGCGGTAAGGTGGTTGATTTAGATGTGGAAGCCACAGCCGCATCCACTTTAGGAATTTTAACCCATTCCGCCAGGATTTTATCATCAAAGGGGTACCTTCTCTTCGCTGATGATGGCAGGAAACCCTTATCCTGCTTATCCCATTCTCGCTTAACAAGTTCTTTCACCGTGTCCTCTACCGGAAACGATTTACGGCTCCTTTGGCACAACCCTGCAAACATTAGATCTTGGGTTGACCTTGGCTCCTTGTTCTCTACAACCCCCATGGTGGTACGAACCACTTTAACTAGTGCGTCCATTCCATCCACTGAAAAACAAGGTCTCCCCTCTTCATCTGAAGAGGATGGTGATGAGGAACGTGAACATTCACCCTCTTGCATAGACGGGCTCGATCCTGGTGATACTTCCCTGGATCTTTCATGCCGACTGCTTTTAAGGGAACTACTAATTTCCTCCCTTATAACTGCCCTGAGGTCTGATGCACGAAGGGGAGCCTCCTCTTCCAAGGTCTGACAAATACAAGTTTGGCAGAGCCTTTTCTGATAACTATCAGGCAGGGGAACCGCACATAACGCACATTGCTTGTGCTTGAATTTAGCCGATTTCTTGGCCTAATAAAACAAAGCACAAGGACAGACAGGCTATATCAGCTACTTGGTTTTTTTGTAAACACTCACCAAGGCTGAACTGCATAGTACCGGTCTCTGAGGAGGGGAATCCATACGTGACGTTGAGGCACCTGCCTGCTCCTGCCCCCGTACCATGCTGCTGCTGCTCCTGGAGAGGCTGCTGTCCTTCTTACGCTGGTCAGGCACCTCCACCTGAAGGTGCTCTGTATCCGCAACCGAAGTCATAACTGCCGCATATTCTTCTGCAGACACCGCTGCTTAATACAGGCAGCCGCGCCTCCTCCCCCAGCATACCCCGGAAGTCCTACCATCCACTTCCGGGTCCTCTTGTATGAAGGACGCTGAGCCGGCGCCGCGCGCTTACAGACAGCGCTGCGGCGTTCACGCGACCCAGGGCGGCCTGCCTGACCCCTGGGAACGCGTACCACACGACCAGACAAGAAGGGGTCTGAAAAAAGAACACCCCCGACGCTGCTTCCAGAGTCCCCGATTCTGCCGTTCTCAAGGAAACCGCGCAGAGGCATGGTGGACCCAGGTAAGAGAATCCTGCAGGCTCCCGCCATCCGGACAGGAACCCAAACTGGAGTGGTGAGGGGGACCGCCCCTTTAAATCCTGTAGGTTCCTGTCCAGATGGTGGGCGGATCCCCTCTCTCGTAAGGATGCTGTCGTGGCGATAGGAAAAACATCCTGCTCACCTACCTGCGCGCCCTCAGTGCTGGCACTGCATCTCGTTCCGGCCGCCTGCATGCAGCTCTTCCTGTCAAGCGATCACGTGGTACCACTCATTAAGGTAATGAATATGCGCTCCACGCCTATGGGAGTGGAAATGCGTTCATATACATTACCATTATGAGCGGTACCACGTGATCGCTCGGCAGGAAGAGCTGCAGGCCCGGCGTCTGAAACGAGATGCAGTGCCAGCACCGAGGGCGCGCAGGTAGGCGAGTATGATGTGTGCTGGAAGCCGACTCCTGTAACCAGCTCCTCTGCCGAACCCCCCTCGCCCGCCGGCTTTCTGCACCGTGACTCGTGTACACAAGTATATACGGTATGTAAAAAATTATGTTTGCATCCCTTTTTTCTTAGAGCTATAACTTTTTTTTTCCGCTGATGGAGCTGTATCCCAGGGGCTTGTTTTTTTGCGGGACAAGATGACATTTTCAGCGTACCATGTTTATTTTTATCCGTCTTTTGATCGGCGGTTGTAAGGAAAATGTCCGATAATGTAAAAAACCATAGCTGAGGGATTTTTGCACGTCTAACCATGGTCCCAAAAGCTGCGGGCTAAACCCCCCCTTCCCTGTGTTTCTGAATGTCTGTGTAGAAGAGCTTTTATGGCTTCTTGCTGCATTCCTGACTTTCAGCTCCCAAATCCCTCATGCCCCTTCCAAAAGAATTTTTACGGTCGCTTGGGTAAGCTCAAACTCTCCTCCAGCTAGAGCTGGATTAGAAGTCTCTAGAATCCATGAGGATCTTTGTTCTAATATAATAAGATATTGGGCCCACGGTTTTATCTAGGAAAATGATGGTCCAGTTTGTGAAAGTCCATCGGCGCATCTATCTATCACAGTAAGCAGGAGCTTCTAACTCCATCAGGTAAAAAGTAGGGATTTCTCTGTAATTATGCATCACAAATAGAACATATTTGATCTCATTAGAATGCCAACGTTAATACGAGATGAATGCTGGGTTTGTTATGACTATGACATGTTCGGTAGCGGAGATACAGGCATTAGACAAACTTGTGTTAAATTTACTAAGACTGAAGAGATAGGCCGGCGTCACACTAGCGAGTTTTACGGACGTATGAGCGCATAAACTACGTCCGTAAAATACGCATTACACACGGACCAATGATTCCCTATGTCCCAGCTCCTATCAGCCGTATTTTACTGACCCGTATTATACGGTCTTGTACGACCGTAGAAAATCGCAGCATGCTGCGTTTGTCGCCGCATTGCGCAAAAAAAAAAAAAAAAAAAAAAAAAAAAAATCGCCAATCAAAGTCTATGGGGGAGAATAAAACACGGATTCCACACGGACCAGCAGTGTGACTTGCGAGAAATATGCAGCGGTGTTAGTGAAAAGCCGGTAATTCAATTGCCGGCTTTTCATTTCTTCTTCTCAAACCCGACATGATATGAGACATGGTTTACATACAGTAAACCATCTCATATCCCCTTTTTTTTGCATATTCCACACTAATAATGTTAGTAGTGTGTATGTGCAAAATTGGGGCGCTGTAGCTGCTAAAATAAAGGGTTAAATCGCGGAAAAAATTGGTGTGGGCTCCTGCGCAATTTTCTCCGCCAGAGTGGTAAAGCCAGTGACTGAGGGCAGATATTAATAGCCTAGAGAGGGTCCATGGTTATTGGCCCCCCCTGGCTACAAACATCTGCCCCCAGCCACCCCAGAAAAGGCATATCTGGAAGATGCACCTATTCTGGCACTTGGCCACTCTCTTCCCACTCCCGTGTAGCGGTGGGATATGGGGTAATGAAGGGTTAATGCCACCCTGCTATGGTAAGGTGACATTAAGCCAGATTAATAATGGAGAGGCGTCAATTATGACACCTATCCATTATTAATCCAATTGTATGAAAGGGTTAAAAAAAAAAACCACACACATTATTCAAAAGTATTTTAATGAAATAAACACACAGGTTGTTTTAATATTTTATTGCTCTCTCAATCCACCTGAAGATTCATTGAATTACCGGCTTTTCACTAACACCGGTGCGTATTTCTCGCAAGTCACACTGCTGGTCCGTGTGGAATCCGTATTTTTCTCGCCCCCATAGACTTTCATTGGCCATTTTTTTTGCGCAATACGGTGACAAACGCAGCATGCTGCGATTTTCTACGGCCGTACAAGACCGTATATTACGGATGCGTAATATACGGCAGATAGGAGCTGGGACATAGGGAAACATTGGGCCGTGTGTAATGCGAATTTTACGGACGTAGTTTATGCGCTCATATATCCGTAAAACTCGCTAGTGTGAGGCCGGCCTAAGGCTGCAGTATTTGGTCAGTATTTTACATCAGTATTTGTAAGCCAAAATCAGGAGTGGGTGATAAATGCAGAAGTGGTGCATATGTTTCTATTATACTTTTCCTCTATTAGTTCCACTCCTCGTTTTGGCTTACAAATACTAATGTAAAAATACTGACCAAATACTGCTAGTGTGACGGCAGCCTAAGTGGGAAGAGCGAGGCCAAGTGATAAATTTTGCGCATCTTACGGAGAGCTGAAGTTTTTAGTCTGGGATGGGGCCAATATCCATGACCCATTCCTACATTCTAGCCTATTAATAACATCCCCCTGCTGTCTGCCTAGCATTTGGTGGGTGTTAATTATAGGGGGGACACTTTATTTTTATTTTTTTTTGGGGGGGTCCCCCATTTTAATAACCAGTAAAGGCAAAGTATACAGCTCTGAACTGATATAAATAACCAGAGAAGCTCCATGGGTATTACGAAGGACTCCATGCCTTTTTTTTTCCAGAATAACACATTGTGCTAACTTTATATGTGACCAAAATATATATATATATAAATTGCGCACCAACTTCGACCAAAGTACATCCTGACGCTAAGAGTAACCTTACACTGTACGTGCCTCAGCGTTCAATAGTGAATGCTATAAATAAACGTGCTCTCAAAGCAAGAAGAAATTAATCGGACGACAGCCGACAAGAAATAGCTTCGGGCCCAAGAACTGTGGTCCCCGGGAATTCACCCAGTGGCTGGATAAAAGGTGGATGGCATTACAGCCCACGGGCGGAAGGTGTCCCACTCTTGGTCTAGTTAACAGTTTGGTAAAGCGGAGATTATCTAGATGAGCAGGCGGCGATCCAGAGAGAATAAAGACTTCGCTTTTTACCTTCAGAAAGGCGCCGGTCCAGATCTCGTCCTTTCTGCGAGCGCAGCCCACATATCAATCTCCACAAAGAGTTTTTGACTCTGTATTTTCAGAATGTGAACAAACCATAGAAGAACAAGGGTAAAAGTGCTATACATCAAAACCAGGCATAGCACTAGTCATATTAAAATGGTCATCTACACGAGTCCATACATGGAGCCATCATAGGCAGGATTGTCTATCCGTACTGACCTCACTACAGCCAAAGTTACCCAATACATGGATTCTGAACCTCTGCGTGACAAAAATTTTCCCAAGGACTGGTCCCATCCGTATTCCAGATGAGACTCTGCTATGAATGTCTATGTATGCAAAAAAAAAAAATGCAATTTTTATGGACACATTGCCATTAATCACATAGGAAACTAATTGGTCTTGTTGAAAAATGAATGCCGAGTGGCCGTCAGAAGGATGAAAAATGTATGGGTTCTGAAGAAAAATCAGACAAGTTTCTTATAAGCTCGTATGAGCCTAAACATTTCATTGCTGTTGTCAACACATCCAGCGTTTACACAGGGAATTGTGCTACTGCCAACAATGATGTGATCAGGTGACGAGGGAACTCCTGGCGATCACCATTAGGGGCAAGTAAGGAGATAATTCGGCAAATGATTAGCCTTAGGCTACGTTCACATTTGCGTTGTGCGCCGCAGCGTCGGCGCCGCAGAGCACAACGCAAACAAAAACGCAGCAAAACGCATGCACAACGCTGCGTTTTGCGCCGCATGCGTCCTTTTTTTAATTGATTTTGGACGCAGCAAAAATGCAACTTGCTGCGTCCTCTGCGCCCGGACGCGGGCGCCGCAGCGACGCATGCGGCGCAAAACGCAAGTGCGACGCATGTCCATGCGCCCCCATGTTAAATATAGGGGCGCATGACGCATGACGCATGCGGCGCCACTGCGGCGCCCGCCGCTGCGGCGCCCGCTGCTAATGTGAACGTAGCCTTAGGCGGTGCTGAGGAGGTTCGGGGGCTCATCTTACCTCTTCTGCTCGCTTGCGTCCATCTCGCTCCCTCTCATACTGGATCAGCAGTCTCTGCTTATCTTCCTCTACCATCTCCAGCTGGTCCTCATTCTCTCTTGCACGGGTACATGTAGTTGCCAGGCTTTCAAGTACAGAGACCATTAGGGGCATCAGGCCTGTAACTGCCTCTTGTCCATAGGAGCCAACTAGTTTCTCAAGCTCAGAATAAATGCTACCAGCCATGCTTGTGACCACCTCGTCATACACCTCCATTGAGGTCCTGTTCTCTACCTCACCCCCAAAAATCTCCTCTAGCTTCTTATCCATCATGAACTAGTTACTAACCTAGAAGGGTATCTCTACAGGTGCAGACATTTCACACAGCCCGCAGCCAGGCTGGACCACCTATAAACTGCACACTATACACACCGGTAAGCTGTCAGCCAGCACTCAGGGAAGCAGCAGTATAGGCGTCTTCCTACTCACGGACTTCCTTATCCAATGATTATCAGCTCTAGTGACTACCCAATGTCTTCCATAGCTCAACCCTCCCCACCTCAGTAATTCCCAAACTTCCCTGTTATCTCATTGCCCGGTTCCCAACCTTGCGCTGCCGTCTGCACGGGAACACTAAAATCTGAACACTGCGAGTAGCTGCCAACCACATGTACTGCGGTGTAACATGCAGTCGAGTCGTAACAAATGGACACAGGAGGATGAGCTTCCAAAGTGAAGGACAGCAGGAGTGCCCAATAAACACACAGAACGCAAATCAGTTAGCCAACAGGAAGTGTCGCTGGGATGGACGAAGCTGCTTCCTGATTTTTACAGTCTTTCTGCACGGTGTTAGGGGAGGAAGAGATACCGTCTGCCTCTGCGATGGTCATGTGATTGTGTGATCACGTGGCTTGACTTGTAGAGGACAACTGAGGAGGGAGGGAAATTCCTGTAGGTAAATGTCATTTTGTCCTGGCTGGCTCGCGGATCGGGCAGCTGTTGTGGAGAGAACACTACGGACAGAAATAGGAACAGCATTGGCACTTTGGCCGGGGTCACACATGCGTGTTTTACGTACGTAAGAGCGCAAAAACTACGTACGTAAAACTCGCATTACATACGGCACAATGCTTCTCAATGGGGCTGCTCCTATTAGCCGTATATTACGGTTCAGTATTATATGGCTTTCTACGGCCGTACAAAATCGCAGCATGCTGCGTTCGTCAGCGTATTGCGCAAAAAAAATCGCTAATGAAAGTCTATGGGGGCGAGAAAAATACGGATTCCACACGGACCTGCAGTGTGACTTGCGAGAAATACGCAGCGCTGTTAGTGAAAAGTCGGTAATTCAATTGCCGGCTTTTCATTTCTCCTTCCCAAACCCGACATGCTATGAGACATGATTACATACAGTAAACCATCTCATATCCCCATTTTTTTTGCATATTCCACACTACTAATGTTAGTAGTGTGTATGTGCAAAATTTCAGCGCTGTAGCTGCTGAAATAAAGGGTTAAATGGCGGAAAAAATTGGCGTGGGCTCCCGCGCAATTTTCTCCGCCAGAATGGTAAAGCCAGTGACTGAGGGCAGATATTAATAGCCAGGAGAGGGTCCATGGTTATTGGCCCCCCCGTGGCTACAAACATCTGCCCCCAGCCACCCCAGAAAAGGCACATCTGGAAGATGCGCCTATTCTGGCACTTGGCCACTGTCTTCCCACTCCCTGTAGCGGTGGGATATGGGGTAATGAAGGGTTAATGCCACCTTGCTATTGGAAGGTGACATTAAGCCAGATTAATAATGGAGAGGCGTCAATTATGACACCTATCCATTATTAATCCAATTGTTGGAAAGGGTTAATAAACACACACACACATGATTTAAAAGTAGTTTAATGAAATAAACACAGCGGTTGTTGTAATAATTTATTGTTCTCGCAATCCATCAGCAACACCCTCGCTTGGAAAAATAATAAACGCACAAGATACATACCTTCTGGTGAACCGTCTCGTCCCACGAAGTAATCCATCTGAAGGGGTTAATTAATATTACAGGCACGAGCTGCGATAAACCACTCGATGGTGCCTGTAATCCCCGGGTGCTGAAAGGAAAGCTGGATCTGTACTTACATTGAGTCGCGGTGAGGCGCCCTCTGGTGGATGTTCCCATGAACTGCAGCCTGGGAACTTTTTCCCACGCTCCAGGTCATATGAGGACATCCACCAGGGGGCGCATCACCGCGACTGAAGGAAATGTAGGTCAATGACCTACATTTCATTCATTCGCCGGGGATTACAGGCACGGAGCACAGCTGCATTAGCAGGGCTCCTGCCTGTAATATTAGTTAACCCCTTCAGATGGATTACTTCGTGGGACGAGACGGTTCACCAGAAGGTATGTATCTTGTGCGTTTATTATTTTTCCAAGCGAGGGTGTTCCTGATGGATTGAGAGAACAATAAATTATTAAAACAACCGCTGTGTTTATTTCATTAAACTACTTTTAAATCATGTGTGTGTGTGTTTTTTAACCCTTTCAAACAATTGGATTAATAATGGATAGGTGTCATAATTGACGCCTCTCCATTATTAATCTGGCTTAATGTCACCTTCCAATAGCAAGGTGGCATTAACCCTTCATTACCCCATATCCCACCGCTACAGGGAGTGGGAAGAGAGTGGCCAAGTGCCAGAATAGGCGCATCTTCCAGATGTGCCTTTTCTGGGGTGGCTGGGGGCAGATGTTTGTAGCCACGGGGGGGCCAATAACCATGGACCCTCTCCTGGCTATTAATATCTGCCCTCAGTCACTGGCTTTACCATTCTGGCGGAGAAAATTGCGCGGGAGCCCACGCCAATTTTTTCCGCCATTTAACCCTTTATTTCAGCAGCTACAGCGCTGAAATTTTGCACATACACACTACTAACATTAGTAGTGTGGAATATGCAAAAAAAAGGATATGAGATGGTTTACTGTATGTAAACCATGTCTCATATCCTGTCGGGTTTGTGCAGGAGAAATGTGAAGCCGGCAATTGAATTACCGGCTTTTCACAGATATCGCGCTGAATGAAATCTAAATACAGACTATATATATATATGTGTCTCAATTACATATATATATATATATATATATATATATATATATATATATATATATACTGTATATATGTTTTCCCGAACATTTGAGCACATAAATCCATTAGATGTCGGTTTTGCAAGCCTGCGCGAAAATCTCGCAGTACGGATGCCATACGGATTACATACGGAGGATGCCATGCGCAAAATACGCTGACACACCCTGCCTACGGATCACTATTTTGGGAACATTTCTCCGTATTACGGCCGTAGTACGGACGTATAATACGTGGCGTATTGTCTTACGCCAAGTGTGACTCCAGCCTTAGACGGAGGAGGCTACTGGAAGTCATTTATTATAGGAAAAAATATTTATAAACCTGGGAATCTGAATTAACTAGTGAACATATATCCCCTTAAAAAATTAAATTTTATTAGAATATTTTAAAAATACACCACCCAGTGCTATTTAGGCACAATTCGGCCTAAAGATAAAAAAAGACCAAGGTCTAGCGCATACCCTGCAATGGCCTACTCTGTCACCTGCCTGGCTGTGGAGGTTGGCACCCTAATTACGATGTTTTGGCGCCCCCACTCAACGTGGACTACCCCTCACTGCCCTAGATCACCCTATGCTGCAGGTGTGAAAACAAAATACATAAGAACAGAGATGAAGAAAGCAAAAAAATGGTCAAAAAAAACACACACAAAAAACTCAATAGAAAAAAATTAGCAAAAGAACAGAGGCAAAAGCAGGATATTAGATAAGACCTATATAGGCTCCAGCCCCTTTCATAAACCAATTTGCTAAACACCAAAAATAGGCAATGGGTATGCTGTCAGATGTGCCACATAAAAATTTATAGCATCAATCACTACAACCTATACCACATATACTCAAAATACTGCAGTTTGTCTAGCTATTATTAGCATAAATTATACCCATAAGGGATTAAAACCTGCAGTTAATATTAAACACAACCCAAATAGATACCCAGGGCCAAGTATTTAAGGTATCTCAGTGGTGTAGGTAGAATTATATGTTATTTATCATGATATATTGCACTTCGCCTCATAGCCTTAGCATAGATAACTGCCTTCAAAATTGCAAATTATACCATATACATTTTCTTCTTCATGGACTATCAAGCCATAGATATACCAGCCCTAGGGGGTTGCCCCCATATATAAACAGGGCTAATCAGTCACAGAGATACTAGTGCAAAAGCCTAAAACAGGCAAGACTGTACAATTTTACAATGGTATAAGCAGAATGGCGTGTTACTTATCATGATACACTGTGCCTCGCCTCAGTGACTGATTAGCCCTGTTTATATATGGGGGCAACCCCCTAGGGCTGGTATATCTATGGCTTGATAGTCCATGAAGAAGAAAATGTATATGGTATAATTTGCAATTTTGAAGGCAGTTATCTATGCTAAGGCTATGAGGCGAAGTGCAATATATCATGATAAATAACATATAATTCTACCTACACCACTGAGATACCTTAAATACTTGGCCCTGGGTATCTATTTGGGTTGTGTTTAATATTAACTGCAGGTTTTAATCCCTTATGGGTATAATTTATGCTAATAATAGCTAGACAAACTGCAGTATTTTGAGTATATGTGGTATAGGTTGTAGTGATTGATGCTATAAATTTTTATGTGGCACATCTGACAGCATACCCATTGCCTATTTTTGGTGTTTAGCAAATTGGTTTATGAAAGGGGCTGGAGCCTATATAGGTCTTATCTAATATCCTGCTTTTGCCTCTGTTCTTTTGCTAATTTTTTTCTATTGAGTTTTTTGTGTGTGTTTTTTTTTGACCATTTTTTTGCTTTCTTCATCTCTGTTCTTATGTATTTTGTTTTCACACCTGCAGCATAGGGTGATCTAGGGCAGTGAGGGGTAGTCCACGTTGAGTGGGGGCGCCAAAACATCGTAATTAGGGTGCCAACCTCCACAGCCAGGCAGGTGACAGAGTAGGCCATTGCAGGGTATGCGCTAGACCTTGGTCTTTTTTTATCTTTAGGCCGAATTGTGCCTAAATAGCACTGGGTGGTGTATTTTTAAAATATTCTAATAAAATTTAATTTTTTAAGGGGATATATGTTCACTGGAGGCTACTGGAAGACAGACTACATAGGGGATATGTGTGTGACAGCAGGAGGCTAGTGGGGGATAACTATATAGGGGATAGGTGTGATAGGAGGTTAGTGGAGGAGAGACTACACAGGAGATGTATGTGTGTGAGGGAAGGAGGCTAGTAGAGGAGCGACTACATAGGGGATATGTGTGTAACAGCAGGAGGGTAGTGGAGGGGTGACTACATAGGGGATGTGTGTGTGAGGGAAGGAGGCTAGTAGAGGAGCGACTACATAGGGGATATGTGTGTGACAGCAGGAGGCTAGTGGAGGAGAGACTACATAGGAGATATGTGTGACAGCAGGAGGGAAGTGGAGGAGAGACTACATAGGTGATATGTTTGTGACAGCAGGAGGCTAGTGGAGGAGAGACTACATAGGAGATGGCATGGGTTTGTGACTAATAAGTCATGTCAGAATAACTTAAAGGGAACCTGTCACGAGGGGTGGGGTGTGTCTGTATGTAAAATCAACCTTAAAACCCAGCCTGCGTGATAATATAGGTGAATCTAATGAAAATGTAGAGTCCCTGTGGGTGGAGATAAGGGGAGGGGGAAAAAATAATAAATTACTGATAGGGGTTTGTTATAAATCTCCAAAAATAATGGAAGCAATGGAGAATATCCTCGTAAAGCAAATAGATGAAGCTGCGACTCAAGGAGAAGTCATTATTATGGGGGACTTCAACTACCCTGAAATAGATTGGGGAACAGAAATCTGCAGTTCCAGTAAAGGTAATCGTTTTTTGACAACTATGAGAGACAATTACCTTTCACAACTGGTTCAGGACCCAACAAGGAGGGGGGCACTGCTAGACCTAATATTAACCAACAGGCCAGACCGCATATCAAATATAAGGGTTGGGGGTCACTTGGGGAATAGTGATCACAAAATAATAAGTTTTCACGTCTCCTTTAATAAGATGTGTAGTAGAGGGGTGACAAGGACACTAAACTTCAGGAGGGCAAATTTCCAACGGATGAGAGAGGATCTTGGTGCAATTAACTGGGACGATATCCTGAGACATAAAAGTACACAAAGAAAAAGGGAGACGTTTATTAGCATCATGGATAGGACCTGTGCACAGTATATACCGTACGGGAATAAACATACTAGAAATAGGAGGAAACCAATATGGCTAAATAGAGCTGTAAGGGGCGCAATAAGGGACAAAAAGAAAGCATTTAGAGAATTAAAGGAAGTAGGTAGTGAGGAGGCATTAAATAAATACAAAAAATTAAATAAATTCTGTAAAAAGGAAATCAAGGCAGCAAAGATTGAGACAGAGAGACTAATTGCCAGAGAGAGCAAAAATAATCCCAAAACATTCTTTAACTACATAAATAGTAAAAAACTAAAAAATTATAGTGTTGGCCCCCTTAAAAATAGTCTGGGTGAATGGATGAGGAAAAAGCCAATATGCTAAATGACTTTTTTTCATCAGTATTTACAAAAGAAAATCCCATGGCAGCCAATATGACTAGTGATAAAAATTCCCAATTAAAGGTTACCTGCTTAACCCAGCAGGAAGTACGGCGGCGTCTAAAAATCACTAAAATTGACAAATCTCCGGGCCCGGATGGGATACACCCCCGAGTACTGCAGGAATTAAGTACAGTCATTGATAGACCATTATTTTTAATCTTTAAAGAGTCCATAATAACAGGGTCTGTACCACAGGACTGGCGTATAGCAAATGTGGTGCCAATATTCAAAAAGGGGACAAAAACTGAACTCGGAAATTATAAGCCAGTAAGTTTAACCTCTACCAAAGACATACTGATAGGGAATTTAGATTGTGAGCCCCATCGGGGACAGTGATGATAACGTGTGCAAACTGTAAAGCGCTGCGGAATATGTTAGCGCTATATAAAAATAAAGATTATTAAAGATTACTGTGGGTAAAATCCTGGAGGGCATTCTAAGGGACGCTATACTGGAGTATCTGAAGAGGAATAACCTCATGACCCAGTATCAGCACGGGTTTACTAGGGACCGTTCATGTCAGACTAATTTGATCAGCTTCTATGAAGAGGTAAGTTCCGGACTGGACCAAGGGAGCCCAGTGGATGTAGTGTATATGGACTTTTCAAAAGCTTTTGATACGGTGCCACACAAAAGGTTGTTACATAAAATGAGAATAATGGAGATAGGGGAAAATATGTGTAAGTGGATTGAGAGCTGGCTCAGGGATAGGAAACAAAGGGTGGTTATTAATGGAGCACATTCGGACTGGGTCGCGGTTAGCAGTGGGGTACCACAGGGGTCAGTATTAGGCCCTCTTCTTTTTAACATTTATTAATGACCTTGTAGGGGGCATTCAGAGTAGAATTTCAATATTTGCAGATGACACTAAACTCTGCAGGGTAATCAATACAGAGGAGGACAATTTTATATTACAGAATGATTTATGTAAACTAGAAGCTTGGGCTGATAAATGGCAAATGAGCTTTAATGGGGATAAATGTAAGGTCATGCAATTGGGTAGAAGTAATAAGATGTATAACTATGTGCTTAATTCTAAAACTCTGGGCAAAACTGTCAATGAAAAAGACCTGGGTGTATGGGTGGATGACAAACTCATATTCAGTGGCCAGTGTCAGGCAGCTGCTACAAAGGCAAATAAAATAATGGGATGCATTAAAAGAGGCATAGATGCTCATGAGGAGAACATCATTTTACCTCTATACAAGTCACTAGTTCGACCACACTTAGAATACTGTGCACAGTTCTGGTCTCCGGTGTATAAGAAAGACGTAGCTGAACTGGAGCGGGTGCAGAGAAGAGCGACCAAGGTTATTAGAGGCCTGGGGGGTCTGCAATACCAAGATAGGTTATTACACTTGGGGCTATTTAGTTTGGAAAAACAAAGGCTAAGGGGTGATCTTATGTTAATGTATAAATATATGAGGGGACAGTACAAAGACCTTTCTGATGATCTTTTTAATCATAGACCGGTGACAGGGACAAGGGGGCATCCTCTACGTCTGGAGGAAAAAAGGTTTAAGCATAATAACAGACGCGGATTCTTTACTGTAAGAGCAGTTAGACTATGGAACTCTCTGCCGTATGATGTTGTAATGAGTGTGTCATTACTTAAATTTAAGAGGGGACTGGATACCTTCCTGGAAAAGTATAATGTTACAGTGTTGTGAATTCCGTTCTTGGGCTCCCTCCTGTGGTTGTGAATGGTACTTTTGGGAGTTCTGCCTTTGGGCTCCCTCTGGTGGGTTTGAGTGGAACTGCTGCTCCTGGAGTTTGGCCTGGCAGCTGACTTCACTAATCGGCTCCCTTGGCCTTGGTATTTAACAGGGCTCTGGTCTGTAATTCATGCCAGCTGTCAATGTTCTTCTAGGTTAGACTCAGTCTTCTCCTTGGATTTCTCTGATGGCCTGTCCATGTCAGCATAAGATAAGTTCTTGCTAGTTCTTGTACTTACTGTTCAGTTTAAAGTTATGTCTCTTTTTGTCCAGCTTGTCATTATGAAACATTCAGGCTAGCTGGAAGCTCTGGGGAAGCAGAGTTGCCTCTCCACACCGTGAGTCGGTGTGGAGGTTATTTTTGTAATCTCTGCGTGGATTTTTAGGTTCTATATACTGACCGCACAGTGCCCTTTCCTATTTCTGTCTATCTAGTCAGAGTTGGCCTCCTTTGCTAAAATCTGTTTTCATCCCTGCGTCTGTCATTTCCCTCTCCACTCACAGTCAATATATGTGGGGGGCTATCTTTCCTTTGGGGAATTTCTCTGAGGCGAGATAGTTTTCTATTTCCATCTTTAGGGGTAGTTAGTTCTTAGGCTGTGAAGAGGCATCTAGGGAGTGACAGGAACGTCCCACGGCTATTTCTAGTGTTTGTGTTAGGATTAGGGATTGTGGTCAGTAAAGCTACCACCTCCTCAGAGCTTGTTCATGATCTATTTGACACACCAGGTCATGTCAGTGCTGCTCCGTACCCACCAGGTCATTTCAATTCTGCTCCGTACCCACCAGGTCATATCAGTGCTGCTTCGTTCCCACCAGGTCATATCAGTGCTGCTCCGTTACCACCAGGTCATAACATTACAGGGTATATATATTAGATTCTTTGATAGGGCGTTGATCCAGGGAACTAGTCTGATTGCCGTATGTGGGGTCGGGAAGGAATTTTTTTCCCCATGGTGGAGCTTACTCTTACCACATGGGGGTTTTTTGCCTTCTCCTGGATCAACATGTTAGGGCATGTTAGGCTATGGGTTGAACTAGATGGACTTAAAGTCTTCCTTCAACCTTAATAACTATGTAACTATGTAAGGAGGCAGACGTTTCCCCCCTGCTTCAGACGCCACACAGCCGTCACTCACATCTTCTTGGCACCGGGCGCCGCCTCCTCTCCGCTGTTTTGAAATGATGCGGCGCCTGCGCTCTTTTCTCCTGCCTTGGGCAGGCGCAGTGAGCGCTGGCCGTCTGTCCTCTGTGCGTACGTACACCCTGCCTGTGAATCCCAGCCCTGCAGTGTCTTATGATTTATTCATACTACGGGGCTGGGATTCCTGGGCATGCACATTGCGTGTCTAAGCCTCTCACCCTCTCCCACCACCGCCTGCTACAGCGTGTGCATCCTCAGGTGATCCCTCCTCCGTGCCTGGAACCTTGCCAAAGGTGAGAGGCTTAGACACGCAATGCGCATGCCCAGGAATCCCAGCCCTGTAGTATGAATAAATCATAACACTGCGGGGCTGGGATTCACAGGCAGGGCGTACGTACGCACAGAGAACAGACGGCCAGCGCTCGCTGCGCCTGCCCAAGGCAGGAGAAAAGAGCGCAGGCGCCGCATCATTTCAAAACAGCGGTGAGGAGGCAGCAGCCGGCGCCAAGAAGATTTGAGTGACGGCTGTGTGGCGTCTGAAGCAGGGGGGAAACGCCTGCCTCCTTGACTGAAGTAAGTAAAAAGCACACAATAATGACACCTAGATGATAAATGTAGCAAGTCCAAAA
This sequence comes from Ranitomeya variabilis, assembly GCF_051348905.1. Classification (NCBI taxonomy): domain Eukaryota; kingdom Metazoa; phylum Chordata; class Amphibia; order Anura; family Dendrobatidae; genus Ranitomeya; species Ranitomeya variabilis. Next base: position 355,428,468 of record NC_135235.1, read on the forward strand.
TTATAGCCAAAAATTCTAAAGTAATCAACGAGTCACCACATGTGCCAAAGTTCTAGTGAAAAAACACTAAAAGGAAGAAGAATGCTCTGAACACAATGAGAAAGTGACAGGGAATCATTAGAAAAATCAATTTTATTTAATAGCAATAGTGACAGACCATTTTAAAATATAAGGTAAAAATATAAATATATAATATCCAAATGTGCACACATCAGGTTGCATATAATAGGGAAATCCAAATTCCAGTTGTATCTCAAAGAAAGGGGCAATCTATCGCATATGCTATCCAAGTGTTAAAATTATAAGAATATGTGTGTACAAACAGTAAAGGCAAATCCAACAATATCTCAAGAAGAAATCATGGTGAAAAAGTACCAAAAAAGTGCCATGTGCAATAAGTCAAATACTAATTGCCACTAAAAGAACATATAGTGCAAAAAACATGCGGAAAAGGAAGTAAAGTGCTATGTGCAATCGCAATAGATATGCCAATTACTTTCAATTTATAAGGGGAATATTCCCAGGCTGCCAGCGGCTTGATAGTGTGCACCCCGACGTGCATTTCGGACGCACAGTCCTTCGTCAGGGGGTGTATGTACTGCATGACCGAAGGGCTTTATATACCATGTGGGTAAACAAGAACGCCGATGTCAGTACCCACCGTATCAGCGGCGCATGCGCCGCCCAGATAAACCGGAAGTCCGAGATACAGCGTCACGTGACCGGACGCACATGATGTGTACACGGCGTTACCAAGGACACCGAGACACCGCGGCCCAGACCCCGGAGTGTCAGATGCGCACAGCAGCAGGAGTGACATGAGCGGCTGTGAACAGTATAGAAAATGTAGGTACATATCAAAATGAAATAAGTAAAGTGCGAATTAGTGCATTGTCTGAATGTAAAGTGTCTAATAGTGTATTTAAGGAATAATACTTAGCGCACATAATACTAAGTGGCGTTGTCAAGGATACCAAAACGCCATGGCACAGGTATCAACATGCCGGACGTGCGTGCGCATAATAATATGACTGACATAGGCGGCTGTGACTAAAGAAGACACAAGGTGTATGTGCACAGAAAAATATAATATATAAGCAAAAAGTGAAAAATAGTAAGGCGTGTAGGGCCAAATCTAATGCAAGGAATAAATGTTTTGTGCCATATGTGGGAACAGAAAAAATGTGTACTATAGGGAATAAATATTATGTGATATATATAAGATACAAATGGTATAGAAATTTCTAACTCCCTGGTATTGAGATACAGCATATAAAATTTAGATAAAATATATATAGTGTGATATGCTACGAGAGTATACTAGGTTCCATATGGGAACCAAAATTTAAATATTATAAAATAAGTATTACAACATATAACAAATCATAAAGGTTTACATATAACATTATTAGTATAATTTCAGTCCCATATATCTAATCCGCTTGGATCGAACGCGGGCAGAAGTCCGTCTCATCAGACCAGAATGCAATCAAGGAAAATCCCCAGATGAAAACAGTCCGATCCCATGGTCAAGGACCACACGGGAGGACCCGACACGTGAAACACATCCACAAAGGTACGTAATGGAAATTTCCTAAAATGGTATAAGCATAATAATTAGTATAAAAAATAATAATAATATATAAATGCGTAATGTATCAATATCGGTCATGTTATAATATTATAATAGAATATATATGTATATATATATATATATATATATATATATATATATATATATATATGTACTTAAATATATTATATAAATAACCATACCAATAAAAAATATATATAATTTTTTTTTTTCAAATTGGAATAAAAAGGTTAAAAAGTATACAATTAATGGAGAATTATATTAAGGAGCAAGTATAAGAAGGTATCACAAGAACGGGGCAAAACTTAGATTTTCATTAAGGCCATTGGGGGATACTGTGTCTAATAACCAAATCCATTTTGTTTCTAATTGTGCTAGGGGTATGCTGACCTTACCACTTCTCTCATTGTGTTTAATCATATCTATCCCAAACACTTTTAGGAGAGAGGCGTCACAGTTATGATGTGTCTTGAAGTGTTTGGGTATGGTCTTCAATATTGTGATATCCTTTATCTCCCTAGCTGCTTGTATTCCAAGTACGTGTTCTCTTGTACGCACTTTTAATTGACGAGTCGTCATCCCTATATAGATAAGTGGACATGGGCATACAGCATAGTAGATTACAGCCTGGGATGTACATGTAATCGAATATTTGATTTTGTACGTTTTGGTGTCCTTGGTATTTTTAAAAAATTGTGACCTCATAATATTGGGACAGGCCACACATTTTCGACAGGGTTTGCAGCCAAGTTGGGGTTTAGTTCTAGTCAGAAATGTGGAACAGGATAATGGATCACTAACATAGTGACTCTTTACGAGAGAGTCACCAAGGTTTTGTGAACGCCTAAATGTAATGTCTGGTTGTTTGCCAATATACTTGGATAATACCGGATCACTCTGAAGGATTGGCCAGGATTTTGCCAGATAATAACGCATTAAATCTGTCTGGCCATGAAATTGAGTGATATACCTGGTGGACTGTCTCTTGATCAAAGGTCTTGCAGTATATAGGGCCTCATATCTTGTAGTATACTTGGCCCGATTGTAGGCCTTCTTGACTGATCTACGACTATACCCACGCTCAAAAAATCTCTCCTTCAGATTGTCTGCCTGTTTTTCAAAATCTTCCTCATTTCAACATACTCTCCGAAGGCGTAAGAACTGACCTATGGGTATAGAATTTATCATGGCTTTCGGGTGTGAGTATGACCCATGCAGAAATGAGTTAACTGCCGTCGGTTTACGATATAAATCAGTCTGGAGGACATTGTCAGTACCCCTCCTTACTTCAACATCAAGAAACTCAATTTGATTCAAATCCCATTTGTATGTTAAATGTATATTCAGTGAATTTTGATTCAACTGAAGCATAAAAGATTCAAGGGATGTTACTGACCCTTGCCAGAGAATGAATATATCATCGATGAAGCGTACCCATAGTAGGATACGGTCCATCGCTGGAATCAGGTCCGACATCAAGAGGTCCCTCTCCCACAGCCCCAGGAATAAATTTGCGTACGCAGGCACAAATGACGCACCCATTGCGGTGCCCTGGAGCTGTAGGTAGAAGGACCCCTTGAACAAAAAGAAATTATGCGATAGGGAAAACTCTAAAAGTTCCAAAGTTAGTTCATTCATATTTTTAGATGTTGAGGAGGACTCTAAAAAATAACGCACGGCTCGTAAACCATCATTATGGCGTATGTTCGTATTCAAAGATTCCACATCACACGACACCAATAAGGTGTCATTGTCAATGTGTAAGCCATCTATTTTCTTTAAAAAGTCGTTTGTATCCTTAATGAATGACGGTAGCACCTCAACCAAAGGTTGTAATCTGGAATCTATATATTTATTGATGTTTTCCGTGAAATTTCCACACCCCGAAATAATCGGCCTACCCGGTGGTACGGTATCATTCTTATGGATTTTAGGTAATAAATAAAACGTGGGTATCGTTGGTTCCACAACTTGTAAAGCTAAAAATAAATCTTTGGTTATTACTTCATTATCCCTAGCCTCTCTCAGAATGACCAACAATTCTTTACAAAATTTATCCAAAGGATTAAAAGTTAATTTTTTGTAACAAATATCAACCTTTAGTTGTCTAAACGCCTCTGCCTCATAAAGTAATTTTGGCCAAATCACTATGTTTCCGCCTTTATTGCCGGGTTTGATTAGGAAATCCTGCATTCCCTGTAGTTTAGCTAAACTGTTTTTCTCCTTTCTATTCAGATTAGCAATACCAGGGTAACGTGGAATTTTGTCAAACTCTCTACTTACAGTCTGGACAAAAATCTCTAAAGTCGGACATGAAAAAAGAGGTGGAAACCTACGTGAACGTGGTTTTATAGAATCCGGGATCTTACCTCCCTGTTTCGTTATGTTCACGTGTTAGTTCTTCCAGGGTGTTTAGTGCCTCCTGTTCCGCCTCTGTGGGGAATAGCAAATTTGTATCCTCATTATGAAAATGGCGTTTAAACAATAATTTTCTTGCAAATAAATGCAAGTCTTTGATAGCAACAAATTTGTCGAAGTTGGCCGTGGGACAAAACATTAACCCCTTATTTAATACATCAAGTTCTATTTCTGAGAAAATATGGGAGCTTAGATTAATTACCTTGCTGTTATTTCCATTTCTTTTGGGGGAATATCTGAAATTCTGTTTAGTTGATACATAACGAGGTTCCCTTTTATGTTTAGGAGTAGAAATAATGGACATCGAGGTAGAGGCGGAAGAGGAGGCACATAAAACATCACCATTGATTATACTTGATGTTGTAGACATTTTACGTTCACGAGTCATGTCCTTTATTGTATTCTTGCGCCATCTGTAAATTCTCCCATTTGCAAGGTCCCTTTTGTCTCGTTAGTTTGTTTACCCTGTATATCCTTCACCCATTGATCCACCAATTTTTCCAGTTGGGGATTAATTGTTTCAAATTGTTCAGTAGTAAGACTTCCCTTGGCCTTCGTGAGGTTTTCCTCCAGGGATTTATCAATTTCAGTCAAAGTTTTTAAATTGAATTGTATAAGAAGCTCCATCAATTTCTTTGATGTTTCATTACATATAGTTTCCCATTTACTGATGAAATCCTCATCATTAATGGGAAATGATGGTGTAATCTGAATCCTTAGGCCTCTTGGAATGAGTTGCCTTTGGACGTAATTCTCCAAAAACGCCCTGTTCCACCAGGAACGTGTTCTTTTATATGTCAAATTTTTTATAGTGCGAAAAAGATCATCATAGTGTATACCACCATTGGAGGTTATAAGTTTACCACTATTGCCAAACACCGCATTAATTTGTCCCTGCCAGGACTGTTCCTTGGTCCTAAAATCCATGTTCAGGGCAGAAAAGGCCTGTGCAAAACACAGTATATATATATTAGTAAAAAGCACACAATAATGACACCTAGATGATAAATGTAGCAAGTCCAAAATTATAGCCAAAAATTCTAAAGTAATCAACGAGTCACCACATGTGCCAAAGTTATAGTGAAAAACCACTAAAAGGAAGAAGAATGCTCTGAACACAAAGCCGAACCAATGAGAAAGTGACAGGGAATAATTAGAAAAATCAATTTTATTTAATAGCAATAGTGACAGACCATTTTAAAATATAAGGTAAAAATATAAATATATATATAATATCCAAATGTGCACACATCAGGTTGCATATAATAGGGCAAGCCAAATTCTAGTTGTATCTCAAAGAAAGGGGCAATATGCTATCCAAGGGTTAAAATTATAAGAATACGTGTGTACAAACAGTAAAGGCAAATCCAACAATATCTCAAGAAGAAATCATCGTGAAAAAGTACCAAAAAAGTGCCATGTGCAGTAAGCCAAATACTAATTGCCACTAAAAGATCACATAGTGCAAAAAACATGTGGAAAAGGAAGTAAAGTGCTATGTGCAATCGCAATAGATATGCCAATTACTTACAATTTATTAGAGGAATATTCCCAGGCTTCCAGCGGCTTGATAGTGTGCACCCCGACGCGCGTTTCGGACGCACAGTCCTTCGTCAGGGGGTGTATGTACTGCATGACCGAAGGGCTTTATATACCATGTGGGTAGACAAGAACGCCGATGTCAGTACCCACCGTATGAGCGGCGCATGCGCTGCCCAGACAAACCGGAAGTCCGAGATACAGCGTCACGTGACCGGACGCACATGATGTGTACACGGCGTTACCAAGGACACCGAGACGCCGCGGCCCAGACCCCGGAGTGTCGGACGCGCATGCGCACAACAGCAGGAGTGACATGAGCGGCTGTGAACAACAGTATACAAAATGTATGTACATATCAAAATGAAATAAGTAAAGTGCGAATTAGTGCATTGTCCGAATGTAAAGTGTCTAATAGTGTATTTAAGGAATAATTCAGGCTGTGGGAGAGGGACTTCTTGATGTCGGACCTGATGCCAGCGATGGACCGTATCCTACTATGGGTACGCTTCATCGATGATATATTCATTCTCTGGCAAGGGTGAGTAACATCCCTTGAATCTTTTATGCTTCAGTTGAATCAAAATTCACTGAATATACATTTAACATACAAATGGGATTTGAATCAAATTGAGTTTCTTGATGTTGAAGTAAGGAGGGGTACTGATAATGTCCTCCAGACTGATTTATATCGTTAACCGACGGCAGTTAACTCATTTCTGCATGCGTCATACTCACACCCAAAACCCATGATAAATTCTATACCCATAGGTCAGTTCTTACGCCTTCGGAGAGTATGTTGAAATGAGGAAGATTTTGAAAACCAGGCAGACAATCTGAAGGAGAGATTTTTTGAGCGTGGGTATAGTCGTAGATCAGTCAAGAAGGCCTACAATCGGGCCAAGTATACTACAAGACATGAGGCCCTATATACTGCAAGACCTTTGATCAAGAGACAGTCCACCAGGTATATCACTCAATTTCATGGCCAGACAGATTTAATGCGTTATTATCTGGCAAAATCCTGGCCAATCCTTCAGAGTGATCCGGTATTATCCAAGTATATTGGCAAACAACCAGACATTACATTTAGGCGTTCACAAAACCTTGGTGACTCTCTCGTAAAGAGTCACTATGTTAGTGATTAAGGTTGAAGGAAGACTTTAAGTCCATCTTAAAGTGATCCATTATCCTGTTCCACATTTCTGACTAGAACTAAACCCCAACTTGGCTGCAAACCCTGTCGAAAATGTGTGGCCTGTCCCAATATTATGAGGTCACAATTTTTTAAAAATACCAAGGACACCAAAACGTACAAAATCAAATATTCGATTACATGTACATCCCAGGCTGTAATCTACTATGCTGTATGCCCATGTCCACTTATCTATATAGGGATGACGACTCGTCAATTAAAAGTGCGTACAAGAGAACGTACTTGGAATACAAGCAGCTAGGGAGATAAAGGATATCACAATATTGAAGACCATACCCAAACACTTCAAGACACATCATAACTGTGACGCCTCTCTCCTAAAAGTGTTTGGGATAGATATGATTAAACACAATGAGAGAAGTGGTAAGGTCAGCATACCCCTAGCACAATTAGAAACAAAATGGATTTGGTTATTAGACACAGTATCCCCCAATGGCCTTAATGAAAATCTAAGTTTTGCCCCGTTCTTGTGGTACCTTCTTATACTTGCTCCTTAATATAATTCTCCATTAATTGTATACTTTTTAACCTTACATAGTTACATAGTTATTAAGGTTGAAGGAAGACTTTAAGTCCATCTAGTTCAACCTATAGCCTAGCATGCCCTAACATGTTGATCCAGGGGAAGGCAAAAAAAACCCATGTGGTAAGAGTAAGCTCCATCATGGGGAAAAAAATTCCTTCCCGACCCCACATACGGCAATCAGACTAGTTCCCTGGATCAACGCCTTATCAAGGAATCTAATATATATACCCTGTAATATTATACTTTTCCAGAAAGGCATCCAGTCCCCTCTTAAATTGAAGCAATGAGTCACTCATTACAACATCATACGGCAGAGAGTTCCATAGTCTCACTGCTCTTACAGTAAAGAATCCGCGTCTGTTATTATGTTTAAACCTTTTTTCCTCCAGACGTAGAGGATGCCCCCTTGTCCCTCTCACCGGTCTACGATTAAAAAGATCATCAGAAAGGTCTTTGTACTGTCCCCTCATATATTTATACATTAACATAAGATCACCCCTTAGTCTTCGTTTTTCCAAACTAAATAGCCCCAAGTGTAATAACCTATCTTGGTATGGCAGACCCCCCAGTCCTCTAATAACCTTGGTCGCTCTTCTCTGCACCCGCTCCAGTTCAGCTATGTCTTTCTTATACACCGGAGACCAGAACTGTGCACAGTATTCTAAGTGTGGTCGCACTAGTGACTTGTATAGAGGTAAAATTATGTTCTCCTCATGAGCATCTATGCCTCTTTTACTGCATCCCATTATTTTATTTGCCTTTGTAGCAGCTACCTGACACTGGCCACTTAATATGAGTTTGTCATTCACCCATACACCCAGGTCTTTTTCATTGACGGTTTTGCCCAGAGTTTTAGAATTAAGCACATAGTTATACATCTTATTACTTTTACCCAAGTGCATGACCTTACATTTATCCCCATTAAAGCTCATTTGCCATTTATCAGCCCAAGCTTCTAGCTTACATAAATCAGCCTGTAATATAAAATTGTCCTCCCCTGTATTGATTACCCTGCAGAGTTTAGTGTCATCTGCAAATATTGAAATTCTACTCTGAATGCCCCCTACAAGGTCATTAATAAATATGTTAAAAAGAAGAGGGCCCAATACTGACCCCTGTGGTACCCCACTACTAACCGTGACCCAGTCCGAGTGTGCTCCATTAATAACCACCCTTTGTTTCCTATCCCTGAGCCAACTCTCAACCCACTTGCACATATTTTCCCCTATCCCCATTATTCTCATTTTATGTATCAACCTTTTGTGTGGCACCGTATCAAAAGCTTTTGAAAAGTCCATATACACTACATCTACTGGGTTCCCTTGGTCCAGACCAGAACTTACCTCTTCATAGAAGCTGATCAAATTAGTCTGACATGATCGGTCCCTAGTAAACCCGTGCTGATACTGGGTCATGAGGTTATTCCTCTTCAGATACTCCAGTATAGCATCCCTTAGAATGCCCTCCAGGATTTTACCCACAGTAGAGGTTAAACTTACTGGCCTATAATTTCCGAGTTCAGTTTTTGTCCCCTTTTTGAATATTGGCACCACATTTGCTATACGCCAGTCCTGTGGTACAGACCCTGTTATTATGGAGTCTTTAAAGATTAAAAATAATGGTCTATCAATGACTGTACTTAATTCCTGCAGTACTCGGGGGTGTATCCCATCCGGGCCCGGAGATTTGTCAATTTTTGTGATTTTTAGACGCCGCCGTACTTCCTGCTGGGTTAAGCAGGTAACATTAAATTGGGAATTATTATCACTAGTCATATTGGCTGCCATGGGATTTTCTTTTGTAAATACTGATGAAAAAAAGTCATTTAGCATATTGGCTTTTTCCTCATCCTCATCCACCATTTCACCCAGACTATTTTTAAGGGGGCCAACACTATCATTTTTTAGTTTCTTACTATTTATGTAGTTAAAGAATATTTTGGGGTTATTTTTGCTCTCCCTAGCAATGAGTCTCTCTGTCTCAATCTTTGCTGCCTTGATTTGCTTTTTACATAATTTATTTAAGTTTTTGTATTTATTTAATGCCTCCTCACTACCTACTTCCTTTAATTCTCTAAATGCTTTCTTTTTGTCCCTTATTGCGCCCCTTACAGCTTTATTTAGCCATATTGGTTTCCTCCTATTTCTACTATGTTTATTCCCATACGGAATATACTGTGCACCTTTTTATTCCAATTTGAAAAAAAAATTTATATATATATTTTTATTGGTATGGTTATTTATCTACTATATAATTGTCTAAGGGTCACTTCCGTCTGTCTACGACAAACAGAACTGACGCAGATCCACTTAGGGGCAATTTAAATCTCCCTTTATTATGTGGGAGACTGCTGCAAAAAACCAGGCCCGCTGTATTATACTACACAATGTAAGTGGCAGAACGTTGCAGGCAGATATACGACAAACAGAACTGATGCAGATCCACTTAGGGGCAATTTAAATCTCCCCCTATTATGTGCGAGACTGCTGCAAAAAAACAGGCCCGCTGTATTATACTACACAATGTAAGTGGCAGAACGTTGCAGGCAGATATACGACAAACAGAACTGACGCAGATCCACTTAGGGACAATTTAACTCTCCCTTTATTATGTGGGAGACTGCTGCAAAAAAAACAGGTCCGCTGTATTATACCACAAAATGTAATTGGCAGAACGTGGCAGGCAGATATATATATAAAAAAAACGGACCGTACTACAATAACAATCTCCCTACAATGATCTCAGGACAAGTATGGCAGCAATTAAAAGGACTGCTGCACACAGTGTAAGTGAAAGAACGTGGCAGGCAGATATATGACAAACAGAACTGAAACTGATCAACTAAGGGGCAATTTAAATCTCCCTTTATTATGTGTGAGACTGCTGCAAAAAACCAGGCCCGCTGTATTATACTACACAATGTAAGTGGCAGAACGTGGCAGGCAGATATACGACAAATAGAACTGACACAGATGCACTTAGGGGCAATTTCAATCTCCCTTTATTATGTGGGAGACAGCTGCACAAAATTAGGCCCACTGTATTATACTACACAATGTAAGAGGCAGAACGTGGCAGGCAGATATACGACAAACAGAACTGACGCAGGTCCACTTAGGGGCAATTTGAATCTCCCTTTTTTGGATGGGAGACTGCTGCAAAAAACCAAGCCCACTGTATTACACTACACAATGTAAGTGGCAAAACGTGGCAGGCAGATATACGACAAACAGAACTGATGCAGGTCCACTTAGGGGCAATTTGAATCTCCCTTTATTATGTGGGAGACTGCTGCAAAAAAACAGGCCCCCTGTATTATACTACACAATGTAAGTGGCAGAAGGTGGCAGGCAGATATACGACAAACAGAACTGATGCAGATCCTCTTATGGGCAATTTAAATCTCCCTTTATTGTGTGGGAGACTGCTGCAAAAAACCAGGCCCGCTGTATTATACTACACAATATAAGTGGCAGAACGTGGCAGGCAGATATACGACAAACAGAACTGACGCAGGTCCACTTAGGGGCAATTTGAATCTCCCTTTTTTGGGTGGGAGACTGCTGCAAAAAACCAAGCCCACTGTATTACACTACACAATGTAAGTGGCAGAACGTGGCAGGCAGATATACGACAAACAGCACTGACGCAGATCCACTTAGGGGCAATTTAAATCTCCCTTTATTATGTGGGAGACTGCTGCAAAAAAACAGGCCCCCTGTATTATACTACACAATGTAAGTGGCAGAAGGTGGAAGGCAGATATACGACAAACAGAACTGACGCAGATCCACTTATGGGCAATTTAAATCTCCCTTTATTGTGTGGGAGACTGCTGCAAAAAACCAGGCCCGCTGTATTATACTACACAATGTAGGTGGCAGAACGTGGCAGGCAGATATACGACAAACAGAACTGACGCAGATCCACTTAGGGGCAATTTATATCTCCCTTTATTATGTGGGAGACTGCTGCAAAAAAACAGGCCCGCTGTATTATACTGCACAATATAAGTGGCAGAAAATAGCAGGCAGATATACGACAATCAGAACTGACGCAGCTAAACTTAGGGGCAATTTAAATGTCCCTATATCATGTGGGAGACTGCTGCAAAAAACGAGGCCCACTTCATTATACTACACAATGTAAGTGGCAGAACGTGGCAGGAAGATATACGACAAACAGAACTGACGCACATCCATTTAGTGGCAATTTCAAACTCCCTTTATTATGTGGGAGACTGCTGCAAAAAACCAGGCCCGCTGTATTATACTACACAATGTAAGTGGCAGTACGTGGCAGGCAGATATACGACAAACAGAACTGATGCAGATCCACTTAGGGGCAATTTAAATCTCCCTTTATTATGTGGGAGACTGCTGCAAAAAAACAGGCCCGCTGTATTATACTACACAATGTAAGTAGCAGAATGTGGCAGGCAGATATACGACAAACAGAACTGACACAGATCCACTTAGGGGCAATTTAAATCTCCCTTTATTATGTGGGAGGCTGCTGCAAAAAACCAGGCCCGCTGTATTATACTACACAATGTAAGTGGCAGAACGTGGCAGGCAGATATATGACAAACAGAACTGACGCAGGTCCACTTAGGGGCAATTTGAATCTCCCTTTTTTGGGTGGGAGATTGCTGCAAAAAACCAAGCCCACTGTATTACACTACACAATGTAAGTGGCAGAACGTGGCAGGCAGATATACGACAAACAGAACTGACGCAGATCCACTTAGGGGCAATTTAAATCTCCCTTTATTGTGTGGGAGACTGCTGCAAAAAACCAGGCCCGCTGTATTATACTACACAATGTAAGTGGCAGAACGTGGCAGGCAGATATACGACAAACAGAACTGACACAGATCCACTTAGGGGCAATTTAAATCTCCCTTTATTATGTGGGAGACTGCTGCAAAAAAACAGGCCCGCTGTATTATACTACACAATATAAGTGGCAGAAAATAGCAGGCAGATATACGACAATCAGAACTGACGCAGCTAAACTTAGGGGCAATTTAAATCTCCCTATATTATGTGGGAGACTGCTGCAAAAAACGAGGCCCACTTCATTATACTACACAATGTAAGTGGCAGAACGTGGCAGGAAGATATACGACAAACAGAACTGACGCACATCCATTTAGTGGCAATTTCAAACTCACTTTATTATGTGAGAGACTGCTGCAAAAAACCAGGCCCGCTGTATTATACTACACAATGTAAGTGGCAGTACGTGGCAGGCAGATATACGACAAACAGAACTGATGCAGATCCACTTAGGGGCAATTTAAATCTCCCTTTATTATGTGGGAGACTGCTGCAAAAAACCAGGCCCGAAGTATTATACTACACAATGTAAGTAGCAGAATGTGGCAGGCAGATATACGACAAACAGAACTGACAAAGATCCACTTAGGAGCAATTTAAATCTCCCTTTATTATGTGGGAGGCTGCTGCAAAAAAACAGGCCCGCTGTATTATACTACACAATGTAAGTGGCAGAACGTGGCAGGCAGATATATAACAAACAGAACTGACGCAGATCCACTTAGGGGCAATTTAAATCTCCTTTTTTGGGTGGGAGACTGCTGCAAAAAATCAGGCCCACTGTATTACACTACACAATGTAAGTGGCAGAACATGCTAGGCAATTTTGCGACAAACGGAACTGACGCAGATCCACTAAGGGGCAATTTAAATCTCCGTTTTTTGGGTGGAAGACTGCTGCAAAATATCAGGCCCACTGTATTATACTACACAATGTAAGTGGCAGAATGTGGCAGGCAGATATACGACAAACAGAACTGACACAGATCCACTTAGGGGCAATTTAAATCTCCCTTTATTATGTGGGAGACTGCTGCAAAAAAAAGGCCCGCTGTATTATATTACACAATATAAGTGGCAGAACATGGCAGGCAGATGTACGACAAACAGAACTAACGCAGCTAAACTTAGGGGCAATTTAAATCTCCCTATATTATGTGGGAGACTGCTGCAAAAAACGTGGCCCGCTTCATTATACTACACAATGTATGAGGCAGAACGTGGCAGGGAGATATACGACAAACAGAACTGACGCACATCCACTTAGTGGCAATTTCAATCTCCCTTTATTATGTGGGAGACTGCTGCAAAAAACCAGGCCCGCTGTATTATACTACACAATGTAAGTGGCAGTATGTGGCAGGCAGATATATATGACAAAAAGAACTGATGCAGATCCACTTAGGGGCAATTTACTTCTCCCTTTATTATGTGGGAGACTTCTGCAAAAAAACAGGCCCGCTGTATTATACTACACAATGTAAGTGGCAGAACGTGGCAGGCAGATATACGACAAACAGAACTGACGCAGATCCACTTAGGGGCAATTTAAATCTCCCTTTATTATGTGGGAGACTGCTGCAAAAAACCAGGCCCGCTGTATTATACTACACAATGTAAGTGGCAGTACGTGGCAGGCAGATATACGACAAACAGAACTGATGCAGATCCACTTAGGGGCAATTTAAATCTCCCCCTATTATGTGCGAGACTGCTGCAAAAAAACAGGCCCGCTGTATTATACTACACAATGTAAGTGGCAGAACGTTGCAGGCAGATATACGACAAACAGAACTGACGCAGATCCACTTAGGGACAATTTAACTCTCCCTTTATTATGTGGGAGACTGCTGCAAAAAAAACAGGTCCGCTGTATTATACCACAAAATGTAATTGGCAGAACGTGGCAGGCAGATATATATATATAAAAAAACGGACCGTACTACAATAACAATCTCCCTACAATGATCTCAGGACAAGTATGGCAGCAATTAAAAGGACTGCTGCACACAAAAGTATGGACAAATAAACAATAGAACTGTGCAGAAAGGAGTAACATGATTTTTGCTTTTAAAAAAGCAATTGGTTTGCACAGCGGTGTATATACAGCAACGCAGCTATCAGGGAGCCTTATAAGCTACAGAGCTGAAGCACAAAAATCTAGCCTCCACTGTCCCTGCAAAGAAAAGGTGGTGTTGGACAGTGGAAATGGCTACAGCAAAAGCGGTTTGGGGGTTAATCTTTCTTCCCTAACAATATCCCTGCTTCTGACAAAGCTGAAGCAACCTCTCCCTATGCTCAGATCGGCAGAAGTAAGATGGCGTTCGGCGTGCATGCCCCTTTATAGCCCCTGTGACACTGCAGAACGCAAGCCAATTACTGTCATGCCCTTCTATAAGATGGTGGGGACTGAGACCTATGTCATCACGCTGCCAACACTCTGCGTCCTCCTTCATTGGCTGAGAAATGGCAGTGAAAGCGTCATACGAAACGCGACTTTGTAGCGAAGATCGTTCACCTCATGGATCCCTTTATTATGTGGGAGACTGCTGCAAAAAACCAGGTCTGCTGTATTATACTACACAATGTAAGGGCAGAACCTGGCAGGCAGATATACGACAAACAGAACTGACGCAGATCCACTTAGGGGCAATTTCAATTTCCCTTTATTATGTGAGAGACTGCTGCAAAAAACCAGGCCCGCTGTATTATATTACACAATATAAGTGGCAGAATGTGGCAGACAGATATACGACAAACAGAACTGACACACATCCACTTAGTGGCAATTTCAATCTCCCTTTATTATGTGGGAGACTGCGGCAAAAAACCAGGCCCGCTGTATTATACTACACAATGTAAGTGGCAGAATGTGGCATGCAGATATATGACAAATAGAACTGACGCAGATCCACTTAGGAGCAATTTAAATCTCCCTTTATTATGTGGGAAGACTACTGCAAAAAACCAGGCCCACTGTATTATACTACACAATGTAAGTGGCAGAACATGGCAGGCAGATATACGACAAACAGAAATGAAGCAGATCCACTTAGTGGCAATTGCAATCTCCCTTTATTATGTGGGAGACTGCTGCAAAAAACCAGGTCCGCTGTATTATACTACACAATGTAAGTGGCAGAATGTGGCAGGCAGATATACGACAAACATAACTGATGCAGATCCACTTAGGGGCAATTTAAATCTCCCTTTTTTGGGTGGGAGACTGCTGCAAAAAACAAGGCCCACTGTATTACACTACACAATGTAAGTGAAAGAACGTGGCAGGCAGATATATGACAAACAGAACTGAAACTGATCAACTAAGGGGCAATTTAAATCTCCCTTTATTATGTGTGAGACTGCTGCAAAAAACCAGGCCCGCTGTATTATACTACACAATGTAAGTGGCAGAACGTGGCAGGCAGATATACGACAAATAGAACTGACACAGATGCACTTAGGGGCAATTTCAATCTCCCTTTATTATGTGGGAGACAGCTGCACAAAATTAGGCCCACTGTATTATACTACACAATGTAAGAGGCAGAACGTGGCAGGCAGATATACGACAAACAGAACTGACGCAGGTCCACTTAGGGGCAATTTGAATCTCCCTTTTTTGGATGGGAGACTGCTGCAAAAAACCAAGCCCACTGTATTACACTACACAATGTAAGTGGCAAAACGTGGCAGGCAGATATACGACAAACAGAACTGATGCAGGTCCACTTAGGGGCAATTTGAATCTCCCTTTATTATGTGGGAGACTGCTGCAAAAAAACAGGCCCCCTGTATTATACTACACAATGTAAGTGGCAGAAGGTGGCAGGCAGATATACGACAAACAGAACTGATGCAGATCCTCTTATGGGCAATTTAAATCTCCCTTTATTGTGTGGGAGACTGCTGCAAAAAACCAGGCCCACTGTATTATACTACACAATGTAAGTGGCAGAACATGGCAGGCAGATATACGACAAACAGAAATGAAGCAGATCCACTTAGTGGCAATTGCAATCTCCCTTTATTATGTGGGAGACTGCTGCAAAAAACCAGGCCCGCTGTATTATACTACACAATGTAAGTGGCAGAATGTGGCAGGCAGATATACGACAAACATAACTGATGCAGATCCACTTAGGGGCAATTTAAATCTCCCTTTTTTGGGTGGGAGACTGCTGCAAAAAACAAGGCCCACTGTATTACACTACACAATGTAAGTGAAAGAACGTGGCAGGCAGATATATGACAAACAGAACTGAAACTGATCAACTAAGGGGCAATTTAAATCTCCCTTTATTATGTGTGAGACTGCTGCAAAAAACCAGGCCCGCTGTATTATACTACACAATGTAAGTGGCAGAACGTGGCAGGCAGATATACGACAAATAGAACTGACACAGATGCACTTAGGGGCAATTTCAATCTCCCTTTATTATGTGGGAGACAGCTGCACAAAATTAGGCCCACTGTATTATACTACACAATGTAAGAGGCAGAACGTGGCAGGCAGATATACGACAAACAGAACTGATGCAGGTCCACTTAGGGGCAATTTGAATCTCCCTTTATTATGTGGGAGACTGCTGCAAAAAAACAGGCCCCCTGTATTATACTACACAATGTAAGTGGCAGAAGGTGGCAGGCAGATATACGACAAACAGAACTGATGCAGATCCTCTTATGGGCAATTTAAATCTCCCTTTATTGTGTGGGAGACTGCTGCAAAAAACCAGGCCCGCTGTATTATACTACACAATATAAGTGGCAGAACGTGGCAGGCAGATATACGACAAACAGAACTGACGCAGGTCCACTTAGGGGCAATTTGAATCTCCCTTTTTTGGGTGGGAGACTGCTGCAAAAAACCAAGCCCACTGTATTACACTACACAATGTAAGTGGCAGAACGTGGCAGGCAGATATACGACAAACAGCACTGACGCAGATCCACTTAGGGGCAATTTAAATCTCCCTTTATTATGTGGGAGACTGCTGCAAAAAAACAGGCCCCCTGTATTATACTACACAATGTAAGTGGCAGAAGGTGGCAGGCAGATATACGACAAACAGAACTGACGCAGATCCACTTATGGGCAATTTAAATCTCCCTTTATTGTGTGGGAGACTGCTGCAAAAAACCAGGCCCGCTGTATTATACTACACAATGTAAGTGGCAGAACGTGGCAGGCAGATATACGACAAACAGAACTTACGCAGATCCACTTAGGGGCAATTTAAATCTCCCTTTATTATGTGGGAGACTGCTGCAAAAAAACAGGACCGCTGTATTATACTACACAATATAAGTGGCAGAAAATAGCAGGCAGATATACGACAATCAGAACTGACGCAGCTAAACTTAGGGGCAATTTAAATCTCCCTATATTATGTGGGAGACTGCTGCAAAAAACGAGGCCCACTTCATTATACTACACAATGTAAGTGGCAGAACGTGGCAGGAAGATATACGACAAACAGAACTGACGCACATCCATTTAGTGGCAATTTCAAACTCCCTTTATTATGTGGGAGACTGCTGCAAAAAACCAGGCCCGCTGTATTATACTACACAATGTAAGTGGCAGTACGTGGCAGGCAGATATACGACAAACAGAACTGATGCAGATCCACTTAGGGGCAATTTAAATCTCCCTTTATTATGTGGGAGACTGCTGCAAAAAAACAGGCCCGCTGTATTATTCTACACAATGTAAGTAGCAGAATGTGGCAGGCAGATATACGACAAACAGAACTGACACAGATCCACTTAGGGGCAATTTAAATCTCCCTTTATTATGTGGGAGGCTGCTGCAAAAAAACAGGCCCGCTGTATTATACTACACAATGTAAGTGGCAGAACGTGGCAGGCAGATATACGACAAACAGAACTGACGCAGGTCCACTTAGGGGCAATTTGAATCTCCCTTTTTTGGGTGGGAGACTGCTGCAAAAAACCAAGCCCACTGTATTACACTACACAATGTAAGTGGCAGAACGTGGCAGGCAGATATACGACAAACAGAAATGACGCAGATCCACTTAGGGGCAATTTAAATCTCCCTTTATTATGTGGGAGACTGCTGCAAAAAAACAGGCCCCCTGTATTATACTACACAATGTAAGTGGCAGAAGGTGGCGGGCAGATATACGACAAACAGAACTGACGCAGATCCACTTATGGGCAATTTAAATCTCCCTTTATTGTGTGGTAAACTGCTGCAAAAAACCAGGCCCGCTGTATTATACTACACAATGTAAGTGGCAGAACGTGGCAGGCAGATATACGACAAACAGAACTGACGCAGATCCACTTAGGGGCAATTTCAATCTCCCTTTATTATGTGGGAGACTGCTGCAAAACACCAGGCCCGCTGTATTATACTACACAATATAAAGGGCAGAAAATAGCAGGCAGATATACGACAATCAGAACTGACGCAGCTAAACTTAGGGGCAATTTAAATCTCCCTATATTATGTGGGAGACTGCTGCAAAAAACAAGGCCCACTTCATTATACTACACAATGTAAGTGGCAGAACGTGGCAGGAAGATATACGACAAACAGAACTGACGCACATCCATTTAGGGGCAATTTCAAACTCCCTTTATTATGTGGGAGACTGCTGCAAAAAACCAGGCCCGCTGTATTATACTACACAATGTAAGTGGCAGTACGTGGCAGGCAGATATACGACAAACAGAACTGATGCAGATCCACTTAGGGGCAATTTAAATCTCCCTTTATTATGTGGGAGACTGCTGCAAAAAACCAGGCCCGCTGTATTATACTACACAATGTAAGTGGCAGAACGTGGCAGGCAGATATACGACAAACAGAACTGATGCAGATCCACTTAGGGGCAATTTAAATCTCCCTTTATTATGTGGGAGACTTCTGCAAAAAAACAGGCCCGCTGTATTATACTACACAATGTAAGTGGCAGAACGTGGCAGGCAGATATACGACAAACAGAACTGACGCAGATCCACTTAGGGGCAATTTAAATCTCCCTTTATTATGTGGGAGACTGCTGCAAAAAACCAGGCCCGCTGTATTATACTACACAATGTAAGTGGCAGTACGTGGCAGGCAGATATACGACAAACAGAACTGATGCAGATCCACTTAGGGGCAATTTAAATCTCCCCCTATTATGTGGGAGACTGCTGCAAAAAAACAGGCCCGCTGTATTATACTACACAATGTAAGTGGCAGAACGTTGCAGGCAAATATACGACAAACATAACTGACGCAGGTCCACTTAGGGGCAATTTAACTCTCCCTTTATTATGTGGGAGACTGCTGCAAAAAAACCAGGCCCGCTGTATTATACTACACAATGTAAGTGGCAGAATGTGGCAGGCAGATATACGACAAACAGAACTTACTCAGATCCACTTAGGGGCAATTTCAATCTCCCTTTATTATTTGGGAGGCTGCTGCAGAAAACCAGGCCTGCTGTATTATACTACACAATGTAAGTGGCAGAACGTGGCAGGCAGATATACGACAAACAGAACTGACGCAGATCCACTTAGTGGCAATTTAAATCTCCCTTTATTATGTGGGAGACTGCTGCTAAAAACCAGGTCCGCTGTATTATACCACACAATGTAAGTGGCAGAACGTGGCAGGCAGATATGTGACAAACAGAACTGATGCAGATCCACTTAGGGGCAATTTAAATCGCCCTTTTTTGGGTGGGAGACTGCTGCAAAAAAACAGGCTTACTGTATTACACTACACAATGTAAGTGGCAGAACGTGGCAGGCAGATATACGACAAACAGAACTGACGCAGATCCTCTTAGTGGCAATTTAAATCTCCCTTTATTATATGGGAGACTGCTGCAAAAAACCAGGTCCGCTGTATTATACCACACAATGTAAGTGGCAGAACGTGGCAGGCAGATATATGACAAACAGAACTGATGCAGATCCACTTAGGGGCAATTTAAATCGCCCTTTTTTGGGTGGGAGACTGCTGCAAAAAACCAGGCCCACTGTATTACACTACACAATGTAAGTGGCAGAAATTGGCAGGCAGATATACGACAAACAGAACTGACGCAGATCCACTTAGTGGCAATTTAAATCTCCCTTTATTATGTGGGAGACTGCTGCAAAAAACCAGGTCCGCTGTATTATACCACAAAATGTAATTGGCAGAACGTGGCAGGCAGATATATATAAAAAAAAACGGACCGTACTACAATAACAATCTCCCTACAATGATCTCAGGACAAGTATGGCAGCAATTAAAAGGACTGCTGCACAAAAAAGTATGGACAAATAAACAATAGAACTGTGCAGAAAGGAGCAACATGATTTTTGCTTTTAAAAAAGCAATTGGTTTGCACAGCGGTGTATATACAGCAACGCAGCTATCAGGGAGCATTATAAGCTACAGAGCTGAAGCACAAAAATCTAGCCTCCACTGTCCCTGCAAAGAAAAGGTGGTGTTGGACAGTGGAAATCGCTACAGCAAAAGCGGTTTGGGGGTTAATCTTTCTTCCCTAACAATATCCCTGCTTCTGACAAAGCTGAAGCAACCTCTCCCTATGCTCAGATCGGCAGAAGTAAGATGGCGTTCGGCGTGCATGCCCCTTTATAGCCCCTGTGACACCGCAGAAAGCAAGCCAATTACTGTCATGCCCTTCTCTAAGATGGTGGGGACCGAGACCTATGTCATCACGCTGCCAACACTCTGCGTCCTCCTTCATTGGCTGAGAAATGGCAGTGAAAGCGTCATATGAAACGCGACTTTGTAGCAAAGATCGTTCACCTCATGGATCCCTTTATTATGTGGGAGACTGCTGCAAAAAACCAGGCCCACTGTATTATACTACACAATGTAAGGGCAGAACCTGGCAGGCAGATATACGACAAACAGAACTGACGCAGATCCACTTAGGGGCAATTTCAATCTCCCTTTATTATGTGGGAGACTGCTGCAAAAAACCAGGCCCACTGTATTATATTACACAATATAAGTGGCAGAATGTGGCAGACAGATATACGACAAACAGAACTGACACACATCCACTTAGTGGCAATTGCAATCTCCCTTTATCATGTGGGAGACTGCGGCAAAAAACCAGGCCCGCTGTATTATACTACACAATGTAAGTGGCAGAATGTGGCATGCAGATATATGACAAATAGAACTGACGCAGATCCACTTAGGAGCAATTTAAATCTCCCTTTATTATGTGGGAGACTGCTGCAAAAAACCAGGCCCGCTGTATTATACTACACAATGTAAGTGGCAGAAAGTGGAATGCAGATATATGACAAATAGAACTGACGCAGATCCACTTAGGAGCAATTTAAATCTCCCTTTATTATGTGGGAGACTGCTGTAAAAAACCAGGCCCGCTGTATTATACTACACAATGTAAGTGGCAGAAGGTGGCAGGCAGATATACGACAAACAGAACTGATGCAGATCCACTTCGGGGGAATTTAAATCTCCCTTTATTATGTGGGAGACTGCTGCAAAAAAACAGGCCCGCTGTATTATACTATACAATGTACAGTGGGGCAAAAAAGTATTTAGTCAGTCAGCAATAGTGAAAGTTCCACCACTTAAAAAGATGAGAGGCGTCTGTAATTTACATCATAGGTAGACCTCAACTATGGGAGACAAACTGAGAAAAAAAAATCCAGAAAATCACATTGTCTGTTTTTTTTATCATTTTATTTGCATATTATAGTGGAAAATAAGTATTTCGTCAGAAACAAACAATCAAGATTTCTGGCTCTCACAGACCTGTAACTTCTTCTTTAAGAGTCTCCTCTTTCCTCCACTCATTACCTGTAGTAATGGCACCTGTTTAAACTTGTTATCAGTATAAAAAGACACCTGTGCACACCCTCAAACAGTCTGACTCCAAACTCCACTATGGTGAAGACCAAAGAGCTGCCAAAGGACACCAGAAACAAAATTGTAGCCCTGCACCAGGCTGGGAAGACTGAATCTGCAATAGCCAACCAGCTTGGAGTGAAGAAATCAACAGTGGGAGCAATAATTAGAAATTGGAAGACATTCAAGACCACTGATAATCTCCCTCGATCTGGGGCTCCACGCAAAATCCCACCCCGTGGGGTCAGAATGATCACAAGAACGGTGAGCAAAAATCCCAGAACCACGCGGGGGGACCTAGTGAATGAACTGCAGAGAGCTGGGACCAATGTAACAAGGCCTACCATAAGTAACACACTACGCGACCATGGACTCAGATCCTGCAGTGCCAGACGTGTCCCACTGCTTAAGCCAGTACATGTCCGGACCCGTCTGAAGTTTGCTAGAGAGCATTTGGATGATCCAGAGGAGTTTTGAGAGAATGTCCTATGGTCTGATGAAACCAAACTGGAACTGTTTGGTAGAAACACAACTTGTCGTGTTTGGAGGAAAAAGAATACTGAGTTGCATCCATCAAACACCATACCTACTGTAAAGCATGGTGGTGGAAACATCATGCTTTGGGGCTGTTTCTCTGCAAAGGGGCCAGGACGACTGATCCGGGTACATGAAAGAATGAATGGGGCCATGTATCGTGAGATTTTGAGTGCAAACCTCCTTCCATCAGCAAGGGCATTGAAGATGAAACGTGGCTGGGTCTTTCAACATGACAATGATCCAAAGCACACCGCCAGGGCAACGAAGGAGTGGCTTCGTAAGAAGCATTTCAAGGTCCTGGAGTGGCCTAGCCAGTCTCCAGATCTCAACCCTATAGAAAACCTTTGGAGGGAGTTGAAAGTCCGTGTTGCCAAGCGAAAAGCCAAAAACATCACTGCTCTAGAGGAGATCTGCATGGAGGAATGGGCCAACATACCAACAACAGTGTGTGGCAACCTTGTGAAGACTTACAGAAAAGGTTTGACCTCTGTCATTGCCAACAAAGGATGTATTACAAAGTATTGAGATGAAATTTTGTTTCTGACCAAATACTTATTTTCCACCATATTATGCAAATAAAATGATAAAAAAACAGACAATGTGATTTTCTGGATTTTTTTTTCTCTGTTTGTCTCCCATAGTTGAGGTCTACCTATGATGTAAATTACAGATGCCTCTCATCTTTTTAAGTGGTGGAACTTGCACTATTGCTGACTGACTAAATACTTTTTTGCCCCACTGTAAGTGGCAGAACATGGCAGGCAGATATACGACAAACAGAACTGATGCAGATCCACTTAGGGGCAATTTCAATCTCCCTTTATTATGTGGGAAACTGCTGCAAAAAACCAGGCCCGCTGTATTATTCTTCACAATGTAAGTAGCAGAATGTGGCAGGCAGATATACGACAAATAGAACTGACGCAGATCCACTTAGGGGCAATTTCAATCTCCCTTTATTATGTGGGAGACTGCTGCAAAAAACCAGGCCCACTGTATTACACTACACAATGTAAGTGGCAGAACGTGGCAGGCAGATATACGACAAACAGAACTGACGCAGATCCACTTAGGGGCAATTTCAATCTCCCTTTATTATGTGGGAGACTGCTGCAAAAAACCAGGCCCGCTGTATTATACTACACAATGTAAGTGGCAGAACGTGGCAGGCAGATATACGACAAACAGAACTGACACAGATCCACTTAGGGGCAATTTAAATCTCCCTTTTTTCGGTGGAAGACTGCTGCAAAAAACCAGGCCCACTGTATTATACTACACAATGTAAGTGGCAGAACGTGGCAGGCAGATATACGACAAACAGAACTGATGTAGATCCACTTAGTGGCAATTTAAATCTCCCTTTATTATGTGGGAGATTGCTGCAAAAAACCAGGCCCGCGGTATTATACTACACATTATAAGTGGCAGAAAGTGGCAGGCAGATATTCGACAAACAGAACTGACACAGATCCACTTAGGTGCAATTTAAATCTCCCTTTATTATGTGCGAGACTGCTGCAAAAAACCAGGCCCACTGTATTATACTACAAAATGTAAGTGGCAGTACGTGGAAGTTAGATATACGACAAACAGAACTGACACAGATCCACTTAGGGGCAATTTAAATCTCCCTTTTTTTGGGTGGGAGTTTGCTACAAAAAAACAGGCCCACTGTATTACACTACACAATGTAAGTGGCAGAACGTTACAGGCAGATATACGACAAACAGAACTGACGCAGATCAACTTAGTGGCAAAATAAATCTCCCTTTTTTGGGTGGGAGACTGCTGCAAAAAACCAGGCCTGCTGTATTATACTACACAATGTAAGTGGCAGAACGTGGCAGGCAGATGTACGACACACAGAACTGATGCAGATCCACTTAGGGGCAATTTAAATCATCCTTTTTTATGTGGGAGACTGCTGCAAAAAACCAGTCCCGCTGTATTATGCTACACAATGTAAGTGGTAGAATGTTAGCAGGCATATATACAACAAGCAGAACTGACGAAGATCCACTTAGGGACAATTTAAATCTCCTTTTTTGGGTGGGAGACTGCTGCAAAAAACCAGGCCCGCTGTATTATACTACACAATGACAGTGGCAGAACGTGGAAGGCAGATATATGACAAACAGAACTGACGCAGATCCACTTAGGGGCAATTTAAATCTCCCTTTATTATGTGGGAGACTGCTGCAAAAAACCAGGCCCGCTGTATTATACTACACAATGTAAGTGGCAGAAGGTGGCAGGCAGATATTCGACAAACAGAACTGACACAGATCCACTTAGGTGCAATTTAAATCTCCCTTTATTATGTGGGAGACTGCTGCAAAAAACCAGGCCCACTGTATTATACTACACAATGTAAGAGGCAGTACGTGGAAGGTAGATATACGACAAACAGAACTGACACAGATCCACTTAGGGGCAATTTAAATCTCCCTTTTTTGGGTGGGAGTCTGCTGCAAAAAACCAGGCCCACTGTATTACACTACACAATGTAAGTGGCAGAACGTTACAGGCAGATATACGACAAACAGAACTGACTCAGATTAACTTAGTGGCAAATTAAATCTCCCTTTTTTGGGTGGGAGACTGCTGCAAAAAACCAGGCCCGCTGTATTATACTACACAATGTAAGTGGCAGAACATGGCAGGCAGATGTACGACACACAGAACTGACGCAGATCCACTTAGGGGCAATTTAAATCATCCTTTTTTATGTGGGAGACTGGTGCAAAAAACCAGGCCCGCTGTATTATGCTACACAATGTAAGTGGCAGAATGTGGCAGGCATATATACAACAAGCAGAACTGACGAAGATCCACTTAGGGGCAATTTAAATCTCCTTTTTTGGGTGGGAGACTGCTGCAAAAAACCAGGCCCGCTGTATTATACTACACAATGTAAGTGGCAGAACGTGGCAGGCAGATATACGACAAACAGAACTGACGCAGATCCACTTAGGGGCAATTTATATCTCCCTTTATTATGTGGGAGACTGCTGCAAAAAACCAGGCCTGCTGTATTATACTACACAATGTAAGTGGCAGAAGGTGGCAGGCAGATATACGACAAACAGAACTGACACAGATCCACTTAGGGTCAATTTAAAGCTCCCTTTATTATGTGGGAAACTGCTGCAAAAAACCAAGCCCTGTCAGGGTTCTCAATGGCAAGAGAACACAGAAGAGCATAAATAAGGACAAGCTCTTGGAAGATGGGAACTCGAGCTGACCGTGAGCTAAACCTACCGCACAACTAACAGTGGCCGGGTAGCGTGCCTACGTTTTTATCCCTAGACGCCCAGCGCCAGCCAGAGGACTGACTAACCCTGGCAGAGGAAAATACAGACCTGGCTTACCTCTAGAGAAATTTTCCCCAAAAGGCAGACAGAAGCCCCCACATATATTGACGGTGATTTTAGAAGAAATTGACATACGTAGTATAAAGATAGGTTTAGCAAATGGAGGTCCGCTTTACTAGATAGTAGGAAAACAGAAAAGGGAACTTCACGGTCAGCTGAAAACCCTTTCAAAATACCATCCTGAAATTACTTTAAGACTCTAATATCAACTCATGACACCAGAGTGGCAATTTCAGCTCTCAAGAGCTTCCAGTCTCAGAAATATACAAACACAGAGAACTGGAACAAAAATGCAAAACAAAACTTAGGACAAAAGTCCAACTTAGCTGATAGTAGTCTAGGAGCAGGAACATGCAACAGAAAGGCTTCTGGTTACATTGTTGGCCGGCATAGAAATGACTGAGGAGCAAGGCTAAATAGAAAACTCCCACATCCTGATAGAAACAGGTGAACAGAGACGATGATGCACACAAGTTCAGTACCATTAGTGACCAGCGGGGGAGCCCAAAAACCAAATTCACAACAGTACCCCCCCCTCAAGGAGGGGGCACCGAACCCTCACCAGAACCACCAGGGCGATCAGGATGAGCCCTATGAAAGGCACGGACCAAATCGGAGGCATGAACATCAGAGGCTGTCACCCAAGAATTATCCTCCTGACCGCAGCCCTTCCACTTGACCAGATACTGAAGTCTCCGTCTGGAAACACGGGAGTCCAAGATCTTCTCCACAACGTACTCCAATTCACCGTCAACCAAGACCGGAGCAGGAGGCTCAACGGAAGGCACAACCGGTACCTCATACCTGCGCAATAATGACCGATGGAAGACATTATGAATAGAAAAAGATGCAGGGAGGTCCAAACGAAAGGACACAGGGTTAAGAATCTCCAATATCTTGTACGGGCCGATGAACCGAGGCTTAAACTTAGGAGAAGAAACCTTCATAGGGACAAAACGAGAAGACAACCACACCAAGTCCCCAACACAAAGACGAGGACCAACACGACGACGGCGGCTGGCAAACTGCTGAGTCTTCTCCTGGGACAACTTCAAATTGTCCACCACATGCCCCTAAATCTGATGCAACCTCTCCACCACAGCATCCACTCCCGGACAATCCGAAGACTCCACCTGACCGGAAGAAAAACGAGGATGGAACCCCGAATTACAAAAGAAAGGAGAAACCAAGGTGGCAGAACTAGCCCGATTATTGAGGGCAAACTCCGCCAACGGCAAAAAGGCAACCCAATCATCCTGATCCGCAGACACAAAACACCTCAAATAAGTCTCCAAGGTCTGATTAGTTCGCTCGGTCTGGCCATTAGTCTGAGGATGGAAAGCAGACGAAAAAGACAAATCAATGCCCATCCTAGCACAGAACGCTCGCCAAAATCTAGACACGAATTGGGTCCCCCTGTCAGAAACGATATTCTCTGGAATACCATGCAAGCGAACCACATTTTGAAAAAACAGAGGAACCAACTCGGATGAGGAAGGCAATTTAGGCAAGGGAACCAAATGGACCATCTTAGAGAAACGGTCACACACCACCCAGATGACAGACATCTTCTGAGAAACAGGGAGATCAGAAATAAAATCCATCGAGATGTGAGTCCAAGGCCTCTTCGGAATAGGCAAGGATAACAACAATCCACTAGCCCGAGAACAACAAGGCTTGGCCCGAGCACAAACATCACAAGACTGCACAAAACCTCGCACATCTCGTGACAGGGAAGGCCACCAGAAGGACCTAGCTACCAAATCCCTGGTACCAAAGATTCCAGGATGACCTGCCAACGCAGAAGAATGGACCTCCGAGATGACTCTACTGGTCCAATCATCAGGAACAAACATTCTACCAGGCGGGCAACGATCAGGTCTATCCGCCTGAAACTCCTGCAAGGCCCGTCGCAGGTCTGGGGAAACAGCAGATAATATCACTCCATCCTTAAGGATACCTGTAGGTTCAGAATTACCAGGGGAATCAGGCTCAAAACTCCTAGAAAGGGCATCCGCCTTCACATTTTTAGAACCCGGTAGGTATGAAACCACAAAATTAAACCGAGAGAAAAATAACGACCATTGCGCCTGTCTAGGATTCAGGCGCCTGGCAGACTCAAGATAAATCAAATTCTTGTGGTCGGTCAATACCACCACCTGATGTCTAGCCCCCTCAAGCCAATGACGCCACTCCTCAAAAGCCCACTTCATAGCCAAGAGCTCCCGATTACCAATATCATAATTTCGCTCAGCGGGCGAAAATTTACGAGAAAAGAACGCACAAGGTCTCATCACGGAGCCGTCGGAACTTTTCTGCGACAAAACCGCCCCAGCTCCGATTTCTGAAGCGTCGACCTCAACCTGAAAAGGAAGAGTAACATCAGGCTGGCGCAATACAGGGGCGGAAGAAAAGCGGCGCTTAAGCTCCCGAAAGGCCTCCACAGCAGCAGGGGACCAATCAGCAACATCAGCACCCTTCTTAGTCAAATCAGTCAACGGTTTAGCAACATCAGAAAAACCAGTTATAAATCGACGATAAAAATTAGCAAAGCCCAAAAATTTCTGAAGGCTCTTAAGAGAAGAGGGTTGCGTCCAATCACAAATAGCCTGAACCTTGACAGGATCCATTTCAATGGAAGAGGGGGAAAAAATGTACCCCAAAAAAGAAATCTTTTGAACCCCAAAAACGCACTTGGAACCCTTCACACACAAGGAATTAGACCGCAAAACCTGAAAAACCCTCCTGACCTGTTGGACATGAGAGTCCCAGTCATCCGAAAAAATCAAAATGTCATCCAAATACACAATCATAAATTTATCCAAATATTCACGGAAAATGTCATGCATAAAGGACTGAAAGACTGAAGGGGCATTTGAAAGACCAAAAGGCATTACTAAATACTCAAAATGGCCCTCAGGCGTATTAAATGCGGTTTTCCACTCATCCCCTTGCTTAATTCGCACTAAATTATACGCCCCACGAAGATCAATCTTAGAGAACCACTTGGCCCCCTTTATTGGAGCAAACAAATCAGTAAGCAGTGGCAAAGGATACTGATATTTAACCGTGATTTTATTCAAAAGCCGATAATCAATACACGGCCTCAAAGAGCCATCTTTTTTAGATACGAAGAAAAAACCGGCTCCTAAGGGAGATGACGAAGGACGAATATGTCCCTTTTCCAAGGACTCCTTAATATATTCACTCATAGCAGCATGTTCAGGCACAGATAGATTAAATAAACGACCTTTTGGAAACTTACTGCCCGGAATCAGATCTATGGTACAATCGCAATCTCTGTGCGGAGGTAGTGAACCAAGCTTAGGCTCCTCAAAAACATCACGATAATCAGATAAATATTCCGGAATCTCAGAGGGAATAGATGACGAAATGGAAACCAAAGGTACGTCCCCATGAGTCCCCTGACATCCCCAGCTTAACACAGACATTGCTTTCCAGTCGAGGACTGGGTTATGAGATTGCAACCATGGCAATCCAAGCACCAAAACATCATGTAGATTATACAGCACTAGGAAGCGAATAATCTCCTGGTGATCCGGATTAATACGCATAGTTACTTGTGTCCAGTATTGTGGTTTATTACTAGCCAATGGCGTGGAGTCAATACCCTTCAGAGGTATAGGAACTTCCAAAGGCTCTAAATCATACCCACAGCGCTTGGCAAAGGACCAATCCATAAGACTCAAAGCGGCGCCAGAGTCGACATAGGCGTCCGCGGTAATTGACGATAGAGAGTAAATCAGGGTCACAGATAGAATAAACTTAGACTGTAAAGTGCCAATTGAAACAGACTTATCAACCTTCTTTGTACGTTTAGAGCATGCTGATATAACATGAGTTGAATCACCACAGTAGAAGCACAACCCATTTTTTCGCCTAAAATTCTGCCGTTCGCTTCTGGACAGAATTCTATCACATTGCATATTCTCTGGCGCCTTCTCAGTAGACACCGCCAAATGGTGCACAGGTTTGCGCTCCCGCAAACGCCGATCAATCTGAATAGCCATTGTCATGGACTCATTCAGACCTGCAGGCACAGGGAACCCCACCATAACATCTTTAATGGCATCAGAGAGACCCTCTCTGAAATTCGCCGCCAGGGCGCACTCATTCCACTGAGTAAGCACAGACCATTTACGAAATTTTTGGCAGTATATTTCAGCTTCATCTTGCCCCTGAGACAGGGCCATCAAGGCTTTTTCAGCCTGAATCTCTAAATGAGGTTCCTCATAAAGCAACCCCAAAGCCAGAAAAAACGCATCCACATTGAGCAACGCAGGATCCCCTGGTGCCAAAGCAAATGCCCAATCCTGAGGGTCGCCCCGGAGCAAGGAAATTACAATCCTGACCTGCTGTGCGGGATTTCCAGCGGAGCGAGATCTCAGAGACAAAAACAATTTACAATTATGTTTAAAATTCTGAAAGCGAGATCTATCTCCGGAGAAAAATTCAGGTAAAGGAATTCTAGGTTCAGATATAGGAGCATGAATAACAAAATCCTGTAAACTTTGAACCTTCGTAGCGAGATTATTCAAACCTGTAGCCAAACTCTGAGGATCCATTTTAATCATGTGAGATCAGAGCCATTCAAGGATTAGAAGGAGAGAGAGACGAAGGCAGCAGTATAAGCAGAGATGCTAGTGAATCAACTATAGAGCAAACTCAAAAAAAAAAAAAAAAATTCTCTGCAGACTTCTTTTCCTCTCCTTTCTTCAGCCAATTATTTTAACCCCAGGCCGGCCAAACTGTCAGGGTTCTCAATGGCAAGAGAACACAGAAGAGCATAAATAAGGACAAGCTCTTGGAAGATGGGAACTCGAGCTGACCGTGAGCTAAACCTACCGCACAACTAACAGTGGCCGGGTAGCGTGCCTATGTTTTTATCCCTAGACGCCCAGCGCCAGCCAGAGGACTGACTAACCCTGGCAGAGGAAAATACAGACCTGGCTTACCTCTAGAGAAATTTTCCCCAAAAGGCAGACAGAAGCCCCCACATATATTGACGGTGATTTTAGAAGAAATTGACATACGTAGTATGAAGATAGGTTTAGCAAATGGAGGTCCGCTTACTAGATAGTAGGAAAACAGAAAAGGGAACTTCACGGTCAGCTGAAAACCCTTTCAAAATACCATCCTGAAATTACTTTAAGACTCTAATATCAACTCATGACACCAGAGTGGCAATTTCAGCTCTCAAGAGCTTCCAGTCTCAGAAATATACAATCACAGAGAACTGGAACAAAAATGCAAAACAAAACTTAGGACAAAAGTCCAACTTAGCTGATAGTAGTCTAGGAGCAGGAACATGCAACAGAAAGGCTTCTGGTTACATTGTTGGCCGGCATAGAAATGACTGAGGAGCAAGGCTAAATAGAAAACTCCCACATCCTGATAGAAACAGGTGAACAGAGACGATGATGCACACAAGTTCAGTACCATTAGTGACCAGCGGGGGAGCCCAAAAACCAAATTCACAACAAAGCCCGCTGTATTATACTACACAATGTAAGTGACAGAAAGTGGCAGGCAGATATACGACAAACAGAACTGACGCAGATCCACTTAGGGGCAATTTAAATCTTCCTTTATTATGTGGGAGACTGCTGCAAAAAACCAGGCCTGCTGTATTATACTACACACTGTAAGTGGCAGAAGGTGGCAGGCAGATATACGACAAACAGAACTGATGCTGATCCACTTAGGGGCAATTTAAATCTCCCTTTATTATGTGGGAGACTGCTGCAAAAAAACAGGCCCGCTGTATTATACTACACAATGTAAGTGGCAGAACATGGCAGGCAGATATACGACAAACAGAACTGATGCAGATCCACTTAAGGGCAATTTCAATCTCCCTTTATTATGTGGGAAACTGCTTGAAAAAAACCAGGCCCGCTGTATTATTCTTCACAATGTAAGTAGCAGCATGTGGCAGGCAGATATACGACAAACAGAACTGACACAGATCCACTTAGGGGCAATTTAAATCTCCCTTTATTATGTGGGAGGCTGCTGCAAAAAACCAGGCCCGCTGTATTATACTACACAATGTAAGTGGCAGAATGTGGCAGGCAGATATACGACAATTAGAACTGACGCAGATCCACTTAGGGGCAATTTAAATCTCCCTTTTTTGGGTGGGAGACTGCTGCAAAAAACCAGGCCCACTGTATTACACTACACAATGTAAGTGGCAGAACGTGGCAGGCAGATATACGACAAACAGAACTGACGCAGATCCACTTAGGGGCAATTTAAATCTCCCTTTTTTGGGTGGGAGACTGCTGCAAAAAATCAGGCCCACTGTATTATATGTTGTGATTCGGTTATTTGGCTCCCCCAGTGGTCACTGGTGGTACTGGTGTCTTGTGTGCTTTCCACCTGTTTCTATCAGGATATGGGAGTTTCCTATTTAGCCTTGCTCCTCAGTCTTTCCAGTGCCGGCCATCAATGTAACCAGAGTCATTCTGTTGCATGTACCTGCTCCCAGTCTGCTGACCAGCTAAGTTGGACACTTTTGTCCTTAGTCTATTTTTGTATGTTTTGTCCAGTTTGCAGTTATGTGAATCTCTGCAGCTAGAAGCTCTTGTGGGCTGAAGTTACCACTCCGGTGTCATGAGTTGGCACATGAGTTTAAGGTAACTTCAGGATGGTATTTGATAGGGTTTTGTAGCTGACCGCGAAGTCCACTATTGTATCCTTCTGCTATCTAGTTAGTGGGCCTCGCTGTGCTAAATCTGCTTTCATACTACGTGTGTCTTTTCATCTGAACTCACCGTTATTATATGTGGGGGGCTACTATCTCCTGTGGGGATTTTCTCTGGAGGCAAGCCAGGACTATGTTTCATCTACCAGGGGTAGTTAGTTCTCCGGCTGGTGCGAGATGTCTAGCAAAAACGTAGGTACGTTCCCTGGCTACTATTAGTTGTGTGATAGGTTTAGCATCGTGGTCAGCTCTAGTTTCCATCACCCGAGAGCTTGTCCGTTTTTTCTATGTATCCTGACGTTCCCCTGCCATTGGGAACCATGACAGTATGGCCGGCCAAGTGTTAAAACTGTTGGCAGAAGAAAGGAGAGAAAAAGAAGTCTGCAAATTTTTTTTTATTTTTTTTTCCCTTTGTGCTTGCTCTATAGTTGAATCAGTTGCATTTCAGCTCTAATT
Source organism: Ranitomeya variabilis (assembly GCF_051348905.1). Lineage (NCBI taxonomy): Eukaryota > Metazoa > Chordata > Amphibia > Anura > Dendrobatidae > Ranitomeya > Ranitomeya variabilis. Next base: position 355,461,573 of record NC_135235.1, read on the forward strand.
GCAGTCTTTGTCTCCCTCTCCTTCTAACCCTTGAATGGCTCTGATCTCACCTGCTTAAAATGGATTCTCAGAGTTTGGCTACAGGTTTGAATAATCTTGCCACTAAAGTTCAAAATTTACAGGATTTTGTTATACATGCTCCTATATCTGAACCTAGAATTCCTATACCAGAGTTTTTCTCCGGAGATAGATCTCGTTTTCTAAATTTCAAATATAATTGTAAATTATTTCTTTCTCTGAGACCTCGCTCCGCTGGAGATCCTGCACAGCAGGTTAAGATTGTAATTTCCTTGCTGCGAGGTGACCCTCAAGATTGAGCCTTTGCATTGGCACCAGGGGATCCTGCGTTGCTCAATGTGGATGCGTTTTTTCTGGCTTTGGGGTTGCTTTATGAGGAACCTAATTTAGAGATTCAGGCTGAAAAAGCCTTGATGGCCCTATCTCAAGGGCAAGATGAAGCTGAAATATACTGCCAAAAATTTCGTAAATGGTCTGTGCTTACTCAGTGGAATGAGTGCGCTTTGGCGGCGAATTTCAGAGAGGGTCTCTCTGATGCCATTAAGGATGTTATGGTGGGGTTCCCTGCGCCTACAGGTCTGAATGAGTCCATGACAATGGCTATTCAGATTGATCGGCGTTTGCGGGAGCGTAAACCTGTGCACCATTTGGCGGTGTCTTCTGAGAAGGCACCAGAGAATATGCAATGTGATAGAATTCTGTCCAGAAGCGAACGGCAGAATTTTAGGTGAAAAAATGGGTTGTGCTTCTATTGTGGTGATTCAACTCATGTTATATCAGCATGCTCTAGACGCACAAAGAAGGTTGATAAGTCTGTTTCAATTGGCACTTTACAGTCTAAGTTTATTCTATCTGTGACCTTGATTTGTTCATTATCGTCAATTACCGCGGACGCCTATGTCGACTCTGGCGCCGCTTTGAGTCTTATTGATTGGTCCTTTGCCAGGCGCTGTGGGTTTAATCTAGAGCCTCTGGAAGCCCCTATACCTCTGAAGGGTATTGATTCTACACCATTGGCTAGTAATAAACCACAATACTGGACACAAGTGACTATGCGTATGACTCCAGACCATCAGGAGGTGATTCACTTCCTTGTGTTGTCTAATCTACATGATGTATTAGTGCTGGGATTGCCATGGTTGCAAACTCATAACCCAGTCCTTGACTGGAAAACAATGTCTGTACTAAGCTGGGGATGTCAGGGAAATCATGGGGACGCACCTTTGGTTTCCATTGCTTCATCTATTCCCTTTGAGATCCCGGCTTTTTTGTCTGATTATTGTGATGTTTTTGAGGAGTCTACTCTTAATTCTCTTCCCCCTCATAGAGATTGTGATTGCGCCATAGATTTGATTCCTGGCAGTGAATTTCCTAAGGGTCGTTTATTCAATCTGTCTGTACCTGAACATGCTGCCATGCGAGAGTACATTAGGGAGTCCTTGGAAAAAGGACATATTCGTCCTTCTTCATCTCCTTTAGGAGCAGGGTTCTTTTTCGTAGCCAAAAGAGATGGTTCTTTGAGACCTTGTATTGATTATAGACTCTTAAATAAGATCACAGTCAAATATCAGTATCCTTTGCCATTGTTGACAGATTTATTTGCTCGCATTAAGGGAGCTAAGTGGTTCTCTAAGATTGATCTTCGCGGTGCGTATAATTTGGTGCGAATTAAGCAGGGGGATGAGTGGAAAACCGCATTTAATACGCCCGAGGGCCATTTTGAGTATTTGGTAATGCCTTTTGGTCTGTCAAATGCCCCTTTGGTCTTTCAGTCCTTTATGCACAATGTTTTCCGTGAATATCTGGATAAATTCATGATTGTGTATCTGGATGATATTTTGATTTTTTCGGATGACTGGGAGTCTCATGTTCAACAGGTTAGGGAGGTTTTTCAGGTTTTACGGACCAATTCTCTGTTTGTAAAGGGTTCAAAGTGTGTTTTTGGGGTTCAGAAGATTTCTTTTCTGGGGTACATTTTTTCCCCTTCTTCTATTGAGATGGATCCTGTTAAGGTTCGGGCAATTTGTGACTGGACGCAGCCGACTTCTCTTAAGAGCCTTCAGAAATTTTTGGGCTTTGCTAATTTTTATCGTCGATTCATAGCTGGGTTTTCTAGCGTTGTCAAGCCTTTGACTGATTTGACTAAAAAAGGTGCTGATGTTGCCGATTGGTCTCCTGCTGCTGTGGAGGCCTTTCGGGAGCTTAAGCGCCGCTTTTCTTCTGCCCCTGTGTTGCGCCAGCCTGATGTTTCACTTCCTTTTCAGGTGGAAGTTGATGCTTCCGAGATCGGAGCGGGGGCGGTTTTGTCACAGAAAAGTTCAGTTTGTTCAGTGATGAGACCTTGTGCGTTCTTTTCTCGAAAATTTTCGCCCGCCGAACGAAACTATGATGTTGGTAATCAGGAGCTTTTGGCTATGAAGTGGGCATTCGAGGAGTGGCGTCATTGGCTTGAGGGTGCTAGACATCAGGTGGTGGTCTTGACTGATCACAAGAATTTGATTTATCTTGAGTCGGCCAGACGTCTGAATCCTAGACAGGCGCGCTGGTCGTTGTTTTTCTCTCGGTTTAATTTTGTGGTCTCGTATCTGCCAGGTTCTAAAAATGTGAAGGCAGATGCCCTTTCTAGGAGTTTTGAACCTGATTTCCCTGGTGATTCTAAACCTACGGGTATCCTTAAGGATGGGGTGATTTTGTCTGCTGTCTCCCCTGACCTGCGACGTGTTTTACAAGAGTTTCAGGCGGATCGGCCTGATCGTTGTCCGCCTGGTAGATTGTTTGTGCCGGATGAGTGGACCAGTAGAGTCATCTCGGAGGTTCATTCTTCTGCGTTGGCAGGTCATCCGGGAATTTTTGGTACCAGGGATTTGGTGGCTAGGTCCTTCTGGTGGCCTTCCCTGTCTCGGGACGTGCGTACTTTTGTGCAGTCTTGTGATGTTTGTGCTCGGGCCAAGCCTTGTTGCTCTCGGGCTAGTGGATTGTTGTTGCCCTTGCCTATTCCAAAGAGGCCTTGGACACACATCTCTATGGATTTTATTTCTGATCTCCCTGTTTCTCAGAAAATGTCTGTCATCTGAGTTGGTGCCTCTGTTTTTTCAGAATGTGGTTCGGTTGCATGGTATCCCGGAGAATATAGTTTCTGACAGGGGATCCCAGTTTGTGTCCAGATTTTGGCGGGCGTTTTGTGCCAGGATGGGCATTGATTTGTCTTTTTCATCTGCATTTCATCCCCAGACGAATGGCCAGACGGAGCGTACTAATCAAACCTTGGAGACTTATTTGAGGTGTTTTGTGTCTGCTGATCAGGATGACTGGGTCACCTTTTTGCCGTTGGCAGAGTTTGCCCTTAATAATCGGGCCAGTTCTGCCACTTTGGTTTCCCCTTTCTTTTGCAATTCGGGGTTCCATCCTCGTTTTTCATCTGGTCAGGTGGAATCTTCGGATTGTCCTGGAGTGGATACTGTGGTGGACAGGTTGCATCGTATTTGGGGGCAGGTGGTGGACAATTTAAAGTTGTCCCAGGAGAGGACTCAACATTTTTCTAATCGCCATCGTCGTGTTGGTCCTCGTCTTCGTGTTGGGGACTTGGTGTGGTTGTCTTCCCGTTTTGTCCCTATGAGGGTTTCTTCTCCTAAGTTTAAGCCTCGGTTCATCGGTCCTTATAAAATTTTGGAAGTTCTTAACCCTGTCTCTTTCCGTTTGGACCTCCCAGCATCCTTTGCTATCCATAATGTTTTCCATCGGTCGTTATTGCGGAGGTATGAGGTGCCAGTTGTGCCTTCTGTTGAGCCTCCTGCTCCTGTGCTGGTTGACGGTGAATTGGAGTACGTGGTGGAGAAAATCTTGGACTCCCGTGTTTCCAGACGGAGACTTCAATATCTGGTTAAGTGGAAGGACTACGGTCAAGAGGATAATTCTTGGGTTACAGCTTCTGATGTTCATGCCTCTGATTTGGTCCGTGCCTTTCATAGGGCTCATCCAGATCGCCCTGGTGGTTCTTGTGAGGGTTCGGTGCCCCCTCCTTAAGGGGGGGGGTACTGTTGTGATTCGGTTATTTGGCTCCCCCAGTGGTCACTGGTGGTACTGGTGTCTTGTGTGCTTTCCACCTGTTTCTATCAGGATATGGGAGTTTCCTATTTAGCCTTGCTCCTCAGTCATTCCTATGCCGGCCATCAATGTAACCTGAGTCATTCTGTTGCATGTACCTGCTCCCAGTCTGCTGACCAGCTAAGTTGGACACTTTTGTCCTTAGTCTATTTTTGTATGTTTTGTCCAGTTTGCAGTTATGTGAATCTCTGCAGCTGGAAGCTCTTGTGCGCTGAAGTTACCACTCCGGTGTCATGAGTTGGCACATGAGTTTAAGGTAACTTCAGGATGGTATTTGATAGGGTTTTGTAGCTGACCGCGAAGTCCACTATTGTATCCTTCTGCTATCTAGTTAGTGGGCCTCGCTGTGCTAAATCTGCTTTCATACTACGTGTGTCTTTTCATCTGAACTCACCGTTATTATATGTGGGGGGCTACTATCTCCTGTGGGGATTTTCTCTGGAGGCAAGCCAGGACTATGTTTCATCTACCAGGGGTAGTTAGTTCTCCGGCTGGTGCAAGACGTCTAGCAAAAACGTAGGTACGTTCCCTGGCTACTATTAGTTGTGTGATAGGTTTAGCATCGTGGTCAGCTCTAGTTTCCATCACCCGAGAGCTTGTCCGTTTTTTCTATGTATCCTGACGTTCCCCTGCCATTGGGAACCATGACAATTATACTACACAATGTAAGTGGCAGAACGTGGCAGGCAGATATACGACAAACAGAACTGATGTAGATCCACTTAGTGGCAATTTAAATCTCCCTTTATTATGTGGGAAACTGCTGCAAAAAAACAGGCCCGCTGTGTTATACTACACAATGTAAGTGGCAGAACGTGGCAGGCAGATATAAGACAAACAGAACTGACGCAGATCCACTTAGGGGCAATTTAAATCTCCCTTTATTATGTGGGAGATTGCTGCAAAAAACCAAGCCCACTGTATTATACTACACAATGTAAGTGGCAGTACGTGGAAGGTAGATATACGACAAACAGAACTGACACAGATCCACTTAGGGGCAATTTAAATCTCCCTTTTTTGGGTGGGAATCTGCTGCAAAAAACCAGGCCCACTGTATTACACTACACAATGTAAGTGGCAGAATGTTACAGGCAGATATACGACAAACAGAACTGACGCAGATCATCTTAGTGGCAAATTAAATCTCCCTTTTTTGGGTGGGAGACTGCTGCAAAAAACCAGGCCCGCTGAATTATACTACACAATGTAAGTGGCAGAATGTGGCAGGCAGATGTACGACAAACAGAACTGATGCTGATCCACTTAGTGGCAATTTAAATCTCCCTTTATTATGTGGGAGACTGCTGCAAAAAACCAGGCCCGCTATATTATACTACACAATGTAAGTGGCAGAAGGTGGCAGGCAGATAAACGACAAACAGAACTGACACAGATCCACTTAGGGGCAATTTAAAGCTTCCTTTATTATGTGGGAGACTGCTGCAAAAAAACAGGCCCGCTGTATTATACTACACAATGTAAGTGGCAGAAAGTGGCAGGCAGATATACGACAAACAGAACTGACGCAGATCCACTTAGGGGCAATTTAAATCTCCCTTTATTATGTGGGAGACTGCTGCAAAAAACCAGGCCCGCTGTATTATACTACACAATGTAAGTGGCAGAAGGTGGCAGGCAGATACACGACAAACAGAACTGATGCAGATCCACTTAGGGGCAATTTAAATCTCCCTTTATTTTGTGGGAGACTGCTGCAAAAAAACAGGCCCGCTGTATTATACTACACAATGTAAGTGGCAGAACGTGGCAGGCAGATATACGACAAACAGAACTGACGAAGATCCACTTAGGGGCAATTTAAATCTCCCTTTATTATGTGGGAGACTGCTGCAAAAAAACAGGCCCCCTGTATTATACTACACAATGTAAGTGGCAGAACGTGGCAGGCAGATATACGACAAACAGAACTGACGCAGATCCACTTAAAGCAATTTCAATCTCCCTTTATTACGTGGGAGACTGCTGCAAAAAACCAGGCCCGCTGTATTATACTACACAATGTAATTGGCAGAAAGTGGCAGGCAGATATACGACAAACAAAACGAACGAAGATCCACTTAGGGGCAATTTAAATCTCCTTTTTTGAGTGGGAGACTGCTGCAAAAAACCAGGCCCACTGTATTACACTACACAATGTAAGTGTCAGAACGTGGCAGGCAGATATACGACAAACAGAACTGATGCAGATCCACTAAGTGGCAATTTAAATCTCCCTTTTTTGGGTGGGAGACTGCTGTAAAAATTCAGGCCCGCTGTATTATACTACACAATGTAAGTGGCAGAACGTGGCAGGCAGATATACGACAAACAGAACTGACACAGATCCACTTAGGGGCAATTTAAATCTCCCTTTATTATGTGGGAGGCTGCTGCAAAAAACCAGGCCCGCTGTATTATACTACACAATGTAAGTGGCAGAACGTGGCAGGCAGATATACGACAAACAGAACTGACGCAGGTCCACCTAGGGGCAATTTGAATCTCCCTTTTTTGGGTAGGAGACTGCTGCAAAAATCCAGGCCCGCTGTATTATACTACACAATGTTAGTGGCAGAAGGTGGCAGGCAGATATACGACAAACAGAACTGTCGCAGGTCCACTTAGAGGCTATTTAAATCTCCATTTATTATGTGGGAGACTGCTGCAAAAAAACAGGCCCACTGTATTATACCACACAATGTAAGTGGCAGAACGTGGCAGGCAGATATACGACAAACAGAACTGACACAGATCCACTTAGAGGCAATTTAAATCTCCATTTATTATGTGGGAGACTGCTGCAAAAAACCAGGCCCGCTGTATTATACTACACAATGTAAGTGGCAGAACGTGGCAGGCAGATATACGACAAACAGAACTGACACTGATCCAGTTAGGGGCAATTTAAATCTCACTTTTTTATGTTGGAGACTGCTGCAAAAAACCAGGTCTGCTGTATTATACTACACAATGTAAGTGGCAGAACGTGGCAGGCAGATATACGACAAACAGAACTGACGCAGATCCATTTAGGGGCAATTTAAATCTCCCTTCATTATGTGGGAGACTGCTGCAAAAAACCAGGCCCGCTGTATTATACTACACAATGTATGTGGCAGAACGTGGCAGGCAGATATACGACAAACAGAAATGACTCAGATCCACTTAGGGGCAAATTAAATCTCCCTTTATTATGTGGGAGACTGCTGCAAAAAAACATGCCTGCTGTATTATACTGCACAATGTAAGTGGCAGAAAGTGGCAGGCAGATATACGACAAACCGAACTGATGCAGATCTACTTAGTGGCAATTTCAATCTCCCTTTAATATGTGGGAGACTGCTGCAAAAAACCAGGCCCGCTGTATAATACTACACAATGTAAGTGGCAGAACGTGGCAGGCAGATATACGACAAACAGAACTGAGGCAGATCCACTTAGTGGCAATTAAAATCTCCCTTTTTGGGTGGGAGTCTGCTGCAAAAAACCAGGCCCACTGTATTACACTGCACAATGTAAGTGGCAGAGCGTTACAGGCAGATATACGACAAATAGAACTGAAGCAGATCCACATAGTGGCAAATTAAATCTCCCTTTTTTGGGTGGGAGACTGCTGCAAATAACCAGGCTCGCTGTATTATACTACACAATGTAAGTGGAAGAATGTGGCAGGCAGATATACGACAAACAGAACTGATGAAGATCCACTTAGCGGCAATTTAAATCTCCTTTTTTGGGTGGGACACTGCTGCAAAAAAACAGGCCCGCTGCATTATACTACACAATGTAAGTGGCAGAACGTGGCAGGTAGATATAGGACAAACAGAACTGACGCAGATCCACTTAGGGGCAATTTAAATCTCCCTTTATTATGTGGGAGACTGCTGCAAAAAATCAGGGCCGCTGTATTATACTACACAATGTAAGTGGCAGAACGTGGCAGGCAGATATACGACAAACAGAACTGACGCAGATCCACTTAAAGCAATTTCAATCTCCCTTTATTATGTGGGAGACCGCTGCAAAAAAACAGGCCCGCTGTATTATACTACACAATGTAAGTGGCAGAAAGTGGCAGGCAGATATACTACAAACAGAACTGACGCAGATCCACTTAGGGGCAATTTAAATCTCCTTTTTTGAGTGGCAGACTGCTGCAAAAAACCAGGCCCACTGTATTACACTACACAATGTAAGTGGCAGAACGTGGCAGGCAGATATACGACAAACAGAACTGATGCAGATCCACTAAGTGGCAATTTAAATCTCCCTTTTTTGGGTGGGAGACTGCTGTAAAAATTCAGGCCCGCTGTATTATACTACACAATGTAAGTGGCAGAACGTAGCAGGCAGATATATGACAAACAGAAATAATGCAGATCCAATTAGGGGCAATTTTAATCTCCCTTTATCATGTGGGAAACTGCTGCAAAAAAACAGGCCCGCTGTATTATTCTTCACAATGTAAGTAGCAGAATGTGGCAGGCAGATATACGACAAACAGAACTGACACAGATCCACTTAGGGGCAATTTAAATCTCCATTTATTATGTGGGAGACTGCTGCAAAAAACCAGGCCCGCTGTATTATACTACACAATGTAAGTGGCAGAACGTGGCAGGCAGATATACGACAAACAGAACTGACGCAGATCCACTTAGGGGCAATTTGAATCTCCCTTTTTTGGGTGGGACACTGCTGCAAAAAACCAGGCCCACTGTATTACACTACACAATGTAAGTGGCAGAACGTGGCAGGCAGATATATAAAAAAAAAAGGACCGTACTACAATAACAATCTCCCTATAATGATCTCAGGACAAGTATGGCAGCAATAAAAAGGACTGCTGCACACAAAAGTCTGGACAAATAAACAATAGAACTGTGCAGAAAGGAGCAACAGGATTTTTGCTTTTAAAAAAGCAGTTGGTTTGCACAGCGGCATATAAACAGCAATGCAGCTATCAGGTAGCTTTATAAGCTACAGAGCTGAAGCACAAAAATCTAGCCTCTACTGTCCCTGCAAAGAAAAGGTGGTGTTGGACAGTGGAAATCGCTACAGCAAAAGTGGTTTGGGGGTTAATCTTTCCTCCCTAACAATATCCCTGCTTCTGACAAAGCTGAAGCAACCTCTCCCTATGCTCAGATCGGCAGAAGTAAGATGGCTTTCGGCGTGCATGCCCCTTTATAGCCCCTGTGATGCCGCAGAAAGCAAGCCAATCACTGTCATGCCCTTCTCTAAGATGGTGGGGACCGAGACCTATGTTATCACGCTGCCCACACTCTGCGTCCTCGAGAAATGGCAATGAAAGTGTCATACGAAACGCGACTTTGGCGTGAAGATCACTGACCCCATGTATCCCTTTATTATGTAAGAGACTGCTGCAAAAAAACAGGCCCGCTGTATTATACTACACAATGTAAGTGGCAGAATGTGGCATGCAGATATATGACAAACAGAACTGATGCAGATCCACTTAGGAGCAGTTTAAATCTCCCTTTATTATGTGGGAGACTGCTGCAAAAAAACAGGCCCGCTGTATTATACTACGCAATGTAAGTGGCAGAGAGTGGCAGGCAGATATACGACAAACAGAACTGACGCAGATCCACTTAGGGGCAATTTAAATCTCCCTTTTTTGGGTGGGAGACTGCGGCAAATAACCAGTCCCACTGAATTACACTACACAATGTAAGTGGCAGAGCGTGGCAGGCAGATATACGACAAACAGAACTGACACAGATCCACTTAGTGGCAATTTAAATCTCCCTTTTTTGGGTGGTAGACTGCTGAAAAAACCAGGCCTGCTATATTATACTACACAATGTAAGTGGCAGAACGTGGCAGGCAGATATACGACAAAAAGAACTGACGCAGATCCACTTAGGGGCAATTTAAATCTCCCTTCATTATATGGGAGACTGCTGCAAAAAACCAGGCCCGCTGTATTATACTACACAATGTATGTGGCAGAACATGGCAGGCAGATATACGACAAAAAGAACTGACTCAGATCCACTTAGGGGCAAATTAAATCTCCCTTTATTATGTGGGAGACTGCTGCAAAAAAACATGCCTGCTGTATTATACTGCACAATGTAAGTGGCAGAACGTGGCAGGCAGATATACAACAAACCGAACTGATGCAGATCTACTTAGTGGCAATTTCAATCTCCCTTTATTATGTGGGAGACTGCTGCAAAAAACCAGGCCCGCTGTATTATACTACACAATGTAAGTGGCAGAACGTGGCAGGCAGATATACGACAAACAGAACTGACACAGATCCACTTAGAAGCAATTTAAATCTCCCTTTATTATGTGGGAGACTGCTGCAAAAAACCAGGCCCGCTGTATTATACTACACAATGTAAGTGGCAGAACGTGGCAGGCAGATATACGACAAAAAGAACTGACTCAGATCCACTTAGGGTCAAATTAAATCTCCCTTTATTATGTGGGAGACTGCTGCAAAAAAACATGCCTGCTGTATTATACTGCACAATGTAAGTGGCAGAAAGTTGCAGGCAGATATACGACAAACCGAACTGATGCAGATCTATTTAGTGGCAATTTCAATCTCCCGTTAATATGTGGGAGACTGCTGCAAAAAAACAGGCCCGCTGTATTATACTACACAATGTAAGTGGCAGAACGTGGCAGGCAGATATACGACAAACAGAACTGTCGCAGATCCACTTAGAGGCTATTTAAATCTCCCTTTATTATGTGGGAGACTGCTGCAAAAAACCAGGCCCGCTGTATTATACTACACAATGTAAGTGGCAGAACGTGGCAGGCAGATATACGACAAACAGAACTGACACAGATCCACTTAGAAGCAATTTAAATCTCCCTTTATTATGTGGGAGACTGCTGCAAAAAACCAGGCCCGCTGTATTATACTACACAATGTAAGTGGCAGAACGTGGCAGGCAAATATACGACAAACAGAACTGACACTAATCCAGTTAGGGGCAATTTAAATCTCACTTTTTTATGTGGGAGACTGCTGCAAAAAACCAGGCCCGCTGTATTATACTACACAATGTAAGTGGCAGAACGTGGCAGGCAGATATACGACAAACAGAACTGACGCAGATCCACTTAGGGGCAATTTAAATCTCCCTTTTTTGGGTGGGAGACTGCGGCAAATAACCAGGCCCACTGAATTACACTACACAATGTAAGTGGCAGAGCGTGGCAGGCAGATATACGACAAACAGAACTGACACAGATCCACTTAGTGGCAATTTAAATCTCCCTTTTTTGGGTGGTAGACTGCTGACAAAACCAGGCCTGCTATATTATACTACACAATGTAAGTGGCAGAACGTGGCAGGCAGATATACGACAAAAAGAACTGACGCAGATCCACTTAGGGGCAATTTAAATCTCCCTTCATTATATGGGAGACTGCTGCAAAAAACCAGGCCCGCTGTATTATACTACACAATGTATGTGGCAGAACATGGCAGGCAGATATACGACAAAAAGAACTGACTCAGATCCACTTAGGGGCAAATTAAATCTCCCTTTATTATGTGGGAGACTGCTGCAAAAAAACATGCCTGCTGTATTATACTGCACAATGTAAATGGCAGAACGTGGCAGGCAGATATACAACAAACCGAACTGATGCAGATCTACTTAGTGGCAATTTCAATCTCCCTTTATTATGTGGGAGACTGCTGCAAAAAACCAGGCCCGCTGTATTATACTACACAATGTAAGTGGCAGAACGTGGCAGGCAGATAAACGACAAACAGAACTGACTCAGATCCACTTAGAGGCTATTTAAATCTCCCTTTATTATGTGGGAGACTGCTGCAAAAAACCAGGCCCGCTGTATTATACTACACAATGTAAGTGGCAGAACGTGGCAGGCAGATATACGACAAACAGAACTGACACAGATCCACTTAGAGGCAATTTAAATCTCCCTTTATTATGTGGGAGACTGCTGCAAAAAACCAGGCCCGCTGTATTATACTACACAATGTAAGTGGCAGAACGTGGCAGGCAGATATACGACAAACAGAACTGACACTGATCCAGTTAGGGGCAATTTAAATCTCACTTTTTTATGTGGGAGACTGCTGTAAAAAACCAGGCCCGCTGTATTATACTACACAATGTAAGTGGCAGAACGTGGCAGGCAGATATACGACAAACAGAACTGACGCAGATCCACTTAGGGGCAATTTAAATCTCCCTTCATTATGTGGGAGACTGCTGCAAAAAACCAGGCCCACTGTATTATACTACACAATGTATGTGGCAGAACGTGGCAGGCAGATATACGACAAACTGAACTGACTCAGATCCACTTAGAGGCAAATTAAATCTCCCTTTATTATGTGGGAGACTGCTGCAAAAAAACATGCCTGCTGTATTATACTGCACAATGTAAGTGGCAGAAAGTTGCAGGCAGATATACGACAAACCGAACTGATGCAGATCTATTTAGTGGCAATTTCAATCTCCCGTTAATATGTGGGAGACTGCTGCAAAAAACCAGGCCCGCTGTATTATACTACACAATGTAAGTGGCAGAACGTGGCAGGCAGATATACGACAAACAGAACTGTCGCAGATCCACTTAGAGGCTATTTAAATCTCCCTTTATTATGTGGGAGACTGCTGCAAAAAACCAGGCCCGCTGTATTATACTACACAATGTAAGTGGCAGAACGTGGCAGGCAGATATACGACAAACAGAACTGACACAGATCCACTTAGAGGCAATTTAAATCTCCCTTTATTATGTGGGAGACTGCTGCAAAAAACCAGGCCCGCTGTATTATACTACACAATGTAAGTGGCAGAACGTGGCAGGCAAATATACGACAAACAGAACTGACACTAATCCAGTTAGGGGCAATTTAAATCTCACTTTTTTATGTGGGAGACTGCTGCAAAAAACCAGGCCCGCTGTATTATACTACACAATGTAAGTGGCAGAACGTGGCAGGCAGATATACGACAAACAGAACTGACGCAGATCCACTTAGGGGCAATTTAAATCTCCCTTTCTTGGGTGGGAGACTGCTGCAAAAAACGAGGCCCACTGTGTTACACTACACAATGTAAGTGGCAGAACGTGGCAGGCAGATATATGACAAACAGAACTGATGCAGATCCACTTAGTGGCAATTTAAATCTTCCTTTATTATGTGGGAGACTGCTGCAAAAAACCAGGCCCGCTGTATTATACTACACAATGTAAGTGGCAGAACATGGCAAGCAGATATACGACAAACAGAACTGACGCAGATCCACTTAGAGGCAATTTAAATCTCCCTTTATTATGTGGGAGACTGCTGCAAAAAACCAGGCCCGCTGTATTATACTACACAATGTAAGTGGCAGAACGTGGCAGGCAGATATACGACAAACAGAACTGACACAGATCCACTTAGAGGCAATTTAAATCTCCCTTTATTATGTGGGAGACTGCTGCAAAAAACCAGGCCCGCTGTATTATACTACACAATGTAAGTGGCAGAACGTGGCAGGCAGATATACGACAAACAGAACTGACACTGATCCAGTTAGGGGCAATTTAAATCTCACTTTTTTATGTGGGAGACTGCTGCAAAAAACCAGGCCCGCTGTATTATACTACACAATGTAAGTGGCAGAACGTGGCAGGCAGATATACGACAAACAGAACTGACGCAGATCCACTTAGGGGCAATTTAAATCTCCCTTCATTATGTGGGAGACTGCTGCAAAAAACCAGGCCCGCTGTATTATACTACACAATGTATGTGGCAGAACGTGGCAGGCAGATATACGACAAACTGAACTGACTCAGATCCACTTAGAGGCAAATTAAATCTCCCTTTATTATGTGGGAGACTGCTGCAAAAAAACATGCCTGCTGTATTATACTGCACAATGTAAGTTGCAGAACGTGGCAGGCAGATATACAACAAACAGAACTGATGCAGATCTACTTAGTGGCAATTTCAATCTCCCTTTAATATGTGGGAGACTGCTGCAAAAAACCAGGCCCTCTGTATTATACTACACAATGTAAGTGGCAGAACGTGGCAGGCAGATATACGACAAACAGAACTGATGCAGATCCACTTAGGGGCAATTTAAATCTCCCTCTATTATGTGGGAGACTGCTGCAAAAAAACAGGCCCGCTGTATTATACTACACAATGTAAGTGGCAGAACGTGGCAGGCAGATATACGACAAACAGAACTGACGCAGATCCACTTAGGGGCAATTTAAATCACCCTTTTTTGGGTGGGAGACTGCTGCAAAAAACCAGGCATACTGTATTACACTACACAACGTAAGTGGCAGAATGTGGCAGGCAGATATATAAAAAAAAATGGACCGTACTACAACAACAATCTCCCTACAATGATCTCAAGACAAGTATGGCAGCAATAAAAAGGACTGCTGCACACAACAGTGTGGACAAATAAACAATAGAACTGTGCAGAAAGGAGCAACAGGATTTTTGCTTTTAAAAAAGCAGTTGGTTTGCACAGCAGCGTACAAACAGCAATGCAGCTATCAGGGAGCCTTATAAGCTACAGAGCTGAAGCACAAAAATCTAGCCTCCACTGTCCCTGCAAAGAAAAGGTGGTGTTGGATAGTGGAAATCGCTACAGCACAAGTGGTTTGGGGGTTAATCTTCCTCCCTAACAATATCCCTGCTTCTGACAAAGCTGAAGCAACCTCTCCCTATGCTCAGATCGTCAGAAGTAAGATGGCGGCCGGCGTGCACGCCCCTTTATAGCCCCTGTGATGCTGCAGAAAACAAGCCAATCACTGTCATGCCCTTCTCTAAGATGGTGGGGACTGAGACCTATGTCATCACGCTGCCCATACTCTGCATCCTCCTTCATTGGCTGAGAAATGGCAGTGAAAGCGTCATACGAAATGCGACTTTGGCGTGAAGATCGCCGACCTCATGGCCGATCCCACAGTGGGATCGGGTCAGGTTTCTCGAAACCCGACTTTGCTGAAAGTCGGCGATTTTTCAATTTGTCCGATCCGTTTCGCTCTACCCTAGTAAAGAAGTTTAATGGCAGAGTAATGCAAGTTTTCCAAGACTTGGGCTTCACCATTTATGACCAGATACACAGGCAGATGTTGGCACAGGCCTTTGTGCATGGACTAAGAGAGCCAGTCAGGAAACCACTGATAGTGGCTAGGCCCAAGTACAGGTCAATAGCAGTGGACTGACCCACGGGTCATGTGCGCCTAAGAAACTATTTATTGCCAATTGTCGCCAAAACTGCCGCCATTATAGCGCCACAAAGAGCACGAAGAAGGAAACGGGTGCCAAGCTGCTGAGAATGCCAGAAGGGGAGCCCGAAGTGAAGATGCTGCAAAGTGCCAAGCGACACACCAGAAGAACCGCTGCAGAGTCCGGAGAGGAGACACCGACCTCAATAAGGTTAGCAAAGGGGAGAAGCTATGTCAAACCAGGAGGAAGAAGTGGGTGACAGATGCAGCTGCAGCCCCTGTAATGCCCCAAGATTTTGGGTTGGATGCAGCCGCCAGACTCATGACACCCCCGGGCCTCGCCACGGACGCACCTGCAGGCCCCATCTTACCACCACAGCTTCAATCAGCAGGCCGGACCCCGCTGCCACTACAGTACCCATCATGCCATTGTCCACAGTAGCCAAAGGGATTGAGTCCCAACCAGGAGTGCAGAAGACAGCCCCTCTCACGGTGACCACTGACCTGGAAGCGCAACCACCCTACAAAGACAGAAGAAGTGTCAAGTGTTACAACTGTGGCAAGTTTGGCCATTTTGCGGAATCAGTGCAGAGCACCCATGCAACCCAAGAGTTGGTCCAGAGAAACAGGTCAAGGAAGAAGTACAGAAAGCAGTGAAGTACCCCGTTCATAGGACAGAGGCAAGCAAGCCAGGTCCGCAAGACACTACGCTCCTGACAAGTAAAACCCCATCTGCAGGACCAATACCTCAAATTACCCTGAAGGTGGATGGCATTGTCAGATCTTTTCTTCTGCACACCGGTGCAGCCAGAAGTGTGATGAGACCTGTGGAACTCCCCGATCCCACTTGCCTATCATAATCCTCTGTGTGTTGCATGGGCATTGATGGTCAAGTCAGACATTCCCAGCCTACAAAGCCTCTGGGCGTGTGCACTCAGCCAGGACACTCTATCCTGTCCCAGTTTGTGGTGTCAGGGACCTGCCACTCAACCTGCTGGGAGCGGACCTACTGCAGAAGCTGAAGGCAACCACAGTGTTCCAGGAAGATGGGACCGTGACACTTTCTTTATCCCTGACCCAAGAAGAATCATGCTGGTGGCCATACAAGAACCTCAAACAACCGACAGAGGCCTACCCAAGGAGGTACTGGACGTAGTACCAGAAAGTCTATGGGCTAAGGGACCCCAGGATGTGGGAAAACCTCAAGCTTCCCCAGTACGGGTGTCACTCAAGCCAGGTACCCCGTACCCTCGTAAGGCCCAGTATACCCTGTACGTCGCCTAGAGTCAAGCTGCCTCTGACCAACTGAAGGTCTACCTGGAAATAGGAATCATTGTTCCCTGCACATCACCTTGCAATACTCCGCTTTTCCTGGTCAAGAAAAAGAATGTAAAAGGAGAGCCATCCAAGTTCAGAATGGCACAAGACCTGAGAGCTGTGAATGACGCCACAGTGTTTGAAACTCCAATTGTGCCGAATCTGCACACTCTGCTCTCAAATGTGCCGGTCACAGCAAAAGTGTTCACAGTGACCGACCTGGCTAATGTTTTCTTCAGTGTTCCACTTCATCCGGAAGACCAGTTCCTGTTTGCCTTAACACACCAGGGGGCACAGCACACATGGACAGTGATGCCACAGCGGGCCCAGAACAGCCCTTCACAGTTCACTAAAGCAATGTCCACAGTCCTCACCAACAGGGTCACAGAACATGCAGAAGTAACCCTGCTACAATATGTGGATGATCTACTCCTTTGTGTAGTTGACTTTGACACGTGTAAAGTCCATTCCTTGTCTCTCCTACTCTACCTGGCGGAGAAGCACTGCAAGGCATCTTCACCTCCAGTGCTCTCTACTCCTGCCTGACAATGTCACCATCTCTAGATGCACAGTCCTCAACCCGTACACTCTACTCCCACTCCCAAGGGGGGATACAGATATGGACCCTCAAATCAAAATTCTGATCAAAATCTGCATGATATCTTCCGCAGGGATCTGGATGTGCTCCGGACGGATGACCATGATTGCTTCAGCATCATGCAACAGGAAACAGCAGGACAACCCAAGGTGGCAGAAGAGCCACTGACCAACCCAGAGTTGATCCTCTATGTGGATGGCTCCAGATTTCCAGATGATGAAGGAAGATTCCACACGGGATGTGCAATGACCAGCAATCAAGAGATCCTATGGTCCAGAAGTCTGCTGCCTAATCTGTCAGCCCAGGAAGCAAAACTGATAGCGCTGACAAAGGCCTACCAGATGGCAGAAGACAAGACTGCGGACATATATACCAATTCAAGGTACTCGCATGGCATAGCACACGACTTTGGACCCATCTGGGCTGCAAGGGACTTCCATCACAGCAAGCGGAACAACTGTGAAGCATCATGGAGCCATCAAGGACCTGCTGGACGCACTCCAACTTCCAAAAATGGTGGCAGTGCTAAAAGTCAAAGCACATGAAAAATTGAACACAGTAGAGGCACAAGGCAATAACATGGTGGATATGGCAGCCAAAGGAAGGCAATATGGATAAGTGGGAGAGGTCGTAGAGCCGGACGGCTACTACATGACAACTGAAGACAAGAACCCTGACCAGATGATGTCCTGGGATCTGCTCAAAAAGCTGCAAGAGCAAGCCCCAAAAGGACAAAAAGCAATGCTGGATGCAAGAGGGAGCAACACATGAAGAGGGAAGGGTATACGCAAAGGACTACCTGTTTACCCAGAAGGATGTACCCTATGGTGGTCCAGTGGGCACATGAGCCCACACACAGATCAAAGACACAGATGAATGATCTGATTGGTGCTTACTGGTTCACTCCAGGGATCTCCACCCTAACAGCCAAGTTCACTAGCAGCTGTTTGACCTGCAGCAAATGCAACCCTGTAAGAATGGAGAAAGTTCCCACACATCATCTTGCCACACCACATCCAGACGCCGCCAAGTGGGGGATTCGAATATTCCCTTGTGGTCGTGGACGTGTTCTCAGGATGGCCAGAAGTTTTCCCAGTGAGGAACCAGTCAGCAAAGACTACTGCAAAGAAGCTACTCTCAGAGATAGTATGCAGATATGGGTCCCAGAAGTGATAGAGAGTGACCAGGGACCCGCATTCACAGCAAATCTCACATGAGAGATCTGATCAGCAGTAGGGTCAGACTTAGGCCTACAAACTCCTTACAATCCCCAGAGTAGCAAGAAAGTGGAAAGACTGAATGGCACACTTAAGAACAGGATGTTGAAAGTTGCCCAAGAGACAAACAAACCATGGCAGGAGACAATCCCAATCACACTATTTAGTGTTAGGGTACTGTCACACAGTGAAATTTTCATCGCTACGACGGCACGATCTGTGACGTTGCAGCGTCGCACGAGAATCGTTCCAGCGTCGTATACTGCGGTCACACTGTGCAATTCATGGTGCTGGAGCGATAATTTCGTGACGTATTTGCGATGTAGAAGCCGTTGGTTACTGTGCGCACATCGTATACAACCTGTGTCACACGATGCAATCATGCCGCCACAGCGGGACACTAGACGACGAAAGAAAGTTTCAAACGATCTGCTACGACGTACGATTCTCAGCGGGATTCCGGATCGCAGTAGCGTGTCAGACACAACGATATCGTAACGATATCGCTAGAACGTCACGAATCGTGCCGTCGTAGCGATGAAAATGTCACTGTGTGACAGTACCCTTAGGCACACTCCCCGAGACCCAGAAAAGCTGTCACCATATGAAATTTTGTTTGGGTCTAGTCCCAGGTTAAGGGCATTCTTCCTTCAGCAGCTGACTATGCAATATGATACTTTGTCTGCTTATGTAATTGAACGCACCAAGAAACTTGCTAACATCCATTCTCGAGTTTTTTCTTCATTGCCAGATCTAGATTCAGTATCCGGTATGCACTACTTGAAGCCAGGAGACTGGGTGTTGGTGAAAAAGTTTGTAAGGAGAACACCACTCGATCCCAGATTTGATGGTCCTTTCCAAGTGCTGCTGATGACACCAACCTCTGAAACTGGAGGGAAGACCCACTTGGATCCACTCATCGCATTGCAAGAAAGCTCCCCTACCAGAGGATGACACCCAAGCCAGAATGATATTGTGGATGCCCTGCCTGACCGAATAGATGACCTACCTGATAAAGAATACACACCGCTGACTACACATGCCGTTGACTAAGAGACTGATTGCAACGAACCCCCATTAGGGACAGATCTCCTGACCGCCCATTTGCGAAAACTCTGTATGGAATAGGGCGTGTGTGCTAGGCATACGTCAGTTCACCGGCAGCACAAAACAGTTGCAGCGCTTTGGGACAGGAGGCTAGGATTAGGGCAAGTGATATCTAAGGGGGGATTGTGATGAAAACATATATATATAATGTAGATCTCACTTGCATGTATACTCCTTAATAATCATATATACTCATATAAACGCAAATATATCTATACACTCAGCTAGTTTATAATCAATTGCTCAACTTAACCACATGAGCTAGGCCAGATGGTTACTAGGTACTTTCCAGACACCCAAAAACCGGAACTTAGGCCAGATGTCTTGAACTAATGTCTAAGAATCCTGCTGAATAGCAGGATAAATGTGAAAGCTACATCTTAGTTGCTTAATCAGCATTCATATGTGCATTAATCACAATATTCCATACATATTTAGATAACCAATAACAGAGGAGCTAGACAATATGGTAATTAACTAACCCCCCCTAACCACCTCCTTTCTATATGCAATTATAAAACCATGTATGTACAATAAATCATCAGTATTGGTGGAATGTTTTTCTGTCACAAAGGTGTACAGTCCATTCTTGATGAGCGCTCAAAATACTCAGTCTTATTGGGAACGGCCTCAGCACACACAGGGATAGATTTATCCAAACCAAATTTCCATAACAGCCCTAACCCTAGCCCTAACCCTAGCCCTAACCCTAACCCTAGTTCTAACCCTAACCCTAGTGGAAAAATAAAAGTAAATATAATTTATTTATTTTATTATTGTCCCTACCTATGGGGGTGATAAAGGGGGGGTTCATTTACTATTTTTTTATTTTGATCACTGTGATAGGTTTTATCACAGTGATCAAAATGTACCTGGAATGAATCTGTTGGCTGGCAGATTCGGCGGGCGCACTGCGCATGCGCCCACCATTTTGGAAGATGGCGGCACCCATGGAGAAGATGGACGGACACCGGGAGGCTCGGTAAGTATAAGGGGGGATCGGAGCATGGGGGGATCAGAGCATGGGGGTGGGATCGGAGCACGGGGGAGCGGACAGAAGGATGGGGAAGCGGACAGGAGGACAGAGGGGAGCGGAGCACAGGACGGAGGACTGGGGAGGAGATCGGTGGCGGGGGCAGATCAGGGTTTCCTGCCATGGCCGATGATATTGCAGCATCGGCCATGGCTGGATTGTAATAGTTCACCACTTTTCATAGGTGAAATATTACAAATCGCTCTGATTGGCTGTTTCACTTTCATTTACTCAGCAAAACAAATCTGAGCAATCTACTCTAGACCAAGCTGACTAGTATAAATATACACTAACTAGCATAGCCAGCTCCTCACCTTTATAAAACCTACCCTTCAATATATATAATAATAAAAGACAAACGGCAAACAAACAAAATAAAGTGCTCATAAATACCAATGCACGTAATAAAATGATACAATCTCACCAAGTTATTATTTCCTGATTTTCCAAGGTTTCATGCTGGACCTGGATGGGTGAGACCGAGATGAAGAGAGAAAAAGGGGGGAGGGGGGGAATTCTCGGGGTCTGATTTTCCCTGTCGTGCCCTCTGCAAAGAGACTCCCACCCTGACAAGGGCAGTACCCAAGTATAAACCTACTTTGTGATGCCCATGATAAATATAGCCTCCCTGGGTAGTGTGTATTCTCTTCCCAAGAGAATTACATGCACTCGTATTTATGAGCACTTTATTTTGTTTGTTTGCCATTTGTCTTTTTTTATTATATATATTAAAGGTTAAGTTTTATAAAGGTGAGGAGCTGGCTATGCTAGTTAGAGCTGTTTCACTTTCAACAGCCAATCAGAGCGATCATAGCCATGGGGGAAAAGTACCACTCCCCCTGTCCCTACAGATCGGGTGAAATTGGAGTTAAATTTTTCACCCAATCTGCAGGGACGCGATCCCTCCATGACACCACATAGGCGTCACAGGTCGGATTGGCACCGACTTTCATGACGCCTACATGGCGTCACAGGTCGGGAAGGGGTTAATCTATCTCCCCTCGCTCAGTCCAGCATTCAACCTCTGTCCTATGCTGTAATGGGAGCATGAATCACACCCCGACCCACGCCACACACCCCGCTCATACATGCTGCCACCACTCACCGAAGACACGGACGATGACTCCCAGAAATATTACTACTACTGTCTGCCAATCATAAGGCTCACACACTTTAAGGCTATGGACTCTTTAGAACATGCAAGTTTCAACGTATTAAAGTTTTATGCTTTAATAGAAAAGGTACAGTGCTTACAATAAAAAGGGTACAAAAATATGAGAATATAAGTAACATACAAATATGCAAAACAGTTATAAAAAGAAACTGGAGAAAACTTACAGAAATATCTAACTTTGTAGTCTGCTTTCTGCTCCCTGAGGGGGGGACGAATATGGAATGGAACATATCAGCATATGTGTGCAGGACTAATTTATAGAGTCAACCTGGAGGTCAAATTTCTAGACCCGCCTCTCAGGTTGATATTATAATAGCTTGTTTTTGATTGACCCATGGCCACTCCACCAATGAATATATTAATTTCTCTGAAATTCTTGGTGTAAGTTCTCACAGATAGATAGTAAATACAATTTGTCAGACTGTACTAGGTCTCATTTGACATCTGCCTTTGAGGCCTCATAGAGGTGTTAAATGTTTCCAATTATGTTTTTCCAGGAAGGCCCCCTGAGGTCTGAGAACAGGAAAACTGCCTTTTTTCAGGATAACACATATTATCACCTTGGTGAGACCTGCAGCCTTCAGGACAGATGTTAAATTACTGCTAGTTACACATATATACCTATACATATTTCACTACACCGCCCTCCTTATGATCGTGCATGGGGGTTGACTTACAGGTCAGCTCCTGAGCGCATATTTAGTTATGCCCCACCTTAGCGAGATAGGCCATCGGCATTGCCATGATCGATTCCTTTCTTATGCTGAATTGTAAAATCATATTGCTGTAATACCAGACTCCCATATAAGCAATTTCCAGTTGTCCCCAACTTCTCTGTTGTGCCAATTCCATGGGTTATGATTGCAGCTTCTGCAGAGCCCACACAATTGCCAAACATTCCTTCTCAATGGTGGCATAAGCCACTTCTCTGGGCAGGAGTTTCCTGCTTAGGTAAAGAATTGAGTGCTCCTCATCTTGCTGGTTTACCTGGCTGAGAACCGCACCTACCCCATAGGTGCTGTCATCTGTCTGCATTACAAACCTGCGAGTGAAATCTGGGGCCTGAAGGACGGGTGAACTAACCAATTCTGACTTTAGGGCAGAAAATGATTCCTCACACTGAGGACTCCAGGAGACAATTTTGGGAAGCTTCCTCCTGGTCAGATCAGTTAACGGTTTGGCCAGAGCACTGTAGTTTGGTACAAACCTCCTATAGTAGCCAGCCGTACCCAGAAAGGACAGTACCTGCTTTTTGGTTTGTGGGGTGGACCAGACTGTAATGGCTTCTACCTTCCCTGGCTCAGGTTTTAACAGTCCTCCCCCCACCCGGTGTCCAAGGTATTGTACTTCTCGCATGGCTACCTTGCACTTCCCAGGCTTAACAGTAAGACCTGCAGTTTTAAGCCTTTGCAACACCTGTGGAAGATGTATGAGGTGTTCCTCCCCAGAATTACTGAAAATGGCTATATCATCGAGATAAGCAACAGCAAAACCATCACATCCTTTCAATAAGTGATTGACCAACCTCTGGAAGTTGGCAGGGGCATTCTTCATACCAAATGGCATCACCAGAAACTCAAACAACCCGAATGGCATTATAAAGGCAGACCTCTCCTGATCTTCTCTGGTCAGGGGTATCTGCCAATATGCCCTACTTAGGTCCATGATGGTGAGGTACAATGCTTTAGCTAGCTGCTCTAATAGCTCATCTATCCTCGGCATGGGGTAGATCTCACATGTAGTCAGTAGATTTAGTTTCCAGTATTCTGCACAGAACTGGGTTGTATGGTCCTTTTTTTGGGACAAGAACCACAGGCGAAGTCCAGGCACTCTGGGATTTTTGTATTACCTTGAGGTTCAGCATCTCCTCTACCTGTTACCTCATGTGTGCCTTCACCTCTGCTGAAACCCAGTATGCAGACTGCCATACTGGGGGATTAGTACCAGTGTCCACATGGTGAGTTGCTAAGTGCATCCTCCCAGGCTCCCCTGTGAAGACTTCGGTGAACTCACTGAGCACCTCCATCAGCTCAGATCTCTGACTGTGGGATAGCTCAAGGTTAAACTCTGCTGACTCCAGGGACTCCATGTGCTGAGTCCCAGCCCCCACATCTACTAACAGATCAGTCTCCCCCTCTTCAGGCAGGCTACAGACAGGTAAGACACAGGTCTCCCTGTCATGATGAGCCTTCAGCATATTTACATGGATTACTTTCTGATGCTGTGCATGCTCATCTAGGGTCACCACATAATTAACATCATTTAGCCGCTTGTGTACAGGGTATGGTCCCTCCCATGTGGCCTGTAATTTATTCTGTAACATAGGGACCAACACCCAAACATACTGCCCCTCCTCATAGGCCCTTAGTCTGGCATTACAGTCGTACCAGACCTTCTGGTTGATTTGGGCCTTGGTCACATTCTCATGGGCCAGGTTGCTCAGTTTTTGCATTCTTTCTCTGAGCCGCAGTACATACTCAACCACTGAGACTCCCGTAGTTTTGGGGTCATCCTCCCAACAGTCCTTAATCAAATCAAGTGGCCCCCTGACCCTCCTCTCATAAACCAGTTCATAGGGGGAGAATGCTGTAGGCGCCTGGGGTACCTCTCTGTAGGCATACAACAGATGGGGGAGGTACCACTCCCAGTCTCTCCCCTCAGTCTCCACCAGCATTTACAGCATTTGTTTTAATGTTCCGTTAAAATGCTCACAGAGTCCATTGGTTTGGGGATTATAGGCGCTTGCCACAAAATTATGTACTTGTATTTTCTCACAGATGCTTTCCATGAGACTGGACATGACTTGGGCTCCCTGATCAGTTATCTTTTCCCTGGGGAACCCCACACAAGAGAAAACAGTCAGTAAAGCATCCGCCACTTTGTCTGCTCAGATGGAGGACAGTGACACAGCTTCCGGGTATCGTGTAGAATAGTCCACCACTGTAAGGATGTACTTTTTGCTAGAGCTACTAGGGACTGCAATTGGCCCTATGATATCCACAGCCACTTGCTAAAAAGGCTCATCGATCACAGGCAGTGGTATCAATGGAGATTTCTGTATATTCCCGGACTTTCCAACACTCTGAAAAACTATGCAGGATCGACAGTAATTGGCAAAATCTGTCCCCATCTTGGGCCAATAGAAGTTGTGTGTCAGGCGAGCTTTAGTCTTTTGTATTCTAAGGTGTCCAGCCAGAGGAATTTTATGAGCAATTCTCAATAATTGTTCCCTAAATAGATAATGAACGACCAGCAGCTTTTCACAGTCCCAAGGTTCTGTAGTATCCACGACGGGGAGTGTCTCCTTATACAGTATACCCTGGTCCCAGTATAGTCTCTCTTTGTCACAAGCAGTAGGGGATCGGTCTGCAAGTCATCTGAGCTTCTCCAGACTAACATCTGTCTGCAGGGCCTCCTGGAAGCTCTGACTGTTAGTCTGCAGCCCCTGGCCTAGTGTGACTGCCAGGCCCTGGTCTGAAGCTGAGTCTTCAGTGTCGGTTTTCAGGGATCTTGGTGGGTCTGCCATGTGAGGAGGCTTTGGGGCCACAGTATGGGCCTCCTGTTCTGTCAGTTCTGTCTGAGACTCATCCTCTAATCTCTGGGGTTGAATCTGAGCAGCAGCATGACTCCGGGTCACAGCTGCCACATATGTACAGTCCTGTGCATTGGTACATTTTCCCTCCTCGCATGGGATCTTAGGTGGGTCACTTGCATCCAACTTCTCTGTAGCATTTACTTGCAAAGGAGGAACATAGTGGCACACCATGCTCCCCAGGTTTGAAGGTGGGGACACAGACGGCTTTGTGGTTGTAGTTGGGCATTTCTCCCTATCAGGGCAGACAGCGCTAACATGTCCCACTTTGTTGCAGAAGAAGCATCGGCTTGCATCACCTAATGAATGTCTAGTCCCTGGGATCCCATAGGAGGTGGGCTTGGACAGCACTAGTGATTGGCCGGCAGAGGGAGAAGGGTCCCAGTTTGTCTTACGTCCCTTCCAGCTGAATCCCGATGACTTCCACACCTCAGGCATCCTGTTAACCACATAGCAGTCCGCAATCTTTGCAGCCTGATACTCAGTTTGTGGCTCCCGATCACACACAAATTGTCGTACATCCATGGGGCACATGTGAAGAAATTGATCGTCGACCATAAGATCCGTTAAGTCCTCAAAACTGTTAACAGAAAGTCCCCTGATCCATTGGTGGAGCGTGGTCCTCAAGGTGCTGACATCTGCATAGCTGTCAGTTGATCCACGTTGTAGGTTCCGGAACTTTCCCCGATACACTTCTGGGGTTAAGTTGCATTTCCTGATCATGGCCTCTTTTATGGCCTCATAGTTCCCATCTAGCTCTGGTGGGAGGCCAGCAAAAACTTCCAGGGCTTTGCCTCTCAACCCTGGGGTTAGATACTGTGCCCACTGCTCACGGGGTAGATGGTGTTGCCTGCAGGTTTTTTCAAACCCCCGAAGGAAAGTATCTAAGTCCATATCCTTCTCCATGACAGGGAAGTTTTCCAGATGTGGTCTCTTTGAATTTATGTCCTCAGAGGGGGTTAGCTGAGGACTGATACCCCTCTCTATTTGAGCCATCTGAAGCTTGAAAGCTCTCTCCTCCCAGCATTCTGCAGCCTCTCTCTCCTCCCAACATTCTGTAGCCTCTCTCTCCTCCCGGTCCCAGCATTCTGCAGCTTGTCGATACTGTAGAATACGCTACATGCGCAGACTGGGATCACTAGTTCCCAACTTTTGTAAGTCCATTTGTAAAGTAAAGTCCATAGGCTCCTCAGCACTGGCATTGCTGGCACTTCCATCAAGAATCTCCCGTGTAAGAGTTGGCATTGCTCGGTCTCTCTGAGGTGGACTCTCTCCTTGCCCAGATGTTCCAGTACTTTGCTCTATGTCCTGCTCGACCAAGGTGCGTATCAGCAGTTCCTTGGATTTGTCGGCCGTCTTTATTCCTCTCTGCTCACAAAGGTCGGTCAGAGCCTCTGTACTCTGCTTCTTGTACTGGGTTGCCATATCGATGAACAGCCTTTGCCAAATAAAAGATAGAAAAGAAAAACGGGGAAGGGAAACTGTTTGCAAGTATGTTTAAGTAAGCACTGAGTTGAACCTTGCAGAACTGGTGCACTCCTCGCAAGGATACCAATTCTTTAGTACAGGGAATAATTGCTTAAACCATGCACTAATGCTCTAATAGAAATAATTCTATCCCACAGCTCTGTCACCAATTTGTCACGTACCCACTTCTCAGCACGCGACTTGGGGTTGCACCTGCAAGGGTTAATCTGTCTCCCCTCTCTCAGTCCAGCATTCAACCTCTGTCCTATGCTTTAATGGGAGCATAAATCACACCCTGACCCAGGCCACACACCCCGCTCATATATGCTGCCACCACTCACCGAACACACAGGCGATGAGTCCCGAATTACTAATATTACCCTGGATGAAGGAAAGCAAGATTTACTACAAGACTAATATTTCTAATGATACCCATGGCCTGCTGGGGTAAGTGATGGAGTCAGCAACTTGTGCTCCTACACAACTCTTGACAGTATGGGTATCTTGAGAACACCGATTCTGTTAACAACGTAGCAGACAAGGCAGCCCATGACCAGACAGGTCCTACTGGCATTTGCCAGAATTGCCAAATGGCCAGTCCGGCCCTGCTGCCAATCATAAAGCTCACACACTTTAAGGTTATGGATTCTTTAGAACATACAAGGTCCAACTTATTAAAGTTTTATGCTTTAATAGAAAAGGTACAGTGATTGCAATAAAAAGGTATGAAAATATGGTAATAAAAGTAACAAACAAATATGCAAAACAGTTATAAAAATAAACGGGAGAAAACTTACAGAAATATCTAACTTTGTATTCTGCATTCAAATGTGGAATGGAAGCCATCAGCTTGGCTGCCCCTCAATCAACAACTCTATATGTGTGCCTAATTTATAGAGTCAACCTGGAGGTCAAATTACTAGACCAGCCTCTCAGGTTGATATTATAATTGCTTGTTTTTGATTGGCCCATGGCCACTAAACCAATGAATATATTATTTTCTCTGAAATTCTTGGTGCAAGTTCTCACAGATAGATAGTAAATAGAATTTGTCAGGCTGTACTAGGTCCCATTTGGCATTTGCCTTTGAGGCCTCATAGAGGTGTTAAATTTGTCCAATTCTGTCTTTCTAGGAAAGCCCCATGTGGTCTGAGAACAGGAAAACTGCCTTTTCTCAGGATAAGGGCTCCTTTCCACTTGCGGGATAAACGTCCATGTCTCGCAAGTGAAAACCAAGCTCTGGCACCGGCACTTGGGAGCAGAGCATGTGGCTGCATGTGTTGCTACGCAGCCGCACTCTCCGCTCCGGAGTGCCGGCGCCACAGCTTGGTTTTCACATGCGAGACACGGACGTTTATCTCGCAATGAAACCCGAACCGATCCTAGTGTGGGATCGGCCATGCGGTCGGCGATCAGAGCGCCTAAGTCGCGTTTCATATGACGCTGTTACCGCCGTTTTTCATCCAATGAAGGAGGACGCAGAGTGTGGGCAGCGTGATGACATAGGTCTCTGTCCCCACCATCTTAGACAAGGGCATGGCAATGATTGGCTTGCTGTCTGCGGCGTCACAGGGGTTATAAAGGGGCGTGCACGCCGACCGCCATCTTACTTCTGCCGATCTGAGCATAGTGAGAGGTTGCTGCAGTTAGTCAGAAGCAGGGACAGAGTTAGGGAGGAAATATAAACCCCCAAACCGCTTGTGCTGGAGTGATTTTCACTGTCCCACACCACCTTTTTGTGCAGGGACAGTGGAGGTCGTATTTTAGTGCAGCAGCTGCATAGCTGTGTGCACGGTGCTGTGCAAAACCAACTGCTTTCAAAGCAAAAATCCTGTTGCTCCTTTCTGCACAGTTACCTGTCTTGCTTATTTGTCTACCAATTTTTTTGTTTAGCAGTCCTTTTTATTGCTGCCATACTTGCCCTGAGATCATTGTAGGAAGATTGTTATTTGCAGTATTTTTTTTTTTTTATAACAATTACAGCTAGAGTTGAGCGACTTTCATTTTTTTAAGATCGAGTCGGGTTTTGTGAAACCCGACTTTGTCCAGAGTCGAGTCGAGTGCAGTCGGCCGATTATTAGGGTTGAGCGACCTTTACTTTTATAGGATCGGGTCGGGTTTCACGAAACCCGACTTTTTCAAAAGTCGGGTCGAGTGAAATCGGCCGATCCTATAAAAAAGTCGGGGTCGGGGTCGGCCGAAACTCGAAACCCAATGCAGTGCATTGGGTTTCCAATGGTTCCCAGGGTCTGAAGGAGCGGAAACTCTCCTTCAGGCCCTGGGATCCATATTTAAGTGTAAAATAAAGAATTAAAATAAAAAATATCGCTATACTCACCCTCTGTTGCGCCCTGGTACTAAGAGGGAACCTTCCTTCTTTAGAATCAGCCTTCCAGGGCCTGGCGGTGACGTCACGGTGACGTCGCGGCTTGTGATTGGTTCGCGGCCGCCCATGTGACCGCTCACATGGGCGGCCGCGGACCAATCACAAGCCGCGACGTCACCGTGACGTCACCAAAGGTCCTAGAAGGGCTGATTCTTAGGAAGAAAGACTGCCGGAAAGAAGCCGAGGGTGAGTATATTCCTATTAGGTATATACTCACCCTCGTACATGCTCTGCTTCTTTCTGGCAGCCATCCTTCCTAAGAATCAACCCTTCCAGGACCTTCGGTGACGTCACCGAAGGTCCTGGAAGGGCTGATTCTTAGGAAGAAAGGCTGCCGGATAGAAGCAGAGCATGTACGAGGGTGAGTATATACCTAATAGGAATATACTCACCCTCGGCTTCTTTCCGGCAGTCTTTCTTCCTAAGAATCAGCCCTTCTAGGACCTTTGGTGACGTCACGGTGACGTCGCGGCTTGTGATTGGTCCGCGGCCGCCCATGTGAGCGGTCACATGGGCGGCCGCGGACCAATCACAAGCCGCGACGTCACCGTGACGTCACCGCAAGGCCCTGGAAGGCTGATTCTAAGGAAGGAAGGTTCCCGGTTAGTACCAGGGCCCGTCAGAGGGTAAGTATAGCGATATTTTTTATTTTAATTCTTTATTTTACACTTAAATCTGAATTCCGATACCAATTCCCGATATCTTAAACATATCGGGAATCGGTATCGGAATTCCGATTCCAGATTCAGAAGATCGCCGACTTCATGGCCGACCCCACACAGGGGTCGGGTCGGGTTTCATGAAACCCGACTTTGCCAAAAGTCGGCGACTTCTGAAAATGTTCGACCCGTTTCGCTCAACCCTACCGATTATCGCTAAAAGTCGGGGATCGACCGAAACACGAAACCCAATGCAAGTCAATGGGGAAGCATAGTCGGCAGTGAGTGGAGGCCAGGAAAACACCTACAGTGCCCATTTTAATGCCAAAAACATCCATTCTTGTTTCTGAAGCTTGTCAATCTTAATTAACTTTATAATAATAGTAGGGCATAGGAAATTGGGGGTCATTTGGCAAAAGTTGTGGGGGGGAGTAGGGCTGGCTCAAGTTTTTCGTGGGCCCAGGAAATGCGGACTACGTCACGGCGGTGGAGCAGGGAGAAGTAAGTATTTCAATGTTGCAAGTGCTGTGATCCTGAGCAAGCAGGAAGGGCCCACTCGTTCGCATTGGCACTGGCACAGGGCCCCTCAAAGTACGGCGGTGTGTTTGCATGGCGGGGGCGCCTCCCACCAGCAGCGACACTTTTGCGTACTCTGAGGGGCCCTGTGCCAGTGACGTCGCCAACGAGTATGCCCCCCCACCTGATGAAGGAACCTGCACTTTCATCTGCACCTTCCTCTTTGTCCCTGTGTAAGGTGGTATAACATGCGGGAAGGGGAACCTTACTTTCAGCAGGGTCAGATTCTGGCTGTGTAGAGTACAAGGGGAATGTAGTGGTCTAGGTCAATGTACCAGCAGACTCATCTAGCAGTGGCTGGGCAATGGGCAGGATGAGGAGGAAACAGATATAGGGCCAAAGAATAAAGTAGGCTAAATGCAGTTCAAAATTGGTAACAGGACTAAACAGGCGGCATTGCTTTGTTCAGTGGAGTAGCAAACCCAAGAGCAGCAGACACTGTTTCAAGGGCCTAACCACACTAGTAGGCCAAATGCAGTTTAATATCTGATAGTATAGGCCGAAAGCCAGAATGTGGAAGCTCAGCTTTGTTCAGTTGAGGACAACACCAGGGAGGGGCAGACACCTTTAGTAGGCCGGAACAGCCAATTTCATTTTTAAAAATGGTAATTTGGAACAGAAGGTTGAAGCTCAGCTTTATTCAGTTGAGGACAACACCAGGCAGGGGCAGACACCTTTAGTAGGCCGGAACAGCCAATTTCATTTTTAAAAATGGTAATTTGGAACAGAAGGTTGAAGCTCAGCTTTATTCAGTTGAGGACAACACCAGGCAGGGGCAGACACCTTTAGTAGGCCGGAACAGCCAATTTCATTTTTAAAAATGGTAATTTGGAACAGAAGGTTGAAGCTCAGCTTTATTCAGTTGAGGACAACACCAGGCAGGGGCAGACACCTTTAGTAGGCCGGAACAGCCAATTTCATTTTTAAAAATGGTAATTTGGAACAGAAGGTTGAAGCTCAGCTTTATTCAGTTGAGGACAACACCAGGCAGGGGCAGACACCTTTAGTAGGCCGGAACAGCCAATTTCATTTTTAAAAATGGTAATTTGGAACAGAAGGTTGAAGCTCAGCTTTATTCAGTTGAGGACAACACCAGGCAGGGGCAGACACCTTTATTAGGCCGGAACAGCCAATTTTATTTTTAAAAATGGTAATTTGGAACAGAAGGTTGAAGCACAGCTTTATTCAGTTGCAGCTTCTTGGCAATAATGTAAAGAAGACGCGACAGGACAACACTCGGTGGATGCCATATCTGTGTTTTCAATGGAAAAAAACCTTTCAGTTAACTACTTGTAGGAGAAAGTTTTTGTAGCTGGAGGCCAATTTTTGTACTGTACCAGTTTGTTGTTGTATGTTTGGAACAGAAGGTTGAAGCTCAGCTTTATTCAGTTGAGGACCACACCAGGCAGGGACAGACACCTTTAGTAGGCCGGAACAGCCAATTTCATTTTTAAAAATGGTAATTTGGAACAGAAGGTTGAAGCACAGCTTTATTCAGTT
Source organism: Ranitomeya variabilis (assembly GCF_051348905.1). Classification (NCBI taxonomy): domain Eukaryota; kingdom Metazoa; phylum Chordata; class Amphibia; order Anura; family Dendrobatidae; genus Ranitomeya; species Ranitomeya variabilis. The sequence continues at coordinate 355,493,542 of NC_135235.1, forward strand.
GCAGCTTCTTGGCAATAATGTAAAGAAGACGCGACAGGACAACACTCGGTGGATGCTATATCTGTGTTTTCAATGGAAAAAAACCTTTCAGTTAACTAGTTGTAGGAGAAAGTTTTTGTAGCTGGAGGCCAATTTTTGTACTGTACCAGTTTGTTGTTGTATGTTTGGAACAGAAGGTTGAAGCTCAGCTTTATTCAGTTGAGGACAACACCAGGCAGGGGCAGACACCTTTAGTAGGCCGGAACAGCCAATTTCATTTTTAAAAATGGTAATTTGGAACAGAAGGTTGAAGCTCAGCTTTATTCAGTTGAGGACAACACCAGGCAGGGGCAGACAACTTTAGTAGGCCGGAACAGCCAATTTCATTTTTAAAAATCGTAATTTGGAACAGAAGGTTGAAGCACAGCTTTATTCAGTTGCAGCTTCTTGGCAATAATGTAAAGAAGACGCGACAGGACAACACTCGGTGGATGCCATATCTGTGTTTTCAATGGGAAAAAACCTTTCAGTTAACTACTTGTAGGAGAAAGTTTTTGTAGCTGGAGGCCAATTTTTGTACTGTACCAGTTTGTTGTTGTATGTTTGGAACAGAAGGTTGAAGCTCAGCTTTATTCAGTTGAGGACAACACCAGGCAGGGGCAGACACCTTTAGTAGGCCGGAACAGCCAATTTCATTTTTAAAAATGGTAATTTGGAACAGAAGGTTGAAGCTCAGCTTTATTCAGTTGAGGACAACACCAGGCAGGGGCAGACACCTTTAGTAGGCCGGAACAGCCAATTTCATTTTTAAAAATGGTAATTTGGAACAGAAGGTTGAAGCACAGCTTTATTCAGTTGCAGCTTCTTGGCAATAATGTAAAGAAGACGCAACAGGACAACACTCGGTGGATGCCATATCTGTGTTTTCAATGGAAAAAAACCTTTCAGTTAACTACTTGTAGGAGAAAGTTTTTGTAGCTGGAGGCCAATTTTTGTACTGTACCAGTTTGTTGTTGTATGTTTGGAACAGAAGGTTGAAGCTCAGCTTTATTCAGTTGAGGACCACACCAGGCAGGGGCAGACACCTTTAGTAGGCCGGAACAGCCAATTTCATTTTTAAAAATGGTAATTTGGAACAGAAGGTTGAAGCTCAGCTTTATTTAGTTGAGGACAACACCAGGCAGGGACAGACACCTTTAGTAGGCCGGAACAGCCAATTTCATTTTTAAAAATCGTAATTTGGAACAGAAGGTTGAAGCTCAGCTTTATTCAGTTGCAGCTTCTTGGCAATAATGTAAAGAAGACGCGACAGGACAACACTCGGTGGATGCCATATCTGTGTTTTCAATGGAAAAAAACCTTTCAGTTAACTACTTGTAGGAGAAAGTTTTTGTAGCTGGAGGCCAATTTTTGTACTGTACCAGTTTGTTGTTGTATGTTTGGAACAGAAGGTTGAAGCTCAGCTTTATTCAGTTGAGGACAACACCAGGCAGGGGCAGACACCTTTAGTAGGCCGGAACAGCCAATTTCATTTTTAAAAATGGTAATTTGGAACAGAAGGTTGAAGCTCAGCTTTACTCAGTTGAGGACAACACCAGGCAGGGGCAGACACCTTTAGTAGGCCGGAACAGCCAATTTCATTTTTAAAAATGGTAATTTGGAACAGAAGGTTGAAGCACAGCTTTATTCAGTTGCAGCTTCTTGGCAATAATGTAAAGAAGACGCGACAGGACAACACTCGGTGGATGCTATATCTGTGTTTTCAATGGAAAAAACCTTTCAGTTAACTACTTGTAGGAGAAAGTTTTTGTAGCTGGAGGCCAATTTTTGTACTGCACCAGTTTGTTGTTGTATGTTTGGAACAGAAGGTTGAAGCTCAGCTTTATTCAGTTGAGGACAACACCAGGCAGGGGCAGACACCTTTAGTAGGCCGGAACAGCCAATTTCATTTTTAAAAATGGTAATTTGGAACAGAAGGTTGAAGCTCAGCTTTATTCAGTTGAGGACAACACCAGGCAGGGGCAGACACCTTTAGTAGGCCGGAACAGCCAATTTCATTTTTAAAAATGTTAATTTAGAACAGAAGGTTGAAACTCAGCATTATTCAGTTGCAGCTTCTTGGCAATAATGTAAAGAAGACGCGACAGGACAACACTCGGTGGATGCCATATCTGTGTTTTCAATGGAAAAAAACCTTTCAGTTAACTACTTGTAGGAGAAAGTTTTTGTAGCTGGAGGCCAATTTTTGTACTGTACCAGTTTGTTGTTGTATGTTTGGAACAGAAGGTTGAAGCTCAGCTTTATTCAGTTGAGGACAACACCAGGCAGGGGCAGACACCTTTAGTAGGCCGGAACAGCCAATTTCATTTTTAAAAATGGTAATTTGGAACAGAAGGTTGAAGCTCAGCTTTATTCAGTTGAGGACAACACCAGGCAGGGGCAGACACCTTTAGTAGGCCGGAACAGCCAATTTCATTTTTAAAAATGGTAATTTGGAACAGAAGGTTGAAGCACAGCTTTATTCAGTTGCAGCTTCTTGGCAATAATGTAAAGAAGACGAGACAGGACAACACTCGGTGGATGCTATATCTGTGTTTTCAATGGAAAAAAACCTTTCAGTTAACTACTTGTAGGAGAAAGTTTTTGTAGCTGGAGGCCAATTTTTGTACTGTACCAGTTTGTTGTTGTATGTTTGGAACAGAAGGTTGAAGCTCAGCTTTATTCAGTTGAGGACAACACCAGGCAGGGGCAGACACCTTTAGTAGGCCGGAACAGCCAATTTCATTTTTAAAAATGGTAATTTGGAACAGAAGGTTGAAGCTCAGCTTTATTCAGTTGAGGACAACACCAGGCAGGGGCAGACACCTGTTGTGAATTTGCTTTTTGCTCCCTCTAGTGGTTACTAGTTTTTTGACTCTGGTTTTTCTGTCATTCCTTGTATCCGCACCTGGGTCGTTAGTTAGGGGTGTTGCTATATAAGCTCCCTGGACCTTCAGTTCTATGCCTGGCAACGTAGTTATCAGAGCTAGTCTTCTGTGCTCTTGTCTACTGATCCTGGTTCCAGTTATATCAGCTAAGTCTGCTTTTTGCTATTTGTTTTGGTTTTGTATTTTTGTCCAGCTTGTTCCAAATCTATATCCTGACCTTTGCTGGAAGCTCTAGGGGGCTGGTGTTCTCCCCCCGGACCGTTAGACGGTTCGGGGGTTCTTGAATTTCCAGTGTGGATTTTGATAGGGTTTTTGTTGACCATATAAGTTACCTTTCTTTATTCTGCTATCAGTAAGCGGGCCTCTCTGTGCTAAACCTGGTTCATTTCTGTGTTTGTCATTTCCTCTTACCTCACCGTTATTATTTGTGGGGGGCTTCTATCCAGCTTTGGGGTCCCCTTCTCTGGAGGCAAGAAAGGTCTTTGTTTTCCTCTACTAGGGGTAGCTAGATTCTCCGGCTGGCGCGTGTCATCTAGAATCAACGTAGGAATGATCCCCGGCTACTTCTAGTGTTGGCGTTAGGAGGAAAGGTCTTTGTTTTCCTCTACTAGGGGTAGCTAGATTCTCCGGCTGGCGCGTGTCATCTAGAATCAACGTAGGAATGATCCCCGGCTACTTCTAGTGTTGGCGTTAGGAGTAGATATATGGTCAACCCAGTTACCACTGCCCTATGAGCTGGATTTTTGTATTCTGCAGACTTCCACGTTCCTCTGAGACCCTCGCCATTGGGGTCATAACAGTTTGCCAGGCCAGTATTAAATGTTTAATGCATTGCAGAAGAGGGATTATAAGAAAGAAGATTCTGAGTTTTTTTTTTTTTTTTTTTCTTCTTCCCCTTTACCTCAGAGTGGCTATGCTTGCTGCAGACATGAATGTCCAGACCTTGATTACAAGTGTGGACCAGCTGGCTACTCGTGTGCAGGGCATACAAGACTATGTTATCAGAAATCCTAGGTCAGAACCTAAAATACCGATTCCTGAACTGTTTTCCGGAGACAGGTTTAAGTTTAGAAATTTCATGAATAATTGTAAATTGTTTTTGTCCCTGAGACCCTGTTCATCTGGAGACTCAGCTCAGCAAGTAAAAATTGTTATTTCGTTCTTACGGGGCGACCCTCAGGATTGGGCTTTTTCGCTGGCGCCAGGAGATCCGGCATTGGCTGATATTGATGCGTTTTTTCTGGCGCTCGGTTTACTTTATGAGGAACCCAATCTTGAGATTCAGGCAGAAAAGGCCTTGCTGGCTATGTCTCAGAGGCAGGACGAGGCTGAAGTGTATTGCCAAAAATTTCGGAAATGGTCCGTGCTGACACATTGGAACGAGTGTGCACTGGCCGCTAATTTTAGAAATGGCCTTTCTGAAGCCATTAAGAATGTTATGGTGGGTTTTCCCACTCCCACAGGTCTGAATGATACTATGGCACTGGCTATTCAAATTGACCGGCGGTTGCGGGAGCGCAAAACCGCAAATTCCCTCATGGTGTTGTCTGAACAGACACCTAATTCGGTGCAATGTGATAGAAAAACCGCAAATTCCCTCATGGTGTTGTCTGAACAGACACCTGATTTAATGCAATGTGATAGAATCCTGACTAGAAATGAGCGGAAAATTCATAGACGCCGGAATGGCTTGTGCTACTACTGTGGTGATTCTACACATGTTATCTCAGCATGCTCTAAACGTATAGCTAAGGTTGTTAGTCCTGTCACCGTTGGTAATTTGCAACCTAAATTTATTCTGTCTGTAACTTTGATTTGCTCACTGTCATCTTATCCTGTCATGGCGTTTGTAGATTCAGGTGCTGCCCTGAGTCTTATGGATCTCTCATTTGCTAAGCGCTGTGGTTTTACTCTTGAACCATTAGAAAATCCTATTCCTCTTAGGGGTATTGATGCTACGCCATTGGCAGCAAATAAACCGCAGTATTGGACACAGGTTACCATGTGCATGACTCCTGAACACCGCGAGGTGATACGTTTCCTGGTTTTACATAAAATGCATGATTTGGTTGTTTTAGGGCTGCCATGGTTACAGACCCATAATCCAGTCCTGGACTGGAAGGCTATGTCAGTCTCAAGTTGGGGCTGTTGTGGTATTCATGGGGATTCCCTGCCTGTGTCTATTGCTTCTTCTACGCCTTCGGAAGTTCCGGAGTATTTGTCTGATTATCAGGATGTCTTCAGTGAGTCTGAGTCCAGTGCACTGCCTCCTCATAGGGACTGTGACTGTGCTATAGATTTGATTCCAGGCAGTAAATTTCCTAAGGGAAGACTGTTTAATCTGTCGGTACCTGAACATACCGCTATGCGTTCATATATCAAGGAGTCTCTGGAGAAAGGACATATTCGTCCGTCTTCTTCCCCTCTTGGTGCGGGATTCTTTTTTGTGGCAAAAAAGGACGGATCTTTGAGACCTTGTATTGATTATCGGCTTTTAAATAAGATCACTGTCAAATTTCAGTATCCTTTACCGCTGTTGTCTGACTTGTTTGCCCGGATTAAAGGTGCCAAGTGGTTCACCAAGATAGACCTTCGTGGTGCGTACAACCTTGTGCGCATTAAGCAAGGTGATGAATGGAAAACCGCATTCAATACGCCCGAAGGTCATTTTGAGTACTTGGTGATGCCTTTTGGGCTCTCCAATGCGCCTTCAGTTTTTCAGTCCTTTATGCATGACATTTTCCGGGAGTATCTGGATAAATTTTTGATTGTTTATCTGGATGATATTTTGGTTTTTTCTGATAATTGGGATTCGCATGTGGAGCAGGTCAGGGTGGTCTTTAAAATTTTGCGTGAAAATTCTTTGTTTGTCAAGGGCTCAAAGTGTCTCTTTGGTGTACAGAAGGTTCCCTTTTTGGGGTTCATTTTTTCCCCTTCTGCTGTGGAGATGGACCCAGTCAAGGTCCGAGCTATTCTTGATTGGACTCAGCCCTCGTCAGTTAAGAGTCTTCAGAAGTTCTTGGGCTTCGCTAACTTCTACCGTCGTTTTATCGCTAATTTTTCTAGCATTGTGAAACCTTTGACGGATATGACCAAGAAGGGCTCCGATGTAGCTAACTGGGCTCCTGCTGCCGTGGAGGCTTTCCAGGAGTTGAAACGCCGGTTTACTTCGGCGCCTGTTTTGTGCCAGCCCGATGTCTCACTTCCCTTTCAGGTTGAGGTGGATGCTTCAGAGATTGGAGCAGGGGCCGTTTTGTCGCAGAGAGGCCCTGGTTGCTCTGTTATGAAACCTTGTGCCTTTTTCTCTAGGAAGTTTTCGCCTGCCGAGCGAAATTATGATGTGGGCAATCGGGAGTTGTTGGCCATGAAATGGGCATTTGAGGAGTGGCGTCATTGGCTCGAGGGTGCTAAGCATCGTGTGGTGGTCTTGACTGATCACAAAAATCTGATGTATCTCGAGTCTGCTAAACGCCTTAATCCGAGACAGGCCCGCTGGTCATTGTTTTTCTCCCGCTTTGATTTTGTTGTCTCGTATTTACCAGGTTCAAAGAATGTGAAGGCCGATGCTCTTTCTAGGAGCTTTGTGCCTGATGCTCCTGGAGTCGCTGATCCTGTTGGTATTCTTAAAGATGGAGTTATCTTGTCAGCTATTTCTCCGGATCTGCGACGTGTGTTGCAGAGATTTCAGGCTGATAGGCCTGAGTCTTGTCCACCTGACAGATTGTTTGTCCCGGATAAGTGGACCAGCAGAGTCATTTCCGAGGTTCATTCCTCGGTGTTGGCAGGTCACCCGGGAATTTTTGGCACCAGAGATCTGCTGGCCAGGTCCTTTTGGTGGCCTTCCTTGTCAAGGGATGTGCGGTCATTTGTGCAGTCCTGTGGGACTTGTGCTCGAGCTAAGCCTTGCTGTTCTCGTGCCAGCGGTTTGCTCTTGCCCTTGCCTGTCCCGAAGAGACCTTGGACACATATCTCCATGGATTTCATTTCTGATCTTCCGCTATCTCAGGGCATGTCCGTTATCTGGGTGATATGTGATCACTTCTCCAAGATGGTTCATTTGGTTCCTTTGCCTAAGCTGCCTTCCTCTTCCGATCTGGTTCCTGTGTTTTTCCAGAACGTGGTTCGTTTGCACGGCATCCCTGAGAATATTGTGTCAGACAGAGGATCCCAGTTCGTTTCCAGGTTCTGGCGATCCTTTTGTAGTAGGATGGGCATTGATTTGTCGTTTTCGTCTGCTTTCCATCCTCAGACTAATGGACAGACGGAGCGAACCAATCAGACTTTGGAGGCTTATTTGAGGTGTTTTGTCTCTGCTGATCAGGACGATTGGGTGACATTCTTGCCGTTGGCTGAGTTTGCCCTTAATAATCGGGCTAGTTCCGCCACCTTGGTTTCGCCTTTTTTCTGCAACTCTGGTTTCCATCCTCGCTTTTCTTCGGGTCATGTGGAGCCTTCTGACTGTCCTGGGGTGGATTCTGTGGTGGATAGGTTGCAGCGGATCTGGAATCATGTGGTGGACAACTTGAAGTTGTCACAGGAGAAGGCTCAGCGCTTTGCCAACCGCCGCCGCGGTGTGGGTCCCCGACTACGCGTTGGGGATTTGGTATGGCTTTCTTCCCGCTTTGTTCCTATGAAGGTCTCCTCTCCCAAATTTAAACCTCGTTTTATTGGGCCTTACAAGATATTGGAAATCCTTAATCCTGTATCTTTTCGTCTGGATCTTCCTGTGTCGTTTGCTATTCACAATGTATTTCATAGGTCCTTGTTGCGGCGGTACATTGTGCCTGTAGTTCCTTCTGCTGAGCCTCCTGCTCCGGTGTTGGTTGAGGGCGAGTTGGAGTACGTGGTGGAGAAGATCTTGGATTCTCGCCTCTCCAGGCGGAGGCTTCAGTACCTGGTCAAGTGGAAGGGCTATGGTCAGGAGGATAATTCCTGGGTGGTCGCCTCTGATGTTCATGCGGCCGATTTAGTTCGTGCCTTTCATGCCGCTCATCCTGATCGCCCTGGTGGTCGTGGTGAGGGTTCGGTGACCCCTCACTAAGGGGGGGGTACTGTTGTGAATTTGCTTTTTGCTCCCTCTAGTGGTTACTAGTTTTTTGACTCTGGTTTTTCTGTCATTCCTTTTATCCGCACCTGGGTCGTTAGTTAGGGGTGTTGCTATATAAGCTCCCTGGACCTTCAGTTCTATGCCTGGCAATGTAGTTATCAGAGCTAGTCTTCTGTGCTCTTGTCTACTGATCCTGGTTCCAGTTATATCAGCTAAGTCTGCTTTTTGCTTTTTGCTATTTGTTTTGGTTTTGTATTTTTGTCCAGCTTGTTCCAAATCTATATCCTGACCTTTGCTGGAAGCTCTAGGGGGCTGGTGTTCTCCCCCCGGACCGTTAGACGGTTCGGGGGTTCTTGAATTTCCAGTGTGGATTTTGATAGGGTTTTTGTTGACCATATAAGTTACCTTTCTTTATTCTGCTATCAGTAAGCGGGCCTCTCTGTGCTAAACCTGGTTCATTTCTGTGTTTGTCATTTCCTCTTACCTCACCGTTATTATTTGTGGGGGGCTTCTATCCAGCTTTGGGGTCCCCTTCTCTGGAGGCAAGAAAGGTCTTTGTTTTCCTCTACTAGGGGTAGCTAGATTCTCCGGCTGGCGCGTGTCATCTAGAATCAACGTAGGAATGATCCCCGGCTACTTCTAGTGTTGGCGTTAGGAGGAAAGGTCTTTGTTTTCCTCTACTAGGGGTAGCTAGATTCTCCGGCTGGCGCGTGTCATCTAGAATCAACGTAGGAATGATCCCCGGCTACTTCTAGTGTTGGCGTTAGGAGTAGATATATGGTCAACCCAGTTACCACTGCCCTATGAGCTGGATTTTTGTATTCTGCAGACTTCCACGTTCCTCTGAGACCCTCGCCATTGGGGTCATAACAGACACCTTTAGTAGGCCGGAACAGCCAATTTCATTTTTAAAAATGGTAATTTGGAACAGAAGGTTGAAGCTCAGCTTTATTCAGTTGAGGACAACACCAGGCAGGGGCAGACACCTTTAGTAGGCCGGAACAGCCAATTTCATTTTTAAAAATGGTAATTTAGAACAGAAGGTTGAAGCTCAGCTTTATTCAGTTGCAGCTTCTTGGCAATAATGTAAAGAAGACGCGACAGGACAACACTCGGTGGATGCCATATCTGTGTTTTCAATGGAAAAAAACCTTTCAGTTAACTATTTGTAGGAGAAAGTTTTTGTAGCTGGAGGCCAATTTTTGTACTGTACCAGTTTGTTGTTGTATGTTTGGAACAGAAGGTTGAAGCTCAGCTTTATTCAGTTGAGGACAACACCAGGCAGGGGCAGACACCTTTAGTAGGCCGGAACAGCCAATTTCATTTTTAAAAATGGTAATTTGGAACAGAAGGTTGAAGCTCAGCTTTATTCAGTTGAGGACAACACCAGGCAGGGGCAGACACCTTTAGTAGGCCGGAACAGCCAATTTCATTTTTAAAAATGGTAATTTGGAACAGAAGGTTGAAGCTCAGCTTTATTCAGTTGAGGACAACACCAGGCAGGGGCAGACACCTTTAGTAGGCCGGAACAGCCAATTTCATTTTTAAAAATGGTAATTTGGAACAGAAGGTTGAAGCTCAGCTTTATTCAGTTGAGGACAACACCAGGCAGGGGCAGACACCTTTAGTAGGCCGGAACAGCCAATTTCATTTTTAAAAATGGTAATTTGGAACAGAAGGTTGAAGCTCAGCTTTATTCAGTTGAGGACAACACCAGGCAGGGGCAGACACCTTCAGTAGGCCGGAACAGCCAATTTCATTTTTAAAAATGGTAATTTGGAACAGAAGGTTGAAGCTCAGCTTTATTCAGTTGAGGACAACACCAGGCAGGGGCAGACACCTTTAGTAGGCCGGAACAGCCAATTTCATTTTTAAAAATGGTAATTTGGAACAGAAGGTTGAAGCTCAGCTTTATTCAGTTGAGGACAACACCAGGCAGGGGCAGACACCTTTAGTAGGCCGGAACAGCCAATTTCATTTTTAAAAATGGTAATTTGGAACAGAAGGTTGAAGCACAGCTTTATTCAGTTGCAGCTTCTTGGCAATAATGTAAAGAAGACGCAACAGGACAACACTCGGTGGATGCCATATCTGTGTTTTCAATGGAAAAAAACCTTTCAGTTAACTACTTGCAGGAGAAAGTTTTTGTAGCTGGAGGCCAATTTTTGTACTGTACCAGTTTGTTGTTGTATGTTTGGAACAGAAGGTTGAAGCTCAGCTTTATTCAGTTGAGGACCACACCAGGCAGGGGCAGACACCTTTAGTAGGCCGGAACAGCCAATTTCATTTTTAAAAATGGTAATTTGGAACAGAAGGTTGAAGCTCAGCTTTATTTAGTTGAGGACAACACCAGGCAGGGGCAGACACCTTTAGTAGGCCGGAACAGCCAATTTCATTTTTAAAAATGGTAATTTGGAACAGAAGGTTGAAGCTCAGCTTTATTCAGTTGAGGACAACACCAGGCAGGGGCAGACACCTTTAGTAGGCCGGAACAGCCAATTTCATTTTTAAAAATGGTAATTTGGAACAGAAGGTTGAAGCTCAGCTTTATTCAGTTGAGGACAACACCAGGCAGGGGCAGACACCTTTAGTAGGCCGGAACAGCCAATTTCATTTTTAAAAATGGTAATTTAGAACAGAAGGTTGAAGCTCAGCTTTATTCAGTTGCAGCTTCTTGGCAATAATGTAAAGAAGACGCGACAGGACAACACTCGGTGGATGCCATATCTGTGTTTTCAATGGAAAAAAACCTTTCAGTTAACTATTTGTAGGAGAAAGTTTTTGTAGCTGGAGGCCAATTTTTGTACTGTACCAGTTTGTTGTTGTATGTTTGGAACAGAAGGTTGAAGCTCAGCTTTATTCAGTTGAGGACAACACCAGGCAGGGGCAGACACCTTTAGTAGGCCGGAACAGCCAATTTCATTTTTAAAAATGGTAATTTGGAACAGAAGGTTGAAGCTCAGCTTTATTCAGTTGAGGACAACACCAGGCAGGGGCAGACACCTTTAGTAGGCCGGAACAGCCAATTTCATTTTTAAAAATGGTAATTTGGAACAGAAGGTTGAAGCACAGCTTTATTCAGTTGCAGCTTCTTGGCAATAATGTAAAGAAGACGCAACAGGACAACACTCGGTGGATGCCATATCTGTGTTTTCAATGGAAAAAAACCTTTCAGTTAACTACTTGTAGGAGAAAGTTTTTGTAGCTGGAGGCCAATTTTTGTACTGTACCAGTTTGTTGTTGTATGTTTGGAACAGAAGGTTGAAGCTCAGCTTTATTCAGTTGAGGACAACACCAGGCAGGGGCAGACACCTTTAGTAGGCCGGAACAGCCAATTTCATTTTTAAAAATGGTAATTTGGAACAGAAGGTTGAAGCTCAGCTTTATTCAGTTGAGGACAACACCAGGCAGGGGCAGACACCTTTAGTAGGCCGGAACAGCCAATTTCATTTTTAAAAATGGTAATTTGGAACAGAAGGTTGAAGCTCAGCTTTATTCAGTTGCAGCTTCTTGGCAATAATGTAAAGAAGATGCGACAGGACAACACTCGGTGGATGCCATATCTGTGTTTTCAATGGAAAAAAAACCTTTCAGTTAACTACTTGTAGGAGAAAGTTTTTGTAGCTGGAGGCCAATTTTTGTACTGTACCAGTTTGTTGTTGTATGTTTGGAACAGAAGGTTGAAGCTCAGCTTTATTCAGTTGAGGACAACTTGAATTAGGGACTGCAGACAGACTTAGCAGGCTGTCCCCTGTGTGGACCATGCATCCAATACATTAACCCATTGAGCCACAAAGGACACGTAACCTTCCGTGGCCATGCCTACAGGTCCATGTGTCTGTTGTCAGGTGTACCTTTGGACTCACAGATTGACAGAATGCAAGGACAATGCGGTCTTTAACATGCTGGTGGAGGTGTGGGATGGCTTTTCTCCCAAAAGAATTCTCAACTGGGTAGCTCATAGCGTGGTACAGCGTAGTCCATCATGGCTTTATTAGTATATATAAAAAAAAAAAATAGGCTCTATTCACTGTAAATTAGGTTCCAGGGGTACAGGGCAGCAGTGGTTTGGTCAGTGGAGGCCTAGTGGAAGGAGGGACCGCAGACAGGCTTCGAAGGCCTAACACTATAAAATGGGCTGGCTGTAGGCACTGTAAAATAGGTTCCAGGGGTACATGGGCAGCAGTGGTCTGGTCAGTGGAGGCCTAGTGGAAGGAGGGACCGCAGACAAGCTTCGAAGGCCTAACATTATTAAATGGGCTGGCTGTAGGCACTTTATAATTGGTTCCAGGGGTACACGGGCAGCAGTGGTCTGGTCAGTGGAGGCCTAGTGGAAGGAGGGACCGCAGACAGGCTTCGAAGGCCTAACACAATAAAATGGGCTGGCTGTAGGCACTTTATAATTGGTTCCAGGGGTACAGGGCAGCAGTGGTCTGGTCAGTGGAGGCCTAGTGGAAGGAGGGACCGCAGACAGGCTTCAAAGGCCTAACACAATAAAATGGGCTGGCTGTAGGCACTGTAAAATAGGTTCCAGGGGTACACGGGCAGCAGTGGTCTGGTCAGTGGAGGCCTAGTGGAAGGAGGGACCGCAGACAGGCTTCGAAGGCCTAACATTATTAAATGGGCTGGCTGTAGGCACTTTATAATTGGTTCCAGGGGTACAGGGGCAGCAGTGGTCTGGTCAACGGAGGCCGATTGTAATGAGTGTCTGCCAGTTAGTAGTCCAAAACAACAAATAAATGTGAATGTCTCGCATTAAAACAAAACAAAAACACTAAAGGGTGCAATCATTAGGTTCAGGGGTGCGATCCTCTGCGTTGTTTCAGACCTACTAATTTAGCGCAAAGTATTTACTGTGGTAAATAGAGGACACTGCCCCTGACTATGTTAAGTACCATCATACATGTCAACACAATGGTATTGTCAGTGGCAGGTATGGAAGGATGTCAGCGCATAGACTAAACATTGGTGGAAGTGTGAGAGATAAATGTGGAAGTGGTAGAGCAATGTTTGACCTGGGGGTGGGTGAACTCTCTTGTGGCCGGCGGTACAGGCCCAGGGCCCCTCATGTTACAACAGTGTGTCTGACGTTTGGTGCGCACCACCACCGCCAGAGACACTTTATTGTACTATGAGGGACCCAGTAGCAATGCCGTCGACCAAAAGCGAGCACACCCACCTCTTCAGACAAACAGCAGTCTCACGGGTGCTTGCGCCAAGTCGCGATACCACGGCCCCGTGTGGGGAGTTTGGCCATTTAGGGAGGTGTAAACATGTCGTATGCTGGACAATCAGCTGCAGAAAATTAGACATTAGAAAAATAATTCACAGTAGTCCACAGGCAAGAGCTTTTCATAGGAAAGCTAGGTGTCGGCCGGGCAAGGTGGGGCAAAAGATTTCTAAATCCAGTTGTGGTTCATTTTAATGAATGTTAGATCGTCAACATTTTGGGTAGCCAGACGAGTCCTTTTTTCAGTTAATATTGAACCTGCAGCACTGAATACTCTTTCTGATAGGACACTTGCTGCCGGGCAAGCAAGCTCCTGCAATGCATATTCTGCCAATTCTGGCCAGGTGTCTAATTTTGATGCCCAGTAATCAAATGGGAATGACGGTTGAGGGAGAACATCAATAAGGGATGAAAAATAGTTAGTAACCATACTGGACAAATGTTGTCTCCTGTCACTTTCAATTGATGCAGCAGTACCTGTCCTGTCTGCGGTCATAGCAAAATCACTCCACAACCTGGTCAGAAAACCCCTCTGTCCAACGCCACTTCTGATGTGTGCACCCCTAACACTCCTAGTCTGCTGCCCCCTGGAGCTCGTGTGAGAATGATCACGTGCGCTGTGTGCTGGGAATGCCTGAAGCAAACGGTCAACAAGAGTTGATTGTTTGGTTGCTAATATTAGTTCCAAGTTCTCATGTGGCATAATATTTTGCAATTTGCCTTTATAGCGTGGATCAAGGAGGCAGGCCAACCAGTAATCGTCATCGTTCATCATTTTCGTAATGCGTGTGTCCCTTTTTAGGATACGTAAGGCATAATCCGCCATGTGGGCCAAAGTTCCAGTTGTCAAATCTCCGGTTGTGATTGGTTGAGGGGCAGTTTCAGTCAAATCTACGTCACTTGTGTCCCTCAAAAAACCAGAACCCGGCCTTGCCACGCAACCAATTTCCAGTGCCCCCGGGAAAGCTTCCGCATTAAAAATATACTCATCCCCATCATCCTCCTCGTCCTCCACCTCCTCTTCGCCCGCTACCTCGTCCTGTACACTGCCCTGACCAGACAATGGCTGACTGTCATCCAGGCTTTCCTCTTCCTCTGGTGCAGACGCCTGCTCCTTTATGTGCGTCAAACTTTGCATCAGCAGACGCATTAGGGGGATGCTCATGCTTATTACGGCGTTGTCTGCACTAACCAGCCGTGTGCATTCCTCAAAACACTGAAGGACTTGACACATGTCTTGTATCTTGGACCACTGCACACCTGACAACTCCATGTCTGCCATCCTACTGCCTGCCCGTGTATGTGTATCCTCCCACAAAAACATAAAAGCCCGCCTCTGTTGGCACAGTCTCTGAAGCATGTGCAGTGTTGAGTTCCACCTTGTTGCAACGTCTATGATTAGGCGATGCTGGGGAAGGTTCAAAGACCGCTGATAGGTCTGCATACGGCTGGCGTGTACAGGTGAACGTCGGATATGTGAGCAAAGTCCACGCACTTTGAGGAGCAGGTCGGAGAACCCAGGATAAGTTTTCAATAAGCACTGCACCACCAGGTTTAAGGTGTGAGCCAGGCAAGGAATGTGTTTCAGTTGGGAAAGGGAGATGGCAGCCATGAAATTCCTTCCGTTATCACTCACTACCTTGCCTGCCTCAAGATCTACTGTGCCCAGCCACGACTGCGTTTCTTGTTGCAAGAACTCGGACAGAACTTCCGCGGTGTGTCTGTTGTCGCCCAAACACTTCATAGCCAATACAGCCTGCTGACGCTTGCCAGTAGCTGGCCCATAATGGGACAACTGGTGTGCAACAGTGTCATCTGCCGATGGAGTGTTTGGCCGACTACGGTCTGTGGAAGAGCTGTAGCTTCTGCAGGAGGACGAGGAGGAGGAGGAGGAGGGGGTGCGAACGCCTACAGCCAACTGTTTCCTAGACCGTGGGCTAGGCACAACTGTCCCGAAATTGATGTCCCCTGTGGACCCTGCATCCACCACATTCACCCAGTGTGCCGTGATGGACACATAACGTCCCTGGCCATGCCTACTGGTCCATGCATCTGTAGTCAGGTGCACCTTTGTACTCACAGATTGCCTGAGTGCATGGACGATGCGCTGTTTAACATGCTGGTGCAGGGCTGGGATGGCTTTTCTGGAAAAAAAAGTGTCGACTGGGTAGCTCGTATCGTGGTTCAGCGTACTCCATCAGGGCTTTGAAAGCTTCACTTTCAACTAACCGGTAGGGCATAATCTCTAACGAGATTAGTCTAGCTATGTGGGCGTTAAAACCCTGTGTACGCGGATGCGAGGATAAGTACTTCCTTTTTCTAACCAGAGTCTCATGTAGTGTGAGCTGAACTGGAGAGATGGAGATCGTGGAACTTGCGGGTGTGCCGGTGGACATGGCAGACTGAGAGACGGTTGGAGACGGTATTGTTTCCGCCGGTGCCCTAGATGCAATATTTCCTCCTACAAAACTGGTGATTCCCTGACCCTGACTGCTTTTGGCTGTCAAAGAAACCTGCACAGATACTGCCGGTGGTGCGGAAAATGGTGGCCTTACAGTGACGGAAGGGATGTTGCGTTGCTGACTAGCTTCATTGGCCGAGGGTGCTACAACCTTAAGGGACGTTTGGTAGTTAGTCCATGCTTGAAAATGCATGGTGGTTAAGTGTCTATGCATGCAACTAGTATTGAGACTTTTCAGATTCTGACCTCTGCTTAAGCTAGTTGAACATTTTTGACAGATGACTTTGCGCTGATCAATTGGATGTTGTTTAAAAAAATGCCAGACTGCACTCTTCCTAGCATCGGATCCCTTTTCAGGGATTGCAGACTGAGCTTTAACCGGATGGCCATGCTGTCCTCCAACAGGTTTTGGCTTTGACACGCGTTTTGGGCCAGATAGGGGCCCGGCAGATGGAACCTGTTGCGATGTTGATGCCTGCTGCGGCCCCTCCTCCACCTCTGCTTCTGAACTACTGCCGCCTGCACCCTGTTCCCCCAATGGCTGCCAATCTGGGTCAACAACCGTGTCATCTATTACCTCCTCTTCGAGCTCGTGTGCAACTTCGTCTGTGTCACTGTGTCGGTCGGTGGTATAGCGTTCGTGGCGGGGCAACATAGTCTCATCAGGGTCTGATTGTGGATCAGTACCCTGAGAGGGCAATGTGGTGGTCTGAGTCAAAAGAGCAGCATAGTACTCTGGCTGTGGCTGTGCATCAGTGCACTCCATGTCAGAATCTACTTGTAATGGGCATGGCCTGTTAAGTGTTTCACTTTCTAAGCCAGGGACGGTATGTGTAAAGAGCTCCATGGAGTGACCCGTTGTGTCGACTGCTGCATCCTTCTTTCTTGTTGTACTTTTTGCTGAGGAGGACAAGGAAGCGACTTGTTCCTGACCGTGAACATCCACAAGCGACGCGCTGCTTTTACATTTACCAGTTTCAGAAGAGGAGGCAAAAGAGCTAGAGGCTGAGTCTGCAATGTAAGCCAAAACTTGCTGTTGCTGCTCCGGCTTTAAAAGCTGTTTTCCTACTCCCAGAAAAGAAAGCTTTCGAGGCCTTGTGTTGCCAGACGACGAAACTGGCTCCACAGCTCCAGACTTAGGTGGAATATTTTTATCCCCACGACCACCTGATGCTCCACTACCACTACCATCATTACCAGCTGACAATGAATGCCCACAGCCACGACCTCTTGCACCAGACTTCCTCATTGTTTTAAAAACTTAACCAAAGTAACTTTATTTGTTGCTGTCAAACAACTTACACGGTGAGCTATAACTTCAGTATGATTTCAATCTCCCTTAACAGGTTAGTGAGACCACAAGGAAAATCAGGCACAATGTTACACACTCTGTTTTCTGTGGCACCAAATCACAGAGATGACACACACGCAGGACTGTCACTCAAGCACAAATGTCAATATTAATCTCCCACCTATTTTTTTTTTCTTTTTTTCTCAGGGAGACTTTAGAAACCAAATAAGATAAAATGTTTTTTTCAGGGAGACTTTAGAAACCAAATAATAATAATAATAAAAAAAGGCTTTCTATGGCCCACTGAATGAGAGATGGCACACACAGGAGTGGCACACAAGCCCTGACTGAGGCCAATATTTTTCTCCCACTGATTGATGTAGTGTTTTTTTGTTGAGGTAGATTTTAGAACCCAAATCAAGGAAAAAAATAAATAGGCTTTCTATGGCCCACAATTTGAGAGAGAGAGGTGGCACACCCAGGAGTCAAGACTGGCACACAAGCTGAAAGGGCAATATTACTCTCCCACTGTTTTTTTAAGTATTTTTTTTTGTTTCAGGGAGACTTTAGAAACCAAATAATAAAAAAAAAAGGCTTTCTATGGCCCACTGAATGAGAGATGGCACACACAGGAGTGGCACACAAGCCCTGACTGAGGCCAATATTTTTCTCCCACTGATTGATGTAGTGTTTTTTTGTTGAGGTAGATTTTAGAACCCAAATCAAGGAAAAAAATAAATAGGCTTTCTATGGCCCACAATTTGAGAGAGAGAGGTGGCACACCCAGGAGTCAAGACTGGCACACAAGCTGAAAGGGCAATATTACTCTCCCACTGTTTTTTTATGTATTTTTTTTTTCAGGGAGACTTTAGAAACCAAATAATAATAATAATAATAATAAAAAAGGCTTTCTATGGCCCACTGAATGAGAGATGGCACACACAGGAGTGGCACACAAGCCCTGACTGAGGCCAATATTTTTCTCCCACTGATTGATGTAGTGTTTTTTTGTTGAGGTAGATTTTAGAACCCAAATCAAGGAAAAAAATAAATAGGCTTTCTATGGCCCACAATTTGAGAGAGAGAGGTGGCACACCCAGGAGTCAAGACTGGCACACAAGCTGAAAGGGCAATATTACTCTCCCACTGTTTTTTTATGGTTTTTTTTTTTTTCAGGGAGACTTTAGAAACCAAATAATAATAATAATAAAAAAAAGGCTTTCTATGGCCCATTGAATGAGAGATGGCACACACAGGAGTGGCACACAAGCCCTGACTGAGGCCAATATTTTTCTCCCACTGATTGATGTAGTGTTTTTTTGTTGAGGTAGATTTTAGAACACAAATCAAGGAATAAAATAAATAGGCTTTCTATGGCCCACAATTTGAGAGAGAGAGGTGGCACACCCAGGAGTCAAGACTGGCACACAAGCTGAAAGGGCAATATTACTCTCCCACTGTTTTTTTATGTATTTTTTTTTCAGGGAGACTTTAGAAACCAAATAATAATAATAATAATAAAAAAAGGCTTTCTATGGCCCACTGAATGAGAGATAGCACACACAGGAGTGGCACACAAGCCCTGACTGAGGCCAATATTTTTCTCCCACTGATTGATGTAGTGTTTTTTTGTTGAGGTAGATTTTAGAACACAAATCAAGGAAAAAAATAAATAGGCTTTCTATGGCCCACAATTTGAGAGAGAGAGGTGGCACACCCAGGAGTCAAGACTGGCACACAAGCTGAAAGGGCAATATTACTCTCCCACTGTTTTTTTATGTATTTTTTTTTCAGGGAGACTTTAGAAACCAAATAATAATAACAATAAAAAACAGGCTTTCTATGGCCCACTGAATGAGAGATGGCACACACAGGAGTGGCATACAAGCCCTGACTGAGGCCAATATTTTTCTCCCACTGATTGATGTAGTGTTTTTTTGTTGAGGTAGATTTTAGAACCCAAATCAAGGAAAAAAATAAATAGGCTTTCTATGGCCCACAATTTGAGAGAGAGAGGTGGCACACCCAGGAGTCAAGACTGGCACACAAGCTGAAAGGGCAATATTACTCTCCCACTGTTTTTTTAAGTATTTTTTTGTTTCAGGGAGACTTTAGAAACCAAATAATAATAAAAAAAAAAAGGCTTTCTATGGCCCACTGAATGAGAGATGGCACACACAGGAGTGGCACACAAGCCCTGACTGAGGCCAATATTTTTCTCCCACTGATTGATGTAGTGTTTTTTTGTTGAGGTAGATTTTAGAACCCAAATCAAGGAAAAAAATAAATAGGCTTTCTATGGCCCACAATTTGAGAGAGAGAGGTGGCACACCCAGGAGTCAAGACTGGCACACAAGCTGAAAGGGCAATATTACTCTCCCACTGTTTTTTTATGCATTTTTTTTTTTCAGGGAGACTTTAGAAACCAAATAATAATAATAATAATAAAAAAAAGGCTTTCTATGGCCCACTGAATGAGAGATGGCACACACAGGAGTGGCACACAAGCCCTGACTGAGGCCAATATTTTTCTCCCACTGATTGATGTAGTGTTTTTTTGTTGAGGTAGATTTTAGAACACAAATCAAGGAAAAGAATAAATAGGCTTTCTATGGCCCACAATTTGAGAGAGAGAGGTGGCACACCCAGGAGTCAAGACTGGCACACAAGCTGAAAGGGCAATATTACTCTCCCACTGTTTTTTTATGTATTTTTTTTTTTCAGGGAGACTTTAGAAACCAAATAATAATAATAATAATAAAAAAAGGCTTTCTATGGCCCACTGAATGAGAGATGGCACACACAGGAGTGGCACACAAGCCCTGACTGAGGCCAATATTTTTCTCCCACTGATTGATGTAGTGTTTTTTTTGTTGAGGTAGATTTTAGAACACAAATTAAGGAAAAAAATAAATAGGCTTTCTATGGCCCACAATTTGAGAGAGAGAGGTGGCACACCCAGGAGTCAAGACTGGCACACAAGCTGAAAGGGCAATATTACTCTCCCACTGTTTTTTTATGTATTTTTTTTTTTCAGTTAGACTTTAGAAACCAAATAATAATAATAATTAAAAAAAAAGGCTTTCTATGGCCCACTGAATGAGAGATGGCACACACAGGAGTGGCACACAAGCCCTGACTGAGGCCAATATTTTTCTCCCACTGATTGATGTAGTGTTTTTTTGTTGAGGTAGATTTGGGAACACAAATCAAGGAAAAAAATAAATAGGCTTTCTATGGCCCACTCAGTGAGAGATGGCACACACAGTGATGGCACTCTAGCAGAAATGCCAATCTTAATCTCCCACAAAAAGAAAAAAAAAAAAAAAAAAAAAACTGTCCTACAATTACTATCTCCCCTGCAGTAATCTCAGCCAGGTATGGCAGGCAGCAATAGGAGTGGACTGATGCACAAATTAAATAAAAAGTGTGGACAAACAAAAAAGATAGCTGTGCAGAAAGGAAGGAACAAGAGCATATGTGCTTTGAAAAAAGCAGTTAGTTTCCACAGTGGCGTACACACAGCAATACAGCTATCACGGAGCCTTCTAGGGCAGCCCAATGAGCTACAGCGCTGAGATAAAAAAAAAAAGTAGCTTCCACTGTCCCTGCACACCGAAGGGAGCTTCCACTGTCCCTGCCTAACGCTATCCCTGCTTCTGACGAAGCGGCAGCAAGCTCTCCCTAAGCTCAGATCAGCAGCAGTGAGATGGCGGTCGGCAGGAACGCCCCTTTATAGCCCCTGTGACGCCGCAGACAGCAAGCCAATCACTGCAATGCCCTTCTCTAAGATGGTGGGGACCAGGACCTATGTCATCACGCTGCCCACACTCTGCGTTCACCTTCATTGGCTGAGAAATGGCGCTTTTCGCGTCATTGAAACGCGACTTTGGCGCGAAAGTCGCGTACCGCATGGCCGACAAGCACAGGGGTCGGATCGGGTTTCATGAGACGCCGACTTAGCCAAAAATCGGCGACTTTTGAAAATGAACGACCCGTTTCGCTCAACCCTAATTACAGCCACTTTCTGCCACGTTCATAGTGTTGTGTTATACCACTGGGCCAGAGTTGTGGTTCAGTGTCTCCCCCCAAAAGTGAGATAGTAATTCTCACACAGTTTATATTCTGCAGTACTGCTAGTGTGTCATATATCAGGCAGCCACTTTCTGCCACGTTCATAGTGTTGTGTTATACCACTGGGCCAGAGTTGTGGTTCAGTGTCTCCCCCCAAAAGTGAGATAGTAATTCTCACACAGTTTATATTCTGCAGTACTGCTAGTGTGTCGTATATCAGGCAGACACTTTCTGCCACGTTCATAGTGTTGTGTTATACCACAGGGCCAGAGTTAGGGTTCAGTGTCCCCCCCAAAAAAATGGAGATTCAAATTCTCACACAGTGTATATTCAGCTGTACTGCTAGTGTGTCGTATATCAGGCAGCCACTTTCTGCCACGTTCATAGTGTTGTGTTATACCACAGGACCAGAGTTGGGGTTCTGTGTCTCCCCCCAAAAGCAAGTCATCTTTCAGGCAAGCTACGTGTCAGCAGGGGAAGGTGGGGCAAAAGAATGTGAAATCCATGATTGGTTAATTTAAATGAAGGTTAGCTAGTCAACATTTTTGGTAGCCAGACGTGTCCTTTTTTCGGTCAGTATTGAACCAGCAGCACTGAGCACTCTTTCTGAAAGCACACTGACAGCAGGGCAATCGAGGTCCTGTAATCCATATTCTGGCAAATCAGGCCAGGTGTCTAGTTTAGATGCCCAGTAATCAAAGGGGAATGACCTGTGAGGGAGAACATCGATAAGGGCGGAAAAGTAGTTTGTAACCATACTGGACAAATGCTGTCTCCTGTCACTTTGAATCGATGCAGCTGTCCCTGTCGTGTCAGCGGTCATTGCGAAATCATTCCACAACCTTGTCATAAAACCCCTCTGTCCAACGCCACTTCGGATTTCTGCACCTCTAGCACCTCTGCCATGTTGCCCCCTGCAGCTCGTGTGAGGACCATCATTGCCGCTGTGTGCTGGGAATGCCTGAACCAAACGGTCTACAAGAGTTGCTTGTTTGGTAGCCAATATTTGACCTAGGTTCTCATGTGGCATGATATTTTGCAGTTTTCCTTGACCCTGGTAATGTCGAACCGATGGGGTATACAAAACAATAAAACGCTTACCTTTAGGTACACCCCCACGTAACCCGTACCCTCTATCCCGTAAATAAAAACTCGAACAACTTATTCTTTGGAATAATGTCGGCCACAGCAGCCTTTTTATTTAAACACAAACAACATCATAAATAATAACATCCAATAACTTTTTAAGCTAGGAGGGATCCTTGGAGCTCCCCATGGATCTGGTGATCAAAAACAACACAACGTGAACGTTACCAAAACCAAATTACTCCCAGCCGATACCGCCTGGCTCGAGAGCACCAAAACCCCAAAGGGTTCCCAGTTCACGTTACAATTCCCGGGGAACCGACTCCCCCCGCCGGAACCCCCAAGTCACCAGATCCAAAACCAGATTTACACAAAATACCGGGGAGCCATAAGCCAATGACTCCCCCCAACCCAATTTCCAACAACTCCAAGGATTCTCCCCCAGCCACCACAGCCGCAATGACCCATAATACATAACATACCACCCCCAAAAATTGAAACAAAAAACCCACCTACCCCAAACTATTAGGGCGGGAGGGCGGGACACTTGCTGACTGGAGAGCGGGAACTAAAAAACTCCACCCCTCTCCAGCTCAGTTAACATAACCGACTCCACTATACCTCCCCTTTATCATTAACCCCTCCCTCCATCCCATGGTCATGATGGGCCTCCCCTTACGCCGCGGGGGGAGGGGCGGCTCCAGCTCCGGCCATTACTTTATATCTTGTATCCAGGAGGCAGGCCAACCGGTTGTCGTCATCAGTCATCATTTTAACAATGCGGGGGTCCCTTTTTAGGATACACAAGGCATACTCAGCCATGTGGGCCAATGTTCCAGTTGTCAATTAACTGTTTCTGCTGGGTTGAGGACCACTTTCTTGCAAATCAACATCACAAGTGTCCCGCAATAAACCTGTACCAGACCTTGCAATGCCACCAGTTTCTATTGCCACCTGAGAATCATCCTCCTCCCATACATATTCATCCCCATCATCCTCCTCCTCATCCTCTTCGTCCGCCAATTCGTCCTGGACAGTTCCCTGAGCAGACAATGGCTGACTGTCATCAAGGCTTCCCTCCTCCTCGGTTGCAGACGCCTGCTCCTTAATGTGCGTCAAACTTTGCCTCAGCAGACGCATAAGTGGGATGTTAATGCTTATGATGGCGTCGACCACTGCACACCAGACAACTCCATGTCTGCCATCCAAGTGCCTGCCCGTGTATCCTCCCACAAATTAATTACAGCACGCCTCTGTTCGCACAGCCTCTGAATCATGTGCAGTGTGGAGTTCCACCTTGTTGCAACGTCGATTATTAGGCAGTGCTGGTGAAGATTCAGCGATCGCTGATGGTTCAGCATACGGCTGGAGTGTATGGGCATTCGGCGGATGTGCGAGCAAAGTCTTCGCACCTTCAGGAGCAGGGCTGGTAACTTTGGATAATTTTTGAGGAAGCCTTGCACCACCAGGTTAAAGGTGTGAGCCAGGCAAGGTATGTGTTTCAGTTCTGAAAGGGCTATGGCAGCCATAAAATTCCTTCCGTTATCACTGAATACCTTGCCTGCCTCAAGATGTACACTGCCCAGCCATGACTGAGTTTGTTGCTGCAAGTACTACACTAGTACTTCCGCGGTGTGTCTGTTGTCGCCCAAACACTTCATTTGAAACACAGCCTGCTGATGCTTACCACTAGCTGTTCGATAATGGGACTCCCCATGTGCAACACTGGCAGCTGCGGATGGAGTGGTAGGGCGACTGCGCTCTGTGCACGAGCTTTCGCTTCTGGAGGAGGAGGAGGAGGAGGAGGAGTGGCGAACGCCTTATGCCAACTGTTTCCTTAGACTGTGGGATAGGCTGAACTGTCCCACTATGGCTGCCCCCTGTGGACCCTGCATCCTACACATTAACCCAGTGCGCCGTGATGGACACGTAACGTCCCCGGCCATGCCTACTGGTCCATGCATCTGTTGTGAGGTGCACCCTTCCACTGACTGATTGCCTCAAGGCATGGACAATGCGGTCTTTGACATGCTGGTGGAGGGCTGGGATGGCTTTTCTCGCAAAGAAGTGTCGACTGGGTAGGTCATAGCGTGGTACTGCGTGGGCCATCAGGTCTTTGAAAGCTTCGCTTTCAACCAAACGGTAGGGCATAATCTGTAATGAGATTAGTATAGCAATGTGGGCGTTCAAATCCTGTGTACGCGGATGAGAGGATGAGTACTTTCTTTTCCTAACGATAGTCTCTTGTATGGTGAGCTGGACTGGAGAGCTGCATATGGTGGAACTAGCGGTGGTGGTGGTGGTGGACATGGCGGATTGAGAGAGAGTTTGTTATGGTATTCTTGTTGTTGGCCTACATACAGTCTTTCCTACCAATAACCTTGTGATTCCCTGACTGCTTTGGCCTTACGACGATACCTCCACATTTGCTGCTGGTGATGTCCTAACCGGTGGGCTTACAGTGAGGGAAGCAATGTAGCATTGCTGACTACCTTTATTCCGAGCAGGTGCACCAATGGTACGGGACGTTTGGAAGTAAGTCCAGGCTTGCAAGTGCATGCTGGTTAAATGTCTAAGAATGCACGTTGTATTTACATTTTGAAGATTCTTCTCTCTGCTAAAGGTCTTTGAGCATTTCTTACAGATAACTTTTGACTGGTCATTCTGATCTTGGTTAAAAAATTGCTACACTACACTCTTCCTACTATCGAAAACCTTTTCAGGCATTGTGCGCTGTGCTACTTTCACCGAATGGCCACATTCTCCTAAAACTGTTTTTGTTTTTCGCAAACATTTTTGGCCTGATACGGGCCTGCCAGATGACAGCTGTTGCAATGTAGATGGCTGCTGCGGATCATCCTCCTCCCCTTCTGAGCTAGTAGCAGCGGCACTCTCTTCCCCCAATGGCTGCCAATCTGGGTCAACAACTTGGTCATCTATCACCTCCTCCTCAATGTCATGTGCACCTTCCTCAGTGTCACCGTGTAAGGTGCTATAGCGTTCGGGACAGGGCACCATAGTCTTATCAGGGTCACATTCTGGCTCAGTAAACTGTGAGGGCAATGTAGTGATCAGAGTCAATGGAACAGCATCACAATCTAGCTGTGGCTGTGCATCAGT
This sequence comes from Ranitomeya variabilis, assembly GCF_051348905.1. Classification (NCBI taxonomy): domain Eukaryota; kingdom Metazoa; phylum Chordata; class Amphibia; order Anura; family Dendrobatidae; genus Ranitomeya; species Ranitomeya variabilis. Next base: position 355,518,757 of record NC_135235.1, read on the forward strand.
GCACTCCATGTCCGATTCTTCTTGTAATTGGCAGGGTACAATTTCCCTTTCTAACCCAGGCACGGTATGTGTAAAGAGCTCCATGGAGTAACCTGTAGTGTCGCCTGCTGCATCCTTCACTTTTGGTTTGGGAGAAGGACACAAGGAAACGTCTTTTTCCTGACCGGGAGCATCCACTGACGACTGGCTGCTCTTACATTTAGAACTTTGGGAAGAGGAGGCGAAAGAGCTAGAGGGTGAGTCAGCAATGAAAGACAACACTTTTTCCTGCTTCTCCGGCTTTAAAAGCTGTTTTCCTACTCCCAGGTAAGGGAGCCTTCGAGGCCTTGTGTAGCCAGACGATGACGCAGGCTGAACCCCTCCAGCCTTAGGTGCTACTGTTCTTTTGCCACTACCACGAGATGCAGCACCATCAGTACCAGCTGGCAACCCCCGCCCACGGCCTCATTTTTTGGGGGGAGACACTGAACCACAACTCATATTACACCGTCGTAATATGAGGGGCCCTGTGCCAGTACCACCGCCCACGAGAGAGTGTTCCCCCCCAGCTTGAACAGTGCTCTACCACTTGCAATACTACCTCTCCCAGCTCCACCACTGTGTAGTCTGTGTGGGTAAAACCTGAAATGGCACTGCCAATACGAATTATTTGAAATTATAGATGATAGTTAAAATATACAGGGGCCCTGGCCTCCATTTAATACTTTGCGCTTACTACCACTGTCTTTATTATTTGGGTGTAATAACGGTGTCTTCCGCTGCTTCTTTTTTTTCCTTCACTGAACAAAGCTGAACTTCAACTGTTGTCCCTTTTTAAATATTAAACTGCATTTGGCCTACTTGTTGGGTTGGGGCCTACTAACTGTGTCTGCCGCTCCTTGGTGTTCTCCTGGTTTATTTTTCTTGCGCTTCAATCTTCAGGCTTTCGTTTAAATATTTTTTATATTAAACTGCATTTGGCCTACTTGTTGGGTTGGGCCTAGTAACATTGTCTGCTGCCGCCTCTTGTTTTCCTCTACTAAACAAAGCTGAGTTTGAAGCTTCAGGCTTTCGGCCTATATTTAGAATATGAAACTGCATTTGGCCTACTTGTTTGGTTGGGCCTACTAATGGTGTCTGCCCCTGATTGTTGTTCTCCTCCACTGAACAAACCAATGCCGCTTGTTTACTCCTGTTACCAATTTTTAACAGCTTTTAGCCTACTTTTTTTTATTTTGGGCCTATATCTGTGTTTCCTCCTCATTCCTGCCCATTGCCCAGCCACTGCTAGATGAGTCTGCTGGTACATTGACACAGACCACTACATTTCCCTTGCACTCTACACAGCCTGAATCTGACCCTGCTGAAACTCAGGTTCCCCTTCCCGCATACAATACCACCTTACATGGGGACAAAGAGGAAGGTGCAGATGAAAGTGCAGGTTCCTTCAACAGGTGGGGGGGCATACTCATTGGCGACGTCACTGGCACAGGGCCCCTCATAGTACGCAAAAGTGTCTCTGCCGGTGGTAGGCGCCATCAATCACAACGCCGTACTTTGAGGGGCCGTGTGCCAGTGGCAATGTGAATGAGTGTGCCCTCCCTGCTTGCTCAGGATCACAGCACTACTCCCCCCACAACTGTTGCCAAATGACCCCCAAATTTTCAATGGCTAACTATTATTATAAGGTAAATTAAGATCGACAAGCTTAAGTAACATTAATTGATGTTTTTGGCATTAAAATGGGCTCTGTTGGTGTTTTCCTGTCCTCCACTCACTGCCGACTTTGATTCTCCATTGACTTGCATTGGGTTTTGTATTTTGGTCGGATCCCCGACTTTTCGCAATAATCAGCCGATTTCACCCGACCTGACTTTTGACAAAGTCGGGTTTCACGAAACCCGACTCGATCCTGAAAAAGTAAAAGTAGCTCAACCCTAATTACTGCTAGTCACACAAACTGTATATACCTATACATATTTCACTAGACTGGTGCTTATCCCAGAATGTGGGTAATCAAGGGTAAGAAATTGTTCGACATATGAAAATTTCAGAATTTTAAAATAATTTTATTTATTAAGATATCAAAAGTTACAAAATACAAATTAATAAATACTTACAATACAAAATATAATAAATAAATAATTTACAAAAGAATACAAAATGTTCAAATGAAAATAATTTTACTGTTTTTGGTTCATGTGACTTTATTATTTGTTCAAATGAAGGATTCAGTAATGGATAAGATCCTAATGTACAGTTACAGTGTTTGTCAATTCTCATTGAATGACTGAAAACCTTTCTTTTGAAATTGGACAACACTCTTAAATTCCATATTTTGAATTTGTTTGTAACTTAGTCATAAGTATTTTTTTTTAAGCCAGAGGGATAAGCAGTAATTAGAGATGAGTGGTTTGCTTTATGCAACCAAGATCCAAGTGAGAGCTCTCTGGCCATAAACATGAGTAAGGCTGGGGTCACACTAGCGTATTGCACCCGATGCAAGAGCATCGGATGCGATATGCTAATGACACTCGGCTCCTGCTTGCAGCAGAGCAGGAGCCGAGTGTCATGCTTCTAATGCGTATAATGTGATATTTTGCAAAAATTTTTGTTGGTTACACAAACGCCCTCAAATAAGTCAAATAAACAGGGAGTAAAAGTCAACACAATTAATACAACCATATTAGATAAGTAACTGAAAAATAAACGGTTCAAAAAGAAGCAACTAGGATCAGAACTTCAGTTACATGGATGGCTTGAAACATTAAATTGATACACAAAGAATAATATAGAAAATTATAAATATAAAATACAATGCAAGTGAAGTCCATTGGATTTACACATGACATTTTCCCATACCTAAGTATGATCTATAAATAAAGTTATAAATAACATGATTGAACTTAGACAAATAAATGTTGTAAAAAACAACCTGTGTGCAAAGATTTTTTCAACATTCTATAACATATCTGTTTATTTGAAAGTCAAAATAGCGCTGCAGTGTGTGAACCTCAGCAAGTCACTTATCATATCTCAGCAATCAGCATTCTAAATAATAAATGTAAGAAAAACCAGAAGTCCAAATATTAAACCTTAAGCTTCATTAGTAAACATAAGTCTGTCAGTTTGTAAATAAAAGTTTTACTAAAATGTTTTACAATTTAATAATAAAAATGTTTCCATCAGAAGTTATTGCGAATTGCAATTAAGAGTAATCAATACCTAAATGTGAATTTACACAAGCAGCCGCTAGGGGTCTCTAATAATCTTCACGAGTTACTGATTGTACCGCAGATATGTCATCCAGTTTAGCTGAGAAAAGGCAGTTTGTAACAACAAGACATAATATTTCTGCAAATCTCTAAGTGGAAGGAGTGAGTGCTGGGCTGCTAGGTGTGTCACACCCTTTCAATACAGTCCACAAATGAGAAGGTGAAAAAAACAAGAGGAAAATCATAGAATGATGTTAACCAAATGTTAGGAGAATCACACATACATAAATATTTAAAATAATTTCTGTAATGAACGCTTAAATGTTGTATTGTACGGTAATGCTGTGGTGCCAGGCATATTTTCCAGAAAACCTGAGATAACTGTTAAAAGAACAGTAGAGACAAAAACATACTACTCAATTTACCAACATAGGCATAAATCTACTGCAGACTATCTCTATCTTTATATCTGACTTGGACCAAAAATTCTGTTACAGGGAACATATCAGCACGTTTTTATATGTGAAAGTACTTGTATGGCTGTGTAGTCATTTTATCCAAAAATATGAAGTTCCGTCTTTTTTTTTTTGCTAGAGATCTGATTTAGCAGTCATGAGAACTCTAGTGATCAAGTCATATGTAAATCAGAATTAAGCATTTACAACCTAATAATGGCTTCTGTACTAATCTTTCATTTCTGGTACATTAGATATCCACAAAAAATGCATAATTTTGGGGGGAGGACAAGTGCATTCAGAGCCTTACCAATATTTTCATATGTGAAAAAACTTTCCGAACAGTTCCCTTAAATTTAAACATAGTAGCTGACTTTTCTCTCTCACATTATTCAATTTGATCACCAGTAACTTGATTCTATTGTTTCAGGTATCAACCTGGAATCACATTGATGCCAATGCCAATGATTGTGGGGGCCACCATACAGTGTTGGGGGGCTGTGTGGGATATCATACTGTGGTGGGAGAGATTATACTAAAAAGGAGCCCCGGTGGGTATCATACTAAGTGGGGGCATCCTAGTGACAGACCATCGTACACAGGGCATTATCCTGTGTTGGCGGCACTGTAGGGACATTTTACTTTGCTGGAGCACTGTTAAACCATTACACTGTGCATGTGGGTTAAAATTGTAGGGTACCATACTGAGTGTGTGTGGGTGGATGTAGCTTCATACTTTATAGGAGTATCATGAGTGAGAACACTAAGGTGCTTCAAAATAGGGACATAATCATGCCACAATACATTATATATAATGTATACAAAAAAGTGTGAAACAACTGAAATTATGCCTTATATTCTAGGTTCTTCAAAGTAGCCACCTTTTCCTTTGATGACTACTTTGCACACTCTTGGCATTCTCTTGATGAGCTTCAAGAGGTAATCACGGGGAATGGTTTTCACTTCACAGGTGTGCCCTGTCAGGTTTAATAAGTGGGATTTCTTGCCTTATAAATGGTGTTGGGACCATCAGTTGTGTTATGCAGAAGTCTGGTGGATACACAGCTGATAGTCCTACAGAATAGACTGTTAGAATTTGTATTATGGCAAGAAAAAAGCAGCCAAGTAAAGAAAAGCGAGTGGCCATCATTACTTTAAGAAATGAAGGTCATTCAGTCTGAAAAATTGGGAAAACTTTGTGAAAGTATTCCCCAAGTGCAGTGGCAAAGACCATCAAGCGCTACAAAGAAACTGGCTCACATGAGGACCGCCCCAGGAAATTAAGACCCAGAGTCACCTCTGCTTCTGAGGATAAGTTTATCTGAGTCACCAGCCTCAGAAATCGCAGGTTAACAGCAGCTCAGATTAGAGACCAGGTCAATGCCACACAGAGTTCTAGCAGCAGACACATCTCTACAACAACTGTTAAGAGGAGACTTTGTGCAGCAGGCCTTCATGGTAAAATAGCTGCTAGGAAACCACTGCTAAGGACAGGCAACAAGCAGAAGAGTCTTGTTTGGGCTAAAGAACACAGGGAATGGACATTAGACCAGTGGAAATCTGTGATTTGGTCTGATGAGTCCAAATTTGAGATCTTTGGTTCCAACCACCGTGTCTTTGTGCGACGCAGAAAAGGTGAACGGATGGACTCTACATGCCTGGTTCCCACCGTGAAGCATGGATGAGGAGGTGTGATGGTGTGGGGGTGCTTTGCTGGTGACACTGTTGGGGATTTATTCAAAATTGAAGGCATACTGAACCAGCATAGCTACCACAGCATCTTGCAGCGGCATGCTATTCCATCCGGTTTGCGTTTAGTTGGACCATCATTTATTTTTCAACAGGACAATGACCCCAAACACATCTCCAGGCTGTGTAAGGGCTATTTGACCAAGAAGGAGAGTGATACGGTGCTACGCCAGATGACCTGGCCTCCACAGTCACCAGACCTGAACCCAATTGAGATGGTTTGGGGTGAGCTGGACCGCAGAGTGAAGGTAAAAGGGCCAACCAGTGCTAAGCATCTCTGGGAACTCATTCAAGATTGTTGGAAGACCATTCCCGGTGACTACCTCTTGAAGCTCATCAAGAGAATGCCAAGAGTATGCAAAGCAGTCATCAAAGCAAAAGGTGACTACTTTGAATAACCTAGAATATAAGACATATTTTCAGTTATTTCACACTTTTTGTTAAGTATATAATTCCACATGTGTTAATTCATAGTTTTGATGCCTTCAGTGTGTATGTACAATTTTCATAGTCTTGAAAATACAGAAAAAATTTTAAAAGAGAAGGTGTGTCCAAACTTTTGGTCTGTACTATATATATATATAGTACATATAGTACATAGTATAGGCTCAGAATAGCCCAAGAGTAACCCACTTACCCCACCACTTACCCACAACATGAGCTGTAGTCACCCCAATAGATATGATTTTCTATGTACAGACAAAAGCAGCATTAATTTCATCTTTTGTGAATGTAATATTTGCATGTAACTAAGTAATGGACCCCAGAAGTTAATGTTACTGTTGGGCCCTCTCTCTCTCTATATATATATATAATGCTGTACCTCACAGTAAAAGGCCCCCTCCACCTGTCTTTGCACGCTTAACTGCTTTTGCATCCTGGATGCCAATACCTTTTAAAGGGAACCTGTCAACAGCATTGTGTACAGTAACCTACAGACAGTGTCAGGTTGGTGCCGTTATACTGATTAACGTGATACCTTTGTTGATGAAATCCGTCTTGTGGTTGTTGTTTAATCTTTATTTATCAGTTATCTGATAGCTGCTACTGCGTGGATGCCAGCAGTGCCATCTTGCTAGATAAAAAAATTGCTTCCTCCACGAAGGCGCCGGCAACGCCAGTGCTGTAGCAGCTATCGACAATTAATGATAAGCTGCTACTACACTGGTGCCAGCTGCGCCATCTTGGAGGAGGCAATTTTTTAAAAAATTAATTTAGTTTTAGCATCAAATAAAATAATTAAATGTAGATTACACATGTGATCATGCTAAAGCGCTGGCGCTGCCACCGACGCCTGCCTGCTGCATGTGATTTTTTTGTCTCTATATGTCATTTTCATTATGTAAACTAGGGGGAAGGTCGAGGGATCAGTGATTTGTCAGAAGCCATACCGATGAATACCTAATCAGAGCACCACATGAAGACCCCACATAACACCCGAAGCACAAGAATGAACTGAAAATAAAGAATAAACAACAACCACAATACGGATTTCATTAACAAAGGTATAATTTTATCAGTATAATGGCGCTGACAGGTTCCCTTTAATGTAATGAAGAAAGAGGGAGCGTCAGAGCTGACTCTTCTCCCTCCATCATTCTTCCTTGGGCATCTGACATCTCAGTGCAAGAGGCGCGATGGCGTCACTACATTATGGGGGCAATAAAAGGGGAACCTAGGGCTTCACTTGGAGGAAAATTACTTTGTAAAGGCTGCACAGTTGTGATATATGACCTTCTCTGACCCCACCGAATATTAATTATTCTTTGTTGTTGTTGGGGGGGGGGGCAATAAGAACTGTCACTGTGAGGCCCCATGATTTCTAAGTATGCCCCTGTGTGTGTATATATATATATATATATATATATATATATATATATATATATATATATATATATACACATAAATACCATATATATATTTTGAGGTGAGGCCCAATTGCTATGTGGCCATGTGGTTTCTATGTACACAACTGATGGTAGCGTAGCGACAAAGTGAACAATGCTCACCTATGAAAACCACCATTTCTCAAACGTCATAATAGCAGTAATCCTGGTCAGTCTCTGTTTACTTTGCTGTAATAATCATGTTATCATTGTAGCCAAATTACACAGAGACTGGGGCAAAGCAGAAAAATGACAGTACTGGGGTGGTGGAAGATTTGTTTTCTTTTTTTATGGTTTCATTTTATTTTATGCCATTGCCTGCTTTAAATGGTAGCAAATATTTTCCAGAGTTTATAGTCTATGAATTGCTTTAAAACTTGCTCTTAATATAACTCATAATGTACATTTTTACACAGTGATGATAAAAGTAAGATTTATATAAAGCTGTTTAAGACTTAATTTAGCTAATCATATACAGTACTGTGCAAAGGTGCCTTCAAAAATAGAAGTGTTAATAGTTTATTTTTATCAATTAACAAAATGCTAAGTCAACAACCACAAGAGAAATCTAAATCAAATGTATAGTGAAAAAGAAAAAAATGCAATCGCACAGCCGCTGTATGCCAGACCCTTATTGCTCCAGGGTGTAAGACAAATCGCACCGTCTAAGCCCTTTATCAAAAAACAAACAAGACAAAAAACCGCTACAAAAGTTTCACCTTGGTGCTGCTTTTAGAAAAAACAACTTTACTATAATAGATAAAAAGAAAATAAAAGCGCACTCACCGGTTTTGAACAATCTGAGCGGTTTATTCACATGTAATCATGTGGTGCAGGGAGGGTTTGTGAATACAAAAGCGGATGACAGCCGTTTCGTGCTAGGTGTGCACTTCAACAGATCCTCCCTGCACCGCATGATTACATGTGAATAAACCGCTCAGATTGTTCAAAACCGGTGAGTGCGCTTTTATTTTCTTTTTATCTATTATAATAAATCAAATGTATATTAGGTAAAAAAAACCACCATCAATTCTCCTAGGTATGCTTGCACACAGTTTTTTAATTCTTTACTATGCCACATTTTTTTCCACCTAAAACTTTTACACAGTATTGTATATTCACATGAATCCAATTGAAACATAAACAGTACCTATCTAGATGTATATAAATAAAATGAAAAATTATGCTTCATAATTCTCAATTCTCAAAAATTCAAGTATTTATATCTCACCCTTTTCATATCATATTTAGGATATTAATTGTCCTATACTTATTTTTTAGATCAAGGATTGGTGCATAGCGGGCAGAGAAAGCATTCCACAATATTTTCCCTTTTCCTGTTGCAATTTGATAATATCAATCAGTTGTCTGTGAACTGTGTCTGGAACTAGCAGCGCTTTGGATTCGGCACATGTTCGCTGTGTCCAAAGCACTGCCTTTTATTGAAAGCAGGTGAATCCACATGTGATCGCTGAACTGTGCAGATTCACCACATTCAACACATTCTATTGGTGAAATTGACATGCTGCAGAATAGTAAGACGCACCACATGTCCGTCTCCGTGGGTGATCAACGGGCATCTTTGGATGCATAGTGGACATGAGATTTCTTGAAATCTTGACTATGATTTCTTGATTCTTGATTTCTTGACTATGCTGGAATACCTGGCCGCTCTGGGTTTGACGCTGCATAAATATGCAGGGTCAAACCCGCAGAAACTCTGGATCATGGGCACGTATCCTTACAGACAGAACATGTGTCATTGTAATCTATTCAGAAGCTCACATGTTCATGTATTTTAGCAGATGAGATAAAAATTGGAGCTGTCCGGTTTTCATCTGAGTCATGAATGAAAATTAATTGTAAAAGTATATGGGTCCATGAAAAATCATTGACATCCATGTGCTGTCCATTTTTAACATTGAAATGGATATGAGAAGCTGTGCTACATACACGTGGTCAAAATTGTTGGTACCCCTCATTTAATGACAGAATCCCCCCCAATGGTCACAGAAATAACTTGAATTTGACAAAAATAATAACAAATAAAAAAATCTATGTAAATGAACAAATTTAAGTGAGACATTGCTTTTCAACCATGCTTCCACAGAATTAAAAAAATAAATAAAACTCATGAAATAGGCCTGGGCAGAAATGATGGTACCCTTAAATTAATATTTTATTGCACAACCTTTTGAGGCAATCACTGCAATCAAATGATTCCTGTAATTGCCAATGAGACTTCTGCACCTCTCGACAAATATTTTGGCCCACTCCTCAAGAGCAAACTGCTCCAGTTGTCTCATGTTTAAAGGTTGCCTTTTCCAGACGGCATGTTTTAGCTCATTCCAAAGATGCTCAATAGGATTTAGTCAGGGCTCATAGAAGGCCACTTCAGAATAGTCCAATGTTTTCCTCTTAGCCATTCTTGGGTGTTTTTAGCTGTGTGTTTTGGGTAATTATCCTGTTACAAGACCCAGACCTGCGACTGAGACCAAGCTTTCTGACACTGGGCAGCACATTTCTCTCTAGAAACGCTTGATAGTCTTGAGATTTAATTGAGCCCTGCACAGATTCTACACATGCTGTGCCAGATGCAGCAAAGCAGCCCCAGGACATAACAGAGCCTCCTCCATGTTTCACAGTAGGAACAGCATTCTTTTCTTGATATGCTTCATTTTTCCATCTGTGAATATATAGCTGATGTGCCTTGCCAAAAAAGTTCTATTTTTGTCTCACCTGTCCATAGGACATTCTCCCAGAAGCTTTGTGGCTTGTCAACATGTTTGGCAAATTCCAGTCTGGCTTTTTTATGTTTTTTTTTTTCAACAATGCTGTCGTTCTTTGTTGTCAACAACTGATGGTGTGATCTGACACTGATGTTCCTTGAGCTTGAAGTTCACCTTTAATATGTTTAGAAGTTTTTCTGGGCTCTTTTGTTACCATTCGTATTATCCGTCTCTTTGAGTTGTCATCAATTTTCCTCCAACGGCCACATCCAGGGAGGTTGGCTACAGTCCCATGGATCTTAAATTTCTAAGTATATGTGAAACTGTAGTTAAACGTAACATCAAGCTGGAGATGGTTTTATAACTTTTACCTTTAAAATGTTTGTCTATAATTTTCTTCTCCTAAGACAACTCTTTCCTTCACTTCCTCTGGTCCATGTTGAGTGTGATACACACCATGACACCAAACAGCACAGTGAGTATCTGTAGCCATATATACAGGCCCACTCACTGATTCCAAGATTATAGTCACCTGTGATGATAGTTAGTGGACATACCTCGATTTAACATATCCCTTTTGTCACACATTATTTTCAGGGGTTCCATCATTTCTGTCCAGGCTTATTTCATGAGTTTTAGTTTTTTTTAAATTCTGTGGAAGCATGGTTGAAAAGCAATGTCTGACTTTCATTTGTTCATTTTCATAGATCTTTTATTTATTATTACCTTTCTCAGATTCAAGTTATTTCTGTGACCATTGTGGGTTTTTCTGTCATTAAAAAAGGGTACCAACAATTTTGACCATGTGTGTAATTACTTTTTTCATTTAAAAAAATAGCTGATGTGAGACAACCAAATTAAAAACACTGACAAAGATCAGATTGCTTTTTGCACAAATGATAAATAACTATCTGAATGAGGCCCCATTTAAAAAGACATATGTGAGAGCAGAACTCCCATATGATGTGTGAAGGGGTATGCTTAAAGTGAAAAAACACTAAACCATAATTAAATTGTATTATTGATTGTACATTAAGAACCCAATATCTCATTCTCTCTATTCATTCCATATATGCCTGTTATGTGGCTTTTAGTATTTCCATAAAACATTATGAAAATCAGAAACTAAGACCCGTTAAATTTGTCGAAAATTATCTGGTTTGCCAGTTTTTGACTGTCAATGCTGTTGTGTTTCTGAAGTTGCTCATACATTGCAAACAAGATTGTAATAAGAAAAACAGTAAATCATACTTAAATATAATAATAACAACATATCATCAGAAAAATCCACAAAACCATATAGAAACTTACTTAAAAAATTAAATATTAATAATGAAAATAAATAAATAAATAAACTGTATTATAAATAGATATGAGACATCAGTGTACCATGCACAAAAAATGTATAGAGTTGTTATTTCCCTTCTCTATTAGTCAGGCACAATAAGGAAACTCTGAGGATTTTTTTTCTGAAAGATTTCTTAAACTTCCGGAATCAAGTAATGTCTGTTTCTGTTACATAAAGGCACATTTTCTTAGCAATGCATTTCTACCATTGCTGGTGCAAATCTTCAAGTTTTCTCTACAACTTGTTTTTCATTAGGACTACAACACGAGTAGTATAATCCAAGAAGAGATGAAAATGGTGGAAAATGGCATGACCAGTTTGCACTACTCCCCACTGGGTGGTTGTGTTAGGAAGCTGTGGCAGAGGTGGGTCACTAGCACGTGCTATATTCATTTTTGTCATCTGAAAGAAATGATTATAGAAATTAGTAAAGCAATATAAATTATGCTATTTTAAGACATTAGATTTCCCTGTATTGAGATTATACATTTTGAAAAGTTTCTGAGCTAAAGTGTATATTCTAAAAGTGAGTGTAGAGTATCTTGATCACATTATATGCATTATATGCCATTACAGTGTCTTTTTGTCCTTTAATACATTGGCAGTAATAGCGGCCTCTCTGCTGGTGAAGATAGTTCTCAGAGGCTGGAAATTGCTATAGCGGTTTTATTAATGAGAGCCTGACAGCTGATGCATGCTGCCTGATCAACGGGCAGTATTCATCAGACACCCATGTTAATTCTTAGTGCTGCAGGCTTTCAGTGAATAATATTGCTTAAAAGCTGCCAGGGACCAAGCCACATTGGAGACTAGTCAGACAGGTGGCACCCTGCCAGTTTCTTCGTGCCCTCTGTCATGGAGTGACAGATCCCTCCTACTAGGCTCATGCTGGAAGAAATCTGTCAGTCAATGACTGTGGGTGGGGAGAAGCCGCCAAAAAAGACTATTTGAGCTCTAAAATACCTCAGATTTAATTATTTTTAGTACTGATTTCCCCTGTAACTAGGGCTGATATATATCACCTCTAGTTACAGGGGAAATCAGCAATAAATATAATTTATTAATCTATTAAAAATGTCCTGAAAGGTATTTAAACTCCTTGTTGGGGCAAAGTGGGTGAAATAGATGAAAAAATAAAAAATTCAAAAGAAAATCCTGACTGGACAATTAAATGGGTATTGTTTTGCCTCAAAATCTTTTTTTCACAAGTCTTTGCTTTTTTTCTTTTTTTTTTCTTTTTTACAAAAAATGTTTTAAAGCAATAATGTAAAAAAAATCAAATATGTACTATGTCTTGATTTTTTTTTCATTCAAATATATACAGTATATGCATTGATTCAGCTTAAAAGTCCCACAGCTAATATTACAGAAAGTAGTTTGATAAAGAAGGGGAATAATTGTTTCAGTAATGAAGTAGCCTAGTTTACAGCTCTAACCATCTGCTTACCAAAAAGTCAATTTTTTTCACCAGCTTTTCTATGCGATTGTGAATGCTGGTAAATTCATGATCCAAGTGACGAGCAACATGTGCAGCTTTCTTCAGCCAATCAAAATGCTTCTGATATATGAACAGTTCTGAGCTGAGCTTTGTTAAACCAGCTGGTATCTATAACAAAATAAAGAAATAAAGTTACCCTAACCAGCATCAAGTCAGTCATAGACATGTAAAAAAAAGTAACAGAAACAAATGATGAACATTTCATTTTAATGGGGTGTTCCAGCTAAACCTCTTCTTAAATTGCAGGCAACATTGAGGTCAGGCTGATTTCCATGAGCCTACAACAATGTTATATCTAGGCCTAAAAACGCCCCTATGGGTATGTGTGCAGAGCCCCAGGGTCCTGGTCATTGCAGTAATGTTGCTTTCCTCTAGGGGGGAGTGATGTTACGTTTGGAGGCAAAGAAGGACAACCGAATCCAGGTATCACAAACATGCAACACATTTCATACTCCAGGCCACCAGGGGGAGTCCTGCTCCTATTTACTAGGGCACTCCTCACACTTAGGTAAAACTGGTAGCCTGGAGAGGGAGTTAGTCAGTTGCTGGCTGAGCTTTGCTCAGGTAGTTGGTCCCTGACAGGGGTGGGATCCTGTCAGAGATCGAGGAGGAAGGACACGAAGCTGTGCCTGTGCCCTGAGTGCGGCAGCTTCTAGAAAGAGACACTGAAAGTGAACTGTATTGCAGAGAGTTTTTTCTATACGACACCAGAAATTACTGCGGACCCATGTAGGTACAACAACTCATAAATATATCTTACATCAGGAGGACAATGAGTAAATAATATACCATAAGAAGATAATTCAAATTTACCAATAGTTTTTATTTATTGACATATTTCCATCAAAATAATACATAGGTCTTATTCAAAATTATGTGAGTCACACCAAAGTGTTACATGTGACACAGGAAGGAGTGTACCAGACTAGAATTATTTAGATAAACAATAAGGGCTCAGTATCATTAATTATGCTAAGTGCCTGATGGGTCTGCTGAAAAGGGTGCATCACTATTTGTGATTGCACTTCCTCATACAGATGAGACAAAATTCACACCATATGTTACAGATAATTACATCAAACAAAACTGCCAGTTGCTAGTGCAATTCCTCTTCTTTTGAGGCACATAGCATATACGCCATCTATTGCAGTGAGCTAACCCCTTATTAATATCAAAAAGTAACAGTTGTATTTACCCATGATAAGGTCCAATGTCCGACTCCAACCTGTGTCAGGAACCCTGAACCCTGAATAAGACCTATGTATTATTTTGATGGAAATATGTCAATAAATAAAAACTATTGGTAAATTTGAATTATCTTCTTATGGTATATTATTTACGCATTGTCCTCCTGATGTATTGCAGAGAGGGTGAGAAGAAGTCATAGCAAAGGAGTGGATACCAGGTGGAGTTCTGCCCTACACAGGCTGCCTCCTTCTGAGGCGCAGGATCCCGGTAGCTGGAACACCGAAGGAGCAACGATCCTTTATGCCTTGCTCCAGAGACTGGCAGGACAGCTAATTTCATGTTGCCTGTCTGCCCCTACATCCATGAGACAAGGTGGCACCCCTTAGAGGCTGGGGCATGATAGAGTCCCTGTAAAACGCCTCAAGCCACCGGTCATATGGGTTTGTCCTATCCATCTGGGGGACAGAGAGAGAGACATAACATCTACAACATCTGTGAGGACCTTATGAGAAGCTTAGCAGTAAGGGACTACAACACTACGGCGCTAGAGGAAGGCTACTGATTTCCACCTGGATAAGGCAACTCTGGACTTGCCTCCAAACCGGCCGGACTCTGCCTACCCTCTGGTCTGGTGCTCTGGACTGTGGATGCTGAAGCCACCAGTAAAGGTAAAGAGACTGCAACCTTGTGTCCTCTTTCTTCATTGCACCTCTCACCATCCACCATCTACACACTGGGAAGCCCTGGGGATACACTTCACCTGTGGAAAAGTATACCATCTAGCTGCAATAACATCACCCCAGCGGACCCCTTAAAGCAGCATCGGTCACCCTGACCGAATACCACAGGTGGCGTCACAAACACTTTCACTTTAAAGACCTTTCCCTTTTACATGGACGTCCCTGGGGCCACGGACCGGGTCAGCCACCGTGACATCCCTCGAGACCTGAAGGGCCCAGTACCGAGTACCCCACTGCCCCGTGGGGGCTCTCCATGTGCACACGTTGCGGATTTGGCTGGCGATCCACAGATGATTTGACGACCCCGAGGGTTGCAATCGCCGTTATTAACCGTAATGGCGACAGCAAAAAAAAAGTCTGATTTGCCATTTAATTTCTCTCTCCTCGCACATCAGAGGAGAGAGAAATAGATCCCCCTGGCACCTCCCAGTGTCTCTTGGTTCCTTCTGCTTCCCCCCACAGAAGCCAGCATCTTCTTCGGGTAAGGAAATGGTGGGTGAGTGCACCTGCCGAGATCTGCTGGCCGGCACCTGGCAACAATAGGAGCTTTTTCCTATTGGTTCATTTTGATCACTTTGATAGACCCTATCACAGTGATCAAAATAAAAACTAAATAAAACCCCCCTTTATCACCCCCTTAGTTAGGGAGCAATAATGAGATAAAAATATATATTTATTTCCATTTTTCCATTAGGGTTACAGTTGGGTTAAAGTGAGTTGTGCTAAAGTTAGGGTTAGGGCTATTTTTAAGGTTACGGTTGGGATTAGGGTGGGGATTAGGTTTAGGGGTGTGTTAGTGTTGAGGCTTAAATTAGGGTTAGAATTGGGGCTAAAGTTAGGGTTAGGTTTGGGGCTAAAGTTAGGGTTAGGGCTGGGGCTAAAGTTAGGGTTGAGGCTAAAGTTAAGGTTAGGGTTGGGGCTGTAGTTGGGGTTAGGGTTAGGGTTTGGATTACGTTTACAGATGGAATTAGAGTTAGGGTTGGGATTAGGATTAGGGGTGTGTCAGGGTTAGGTTTGTTACAGTTATGGTTAGGGATGTGTTGGGGTTAGGGGTGTGTTGGATTTAGGGTTGTGGTTAAGGTTGGGATTAAGGTTAGGGGTGTGTTGGGGTTAGGGGTGTGATTAGGGTTATGGTTAGGGTTGGGATTATGGTTAGGGGTGTGTTGGGATTAGGGTTGGAGTTAGAATTGATTCCACTGTTTAGGCACATCAGGGGCTCTCCAAATGTGACATGGCATCCAATCTCAATTCCAGCCATTTCTGCATTGATAAAGTAAAATGGTGTGCCTTCCCTTCCGAGCTCTGCCATACACCCAATCAGTGGTTTACCCCCACATATGGGGTATCAGCATACTCAGGACAAATTGGATAACAACTTTTCTCATTCAATTTCTCTTGTTACTCTTATGAAAATAAATTGGGGCTCTGCATTATAAACTTTAGTGAATCACTTGGGGGTTAAAAGTTCTCACAACACATCTAAATAAGTTACTTGGGGGGGTCTAGTTTCCAAAATGGGGTCACTTGTGGGGAGTTTCTACTGTTTAGGCACATCAGTGGCTCTGGAAATCAACATAACACACATAACAGACCATTCCTTCAAAGTCTGCATTCCAAAACATCACTACTTCCCTTCCGAGCCCCGACATGTGCCCAAACAGTAGTTTTCTCCCACATATGGGGTATCGGCATACTCAGGACAAATTGGATAACAACTTTTCTGGTCCAATTTCTCTTGTTACCCTTGTGAAAATAAAAAAATGGGGGCTCTGCATTATAAACTTTAGTAAGACACTTGGGGGTTTAAAGTTCTCGCAACACATCTAAATAAGTTACTTAGGGGGTCTAGTTTTCAAAATGGGGTCACTTGTGGGGCTTGCTACTGTTTAGGCACATCAGGGGCTCTCCAAACGCAACATGGCATCCAATCTCAATTCCACCCAATTGTGCATTGAAAAAGTTAAACTATGCTCCTTCCCTTCCAAGCTCTGCCTTGCACCCAAACAGTGGTTTATCTCCACATAATGTGTATCGGCATATTCAGGAGAAATTGCACAACAAATTATGTGGTTCATTTTCTCTTTTTGCATTTGTGAAAAAAATATAAAAACTGGTTCTGAAATAAAATGATTGTGAAAAAAAGTTAAATGTTCATTTTTTCCTTCCACATTGCTTCAGTTCCTGTGAAGCACATAAAAGGTTAATTAACTTCTTGAATGTGATTTTGAGCACCTTGAGGGGTGCAGTTTTTAGAATGGTGTCACTTTTGGGTATTTTCTGTTATGTACACCCCTCAAAGTGACTTCAATATGATGTGGTCCCTAAAAAAATGGTTTTGTAAATGTTGTAAAAATGAGAAATCGCTGGTCAACTTTTAACCCTTATAACTTCCTAACAAAAAAAATGTGTTTTCTAAATTGTACTGATGTGAAGTAGACATGTGGGAAATGTTATGTGTTGTCTATTTTGTGTGACATATCTCACTGATTTAAGGGCATTAAAATTAAAAGTTTGAAAATTGTGAAATTTAATTTTTTTTGCCATATTTCCATTTTTTTCATAAATAAATGCAAGTCACATCAAATAAATTTTACCACTAACATGAAGTACAATATATCATGAAAAAACAATCTCAGAATCAGCAGGATTTGTTAAAGCTTTCCAGAGTTATAACCTCATAAATTGACAGTGGTCATTAAGCTGCAAATTGGCTCTGTCACTAAGGAGTTAAATAAAGAGACACACACACACACACAATTAAATACACAAACACACCAGCCTATGTAGGAGCATTAACATGCTTAACCTACATATGCTGTAACAAAACAGCAACTGTTATTAGGCTACGTCCCCACGGTCAGTAATCGGCAGCGCTTTGGATGCAGCAAATGTCGCTGTGTCCAAAGTGCTGCTGGCTTTTGAACGCAGGTGTTCATTGAACTGTGCAAAATCACTGCACCCTATTCATTGGATGGGTGTCATTTATCTTGCGGAGACAGAGCGTCTCCACAAGATAAATAGACATGCTGTGGTCTGGAAAGACGCCCCGCATGCCTGTCTCCACAGGGAAGCCGCGGACGTCGGTGCACGCATAGTGGACATGGGATTTCTTGAAATGCCATCCACTATGCTGCAATATCTGGCCGCTGCGGGTTGGACGCTGTGGATGTATGCAACATCCAACCCACAGAGTCTACTGACTGTGGGAACATATCCTCAGAAATCTGCATGAAATGCAATATCTGTTTATTTTTCAATTTTTTTTAAAAAAAATTGCATGGGCTCCTGCTTAATTTTAATAACGGACAGATGGAAAGCTGACGGCTAAGGACTGAAATTAATATTCTGGGAAGGAGCCAATAGCCATAAAGGTTCCCAGGCTATTGATATCAGCTCATAGCTGTTTGCTTTGCACTTACTGGCTAGTTTACAGGGGAACACCAGAAAAGAATTGACATAGGGTCCCCCTATAAAATCGAACCAGCAAAGGGTAGGTAGACAGCTACGGACTGATATTAATAGAGTGGGAAGGGGCCGTGGATATTGGCCCCCCAGGCGAAAAACATCAGCTCTCAGCCCCCTCAAAAAAGGCGCATCTCTAAGTTGCACTAATTCTGGCACTTAACCCTGCTGTTCCCACTTGCCCTGTAGCGGTGGCAAGTGGGGTTTATATTTGTGGGGTTGATGTCACCTTTGTATTGTCAGGTGACATCAAGCCCATGGCTTAGTAATGGAGAAGCGTTTATAAGACACCTATCCATTACTAATCCTATAGTTACATGGTAAATAAAGACACAGCCAGAATGAAGTCCTTTATCTACTATATAATTGTCTAAGGGCCACTTCCGTCTTTCTGTCTGTCCTTCTGACTTTCTGTCTGTCTGTCTGTCATGGATATTCATTGGTCGCGGCCTCTGTCTGTCATGGAAATCCAAGTCGCTGATTGGTCGCTGCAAAACGGCCACGATCAATCAGCGACGGGCACAGTCTGGCAGCAATATGGCCGCTCCTTCCTCCCCGCAGTCAGTGCCTGCTCCATAATCCCCTCCAGTCAGTGCTCACACAGGGTTAATGACAGCGATATTGGGCCATGGGTAACGCACTCCATTACCGCTACTATTAACCCTGTGTGACCAACTTTTTACTATTGATGCTGCCTATGTGGCATCAATAGTTAAAAGATCTAATGTTAAAAATAATAAAAAAAAAAATCTTGATATACTCACCATCCATCGGCCCCTCGGATCCGGAACCGGCCTTTCCCGCTCCTCGTGACGCTCCGGTGACCACTCCATGCATTGTGGTCTCGCGAGATGATGATGTAGCGGTCTCACGAGACCGCTACGTCATCATCTCGCGAGACAGCAATGCACTCTTGGGACCGGAGAGCACGAGGATCGTCGGTAACAGCTTCGCCTGGATCCGGGGCCAAAGGAAGGTGAGTATATAACTATTTTTTATTTTAATTCTTTTTTTTAACAGGGATATGATGCCCACATTGCTATATACTGCATGGGCTGTGCAATATACTACGTGGGCTGTACAATACGTGGGCTGTGCAATATACTACATGGGCTGTGCAATATACTACGTGGGCTGTGCAATATAATACGTGGGCTGTGCAATATACTACGTGGGCTGTGCAATATACTACGTGGGCTGTGCAATATACTACATGGGCTGTGCAATATAATACGTGGGCTGTGCAATACAATACATGGGCTGTACAATATACTACATGGGCTGTGCAATGTACAACGTTGGCTGTACAATGTACTGTGTGGGCTGTGCAATATACTACGTGGGCTGTGCAATATACTACATGGGCTGCGCAATATAATTCGTGGGCTGTACAATATACTGCGTGGGCAGTGCTATATACTACGTGGGCTGTGCAATATACTACGTGGGCTGTGCAATGTACAACATAGGCTGAGCAATGTACTGCGTGGTCTGTGCAATATACTACATGGGCTGTGCAATACACTATGTGGGCTGTGCAATATATTACGTGGGCTGTGCAATATATTACGTGGGCTTTGCAATATACTACATGGGCTGTGCAATGTACAATGTGGGCTGTGCAATGTACTACGTGGGCTGTGCAATATACTACATGGGCTGTGCAATATACTATGTGGGCTGTGCAATATACTATGTGGGCTGTGCAATATAATATGTGGGCTGTACAATATACTGCGTGGGGTGTGCTATATACTATGTGGGCTGTGCAATATACTACGTGGGCTGTGCAATGTACAACATGGGCTGTGCAATGTACTGCGTGGGCTGTGCAATATACTACGTGGGCTGTGCAATATACTACGTGGGCTGTGCAATATACTACGTGGGCTGTGCAATATACTACGTGGGCTGTGCAATATACTACATGGGCTGTGCAATGTACAATGTGGGCTGTGCAATGTACTACATGGGCTGTTCAATATACTACGTGGGATGTGCAATATACTATGTGGGCTGTGCAATATACTACATGGGCTGAGCAATATACTATGTGGGCTGTGCAATATACTACGTGGGCTGTGCTATATACTATGTGGGTTGTGCAATATAATATGTGGACTGTACAATGTACTACGTGGGTTGTGCAATATACTGCATGGGCTGTGCTATATACTACGTGGGCTGTGCAATATACTACATGGGCTGTGTTATACACTACGTGGCCTGTGTTATACACTATGTGGGCTGTGTTATACACTTTGTGGACTGTGTTATATACTGCATGCGTGGGCTGTTATATACTATGTGAGCTGTGTCATATGCTACGTGGGCTGTTATAAACTAAGTGGCTGTGTTATATGCTATGTGGGCTGTTATACACTTCGTGGGCCATGCTATATGCTATGTGGCTGTGCTACATAGAATGTGGGCTGTGTTATATACTACGTGGCTGTGCTATATACTCCATGGGCTGTACTATATACTCTGTGGGCTGTGCTATATACTGCATGGCTGTGATATATACTATGTGGCTGTGCTATAGACTACGTGGCTGTGCAATATACTACGTGGCTGTGCTATTTACTATGTGGGCTGTTATATACTATATGGCTGGCCGCGAACATTCAGCGACAGGCACAGTCCAAATCCTGTGTATTCAGTGAATTATTCTAAAATCTTCATAAATAAACTACATACATATTCTAGAATACCCGATGCATTAGAATCGGGCTACCATCTAGTTTTAAATAATCACACAGACTCCTTTATTGAATCTTAATTCACCATACTTACTGAATGCCTAATCCCCGATGCCCTCGTTCTCCTGCAACAAAAATAAAATAATAAACCAACCTGTAATACTCCCTATCTGCAGTAGTTCATTTAATAACGAGTGTCCCATGGCAATCTCACGTGAAGGACAGTCACATCGGGAGATGTGATCGCTCTACCCAGCCCCTGGTGATACTCACGCAGTGTATCACTGTGCTGCCGTGAGAGTTCACCAGAATTCGTCAGCTCCGGTGCTCTCACTTAAAGCAATGCTGTGTAGGAAAGTTCTCACACAGCGGTAGTGCTGTAACTAACAGCACCAGAGCCGATCAGCTGATACACTGCAGGAAATAATACTTCATGTTAGTGTATAGCCACAGGCCGGTTAGAGCGGTCACATCTCCCAATGTGACTCATCTTCATGTGAGATCGCCGTGAGACACTCGGATTACCTGGACTATGGCGGACAGGGAGTGTATGTTCGTTTATTATTTTACATTATTTCTAGAAGAAAAGGGCATCAGGGATTTGGTGTGAGGTGAGTATACTTTTATTTTTATGTGAATATGTATGTAATTCTACTTTTTTTTAAACTGTGAGCACAGGCGCCAGCAGATGATACTACTCTCCCATCAGTGGCACCTGCTGTCACTGTTATCAATGTCACCCGCACACAGCCAAAGACACACACAGACACCTGCACACACACAGATTCATACAGACATCTGCAGACAGACGTACGTGATATTCTCTGCTCACACACATTCTCCGACCACACACATATTCTCCACCCACACACTCTTCCTTCTTCTGATATAATTTCCTATCTGCAGCATTTTTGCCAGCACATCCGCAGCAAATTCGAAAATTTTTTACACCTGTGATTTTTCTGTGGATTTGACTGACTCAATGGAAGTCAATGGGTGCAGAAAAACTGCAGAATTGACATGCTGCGGAAAATAAAACACTGAGAATAAGGATGAAAATTCTGCAGCATGTGCACAACAATTTTGGAATGCCATTGATTAACATTGCTTTAATAATCCAGTGCGGATGTTAGGGATGGCGGAACGTACCGAATATATTTATTAGGTGAGATAGGTGCGTTCGCAACCCGGGATCCACCATGCAGGAAAGTACCTGCTGCTAAGCAAGGCAGTGAAGTAAATTAGAATACACGAACTCTGTTACTTCACAGAGCCCGTAGAAAAGAGAACGCTGTGCCCTGTTTAGTTCACAGGAGACACAGCTACAGAGTTGAGCCGACAGTGGTCATGCAGTCTGAACCAAACACGCAGCTCCTCTCTGGTGGAGCCGGAATTCTAATGGCTATTAGCCAGCCCTGAATTCACACATAAGAAACTCCTCGCCGGAGGTGCCAGCATTCTAGGGGCTTATTTCAGCCGGGTGCCTGACCATACACACGACCACATTGGCACTGAGCTCGTATATATTTGATACTAGCGCATGGCCGTGCAGTCATGAGAACCTTTTATAGCTGCAGCAACTTCAGGACCTTCCAAGAAGGACCAATGGAAGACTTCCACAGAACTTGATCAGGTACATGACCTTCCTGGAGGACCAATGGAAGTTGCTGCAGTACCTGAGCATGTGACCCTTGATCTCCATTGAGAGATCTTACCCTGGGCATCCTCAGTGTGTGCAAAGCAGGACTTAGTCCCAGAAAAGCCTGCTTGCCGCAGACCAGTGCAGGGTACAATAGCAGAGCCTGGAGAGGCAGCAGTAACCCTTTGCACAGTACCAGATTCAGTGAGATACTGGGATCGATGTCTCCACTGAGCAGGCTCCACTGCGGCTGATGCAGAATGGGAGACCGCAGCAGACATGGTTCGAGATTCCCCCTGTGCAGCGGTGGGAACTTGACTCCTAACAGCGGATTTATAGCATTTTCGCATGGAAAAACACTGTGGAAACACAACAAATCTGCAATGTGTGCACATATCCTAAGTCTGAGCATTTTGACATATCTGCCAGTTATAGTTTTCTTCTTACATGGTCTGCTTTTTGTGAAATTTAGCTGCTAGTTTTATTGTCGCTTCTATTTACTGACTTTGTACAGTCTGATATTTCGATTGCCTCACGTTTCTCACCCTGACTCTGTTATCCTGGTTTTGACTTTTGGTTTTCCTGACCATACTCCTGTATCCAGATTTTGTCTTCTTTGGTTATGACCTGGCTTGACTACCATTTTCTCTGCTAGCTCAGTCGACCATCCACAGCCACTTGATGCATGTATCCAGTATTGTATTGAAGTACCTTGGGCCCCCCCAGAGAAAATCATTCCTGGGGCCCACTATATAGCTACATAGAAATAATACAAGTCCACCAATTGTATGGTAAATCGTACTAATATTGTTGTGTAATATAAAAACCCAATGTTTCATATTTATAAAAAATGGTGGAAATTGAGCTAAACCTTGTGTAGTCACTTCCTCACCCCCATTCCATATGTCATGTGTGTCAAATGTTGCATAGTTCTATATTTTTTTACAAATTGGAACTTTTTGTGCATGTTACTATTATTTATTATTATAGCGCCATTTATTCCATAGTACTTTACATATGAGACGCGAGAAGGGGTATACATAATAAAAAACAATTACAATAATCTTAATTAATCAATACAAGTCACGACTAGTACATGAGGAGAGAGGACCCTGCCCGCAAGGGCTCACAATCTACAATAAATTAATTTGTTGAATGCCTTTTATTAAGACAGCCAGTGTCGAGATAAGTGTCCTATTCTCCCTGTGCACATACATACAATCAATTCAAAATACTAATCCCTTGGCACAGATGAATGTACCAGTATGTCCACAGCAGGATCCGCAAGTGTGGAGTTGACTCAGGAGCAGAGCCCGCTTCACACACAACAGATGGCAACTGTGTTATGCAGCGGACATGTGCCTATAACAGAAGCAAACAAAGCTAGCTCTAATCATTACTGTTAAACCAGTTGTTTGCAATCACTGGTTAATCACTGACAGGGGAATTTTAGCTGTCATGATTGCGGGGTGCTGATGGGTTACTATTAGTGTTGAGCGATACCTTCCGATATCGAAAGTATTGGTATCGGAAAGTATCGGCCGATACCGTCAAAGTATCGGATCTAATCCGATACCGATACCCGATCCCAATGCAAGTCAATGGGACAAAAATATCGGAATTAAAATAAACCCTTTCTTAACTTGTAGGTTCATTCTACATGAAGGAAAACAACTAAGAATAATGTAGGATGTATTGGGGGAGGTGGCGGAGACATTAAAGGCACAGAGGTTTAGCCCAATCTAATAGAATAGCAGGATTTTGTTTTGTTTTTTATGACGTTCGGCGTTAGAAAGATTTTGACTATGTTAATTTTTTTTTATTTTGTCAGATATTGATGTTTCACTACTTCAACGCCCTTCACCTTCTTTTTTACTTCTCCCACACTTTCTTCTTCATTATCCTCATCATCAGCTTCTTTGACATCAACTTCTTCACCTTATTCATCTTCTTCTTCATCTTCTACCTATTATTTTTTTTGTTACATTGTTCATATTCTTTTTATTTTACTATTATCTTCTTCATATTCAACTTCTTCATCATATTCTTATTTGTGACAGGCATTCCCGTAGTTGTTATCTATAAAAGTTTGAAGATTACACCTTCCGTTCTGCCTGTCACAAAACAGTTACATTTGTCCGCGTTCAGTTTGGCCTGCAGCATCAGGCTTTATCCAGGGGCACCACGAGGAGGAACGGACTCACCCCCATACACTGCTTAGTCTTCTTCTGCTTATAATTTAGATAATATCTTTTGCTCTGATATTTAGTCTTATGCTTAATGTTCTTCTGCTCTTTGTTCTGCAGTCTCTTGTTCTTCTGCTTCTGGGTCTTCCAGGTCGTCGTCGTCTCCAGGGTCGTCATCTCCGGGGTCGTCGTCATCGGGGTGGTCTTCAGGGTCATCGTCTCCAGGGTCGTCGTCATCTCAGTGGTTGTCATCTCTGGTGTCGTCGTCATCTTAGGGGTGGTCTTCCGGGTCGTCGTCTTTAGGGTCTTGAACTTGGAAATGTAGCAGAAGGTACAAGAAGGATGAGAAAATGCTGAGAAACAGCTGATGGAACTGGAACTCGGATGGCTACCCGAAGGTCCAAGAGCCAATGGAACTACCGAGGACCAGCTGACGTTACTGGAACCCGGTTACTAAGCAGGAGGTACCCATGCCTGAAAGCACTACCAATGACCACCTGACGTTGGTGGAACTCGGATACCCAGAGGGAGGCACCTAAGCCAAAGGCTCTGCCCGGAACCAGCTGACGGTACTGGAACCAGGATGGGGAGCAGAAGGTACAAGAGCAAAAGACACTGCCGAGAACCAGCTGACGGTACTGGAACCCGGATGGGTAGCCGAAGGTCCAAGAGCCAATGTAAATACCGAGGACCAGCTGACGTTACTGGAACCCGGTTACTAAGCAGGAGGTACCCGTGCTGAAAGCACTACCAAGGACCACCTGATGTTGGTGGAACTCAGATACCCAGAGGGAGGCACCTAAGCCAAAGGCTCTGCCCGGAACCAGCTGACGGTACTGGAACCAGGATGGGGAGCAGAAGGTACAAGAGCAAAAGACACTGCCGAGAACCAGCTGACGGTACTGGAACCCGGATGGGTGTCATGGTTCCCAATGGCAGGGGAACGTCAGGACACATAGAAAAACGGACAAGCTCTCGGGTGATGGAAACTAGAGCTGACCACGATGCTAAACCTATCACACAACTAATAGTAGCCAGGGAACGTACCTACGTTTTTGCTAGACGTCTCGCACCAGCCGGAGAACTAACTACCCCTGGTAGATGAAACATAGTCCTGGCTTGCCTCCAGAGAAAATCCCCACAGGAGATAGTAGCCCCCCACATATAATAACGGTGAGTTCAGATGAAAAGACACACGTAGTATGAAAGCAGATTTAGCACAGCGAGGCCCACTAACTAGATAGCAGAAGGATACAATAGTGGACTTCGCGGTCAGCTACAAAACCCTATCAAATACCATCCTGAAGTTACCTTAAACTCATGTGCCAACTCATGACACCGGAGTGGTAACTTCAGCCCACAAGAGCTTCCAGCTGCAGAGATTCACATAACTGCAAACTGGACAAAACATGCAAAAATAGACTAAGGACAAAAGTGTCCAACTTAGCTGGTCAGCAGACTGGGAGCAGGTACATGCAACAGAATGCCTCTGGTTACATTGATGGCCGGCACTGGAAAGACTGAGGAGCAAGGCTAAATAGGAAACTCCCATATCCTGATAGAAACAGGTGGAAAGCACACAAGACACCAGTACCACCAGTGACCACTGGGGGAGCCAAATAACCGAATCACAACAGATGGGTAGCCGAAGGTCCAAGAGCCAATGGAACTACCGAGGACCAGCTGACGTTACTGGAACCCGGTTACTAAGCAGGAGGTACCCGTGCCTGAAAGCACTACCAAGGACCACCTGACGTTGGTGGAACTCGGATACCCAGAGGGAGGCACCTAAGCCAAAGGCTCTGCCCGGAACCAGCTAACGGTGCTGGAACCAGGATGGGGACCTATTCAAGATTGTCTTCCTAGAGCCCCAACTAGCGGTGTTGGAGCAAAGGGTCAGCAGGGGGAGCAGAGTGTAGGCCGAAGCCTGCACTGGAGGCATTTGTAGGTCTGTTGTGTCTGCGTGGCTGTTGCAGGACACGTTGCCGGCTACACAGCAGGGGAACAGCTGGCGGTGCTGAACCCCACTGACACATTGGCTGGTGTTTTTCTCTGTGCAGCTAGCAGTACCGGGCTCCAACTGGCGGTGTTAGAGCCCAGGGTCAGCAGGAGGAGAGGGAGCAGAGTGTAGGCCGAAGCCTGCACTGGCGGCAGCTTTGTGTCTGCGTGGCTGTTGCAGGACACGTTGCCAGCTACACAGCAGGGGAACAGCTGGCGGTGCTGAACCCCACTGACACATTGGCTGGTGTTTTTCTCTGTGCAGCTAGCAGTACCGGGCCCCAACTGGCGGTGTTAGAGCCCAGGGTCAGCAGGAGGAGAGGGAGCAGAGTGTAGGCCGAAGCCTAATTGAACCAATTTTAAAGGTAACCTTTAACCCCCCCTCAGGTGTTACAAACTAGAAGAGCCACGCCTTATGCAGCAGTAGTGCTGCACAAGTCAAAGGTTGCTCTTTTAATTTTGTTCCTTGCACAAGCTGAATGAAACACGCACAACATTTTGGCCCTTATACAGTCAATCTGTCTTGGAGGCGGGAGTTCCCTTTGTAATGAGACGCAGCACAGCTGGCAAAAATACCAACTTGGTGCTTGGCGCGGCCTCCTGAGCATCGCATTTTGCTGTACAGGAGTCTGCGTTGTTGCGTTATCCCTTGGCCATGCGCTGCCCGTCTTCTGACATCGTTTCATGTCGGCTGGTGCGGTTCGCGATGCCCATGAATCCCAGCCCCGCAGTGTCTTTACAGTGTTTCACACTGCGGGGCTGGGATTCATGGCCTGGCGCAGTACATATGTTCGCCTCTCGCTCGTGTCCTTACACCTGCTACAGACTGTGCGGCGTCAGCTGATCCCTTATCGCATGCCACGGCCTTGAAGCCGCACAGTCTGAAGAAGGCGGAAGGAGCTGAGTGACAGCCTGGCGAAGATATGCACTGCTCATGCCCGTCAATCACACCCTCGCAGTCAAAATAAATAAGACACCGAGGGGCGTTGTGTCGGGCAGGGCGGCCGCAGGGGCGCAGCCAGCCAAACAATGATGTCAGAAGAAGGGCTGTGCTACCAAGGGGGTTGTTGCGTGTCATTACAAAGTAAAGTCACACCTCAGGGATGTTTTAATGGTCTCAGGGGACACATTGTAGACGTGTTCTGTTCCACGGGTGCAAGGAGAATAAGTTTATGAGCCACCTTGCACACATGCAGCATTACTGCTGTACAAGGTGGATGTAAAACATACAAACACCTGGGGGAGGGGGGACAGGTTCCCTTCAATTTCAGTTTTTGTGTCTGCGTGGCTGTTGCAGGACACGTTGCCGGCTACACAGCAGGGGAACAGCTGGCGGTGCTGAACCCCACTGACACATTGGCTGGTGTTTTTCTCTGTGCAGCTAGCAGTACCGGGCCCCAACTGGCGGTGTTAGAGCCCAGGGTCAGCAGGAGGAGAGGGAGCAGAGTGTAGGCCGAAGCCTGCACTGGCGGCAGCTTTGTGTCTGCGTGGCTGTTGCAGGACACGTTGCCGGCTACACAGCAGGGGAACAGCTGGCGGTGCTGAACCCCACTGACACATTGGCTGGTGTTTGTCTCTGTGCAGCTAGCACATCTGGGCCCCAACTGGCGGTGTTAGAGCTCAGGGTCAGCAGGAGGAGCAGAGGGAGCAGAGTGTAGGCCGAAGCCTGCACTGGCGGCAGTTTTGAAGCTGTTGTGTCTGCGTGGCTGTTGCAGGACACGTTGCCGGCTACACAGCAGGGGAACAGCTGGCGGTGCTGAACCCCACTGACACATTGGCTGGTGTTTGTCTCTGTGCAGCTAGCACTTCCGGGCGCCAACTGGCGGTGTTAGAGCCCAGGGTCAGCAGGAGGATCAGAGTGTAGGCCGAAGCCTGCACTGGAGCAAGTTGAAAGGGAACCTTTAACCCCCCCCCAGGCATTTGTAGCTGAAAGAGCCATCGTGTACAGCAGTAATGCTGGAAAAGGTAAACTTAGCTCTTTTAATTATGGTCCTTGCACATGCTGAACCTAACACTTATGAAATGTGTCCCCTCACACCGTTAAACCGTCCGGTAGGTGGAACTTTCCTTTGTCATGTGACGCAGCACAGCCGTCATTCTTACCCCCTTGGCGCCGTGCGCCGCCTCCTCAGCGTTGTTTGAATCTGTCCCGGAGCCTGCGCTGTTAGGTTAGCCCTTGGCCATGCACACATTTTGCGCTGCCCGTCTTCTGACATCATTTGGTGTCAGGCTGGCTGCGCCTGTGCGGCCGCGCTGGCCGAGATCCCGCCTCGCAGTGTCGTCTAATGTAATCCCACCGCGGGCCTGGGATCCATGGCCATGTGCAGTGCATATCCTCGCCTCTCACTCCCCTCCCTACGGCTTCTTCAGACTGTGCAGCGTCACGGCCGTGGCATGCTATTAGGGATCAGCTGACACCGCACAGTCTGAAGAAGCCAAAACAAAAAAATGGAGCAAAAACATCCATAACATCATAATTTAAAAATTGTATATAACGTTTATTTGAAAATTAGATCAATACAAAATATCCACACCATAAATAGGTGCTAGATGCATAGTGCACAACAAGGAGGGCAATAAGGAAAGGACATGACAGAAACCAGGTTAACAGCAGGGAAACACAACGTAAATCACATCGGTTACATAGGTTTGTAAGCAGGTGATCCCTATATACTATGGTCCAACTGGTATCCAAGCATTAATTAACATCAGCAGCATACACTATATATGCCATGACATAGGTCACGCTTACCCATTACTGTGTTTTCAAAATAAGTGTTCCCGGCTGGCCTGGTGCCCCTGGACGCGCGTTTCGCGTGATCGCTTCCTCAACAGAACCCTGTTAATAAACGTTATATACAATTTTTAAATTATGATGTTATGGATGTTTTTGCTCCATTTTTTTGTTTTGTTTCCTGTTTGGAGCTGTCCTGCTGTGTTGGCACCTTGTGAGTGCCTGGGGAGAGCTAGTTTAGTCTGCTCTCTGCTATTTTCTACTTCAGTGCTTCATGATCCTGTTAATAAGTCTGAAGAAGCCGTAGGGAGATGAGTGAGAGGTGGAGGTTCAGATATGCACTGCGCATGTCCATGGATCTCAGACCGCCAGTGGGATTAAATCAGAAGACACTGCGAGGCGGGATCTTGGCCAGCGCACCCGCACAGGCGCAGCCAGCCTGACACCAAATGATGTCAGAAGACGGGCAGCGCAAAATGTGTGCATGGCCAAGGGCTAACCTAACAGCGCAAGCTCCGGGACAGATTTAAACAACGCTGAGGAGGCGGCGCACGGCGCCAAGGGGGTAAGAATGACGGCCGTGCTGCGTCACATGACAAAGGAAAGTTCCACCTACCGGACGGCTTAACGGTGTGAGGGGACACATTTCATAAGTGTTAGGTTCGGCATGTGCAAGGAGCACCACGAAAAGAGGCACCTTTTCCATTTGCATCATTACTGCTGCACAAGGTGGCTCTTTCAGTAACGCCTTGGGGGGGGGGGACAGGTTCCCTTAAATTTAAGTTGTTGTGCCTGCGTGGCGGTCGCATGACACGTTGCCGTATACACAGCAGGGGAACAGCTGGCGGTGCTGAACCCCACTAACACATTGGCGAGGTGTTTGGCTCTGTGCGGACAGCACTTCTGGACAACAACTAGCGGTGTTGGTGCCCAGGGACAGGAGGAGGAGGAGGTGGAGGAGATAGGAGGGATTGCCACACACACAGCTGGGGAGCAGCAGGCTTTACTGAACCCCACTAACACATTGGCGAGGTGTTTGGCTCTGTGCGGACAGCACTTCTGGACAGCAAATAGCGATGTTGGAGCCCAGGGACAGGAGGAGGAGGAGGTGGAGGAGATAGGAGGGATTGCCACACACACAGCTGGGGAACAGCTGACGTTACTGAACCCCAATAACAGAGGAGCGACTGTTCACTGTGCGTACAGCACTACCAGGCAACAACTAGCGGTGTTGGAGCCCAGGGACAGGAGGAGGAGGAGGTGGAGGAGATAGGAGGGATTGCCACACACACAGCTGGGGAACAGCTGACGTTACTGAACCCCAATAACAGAGGAGCGACTGTTGACTGTGCGTACAGCACTACCAGGCAACAACTAGCAGTGTTGGAGCCCAGGGACAGGAGGAGGAGGAGGTGGAGGAGATAGGAGGGATTGCCACACACACAGCTGGGGAACAGCTGACGTTACTGAACCCCAATAACAGAGGAGCGACTGTTGACTGTGCGTACAGCACTACCAGGCAACAACTAGCGGTGTTGGAGCCCAGGGACAGGAGGAGGAGGAGGTGGAGGAGATAGGAGGGATTGCCACACACACAGCAGGGGAGCAGCAGGCTTTACTGAACCCCACTAACACATTGGCGAGGCGTTTGGCTCTGTGCGGACAGCACTTCTGGACAGCAAATAGCGGTGTTGGAGCCCAGGGACAGGAGGAGGAGGAGGTGGAGGAGATAGGAGGGATTGCCACACACACAGCTGGGGAACAGCTGACGTTACTGAACCCCAATAACAGAGGAGCGACTGTTGTGACTGTGCAGACAGCACTTCTGGACAACAACTAGTGGTGTTGGAGCCCAGGGACAGGAGGAGGAGGAGGTGGAGGAGATAGGAGGGATTGCCACACACACAGCAGGGGAGCAGCAGGCTTTACTGAACCCCACTAACACATTGGCGAGGTGTTTGGCTCTGTGCAGACAGCACTTCTGGACAGCAAATATCGGTGTTGGAGCCCAGGGACAGGAGGAGGAGGAGGTGGAGGAGATAGGAGGGATTGCCACACACACAGCTGGGGAACAGCTGACGTTACTGAACCCCAATAACAGAGGAACGACTGTTGACTGTGCGTACAGCACTACCAGGCAACAACTAGCGGTGTTGGAGCCCAGGGACAGCAGGAGAAGCAGAGGAACACAATGTAGGCCGAAGCCTGATTGGAGAAAGTCGAAAGGGAACCTTTAACCCCCCCCAAGGCGTTTGTAGCTGAAAGAGCCAGCTTGTGCAGCACAAAAGATGCAAAAGGAAAAGGTGGCTCTTTTCATTATGCTCCTTGCAAACACAGAACTAAACACTTATAAAATGTGTCCCCTGAAACCGTGAGACCGTCCCGGAGGTGGGACTTTCCTTCGTAATATGACGCAGCACAGCTGTCATTCCTACCCCCTTGGCGCCGTGCCCCGGCTCCTCAGCGTTGTTTGATTCCGTCCCAGAGCCTGCGCTGTTATGTTATCCCTTGGCCAGGCACACTTAGCGCTGCCCATCTTCTGACATCATTTGGTGTCAGGCTGGCTGCGCCTGTGCGGCCGCGCTGGCCGAGAGCCCGCCTCGCAGTGTCGTCTAATGTAATCCCACCGCGGGCCTGGGATCCGTGGCCATGCGCTGTGCATATCCTCGCCTCTCACTCCCCTCCCTACGGCTTCTTCAGACTGTGCGGCGTCACGGCCGTGGCATGCTATTAGGGATCAGCTGACGGCGCACAGTCTGAAGAAGGCGTAGGGAGATGAGTGAGAGGCGGAGGTTCAGATATGCACTGCGCATGTCCATGGATCTCAGGCCCCCAGTGGGATTAAATCAGAAGACAATGCGAGGCGGGCTCTCGGCCAGCGCGGCCGCACAGGCGCAGCCAGCCTGACACCAAATGATGCCAGAAGATGGGCAGCGCTAAGTGTGCCTGGCGAAGGGATAACATAACAGCGCAGGCTCCGTGACGGAATCAAACAACGCTGAGGAGCCGGGGCACGGTGCCAAGGGGGTAGGAATGACAGCTGTGCTGCGTCATATTACGAAGGAAAGTCCCACCTCCGGGACGGTTTTATGGTATCAGTGGACACATTTTATAAGTGTTAAGTTCTGCGTGTGCAAGGAGCTAAACAAAAATAGCTACCTTTTCCTTGTGCAGCATTACTGCTGCACAAGGTGGCTCTTTCAGTAACAAACGCCTTGGGGGGGGGGGACAGGTTCCCTTACATTTCAGTTGTTGTGTCAGCGTGGCGGTCGCAGGAAACATTGCCGGCTACACAGCTGGGGATCAGCTGACGTTACTGAAACCCAATAACACTGGGTCGTATGTTTTGACTGTGCAGACGGCACTTCTGAGCCTCAACTGGCGGTGTTGGAGCCCAGGAATTTAAGTTCAGGTGGTAGAAAGATGAACACAACAGGAGACCTGGATAACGTAGACAGTCACCTAATTATTTAATCAGGAAGAGGAGTGGCAAATTCCTGCGAGATCCAGGCCTTGTTCATTTTCAGGAAAGTAAGCCAGTCAACGTTATTGGAGGATAGTCGCATGCGACGGTCAGTTAGTACACCACCTTCAGCACTAAAGACGCGTTCCGATAATACACTAGCCGCAGGGCAAGCCAGCACCTCCAATGCATACTGGCTTAGCTCTGGCCATGTATCCAGCTTTGAGACCCAAAACTTGAAAGGGGAAGAGCCGTCTGGGAGTACAGCAAGAGGGCAAGACATGTAGTCTGTCACCATCTGACGGAACCGTTGCCTCCTGCTGACTGGAGCCGTCTGTGATGGTGTAGACTTTTGTGGCGGGCACAGAAAACTGTGCCACAGTTGGGCCATACTGGTCTTGCCTTGGGCAGAGGCACTGCTTCTGCTCCCTCTTTGTGCAGAGCCTCCACCACTGCCTGGACGCACTGAGCTGCTTTGTAATGCACTAGCAGCACTTCTCTCACTTGGAATGGAGAAGATGATGGAATTCACCAGTGTGTCTTGGTACTCCCGCATTTTTCGCTCCCAGTTCAACGGTGTGATGAGGCTTTCTACGTTGTCCCAGTAGTGAGGATCGAGGAGGGTGAACACCCAATAATCAGACATGTTGAGAATGTGGGCGATGCGGCGGTCGTTTCTCAGGCACTGCAGCATGTAATCCACCATGTGCTGCAGACTGCCAACTGCCCAAGAAACGCTGTCCCCTGCTGGAGGCGTGATCTCTGCCCGCTCGTCATCACCCCACCCTCGCTGTACACACTGAGTACTGGACAATTGTGTAACTCCCTCCTCTGGATGGATGTCTTCCTCCTCCATTGACTCCTCCTCATCCTCCTCACAAACTGTCCTGTTATGGTTCTCAATGGCAAGAGAACATAGCCCAGCAAACATAAGAACTAGCTCTTGGAATGATGGAAACTAAACTGACCATGAACTAAACCTGCCGCACAACTAACAGTGGCCGGGTAGCGTTGCCTACGTTATATCCCTAGACGCCCAGCGCCAGCCGGAGGACTAACTAATCCTGGCAGAGGAAAATATAGTCCTGGCTCACCTCTAGAGAAATTTACCCGAAAGGCAGACAGAGGCCCCCCACATATATTGGCGGTGAGTTAAGATGAAAATGACAAACGTAGTATGAACATAGGTTTAGCAAAATTGAGGTCCGCTTACTAGATAGCAGAAAGACAGAAAAGACACTTTCATGGTCAGCTGAAAACCCTATCAAAACACCATCCTGAAACTACTTTAAGACTCTAATATTAACTCATAACATCAGAGTGGCAATTTCAGATCACAAGAGCTTTCCAGACACAGAAACGAAGCTACAGCTGTGAACTGGAACAAAATACAAAAATAAACAAGGACTAAAGTCCAACTTAGCTGGAAGTTGTCTGGTAGCAGGAACATGCACAGAAAGGCTTCTGATTACAATGTTGACCGGCATGAAACTGACAGAGGAGCAAGGTTATATAGCGACTCCCACATCCTGATGGGAGCAGGTGAACAGAGGGGATGATGCACACAAGTTCAATTCCACCAGTAGCCACCGGGGGAGCCCAGAATCCAATTTCACAACAGTACCCCCCCTCAAGGAGGGGGCACCGAACCCTCACCAGAACCACCAGGGCGATCAGGATGAGCCCTATGAAAGGCACGGACAAGATCGGAGGCATGAACATCAGAGGCAGTGACCCAAGAATTATCCTCCTGACCGTATCCCTTCCATTTGACCAGATACTGGAGTTTCCGTCTGGAAACACGAGAGTCTAAGATCTTTTCCACAACGTACTCCAACTCACCCTCAACCAACACCGGAGCAGGAGGCTCAACGGAAGGCACAACTGGTACCTCATACCTGCGCAACAATGACCGATGAAAAACATTATGAATAGAAAAGGATGCAGGGAGGTCCAAACGGAAGGACACAGGGTTAAGAATCTCCAATATCTTGTACGGGCCGATGAACCGAGGCTTAAACTTAGGAGAAGAAACCCTCATAGGGACAAAACGAGAAGACAACCACACCAAGTCCCCAACACAAAGCCGAGGACCAACACGACGACGGCGGTTGGCAAAAAGCTGAGTCTTCTCCTGGGACAACTTCAAATTGTCCACCACCTGCCCCCAAATCTGATGCAACCTCTCCACCACAGCATCCACTCCAGGACAATCCGAAGATTCCACTTGACCGGAGGAAAATCGAGGATGAAACCCCGAATTACAGAAAAACGGGGACACCAAGGTGGCAGAGCTGGCCCGATTATTGAGGGCGAACTCCGCCAAAGGCAAAAAGGCAACCCAATCATCCTGATCCGCAGACACAAAACACCTCAAATATGTCTCCAAGGTCTGATTAGTCCACTCGGTCTGGCCATTAGTCTGAGGATGGAAAGCAGACGAAAAAGACAAATCTATGCCCATCCTAGCACAGAATGCCCGCCAAAATCTAGACACGAATTGGGTCCCTCTGTCAGAAACGATATTCTCCGGAATACCATGCAAACGAACAACATTTTGAAAAAACAGAGGAACCAACTCGGAAGACGAAGGCAACTTAGGCAAGGGAACCAAATGGACCATCTTAGAGAAACGGTCACACACCACCCAGATGACAGACATCTTCTGAGAAACAGGCAGATCCGAAATAAAATCCATCGAGATGTGCGTCCAAGGCCTCTTCGGGATAGGCAAGGGTAACAACAATCCACTAGCCCGAGAACAACAAGGCTTGGCCCGAGCACAAACGTCACAAGACTGCACAAAGCCTCGCACATCTCGCGACAGGGAAGGCCACCAGAAGGACCTTGCCACCAAATCCCTGGTACCAAAGATTCCAGGATGACCTGCCAACGCAGAAGAATGAACCTCAGAGATGACTCTACTGGTCCAATCATCAGGAACAAACAGTCTACCAGGTGGGCAACGATCAGGTCTATCCGCCTGAAACTCCTGCAAGGCCCGCCGCAGGTCTGGAGAAACGGCAGACAATATCACTCCATCCTTAAGGATACCTGTGGGCTCAGAATTACCAGGGGAGTCAGGCTCAAAACTTCTAGAAAGGGCATCCGCCTTAACATTCTTAGAACCCGGTAGGTACGACACCACAAAATTAAACCGAGAGAAAAACAACGACCAGCGCGCCTGTCTAGGATTCAGGCGCCTGGCAGACTCAAGGTAAATTAAATTTTTGTGGTCAGCCAATACCACCACCTGATGTCTGGCCCCCTCAAGCCAGTGACGCCACTCCTCAAAAGCCCACTTCATGGCCAAAAGCTCCCGATTCCCAATATCATAATTCCGCTCGGCGGGCGAAAATTTACGGGAAAAAAAAGCACAAGGTCTCATCACGGAGCAGTCGGAACTTCTCTGCGACAACACCGCCCCAGCTCCGATTTCAGAAGCGTCAACCTCAACCTGAAAAGGAAGAGCAACATCAGGCTGACGCAACACTGGGGCGGAAGAAAAGCGGCGCTTAAGCTCCCGAAAGGCCTCCACAGCATCAGGGGACCAATCAGCAACATCAGCACCCTTCTTAGTCAAATCAGTCAATGGTTTAACAACATCAGAAAAACCAGCAATAAATCGACGATAAAAGTTAGCAAAGCCCAAAAATTTCTGAAGACTCTTAAGAGAAGAGGGTTGCGTCCAATCACAAATAGCCTGAACCTTGACAGGATCCATCTCGATGGAAGAGGGGGAAAAAATGTATCCCAAGAAGGAAATCTTCTGAACCCCAAAAACGCACTTAGAACCCTTCACACACAGGGAATTAGACCGCAAAACCTGAAAAACCCTCTTGACCTGCTGGACATGAGAGTCCCAGTCATCCGAAAAAATCAGAATATCATCCAGATACACAATCATAAATTTATCCAAATAATCGCGGAAAATATCATGCATAAAGGACTGGAAGACTGAAGGGGCATTTGAAAGACCAAAAGGCATCACCAAATACTCAAAATGGCCCTCGGGCGTATTAAATGCGGTTTTCCACTCATCCCCCTGCTTGATTCGCACCAAATTATACGCCCCACGGAGATCAATCTTAGAGAACCACTTGGCCCCCTTTATACGAGCAAACAAATCAGTAAGCAGTGGTAACGGATATTGATATTTAACCGTGATTTTATTCAAAAGTCGATAATCAATACACGGCCTCAAAGAGCCATCTTTCTTAGACACAAAGAAAAAACCGGCTCCTAAGGGAGATGACGAAGGACGAATATGTCCCTTTTCCAAGGACTCCTTTATATATTCTCGCATAGCAGCGTGTTCAGGCACAGACAGATTAAATAAACGACCCTTAGGGTATTTACTACCCGGGATCAAGTCTATGGCACAATCGCACTCCCGGTGCGGAGGTAGTGAACCAAGCTTGGGTTCTTCAAAAACGTCACGAAAGTCAGACAAGAATTCAGGAATCTCAGAGGGAATAGATGATGAAATGGAAACCAAAGGTACGTCCCCATGAGTCCCTTTACATCCCCAGCTTAACACAGACATAGCTTTCCAGTCGAGGACTGGGTTATGAGATTGCAGCCATGGCAATCCTAGCACCAAAACATCATGTAGATTATACAGCACCAGAAAGCGAATAATCTCCTGGTGATCCGGATTAACACGCATAGTCACTTGTGTCCAGTATTGTGGTTTATTACTAGCCAATGGGGTGGAGTCAATCCCTTTCAGAGGTATCGGAGCCTCCAATGGCTCCAAATCATACCCACAGCGTTTGGCAAAGGACCAATCCATAAGGCTCAAAGCGGCGCCAGAGTCGACATAGGCGTCCGCGGTAATAGATGATAAAGAACAAATCAGGGTCACAGATAGAATAAACTTAGACTGTAAAGTGCTAATTGAAACAGACTTGTCAGGCTTCTTAGTACGCTTAGAGCATGCTGATATAACATGAGTTGAATCACCACAATAGAAGCACAACCCATTTTTTCGTCTAAAATTCTGCCGCTCGCTTCTGGACAGAATTCTATCACATTGCATATTTTCTGGCGTTTTCTCAGTAGACACCGCCAAATGGTGCACAGGTTTGCGCTCCCGCAGACGCCTATCGATCTGAATAGCCATCGTCATGGACTCATTCAGACTCGCAGGCACAGGGAACCCCACCATAACATCCTTAATGGCATCAGAGAGACCTTCTCTGAAAATCGCCGCCAAGGCGCACTCATTCCACTGAGTAAGCACAGACCATTTGCGGAATTTTTGGCAGTATATTTCAGCTTCATCTTGCCCCTGAGATAGGGACATCAAGGCCTTTTCCGCCTGAAGCTCTAAATGAGGTTCCTCATAAAGCAACCCCAAGGCCAGAAAAAACGCATCCACATTGAGCAACGCAGGATCCCCTGGAGCCAATGCAAAAGCCCAATCTTGAGGGTCGCCCCGGAGCAAGGAAATTACAATCCTAACCTGCTGTGCAGGGTCTCCGGCAGAGCGAGGCTTCAGGGACAAAAACAATTTGCAATTATTTTTAAAATTTTGAAAGTGAGATCTATTTCCCGAGAAGAATTCAGGCAAAGGAATTCTAGGCTCAGACATAGGTGCATGAACAACAAAATCCTGCAAATCTTGTACCTTTGTGGCGAGATTATTCAAACCTGCAGCCACACTCTGAAGATCCATTTCAAACAGGTGAACACAGAGCCATTCAAGGATTAGAAGGAGAGAAAGAGAGGAAGGCTGCAGTATAGGCAGACTAGCAAGTGATTCAATTATGAGCACACTCAGAACTAGAGGAAAAAAAAAAAAAAATTGTAGCAGACTTCTTTTTTCACTCCTTTCTCAGCCAGTAATTTAACCCTTTTTGGTCCGGTCAAACTGTTATGGTTCTCAATGGCAAGAGAACATAGCCCAGCAAACATAAGAACTAGCTCTTGGAATGATGGAAACTAAACTGACCATGAACTAAACCTGCCGCACAACTAACAGTGGCCGGGTAGCGTTGCCTACGTTATATCCCTAGACGCCCAGCGCCAGCCGGAGGACTAACTAATCCTGGCAGAGGAAAATATAGTCCTGGCTCACCTCTAGAGAAATTTCCCCGAAAGGCAGACAGAGGCCCCCCACATATATTGGCGGTGAGTTAAGATGAAAATGACAAACGTAGTATGAACATAGGTTTAGCAAAATTGAGGTCCGCTTACTAGATAGCAGAAAGACAGAAAAGACACTTTCATGGTCAGCTGAAAACCCTATCAAAACACCATCCTGAAACTACTTTAAGACTCTAATATTAACTCATAACATCAGAGTGGCAATTTCAGATCACAAGAGCTTTCCAGACACAGAAACGAAGCTACAGCTGTGAACTGGAACAAAATACAAAAATAAACAAGGACTAAAGTCCAACTTAGCTGGAAGTTGTCTGGTAGCAGGAACATGCACAGAAAGGCTTCTGATTACAATGTTGACCGGCATGAAACTGACAGAGGAGCAAGGTTATATAGCGACTCCCACATCCTGATGGGAGCAGGTGAACAGAGGGGATGATGCACACAAGTTCAATTCCACCAGTAGCCACCGGGGGAGCCCAGAATCCAATTTCACAACACTGTCCCCTGCCTACGCGTTTGTGAGGAACCACGTGGCGCTTACTGTCCAGAAGATGACTGAAATGGTGAATCCTCATCCTCCACCTCTTCCACAACATCATCCCTTAGCGCTTGCAGTGATTTTTCAAGCAGGCAGATAAGGGGGACAGTCATGCTGACTAGTGCATCATCTGCACTCGCCATCCGCGTGGAATAATCGAAGGGATGCAAAACCTGGCAGACGTCATTCATAGTGGCCCACTCTGTGGTTGTGAAGTCTGAACGGCGCGGAGTGCGACTTCTTTGCGCCTGATGCAGCGGGTACTCCATTACAGCTTGCTGCTGCTCACACAACTGCTCCAACATATGTAACGTGGAATTCCACCTGGTAGGTAGGTCACATATGATGCGATGTTCCGGCAGGTGGTGTCGGTGCTGCAGAGCCGCAATGCGCGCTTTTGCCGTGCTGGAACGCCGCAAGTGAGCACACTCTAGGCGGACCTTGTGCAGCAGTGCATCAAGATCCAGATAGTCCCTCAAAAAACTCTGCACGACCAAATTGAGCACATGTGCCAGACATGGGATGTGAGTGAGGTTGCCGAGGCCCAGAGCTGCCACCAGATTTCGGCCATTATCACACACTACCATGCCTGGCTGGAGATTCGCTGGCACAAACCACACATCGCTCTCCTGCTTGATGGCATTCCAGAGCTCCTGCGCTGTGTGGCTTCGATTCCCCAAAGAAATTAATTTCAAGATGGCCTGTTGACGTTTGGCCATGGCTGTGCTCATGTCGGTCGTAACAGGTAAACGTTCATCACGGGTCCATGTGGAGGTGGACTGTGACGGCTCCTGCAGCGATGATTCTGAGGAACTGGTGTAAGAGGAGGAGTCAATGCGTACAGAATGGATTCCTGCAATCCTTGGAGTGGGCAGGACACGTCCTGCGCCACTCGCACAATCTTTACCCGGCTCAACGACATTAACCCAATGGGCAGTGAGGGAAAGGTATCGCCCCTGTCCATGTTGACTGGTCCACGCATCGGTGGTGAGGTGGACCTTGCTACTGATGGCGTTCAGTAGCGCGTGTTTTATGTGTCCCTCCACATGCTTGTGCAGGGCAGGGACGGCTTGCCTGCTGAAGTAAAAGCGGCTGGGCACATTGTACTGTTGGACTGCCAATGACATCAAGTCACGGAAGCTGTCAGTCTCCACCAGCCTGAATGACAGCATTTCCAGTGACAGAAGTTTGGCAATGCCTGCAGTCAGAGCCTGTGCTCGTGGGTGGTTTGACGAGAAAGGCTGCCTTTTCTCCCATGCCTGTACTACCAATGGCTGTACACTGGGCTGGGAGTGTGTGGATGATTGGTGTGGAAAGTGGTGCTGCGGGTGGAATTACAGCGGGTCTGGACAACAGGGCCAGAGGTTCTTCCACGGCGATCCTGGGAGGAAGCCGAACCAGCTGCGTGTGAGCTGGAGGAAGAGGCAACACGAGCTGAAGAGGTGGTAGCTGCCGCTGTTGGTTGGCCTAGCTCTTCAGTGTGTTTTTCTAACTCCGCCGCGTGCCTGGTGCGCACATGTTTCCACATGTTGGAGGTATTGAGGTTGCTGACATTTTGACCTCTTGACTTTGTGATGACACACCTTGCATTTGACATAGCAAATGTCATCTGCAACTGTGTCAAAAAACGACCAGGCACTGCAAGTCTTGGGAGCGCCCTTTTTGGCTTTTGGAAGAGACATGCTCCTAACGGGTGCCAAAGCGGAGGCTGCAGGATCCGCAGTCTTCCCCCTCCCTCACCCTCTTTGGGCCGTACGGGGAATCTCTTCCT
Organism: Ranitomeya variabilis; assembly: GCF_051348905.1. Classification (NCBI taxonomy): domain Eukaryota; kingdom Metazoa; phylum Chordata; class Amphibia; order Anura; family Dendrobatidae; genus Ranitomeya; species Ranitomeya variabilis. The sequence goes on from NC_135235.1 coordinate 355,560,148, forward strand.
CAGAGCTGCTCCCACCACCTTCCTGTCCCTCACGCCAAGATGGGTCAAGGACCTCATCATCTACACTACCCTCTGCCCCCAACTGCTCCTCCTGGGTAGTCTCAGCAGCAGAGCACGCACCAAAAAGTTGCACCTGAGTGTCATCAGCGGATGCGTCCTGCGATGTGGTGACCGGAGGCACTGGCCCACCCACCTCTTCAGAGGAAGAGAGAAAAAGCGGTTGGGCATCACTGCACCCTGCCTCTTCTTCCATTTCTCCAATGCTGCTTGGCTGGCCCCCTGTTTCCAAGCCAAGAGATTCAGAGAACAGAAGTAGAGACGGCTCCTGTCCTGGGATCTCTGTCTGCCTGGGCAATTTGGCAGGTGGTGAAGAGACAGATGGATGCTCTCCAGTGCTCTGTGTCTGAGAGGATGTGGCACTAATTGAAGTTGATGCATTAGCTGCCATCCATCCGACAACGGCTTCAATTTGTTCTTCACGCAGCAGCGGTGTACGGCGCTCTGCGACAAAGCTGCGCATGAAGGACTGTTCCCTGGTGAAAGTGGGTGCTGATGAGTCACCGGTGCCTGCAGCAGGCACAGAATCCCCATGTCCTCTCCCTGCTCCGCGCCCACGCCCACGTGCCTTACTCACTGCCTTCTTCATCTTGGTTGACTGATAAAGATAAGCAGAAAAGTACTAACGGCTTTGTGTGCTTATTCCTGAACAACTCCTAACAGGTATAAGAAACACTAATTTTCTAAAGTGTGGACTAGACTTTAATATGAGCTAATGTGGCCTACACAAATGTAAAGTGGTGTCACTGGTGTGTTTGGTGAACTTTATTATTTATTTATTTTTTGGGGGCTGAACTGACAACAGAGAGAGCTGCAGTCACACGGAGACCGTGCAGACAGCCGTAAACGGCGCTGCAAGGCCCAAAAACCCTCCTCTACGTTATCCTATGTAGTGTTTTTCCACAAGTTAGCTGGAGACAGGTGGAAAGACACTAATAGGAATTTTTTGAAAAAATGTGCAGCAGCCTGCACTACTTAAAACAAAAGGAAAATTGATTTTACAGTATGACGCAGTGAAGAACCCTGAGCTGGAGACAACCAGGCTATGGCTGCTCACAGACTACAGGGCGAGCTGCAGTCACACGGAGACCGTGCAGACAGCCGTAAACGGCGCTGCAAGGCCCAAAAACCCTCCTCTACGTTATCCTATGTAGTGTTTTTCCACAAGTTAGCTGGAGACGGGTGGAAAGACACTAATAGGAATTTTTTGAAAAAATGTGCAGCAGCCTGCACTACTTAAAACAAAAGGAAAATTGATTTTACGGTATGATGCAGTGAAGAACCCTGAGCTGGAGACAACCAGGCTATGGCTGCTCACACACTACAGGGCGAGCTGCAGTCACACGGAGACCGTGCAGACAGCCGTAAACAGCGCTGCAAGGCCCAAAAACCCTCCTCTATGTTATCCTATGTAGTGTTTTTCCACAAGTTAGCTGGAGACGGGTGGAAAGACACTAATAGGATTTTTTTGAAAAAATGAGCAGCAGACTACACTACTTGAAAAAAAAAAAGAAAAAGAACAGTATGAGGCAATGAACCACCCTCCCTGAACTGAATACAACCAGCTATGGATGGCCTATGGCTGCACTCAGACTAGAGAGTGGGCTGCACTCACACACACACACACACAGACCTTGCAGATCGCTGTGAAAACAGCGCTACAAGGCAAAAGCAAGGTGATTAGTAGGTGAACACAGCGGTTGCTAAATTAGCCTTTGAAAAGCACAAAGAAGCAAATCGCTATCTCTAAACTGGCCCTCAGTCAGCAAACAGCGTCCTGTCACTAACTGAATTCACAGCAGAGTGAGCGCAAAATGGCGCCAGCGACTTTTAAACTGCATCATGACATAATTTCAGCAGCCAATCACAGCCTTGCCAGTAGTTTCATGCCCTCCATGCTGAACAGGATGTGCCCACACTTGGAATCCTTCTCATTGGCTGATTTCGTACAAATTTGTGCAGTTTGAATCCTGGGAACTTCCGATTCCGGTATCCGATACGCGGCAAGTATCGGATCTCGGTATCGGAATTCCGATACCGCTAAGTATCGGCCGATACCCGATACTTGCGGTATCGGAATGCTCAACACTAGTTACCATGCAGCTTTGTGACCCCATCTTGATTCTCCCATTAAATCCAGCTTTAGGCTGTGGATTCATATGACATCATTATTTACACTATATACTGCAATACTGTTTCATTGAAACACACAAAACAAGCAGGGGTCACTGAGGGTGCAACTGCATCCAGTCCCGTGCTGCAGTGTGGCCCAACAGCACCAATTTCACAAGGATGAGCATCCTGATGCACATTCTGTTGAAATGTATTGTTATGCAAAGACCTGCTAGTTCCCCGCACTGCAATGCATGTTGCAGGCCAATCAGAAGCCAGTAGTAGATGCATATGATAGGTTGCGCATGGCAGTGACAGCGTGCGCTGCCCTCAGGGGCGCCAATATCATGGGGCAAGTTGAGCCCTTTGCTTCAGGTGGCAGTCGTCACTGAAAGACAGGGGGCGGTAGAGCGGCATTCAGAACACCTGTTGCTGACTCTCCATAATCCCTGACATTTGCTGAGTGTCAGTAGTGGGGTGCGCACGGCCCTGCTCACAACCCACAACCTAACCGTTAGGTTAGTCACAACCCACGGTGTGCAATATCAGCCGGTCATCCCTGCACCCGCAGAGCAGCACACCACATATTGTCTGCTCTGTGCAAACAGGACCTGTGATGAGGTCACAGGAGGGGAGGAGTTTACAGTGTGGATGTAGCAGAGCCGTGTGTGTACAAGGTGTACGGAGCAGAGCTGAATGTGTACAAGGTGTACAGAGCGGAGCCGTGTGTGTATGAGGTGTACGGAGCGGAGCCGTGTGTGCACGAGGTGTATGTAGCGGAGCAGTGTGTGTACGAGGTGTATGGAGCAGAGACGTGTGTGTATGAGGTGTACGGAGCGGACCCGTGTGTGTATGAGGTGTACGGAGCGGAGCTGAATGTGTACGAGGTGTACGTAGCAGAGACGTGCGTGTTTGAGGTGTATGGAGCGGAAGCCGTGTCTGTATGAGGTGTATATAGCGGAGCCGTGTGTGTACGAGGTGTACGGAGCGGAGCTGAATGTGTACGAGGTGCACTTCCTTTTTTTTGGAAGTGCATTGAACAGCAAGGTGGATTGCTGCAGAGGGGAAAAAGAAAAAAAAAATCTTTAAATGTTCAGCTTAGCGAATGTGAACGAGCTGAGTGTGACCTGAGCATAAGTGTGAACGGCCGTAAGTGTGACTTGTGATTCAGTGACTTTGGATTCAGGGAGTTTCCAAGGGAGGAATTACTGAATTGCTGTCTGTGTTTTATTAATACTTTGTATTTATTTTTATTTAACGCTTTTGTCTGGTGCAATCCCCAATAGGAAATGTGCTCCACTATTGTTAATGCCATCCAGTGCACATCTTGCCACATGTATGCAGTCCTTGTTCAGCCGGTCGAGGGTGCATACTGCTGTGCGAGATGTGAGCACATTGAGCATTTGGAAGCCCAGATTCTGGATCTGAATGTGCAGCTGGCAACACTGAGATCCATAGACAATATGGAGAGGAGTCTTCTGCTCACTGAGCAGACGCTCAATGGGATAGATGGGGGGGATGGTAAGATGGAGCTGCAGGATAGTGAAGTAGCAAGCTGGGTGAAGCGGGGTAGAGGGAAGAGTGCCAGGGAGGCTAGTCCTGATCTGGTACACCCCAATAAGTTTGCTAAGTTGGCAGATGAGGGGGGTGCCACTGCTGCAGCCAGGCATGTCCTCTGAAAGCCGGAGGAGTGACTGCTCCAGTAAGGAGGGAAATAGGTGAGCAGGGCAGGCCAGACAGGTGCTGGTAGTGGGGGACTCAATTATTAGGGGAACAGATAGGGCAATCTGTCACAAAGTCAGGGATCGTCGAACGGTGTGCTGCCTACCTGGCACTCGAGTCCGACACATCGCTGATCGGGTGGACAGATTACTGGGAGGGGATGGTGAGGACCCAGCAGTCATGGTGCACATTGGCACAAATGACAAAGTTAGAGGTAGGTGGAAGGTCCTTAAAGATGATTTCAGGGAATTAGGCTGCAAGCTGAAAGCAAGGACCTCCAACGTGGTATTTTCCGAAATACTGCCTGTACCACGTGCCACGCCAGAGAGGCAACGGGAGATTAGGGAGGTTAATAAGTGGCTCAAGATTTGGTGTAGGAAGGAGGGGTTTGGGTTCCTGCAGAACTGGGCCAACTTCTCAGCTGGCTACAGGCTCTATGCTAGGGACGGGCTGCATTTCAATGGGGAAGGTGCAGCTGTGCTGGGGGAGAAAATGGCTAGAAGGTTGGAGGAGTGTTTAAACTAGGGATTGGGGGGAGGGTATTCAATTTATAAGAGGGGCAGATAGCGCAGATAGAGACCTGGGCACAAATAAGGAAGTTGGGGGTGGCGGTGGTATGGGGGGTGGGGATAGAACAATTAATAATTTAAGAAAGAATAGAGGTAGAAGCCTCGCCAACAAAATGGACGAATTAGAATTAATGTTGTTGGAGCGTAATTATGACATGGTGGGGATTTCTGAAACGTGGCTGGATGAGAGCCATGACTGGGCTGTTAACTTGCAGGGCTATAGCCTTTTCAGAAATGACTGTACAGATAAGCAAGGGGGAGGGGTGTGTCTGTATGTAAAATCGTCCTTAAAACCCATCTGGCGTGATAATATAGGTGAATTTAGTGAAAATGTAGAGTCCCTGTGAGTGGAGATAAGGGGAGGGGGAAAAATAATAAATTACTGATAGGGGTTTGCTATAAATCTCAAAAAATAATGGAATCAATGGAGAATATCCTCGTAAAGCAAATAGATAAAGCTGCGACTCAAGGAGAAGTCATTATTATGGGAGACTTCAACTACCCTGAAATAGATTGGGGAACAGAAACCTGCAGTTCCAGCAAAGGTAATCAGTTTTTGACAACTATGAGAAACAATTACCTTTCACAATTGGTTCAAGACCCAACAAGATGGGGGGCACTGCTAGACCTAATATTAACCAACAGGCCAGACCGCATATCAAATATAAGGGTTGGGGGTCACTTGGGGAATAGTGATCACAAAATAGTAAGTTTTCATGTATCCTTTAATAAGATGTGTAGTAGAGGGGTTACACGGATACTAAACTTCAGGAGGGCAAATTTCCAAAACGGATAAGAGAGGATCTTGGTGCAATTAACTAGGACGATATCCTGAGACATAAAAATACACAAAGAAAATGGGAGATGTTTATTAGCATCCTGGATAGGACCTGTGCACAGTATATACCGTATGGGAATAAACATACTAGAAATAGGAGAAAAATATCTTGGTACCGTGTTAGCCAGTAGATAGAAAAATATTTAGAATTGAGAGTCCTCAGTGGTTGATTCCTTTTAAATTTTTTAATTGGAGTCGGATCCTACACAGGCAGGGCCGGACTGGGACTAAAATTCAGCCCTGGCATTTGAAGTCACACAGGCCCACTTGTCGCATGGTGACTGTATAATATCCATACCTCCCAACTTTTGGGGAAGGGAAAGAGGGATAAAGTCAGCGGCGTGCGTAGCGCACCGCGGCAAATTTTAGGCCACACCCATTTCACAACTAGCCACGCCCCAACCACACCCATTTAGCACTTCTGATCACAATGTTTCGTTAACAATAATTATGAACAAAAAAATATGGCCTCACACGACGCTCCATACTGTACAGTGGCCACACACGACGCTCCATACTGTACAGTGGCCACACACGACGCTCCATACATAGAATGTAATACAGCACAGCCCCCATAGAATGTAATACAGCACAGCCCCCATAGAATGTAATACAGCACAGCCCCCATAGAATGTAATACAGCACAGCCCCATAGAATGTAATACAGCACAGCCCTTATAGAATGTAATACAGCACAGCCCCATAGAATGTAATACAGCACAGCCCCATAGAATACAATGCAGCACAGCCCCATAGAATACAATGCAGCACAGCCCCATAGAATATAATGCAGCACAGCCACCATACAATGTAATACAGCACAGCCCCATAGAATACAATGCAGCACAGTCCCATAGAATATAATGCAGCACAGCCACCATACAATATAATGCAGCACAGCCGCCACCATACAATATAATGCAGCACAGCCACCATACAATATAATGCAGCACAGCCACCATACAATATAATGCAGCACAGCCCCATAGAATATAATGCAGCACAGCCACCATACAATGTAATGCAGCACAACCCCATAGAATATAATGCAGCACAGGCCCATGGAATGTAATGCAGGCAGGTAGCAGCCCCCATGGAATGTAATGCAGGCAGGTAGCAGCCCCCATGGAATGTAATGCAGGCAGGTAGCAGCCCCCATGGAATGTAATGCAGGCAGGTAGCAGCCCCCATAGAATGTAATGCAGGCAGGTAGCAGCCCCCATAGAATGTAATGCAGGCAGGTAGCAGCCCCCATAGAATGTAATGCAGGCAGGTAGCGTCCCCCATAGAATGTAATGCAGGCAGGTAGCGTCCCCCATAGAATGTAATGCAGGCAGGTAGCGTCCCCCATAGAATGTAATGCAGGCAGGTAGCAGCCCCCATAGAATGTAATGCAGGCAGGTAGCAGCCCCCATAGAATGTAATGCAGGCAGGTAGCAGCCCCCATAGAATGTAATGCAGGCAGGTAGCGTCCCCCATAGAATGTAATGCAGGCAGGTAGCGTCCCCCATAGAATGTAATGCAGGCAGGTAGCAGCCCCCATAGAATGTAATGCAGGCAGGTAGCGTCCCCCATAGAATGTAATGCAGGCAGGTAGCAGCCCCCATAGAATGTAATGCAGGCAGGTAGCGGCCCCCATAGAATGTAATGCAGGCAGGTAGCGGCCCCCATAGAATGTAATGCAGGCAGGTAGCGGCCCCCAATAGCTCCTCAATCCAGTCATTGATAAAAAAAAAAAAACAAACACTCTACTCTACTCACCTCTCTCCTCGTGCCCCGCGCTGCTCTCCTCTGGCTCCGGTCTCAGCAGATGCAGTCTGCCCGGCGCCCGGTCACACAGCAGGTGCGCGATGATATGACGTCATCGCGCACCCGCAGTGTCAGCGGCAGGCAGAGCGGGGAATGATGGGAGAGGGGGCGTCAGCAGACAGACGCTCTCTCCTCCATCATTGTATAATTCAACTGTACCGGCGTCTATGACGCCGGTATAGTTGAATGCGGGGCCGGGAGTGTGCCGCGACAGCGTGGGGAGTGTGCTGACAGCGGCACACTCGAGCGGCCCACTACTGCCATCGGCCCTTCTGGCATTTGCCAGAACTGCCCGATGGCCAGTCCGGCCCTGTACACAGGACTATTACAAGGAACTAAACAAGTTAGTATCTTGTCTGCCCGACGTATCCATAAGAGCCAATGACCTGATACCAGAAAGTCCAAGAACAGGGACATTCTACATGCTTCCCAAAATCCACAAATCTGGAAACCCAGGAAGACCAATTATTTCATGTGTGGGCACCCTTACTGAGCAGGTATCTGGATGGGTAGAGGGTATTCTTAAACCCCTGGTAAAAGATACACCCAGCTTCATTCAGGACACAACTGACCTATTGAATAAACTATCAGCAATAGGTCCTCTACCAGAAGGAACCATCCTGGTCACCATGGATGTGGAATCTTTGTACTCCAATATCCCACATCAGGATGGATCAAATGCCTGCAAATTCTTCCTGGAAAACACAGGGACTGATGCAAATTCTGTGGTGAAACTTATAAAATTAATCCTCACCCACAATTACTTTGAGTTTGACAAGAAGATCTATCTACAGGAGACTGGCACAGCAATGGGAAGTAAAATGGCCCCACAGTATGCAAATCTTTTCATGGCCAAGCTTGAAAGCGACTTTTTGTCCTCATGTCCCACCAGGCCTCTGGCGTACTACCGCTACATTGATGACATTTTAATCATCTGGACGGAGTCTGAGCCACAGCTAAAGTAGTTCCATGAACAGTTTAATCAATTTCATCCTACCATCAACTTGACACTCAACTACTCCTGCACTGAAATTAACTTTTTGGACACCATCATTAAGCTGCAGAACAATAAAATAGAGACATCCCTGTATCAGAAGCCAATCGACCGTGCAACATACCTTAAATGGGACAGTTTCCATCCAAAACACATTAAAAACTCTATTGTCTACAGCCAAGCAATCAGATACAATCGTATATGTTCCAACCCAATGGACAGGAATGAACACCTTGGTCGCCTCAGAAAGACCTTTTTGAATCAGGGCTACCATCCAAGAACAATTGAAAATCAGATTACAAGAGCCACCAGAATATCAAGGAATCACCTGCTACATTACAAAACTAAAGAAGAAAATAACCGGGTGCCTCTAGTGGTCACCTACAATCCAGATCTGGAGGAGCTAAGGGGAGCTGCATGGAAATTACAACCTTTACTGCAAAAAGATGCCCGCTTACAATCCATTTTTCCAGACCCCCCACTACTGTGTTTTAGGCAGCCCCCAAATCTACGAAGCATCATTGTCAAGAGCTCCCTGTCTTCTCCCACAGCTGCAGGAACCTTTCCCTGCAATCAGAAAAAATGTAAAACCTGTCCATTTATAATGACCACGGACAAGATAAATATCCCCAATTCACATCAGGACTACAAGATACCTGGTACTTTCAGCTGCGTCACTTCTAATGTGGTGTACCTAATTATTTGTACTAAATGTCCAACTGGGGGTCTGTATGTGGGGGAGACAGGGCAGAAACTGAGAACAAGGTGATTCTTCAGAATTTGTTTTAGTCTTTACCTGATGAAGAGACATATGTAGTCTCGAAAGCTTGCAATTTGTTACCATCTTTTCAGTTAGCCATTAAAAGGTATCAACCACTGAGGACTCTCAATTTTAAATATTTTAGAAATAGGAGGAAACCAATATGGCTAAATAGAGCTGTAAGGGGCGCAATAAGTGACAAAAAGAAAGCATTTAGAGAATTAAAGGAAGTAGGTAGTGATGAGGCATTAAATAAATACAGAAAATTAAATAAATTCTGTAAAAAGCAAATCAAGGCAGCAAAAATTGAGACAGAGAGACTCATTGCCAGAGAGAGAGTAAAAATAATCCCAAAATATTTTTTAACTACATAAATAGTAAGAAACTAAAAAATGATAGTGTTGGCCCCCTTAAAAATAGTCTGGGGGAAATGGTGGATGAGGATGAGGAAAAAGCCAATATGCTAAATGACTTCTTTTCATCAGTATTTACAAAAGAAAATCCCATGGCAGACAATATGATCAGTGATAACAAAAATTCCCCATTAAGTGTCACTTGCTTAACCCAGCAGAAAGTACGGCGGCGTCCAAAAATCACTAAAATTGATAAATCTCTGGGCCCGGATGGGATACACCCCGAGTACTGCAGGAATTAAGTACAGTCATTGATAGATCATTATTTTTAAGCTTTAAAGAGTCCATAATAACAGGGTCTGTACCACAGGACTGGCGTATAGCAAATGTGGTGCCAATATTCAAAAAGGGGACAAAAACTGAACTCAGTAATTATAGGCCAGTAAGCTTAAACTCTACTGTGGGTAAAATCCTGGAGGTCATTCTAAGGGATGCTATACTGGAGTATCTGAAGAGGAATAACCTCATGACCCAGTATCAGCATGGGTTTACTAGGGACCGTTCATGTCAGACTAATTTGATCAGCTTTTATGAAGAGGTAAGTTCCGGACTGGACCAAGGGAACCCAGTAGATGTAGTGTATATGGACTTTTCAAAAGCTTTTGATACGGTGCCACACAAAAGGTTGATACATAAAATGAGAATAATGGGGATAGGGAAAATATGTGTAAGTGGGTTGAGAGCTGGCTCAGGGATAGGAAACAAAGGGTGGTTATTAATGGAGCACACACGGACTGGGTAGCGGTTAGCAGTGGGGTACCACAGGGGTCAGTATTGGGCCCTCTACTTTTTAACATATTTATTAATGTACCACCCCATGTTTCAGGAGGTCCACTCTGCCTTGGCTGGATTCGGAATGAAGGACGCTGGCTGGAATTCCTTGATTACATGGGTGCATATAAAATCTCACTGCTTCCCCACGTATTTCCAGTCTAACAACACTTTATTCACAGCACACAGAATATATAACACAGATACAGAGGGCAGGCCAATAGAAAAACAGCAGGCCAGACATACATTACAATAGCCGCAGGTGGCCGGAGCCTGCCGATATTTACTGTGGGAATTACAAAGGTGGGGAGGTCAGAAGGAGAATTTCTTGTCCAGAGGTGCAACCTGTGGACTGATGCATTGCACATGGAACCTATTATACATACATATACTGCATAACATATTCTTGGTGTTGGGGGGTTCTGTAACACGGCTCCCCCTTTCAGCGACGCGATCGGCATACACAGTCTGATCCTTAACGGATCGGTTTGGGGATGACCGAAGTTTATGGGGTTGGTACAAGTTCCATTTGTCGACTTAGTCCATCGGCGTTACCGTTTTGTTTGCTGGGTCTGTAGTGGATGGTGAAGTCCAGAGGTTGTAGGGCTAAACTCCACTGCAGTAATCTGGCGTTGTCTCTGGAGACCCGATTAAGCCAGACTAGGGGATTATGGTCCGTTAGGAGGGAAAACTGTCCTCCATACACAGTTGCCAAGGGGAGAAGTACTAGAAAACAGATATGTTTCTCCCCGCTTCATTTCATATGTCTCCCAGTATTGATTGTGAAGCTGTTTATTTGACTGTAATCCGGTCCTGGTTTCTTTAGTGATCAGTGTGGAAAGGACTGGTGCTTCCCCTCCACAAATGCAGTCCAGGTTTTGGTCTCCTGAGTCCTGACTGCTTCAGCTGATATAATCAGGAGCTGCTGGGATCTCGCTCTCTCATCTGCTGGTCTGGGAAGCTGACACAGTAAGAGTGCATGAACTTCTTTGTTGTTGTGTAGGTTTATTTTGTAGTTAGAACCTTATTGTTAGTTAGTGGCCAGACGGCCTTAGACATTTTATTTCATGTTTTGTATGACAAGTGTGCACAATAAATATGCCTGGCATATATCTGTGTGGAACTCACCAGCCTGCTATTGTCCATTGTGACTCCATAGCCACCTGCTTGGGCCAAAGCAAAGATCCCTGCTGAGCTATATCCCCACAAATGGTGTTTCGAATGCGGGCAATTGTGGCTATTGGACTGTGACTGCAGAGAAAGCGCTCTGTATATGTCCTGGCTGAAAGCTCCTGTGCTTTTGAAGAGCCAAGAGTCCAGTAATATGGAGGAACTAGTGAAACAGTTATTGCAGGCAAATGTTCAACAACAGCAGACCAATACATACTTCCAGCAAGCCCTGGACCAGCAAAACCAGATTCAGCAAGAGCAGTTGAATGCAATAAAGCAGGCTTTGGTTCGACAGCCCCGAGATGAGGGGGATCGTGCACAAAGTGTTGCTAGTGCGCGGAAAGCTGTACAAAAGACTCTGTTTAAAATGACTGCTGAAGATGATGTGGAAGCGTATCTCACCGTATTTGAAAGTATTGCAGAACGTGAGCATTTACCGGTGGACAGATGGGCTGAAGTGGTTGCTCCATTTCTGAGCGAAGATCCACAAAAGGCCTATTACGATCTAAGTGGAGTGGATGCTATGGACTATACCAAATCAAAAGGCGAAATCCTGGCGAGGCTGGGAGTGAACACATATGTACGAGCACAGAGGGTACATTTATGGACTTTTGTGGAGCATCAGCCAGCCCGCTCACAAATGCATGATCTCGTCCATCTAGTAAAAAATGGCTGCAACCAGAGACTTTGACATCCGCACAGATGGTGGAAGGTGTTGTTCTAGACAAGTACCTGCGGTCCTTACCCGCTAAGATACAGAGGTGGGTTGGACAGGGTGACCCATCTACAGCCGACCAGTTGGTGAATATGGTCAAACGCTACAATGCTTCTGAAAGCCTACTCCAAGGGACATTATCACCTCACTGGTCTCCCAAGAAAAAGCCAGAAAATCCTGCGAAACCTACTTCGTCTTCAAAAGAAGAGAATGTTGCAATGAAGGCTAGCAGACCCATAAAGGTCTATGTAGGCGGTATGGTCTCACAGCAAGCCAGCAGACCCTATCTGGGGTCCCTGGCGAGGAGGCAAGGACCTATACAGTGTTGGCGATGTCACGGGCTTGGCCATGTAGCAGCTAACTGCCCAATGACTACAGAGCCAATGGACTGTAACGCTATGAGGCGACTTTCGTTACATGAACAGTCGGTCTGTGTTGCAGAGGTCCTCACAGGAAATGAACGACACGTGTGTTGCCTTGAGGTCGATGGCCATAGTGTGAATGCCGTCTTGGATTCCGGCAGTCAAGTAACTCTGGTACATGCCAGTTTGGTGGACCCTAGAGCCCTAACGAACTTAACCGTGGGCATTAGTTGCATCCATGGCGATATAAAAAACTACCCCACTGCCTGGGTCACCCTTGCCACGCCAGTAGGAACCAAAATACATCAAGCGGCAGTCCTAAAGTCTATGGGACATGATGTAATATTAGGGAGAGACTTTCCCTTATTTTGGGACTTGTGGAGCCTTAAAAATGGCATGGACACTCTAGTTGAGGACGGTGCCGTGGGGCTAGCCCCTGAGCCATTGCAGCAAGATGAAGGGGGGCCCATCTCAGAGGAAACTCCCAGATCTGTAGACTCTCCTCTAGCTGTATATGCAGGCGAGGCAGATGAACTAGAGGAAGCTATAGAAATGCCAGGTCTTGAGGTGGCCCGTGGTAAGTTCGGGACCGCTCAGCATCAAGATCCTACTCTGGCAAGGGCATGGGAAAATGTAAAGGTCTCTGAGGGAAGACCATTGTACCCAGGGGCTCAAAATGAGTTCCCACATGTGGCGGTGCAACAGGGTATGCTGTATCACATAGACAAAGTGCGAGGAGTGGTGGTAGAGCAACTAGTGGTGCCCAAGTCCTTCCACCAGGTAGTTTTGGAACTGGCCCATAAACATCCCTTGGGGGGACACCTGGCCGGAGAATAAACAAAACACCGTATTCTGCAACATTTCTTTTGGCCGGGTCTAGGGGGAGATGTGACCCTGTATTGTCAGTCCTGTCCTACGTGTCAATTCACCGCACCTATGTCACATTTTAGAAGCCCCCTTGTGCCCTTACCAATAATAGAGGTGCCCTTCGAGGGGATAGCAATGGATATAGTTGGTCGATTAGTTAAATCTGCCAGGGGTCATCAGTACATTTTGGTAGTACTAGATTATGCCACTCGTTACCCTGAAGCAGTACCCCTGCGGAATGCCAATGCGAAAGCAATTTCAAAGGAGCTTGTTAATATGTTTTCTCGCACCGGCATTCCGAAGGAAATACTAACGGATCAGGGGACCCCCTTTATGTCTCGTATACTTAAGGACTTATGTAAACTACTAAAAATCTCCCACTTGCGTACTTCAGTATATCATTCTCAGACTGACGGATTGGTGGAGCGATTTAATAAAACCCTAAAGGGAATGTTGAAAAGGGTGGTAGATAAGGACGGGAGGGATTGGGATGCTCTCCTACCATATCTCCTGTTTGCTATACGTGAAGTACCCCAATCCTCCACAGGCTTTTCGCCTTTTGAGTTATTTTATGGGCGATGTCCTAGAGACCTGTTAGATATTGCTAAAGAGACTTGGGAACAAGAGGTGACTCCTTATTGTAGTGTAATTGAACACGTAATGCTTATGCAAGATAGAATTGAGGCAGTTATGCCAATAGTTAAGGAATGTTTAGAACATGCACAACATGCCCAAAGCACGGTATACAACCGAGCGGCTAGAACACGAGTCTTTCAACCCGGAGACAGGGTGTTAGTATTAGTACCTACTGTAGAAAATAAATTTATTGCGAAGTGCCAGGGCCCATACGAGGTGATGGACAGAATAGGTGAAGTGAATTATAAGATACATAAACCAGACAAGAGAAAAACCGAACACATCTACCACATAAACTTGCTTAAGGCCTGGCAGGACAGGGAGAGTCTAATGGCAGGAGCTGCCCTTGATGATGGACCTCGAAGGGCACCACCATCCATGGTAAATGACCCCCAGGTAACAGTGCCAGAAGTGGGTATTGCAGAGACACTGTCCAAAAGTCAAAAACGAGAGACCAAGGAATTCATACAGAAAAACGCAGAGGTTCTCTCAGAACTTCCTGGCCGTACTCATTTAATTAAACATGACATTGTTACTGATCCACAGGCGTGGGTACGGCTAAAACCATATTGAATTCCGGAGGCTCGGAGACAAGCCATTGCCCAGGAAGTTGAGAAAATGTTAGAGCTTGGAGTCATTGAGGAGTCCTGGAGTGGTTGGGCTAGCCCAATCGTATTGGTGCTTAAACCCGATGGGATTATTCGATTTTGTAATGATTTTCGGAAATTAAATGAGGTATCGAAATTCGATGCCTACCCAATGCAGAGGGTTGATGAACTTATAGAGAGACTGGGTTCGGCCAGGTACATATCCACTATTGACTTAACAAAAGGTTATTGGTAGTGTTGAGCGATACCTTCCGATACTTGAAAGTATCGGTATCGGATAGTATCGGCCGATACCCGAAAAATATCGGATATCGCTGATACCGATACCCGATACCAATACAAGTCAATGGGACACAAGTATCGGAAGCTATCCTGGATGGTTCCCAGTGTCTGAAGGAGAGGAAACTCTCCTTCAGGCCCTGGGATCCATATTCATGTAAAAAATAAAGAATTAAAATAAAAAATATGGATATACTCACCCGTCCGGCGGCCCCTGGACCTTACCGATGTAACCGGCAGCCTCCGTTCCTAAGAATGAGGAGTTTAGGACCTTCGATGACGTGGCGGCTTGTGATTGGTCGCGTGACCGCTCATGTGACCGCTGCTGAGTGGAGCAGTGTGTGCAAGGTGTACGGAGCGCAGCCGCATGTGTAGGAGTAGCTATGTGTGGCCATTTACAGTATGGAGCAGCATGTGGGCCCATTATACAGTATGGAGCATCATGTGAGGCCATTATACAGTATGGAGCATCATGTGTGACCATTATACAGTATGGAGCATCATGTGTGACCATTATACAGTATGGAGCATCATGTGAGGCCATTATACAGTATGGAGCATCATGTGTGACCATTATACAGTATGGAGCATTATGTGTGGCCATTATACAGTATGGAGCACTGTGTGGCCTTTACACAGTATGGAGCATCATGTGTGGCCATTATACAGTATGGAGCACTGTGTGGCCATTATACAGTATGGAGCATTATGTGTGGCCATTATACAGTATGGAGCACTGTGTGGCCTTTACACAGTATGGAGCATCATGTGTGGCCATTATACAGTATGGAGCACTGTGTGGCCATTATACAGTATGGAGCATCATGTGGAGCTCATTATACTGTATGTAGCAATATATGGGGCTCATTATACTGTATGGAGCAATATATGGGGCTCATTATTCTGTATGGAGCACTGTGATGCCCAGAATACTGTATGGAGGACTATACTGTCTGATTTATGACCTATTGTAGAATGTACAATAGTTATCACTCATGTAATGTATGGGGGGGACTGTATATGAGATGGGAGCCCTATAGGGGGGCTGTACTGTATATGTTTTTGGGGGGGCGCCGTTTTGAAGGTCGCCTCAGGCAGCAGTGTGGCTAGGTTTACCCCTGGCTGCCTGTTATGATTCCAATGGCAGGGAATCTCAAAGATTACAGCAAAGTCTGCAAACATAAGTACCAGCTCAATAGGGAAGTGGTAACTAGGCTGACCATATACCTGATCCTAGCACAAACACTAACAATAGCCGGGGAACGTGCCTACGTTGATCCTAGACGTCTCGCGCCAGCCGGAGAACTAACTAACCCTATCAGGGAAAATAAGACCTCTCTTGCCTCCAGAGAAAAGACCCCAAAGTAATACAAGCCCCCAACAAATAATAACGGTGAGGTAAGAAGAAAAGACAAACGTAAGAATGAACTAGATTTTAGCAGAGAGGCCCACTGACTAATAGCAGAATATAGTAAGATGACTTATATGGTCAGCAAAAAACCCTGCAAAATATCCACGCTGAATATCCAAGAACCCCCAAACCGACTAACGGTGTGGGGGGAGAATATCAGCCCCCTAGAGCTTCCAGCGATATCAGGAATCACATTTTGTACAAGCTGGACAAAAATATAAACAATGCAAATGATCAAAAATAAGAAAGCAGGACTTAGCTTATCTTGCAAAGAACCAGGACCTGAAGACAGGAGCAAACAGAAAGGAACTGATTACAACGATGCCAGGCACTGGACTGAGAATCTAGGAAGATTAAATAGCAACACCCCAGGCCTAACGAAGCAGGTGAGTACCAACCTGGGAAAGGACAATCCAAGTGCCAAACCACTAGTGACCACAAGAGGGAGCCAAGAAGTATAGTTCACAACAGTACCCCCCCTTTAAGGAGGGGTCACCGAACCCTCACCAAGACCACCAGGGCGATCAGGATGAGCAGCGTGGAAGGCACAAACCAAATCGGCCGCATGAACATCCGAGGCGACCACCCAGGAATTATCCTCCTGACCATAGCCCTTCCATTTGACCAAATACTGAAGCCTCCGTCTAGAGAGACGAGAATCCAAGATCTTCTCCACCACGTACTCCAACTCGCCCTCAACCAACACCGGAGCAGGAGGCTCAACAGCAGGAACCACAGGCACAACGTACCGCCGCAACAAAGACCTATGGAACACGTTGTGAATGGCAAACAACACAGGAAGATCCAAACGAAAAGAAATCGGGTTAAGAACTTCCAAAATTTTATAAGGACCAATAAAGCGAGGCTTAAACTTAGGAGAGGAAACCTTCAGAGGGACATACCGAGAAGACAACCAAACCAATTCCCCAACACGAAGTCGGGGGCCCACACCGCGGCGGCGGTTGGCAAAATGCTGAGCCTTCGTCTGACAACTTCAAGTTGTCCACCACATGATTCCAAATCCGCTACAACCTATCCACCACAGAATCCACCCCAGGACAGTCAGAAGACTCAACATGACCCGAGGAGAAACAAGGATGAAAACCAGAGTTGCAGAAGAATGGCGAAACCAAGGTAGCGGAACTAGCCCGATTATTAAGGGCAAACTCAGCCAATGGCAAGAAGGTCACCCAATCATCCTGGTCCGCAGAAACAAAACATCTCAAATAAGCCTCCAGTGTCTGATTAGTTCGCTCCGTTTGACCATTAGTCTGAGGATGGAAGGCAGATGAAAACGACAAATCAATGCCCATTTTAGCACAAAAAGATCGCCAGAATCTGGACACAAACTGGGATCCTCTGTCGGACACGATATTCTCCGGAATGCCGTGTAAACGAACCACATTCTGAAAAAACAAAGGAACCAGATCGGAAGAGGAAGGCAACTTAGGCAAGGGTACCAAATGGACCATCTTGGAAAAACGATCACACACCACCTAGATGACAGACATTCCTTGAGACACCGGAAGATCAGAAATGAAATCCATGGAAATGTGTGTCCAAGGCCTCTTCGGGACGGGCAAGGGCAAAAGCAACCCGCTAGCATGAGAACAACAAGGCTTAGCCCGAGCACAAGTCCCACAGGACTGCACAAATGACTGCACATCCCGTGACAAGGAAGGCCACCAAAAGGACCAGCCACCAAATCTCGGGTACCAAAAATTCCTTGATGTCCTGCCAACACCGAGGAATGAACCTTGGAAATGACTCTGCTGGTCCATTTATCAGGAACAAACAGTCTGTCGGGTGGACACGAGTCAGGTCTACCAGCCTGAAATCTCTGCAACACACGCCACAAATCAGGAGATATGGCCGACACGATTACTCCCTCTTTAAGAATACCAGCTGGCTCCGAGACTCCAGGAGAGTCAGGCACAAAGCTCCTAGAGAGAGCATCAGCCTTAACATTCTTTGAACCAGGCAGGTACGAGACCACAAAGTCAAAACGATAGAAAAACAATGACCAACGAGCCTGTCTAGGATTCAGGCGCTTAGCAGACTCGAGATACATCAGATTTTTGTGATCAGTCAAGACCACCACACGATGCTTAGCACCCTCGAGCCAATGACGCCACTCCTCAAATGCCCACTTCATGGCCAACAACTCCCGATTACCAACATCATAGTTCCGCTCAGCAGGCGAAAACTTCCTAGAGAAAAAGGCACATGGTCTCATCACAGAACAACCAGAGCCTCTCTGCGACAAAACAGCCCCAGCACCGATCTCAAAAGCATCCACTTCAACCTGAAAGGGAAGTGAGACATCAGGCTGACATAAAACAGGCGCCGAAGTAAACCGGCGCTTCAGCTCCTGGAAGGCCTCCACGGCCGCAGGAGCCCAATTAGCCACATCAGAACCTTTCTTGGTCATATCCGTCAAAGGTTTAACAACGCTAGAAAAATTAGCGATAAAGCGACGGTAGAAATGAGCAAACCCCAAGAACTTCTGAAGACTCTTAACAGACGTGGGCTGAGTCCAATCATGAATAGCTCGGACCTTGACTGGGTCCATCTCCACAGCAGAAGGGGAGAAAATAAACCCCAAAAAGGAAACCTTCTGCACTCCAAAGAGACACTTTGAGCCCTTCACAAACAAAGCATTATCACGCAAAACCTGAAACACCATCCTGACCTGCTTTACATGAGAATCCCAATCATCCGAGAAAACTAGAATATCATCCAGATACACAATCAAAAATTTATCCAGATACTTCCGGAAGATATCATGCATAAAGGACTGAAACACTGAAGGGGCATTAGAGAGCCCAAAGGGCATCACCAAGTATTCAAAATGACCTTCGGGCGTATTGAATGCAGTTTTCCATTCATCTCCCTGCCTAATGCGCACAAGGCTGTACGCACCACGAAGATCTATCTTGGTGAACCACTTGGCACCCTTAATCCGAGCAAACAAGTCTGACAATAGTGGCAAAGGATACTGAAACTTAACAGTGATTTTATTCAGAAGCCGATAGTCTATACAAGGTCTCAAAGACCCGTCTTTCTTGGCCACAAAAAAGAATCCCGCACCAAGAGGGGAAGAGGATGGACAAATATGCCCCTTCTCCAAAGACTCCTTAACATAAGAATGCATCGCGGCATGCTCGGGTACAGACAAATTAAATAATCGTCTCTTAGGAAATTTACTGCCAGGAATCAAATCTATAGCGCAGTCACAGTCCCTATGAGGAGGAAGAGCACTGGACCTGGACTCACTGAATACATCCTGATAGTCACACAAATACTCAGGAACTTCTGAAGGAGTAGAAGTAGCAATAGACACCGGCGGAGAATCGCAATGAATTCCCTGACAACCCCAACTTGACACAGACATAGCTTTCCAATCCAAAACAGGATTATGGGTCTGTAACCATGGCAGACCTAAAACGACCAAATCATTCATTTTATGCAGAACAAGAAAACGAATCACCTCCCGATGTTCAGGAGTCATGCACATGGTCACTTGTGTCCAATACTGCGGTTTATTTTCCGCCAGTGGCGTAGCATCAATTCCTCTGAGAGGAATCGGAACTTTTAAAGGCTCCAGGACAAAACCGCAGCGCTTGGCAAAGGACAAGTCCATAAGACTCAGGGCAGCACCTGAATCCACAAATGCCATAACAGGGTAGGAAGACAATGAACAAATTAAAGTCACAGACAAAATAAATTTAGGCTGCAAATTACCAATGGTGACAGGACTGACAACCTTGGTTAGGCGTTTAGAGCATGCTGATATAACATGTGTAGAATCACCACAGTAAAAACACAGCCCATTCTGACGTCTATGATTTTGTCGTTCGGTTC